>NC_080542.1:56362597-57575930 GCF_028640845.1 Ahaetulla prasina | reverse complement strand
AATCTGGGTCCTCATTTTACCTACCTTATAAAGGATAGAAGGCTGAGTCAACCTTGGGCCTCATGGGACTTGAACCTGCAGTAATTGCAAGCAGCTGCTGTTAATAACAGACTGTCTTAGCAGTCTGAGCCACCAGAGGCCCATCTTAGCCATGACACCCCATCATGTTAAACAGACTAAAATCCTCAACAAAGATAGGTTTAAAAACTTTGCAAAAAAACCCTCCAAAATAACATGAACTCTCAACCAGCTACTTATTGCATTATGTTATAAACTGCCAGAATGTGTCAGTCCAAATATAAATTTCTGAAATGTTTAGAATCATGCAGGCATGAGCAATAAACCAGGACAGCTTAAATGGTATGCTCAAACAATAAGAAAGGTTTGAATGAAGCTAAGTTAACCTTGGATCTTCTGTACTAACAACAGAAATTGTAGATGAATAAAAATTATCTTTTTGAAGAATACTTTAATAAAATTACTGTATTTTATTTAATATATTAAGTGTATAAGGAATCATATAAAATCAGTTTCTAGTAAACTAAGATGTAACTTTGGATTCACAGGTAAACCAGTTTTGGTTCTCATCAACTAATCTGAATGTAAGCCTAACTTCTTCCTAAAATGGCTTGCTGAAGGATGAGATCGTTTTTCTTCTCTTACACACAAGCTGCTGTGTTTGCTGCCAGAGCTGGTTCTTTGATAGTCCTGCCCTCTGGATTTGAATGGGACCACTTAGGAATGACCCAAGATGACTTTCGGATGGCTGTAGACCCACCTGGGAGGGTAAATGTTAAAAATTTCAGCTCCTTAGAGGAGAACTGAAAAGTCAATGGTCTTTTTTTTTTTTTACATCTCTTCCTACTGGCGGAACATTTTCATAAGCCTGGGACTTTTACATTTTCATTTTTTTTGAACTTTTTTGTTTTGTTTTTTAATCTTTATATGTTAATTGGCTGGCTGAATGATGATTTATTTCAGGGCCCAGCTGGACTCTATCTGCTTTTTCTGTTTTCTCTTTATTTGTTTGTTTATAGCAGCTCCTGCTTTCTTGTATGTCAGAGTATATTCATCAACTGGAATAGGACATGGTAACAAAGTCAGCCAATTGGGAGCTGAGATAGACTGGAGCCAGGGCGTGTCTTAGTCTGCAGCTTCTGATTCTGTGCAGAGAATTGAAATTGAAACTATTCAGTGTGAGTGTGTGCTAAGCTCTCTGCTGTACTGTGTGTGTGAACATGTCTGCTGATCTGAGCTGAAGAATCAACTATTTTATTAACTTGAAAAATGGTTTTGGATCAAATAGTTCCTTTTGTTGTTGCCTGTTGGCTTAACTTCTGCTTATCTATTCCATTGAGCTACAGTATATTGGATTACAGCGAGAAGAACGAGGCTAACGCTGGTGGGGGAAAAAGAAGACTGCTCAACAACATGAAATCTGTAGCTGAATTTTTACCAAATGGTATGATGAACTCATAAAGACCATGGAAAATATCCTGAAGAAACTGAGCCTAAACACTTTAGATCCACAAAAGGCATTTGTTTTAAAGCAGCAGATTTATTGGCAAGAAATATAGATTCAGAAACAGTACAAACAACACAGACTGCAGAAGATACTCAGAGCCAAGATTGTGATTCTCTGGCAGTAAATGCCAGAGAATATGCCAGAGAGTAAAAGCCAGAGAGTAAAAGCCCTATGCACGGTCACTCACGCACTCGTGACGTCTCGCCTGGATTACTGCAATGCTCTCTACATGGGGCTCCCCTTGAAGGGCATCCGGAGGCTACAGTTAGTCCAGAATGCGGCTGCGCGGGTGATAGATGGAGCCCCTCGTGGCTCCCGCATAACACCCATCCTGCGCAGACTGCACTGGCTACCTGTGGCCTTCCGGGTGCGCTTCAAGGTTTTGGTGACCACCTTTAAAGCGCTCCATGGCATAGGGCCGGGTTATTTACGGGACCGCCTACTGCTACCGAATACCTCTCACCGACCCGTGCGCTCTCATAGAGAAGGACTCCTCAGGGTGCCGTCAGCGAGGCAATGTCGTCTGGCGACGCCCAGGGGAAGGGCCTTCTCTGTGGGGGCTCCCACCCTCTGGAACGAACTACCCCCCGGACTTCGTCAGCTTCCAGACCTTCGGACCTTCCGCTGCGAGCTTAAAACATACTTATTTAATTGCGCAGGACTGAGTTAGATTTTAAATTTATGGGTTTTAAATTGGGTTTTATTCCTATATTTTTAATTATTGGGCTTTTAGAATAAGTTTTTTAATTGTTTTTATATTGTATTTATGTGTTTTTTAAGTGCCTGTAAACCGCCCTGAGTCCTTCGGGAGATAGGGCGGTATATAAATATGATCAAATAAAATAAATAAATAAATAGAAAGAAACATGGATCCAGAAATTGTTACTGAGTTGAATTGACTTAATCTGGTGTTTTTATATAATAGTAGAGAATTTTCTGGGTGAATAAGGGGCAAATGGGTCTTTTTAAGGGGTTTGAAGGAGAATGGGGAATAACATTATGTTTAATTGGAGAACAATCTCATTTGGCTTTTTTTGGGCAGATAGATTGGTTTTGGAGATTGGTCTTATTGTACTTAACCAATTAGCAACTGATAAGAGATGACATTAAGAAAAAATAGGGATATCTGATCCAGGGTTAATTAGAGTTAATTTTTGGAATCTGGAATTGAAGCCATGGTAATTTTTTAATGAGTTGATTACAATAACAGAATGGGTTTTTGAATTTCAATTTTGTCTTTTATTATTAATAATTTTATTACTATTTTATTATTAATATAGTATATAGATGACAGGATAACAATTTGTAAACAGATTTAGTAGTTTAAAATTCTTTTGGCCTGTTTGTAGGAAATTACTACTGCTGTGTTATATTAATCAGCATTCAACTAGGGAGAATTTGCTTGTTGTGTTTTTTCTTTTCTTTTTAAAAATATTTTGGTGTTTTGTATTTTAACCTTTGAAAAAACTGAATATTATGAATGTAAGTCCAGACAGAACATATGTCAGCATGGATTATTTTCACATTCTAAAGGAAAATGCATTTTTCTTTTTTTTGCTGAGTAATGTCACAATTGGAAATATTTAATTAATCAAATATATAGTTGGAATTATTTACATAAATCAATTAATTCTATTTGTCAGTCTTGTGAAGCCAGGCTTGATTCATGGATATACAATACACACAGATTTTATTTTAGCCATTTACAGGTAGCATAGCATGAAAACATTAATGCAATTAGATTTTGGACTTAAAAATCTTCATGTACACACCTGAATTTAAGCAGATTTGACAGATCTTTTGAGCAATTTATCTTGAGAAGGATATTATGCCAGCAGCAAGGGATTTTTTTTAATACAGTCCTCTGTTTTGTGCCAATTTTCTATTTCGATGTTAATATTTAAAATGCATATGATAGAATTTGCAATAAATTCAAATATAGTTTACAATGAATTTAAAGGTGAAATCATGAAATATAAAACAATGTATTAGGCCTCCAGGAAGCTTCAGACAAATCACCCCATTGAAGCAGGTATATTTAAGGACACAGTACTTTCACTTACAGGACTAAAGTAGCTGCATTTTGGCTGCTTCTCAAATTATTGCTTGAACTTTTGCGAAAGTTATCTCCTTCAAAGCAAAGCCACTGCCATTCTGGATTAGCCCTATCTTAATACTTTGTAAAATGTATCACCGATACTTGGCTTTAGGTTCTGGAACAGAACACCTTACCATGGTACTCAAATTAATAGATTATATTTGCTGTGCATTAAATTATCATTTACCAGACCAGACCAGACCAGACCACATCAGACCTGACCTAACCTGATCTGTCCTGACCTGCAAGAGACTTCGGAGATCTTCTAGTCCAGCCTCCTGCTCAAGCAGGAGAACCTATACTATTTCAGATAAGTGTCTGCCTAGTCTCTATTCCATTTCAGAGTAGGAACTGGCAATTATGCAAGTAAAGATCATACATTGCATCTGAGAGTTGTATTTTGTTGCCAGAAGGCTTTCTGGATGGGAGAGGGGGATGGTTTAATAATCCACAAAATATTCTTAAAGCTAAGTCCTGAAGAGCAACAATTGTATGTGCATAGGTGAAATATGTGATGATCAGACACATCAAACATAAAATATAGAATCATAGGGCTGGAAGAGAAGTTGGGAGACTTGCAGTCCAACCTCGCTGCTCATGTCCAGAGATGTTATACGATCCTGGTCAAATGGTTATTCATCTATTTTTGAAAACCTGCAGCAATAGAGTACCCATAAATCCAGGAGGCAAGCTATTTCATAGATTAATTGTTCTCACTGTCAGAAAATTTCTCCTTATTTTCTAGGTTGGATCTCTCTTTAACAAGCATTCACCCATCACTTCTTGTCCTGCCCTCTGGTGCTTTGGAGAATAAGTTAATCCAGTGAAATATCAGTTTATAGACGTGAGCTAATATACACCCCATCCATTAAATCTGAAGCTGTTTCATTTGTGCAATGCCATTAGATAAATGAAATAATTAGCATGAATCTAGATCATTTGTTTAAAGTTAGTATATAACTTCATCAATAATATCTAAGATAGATAAATCAATCTCATAAACAAAAAGAACTTGCTATCACAGGTAATGATGATATAAAAAAACTGCAAAAGTATTGGAAAGAAATACATTGTGTAGTGCAAAAAAACCTTGGAATTTAATTTTTAATATTTATTTGACTGACTCATACCCATTTCCCCCCATGTAAAATATCTAACTAAAGGAAATGCAATATTCTTATATTGTTTGAATGCTTAAGGATCATATGTTCAACCAATAACCATTGAAACAAATATATGTAGGGCCAATAGAAGTAGTACATGTGGCCCAAAATGTTTCTTTTGTTTGCAGAAACATCTATTCATACACATTTACATAAGGAAGGTTGTGTTTGACATGCATTTTAAATCAAATCAATCTAATGTTAGACTACAGATTTATACATTAGTACTCTTAAGACCCACATCTAATGTCTTTTAATGTGTAATTAGTTCAGCTATTATCTAAATGGATGAGATTTCTGAATCTAACTTGCCCAAATCTACTAGCTCCCAATTATTGATACATTATGACCAATGTCGATATGATTGTTGGCTTGATTCTAGTTCTATTCTTACTTATTTATACTATCCCTATTTCAAATCATGTCACAAAACACAGAAAAATGTATTTATTTATTGGGCATGGATTTTGCTTCAATTCTAATAGACTTCAACTATGCTGGTAACTGGATGAAGTAAAGACTAAATAGTTTGTCATTTATGTAATGATAAGCTGTGGTGATGTAGTGGTTAGAATGCAGTATTTCATTCTACATTCCACAGAGCCAGGAGTTCGATTCTGACAGGGCTTGAGGTTGACTCAGCTTTCCATCTTTCCAAAGTCAGTAAAGTGAGGACCCAAATTGGTGGGGGCAATATGCTGACCCTGTAAACCACTCAGAAAGTCCTGTAAAGCACTGTGAAGCACTATATAAGTCCAGTTGCTATTGCTAATTACCTAATAGCATCACATGACATAACATGAATTAATGATATTAAATAATAATAATAATAATAATAATAATAATAATAATAATAATAATAATAATAATAATAATAATAATAATAATAATAATAATAATATTTTAATTTGTATACCGCCCTTCTCCCGAAGGACTCAGGGCAGTGAACAACCAAATAAAATACAAAAACAAACACATACAATATTAAGAACAACCCTTAAAAAACTTATTCAATTGGCCAAAAATTTAAAATACAATTACACCCTATAAAATTACAGAAATTTAAAACCCATTAAAACAAATTAAAATTTTAAAAATCAAGCCAGTCCAGCAATATGAAATAAATAGGTCTTAAGTTCGCGGCGAAAGGTCCTAAGGTCAGGCAATTGTCGAAGTCCAGGGGGAAGCTCGTTCCACAAGATAGGAGCCCCCACAGAGAAGGCCCTCCCCCTGGGGGCCGCCAGTCGACATTGTTTGGCTGACGGCACCCTAAGGAGTCCCTCTCTGTGGGAACGCACCGGTCGCTGGGAGATAGAAGACGGCAGTAGATGGTCCCGTAAGTATCCCAGTCCTAAGCCATGGAGCGCTTTGAAGGTGGTAACCAATACCTTGAAGCGCACCCGGAAGACAACAGGTAGCCAGTGCAGTCTGCGCAGGATGGGTGTTACATGGGAGTTCCGAACCGCTCCCTCAATAACCCGCGCAGCCGCATTCTGGACTAGCTGGAGTCTCTGAGTGCTCTTCAAGGAGAGCCCCATGTAGAGAGCATTGCAGTAGTCCAAGCGAGAGGTAACGAGAGCATGAGTGACCGTGCATAGGGCATCCCGGTCCAGGAAGGGACGCAACTGGCGGATCAGGCGAACCTGATAGAAAGCTCTCCTGGAGACGGTCGTCAAATGTCTTCAAAGGACAACCACCCATCCAGGAGCACGCCCAAGTTGCGCACCTCTCCATCGGGGCCAACTACTCGCCCCCAACAGACAGCCACATCTGCAGCTGACTGTACCGGGGTGCCAGCATCCACAGCCACTCCGTCTTGGAGGGATTAAGCTTGAGCCTGTTCCTCCCCATCCAGACCTGTACGGCTTCCAAACACCGGGACAGTACTTCGATAGCTTCGCTGGGGTGGCCTGGGGTGGAAAAGTACAGCTGCGTGTCATCAGCGTACAGTTGGTATCTCACCCCAAAACCACTGATGATCTCACCCAGCAGCTTCATATAGATGTTGAACAGGAGGGGTGAAAGAATCGATCCTCGGCACCGAGTAATTGCATTGATTACTCTCATTGGATAAAAACACTTGTCTATTATTTTGAAATAAAGTTCCCTGAAAAATTGTCTATTGCATCCAAAATCTGTGAAAGTATGGTCTATTAAATCAAGGATTCTCTGTATTAGTAGGAATGATTTTATATGAAAAATCAAGTTTCATCTTTGAGCATCATCTCTAACTCATTTTGAAGAATGTCTTAACTTTCATATTAATGCCAATAGAACTGAAATTGGCTTTAGTACAGAGTTCAAAATGAGAAGTTCCTAGCATCATGAAAATTAGTACAGGAAAAAGTCACTAGCTATGGTCCTGTCAACCTTGTAAAACTGGCAAATTCAGGAAACAAGCACCATTTGGATTTCTGGAAAGATCTTTGTTGCTAGAAAAGATAATGTTAGCTAATCTTCTTTTTTTTTTATTCAAAAGGTTTTACAGAAAAAAGATAAAGTTCCTGCCACAATTTTTTTTTTTTTGGGAATTATTACAGACTGTACAGTAATTGAGACTAAATTGATTTTAAATCTAATAACAGCAGCAAGATTACTAATAGGACAATACTGGAAGAAAAAAAAAGTACCTACAATAGAAGAATGGATATTGAAAGTTGCCAATTTGGCTGAGATGGCGAAGATATCAGCCTTTTTGAAAGACAATACGCAAGAAAGATACTTAAAGGAATGGGAAAAATGGATTGACTATATTCGAAGTAGATATCAGACTAAGAGTTATCAGACTGTTTTTGAATGATTACGATGTATTATTTTTGATTGTTTTTGGGGGAAGTTAGGAATGATTGTAGGGATATGATTAAGTTGGGACGAATTTTTTTTAGCATATGTTTGTTTTATTTTTAACTATACCTTGTGCTCGTTCTGGGAAGTCGGGGGGGGGTTGTGAAGGGAGGGGGGAGGGGAGGGGAAATGTTAACTAATCTTGAAAGCCTGTAAAAGCAATTCTCCTGTTCAACATATACTTAGCATAGTTAAGGTGGAGATTATATGAGAGCCTCTTTCATATACATCCCCTCTCCCTTGGGCTGAGGTGTCTTTATCTAACAGCTCCTATTTCCTCCTTCGCTGTTTCAGAATCTGTTAGACATTCCATCACAAGTCGAATGTTTTAACAACTTCCCATCTCCCTTCACCCAATTCATATCATGCTGATTTTTTTTAAAGTTTTAGATATAGTACATTTTTTAAAATGTCTTGTTTGGTCTGTTTTCCTTTTGTTTTTTTCTAAATACTTTGGTGTTTTGTATTTTACCTTTTTTTTTGAAAAAAATAGTTTAGAAAAAATTCTATGTTCCTAATAACCTTTTAAGGCAACCTTTTTTTTTAACCACAGATGCTGCTGCTTTTGCTGCTGCTGCTGTTGTTGTTGTTATTATTTTTATTTTTATTATTATTATTGATAGTTACACAGTCAGCCAGATATTCACACTGGATATTGCATTTTTATCCACCTATCGAGTCCTTCCTAAGTACTGAGTTAGGCAGATGTTGTTGTTTAATAGTAGTACTGCCAATGTTTTGAGTCTGTGCCAGGGGTGAAATTCACTTACCTTCCCTACTGGTTTGCAAATGTGTGCATGCCGTGCGTGTGCTCACTTCACTCGCATGTGCCATTTTCCGCAAATGCGCAAAGTCTTCTGCGCATGGACAGAGGTTTAAAATCATCACAAAAAAGCAACGTTATGATGCAGACATGGGTGGGCAGAGCCTCTTACAGCCGCCGCCACCAGTTCACCTGAGCCAGATAGAACCAACTTAATTTCACCCCTGGTCTATGTCCAAGACACTCATCAATGTTGACATCTATTGCTATCTTTGCTTTCTTTTGCCACTGTCATTCTATTTCTATTTTTGGGCTTTATGTGTTTTATGATTTTCTCCAATCCTTTCTATTCTGCTGAATTGCTACATCCAGTATCCAGTCTTTTTTATCTTTCTTATCAACAATTGTTAAGTTTTAAGTGTTAACTCAAGTGTTATGCGGCAAATGTTTGGCTGTATGAGTTTTAAAGTTCCAGAGCACATTCTTCATTTTCTGAGGGGTCCTTGGTGATCTGTTGCTCTATGGCTTATGCATATAAAATGGTTCATTAGACCATGTCAGCAGCCTACAGGCAAAGACTTAGAACCACAAAACCAACAATTAAATCAATGAAGACCTGGACTGAGGAGGCAAAATTAAAGCTACAGGCTTGCTTTGACTGCACTGATTGGAATATTTTTGAAGATACCTCTGCAGACCTGGATGAACTCATAGATACTGTAACATCATATGTCAGCTTCTGTGAAGACCTATGTGTACCGACAAGGAACTTGCAAATATACAGTAACAACAAACCTTGGTTCACAGCTAAACTTAAGCAGCTATGTTGTTTCAAAGAGGAAGCCTACAGAAAAGGTGATAAAATGCTGTACAATCAGGCCAGAAATATATTAACAAGGGAGATCAGAGCAGCAAAAAGAAGCTACTCTGAAAAGCTAAAGAATCAGTTCTCAACAAGTGAACCAGCAAACATGTGGAAAACTCTTAAAAATATTACCGGCTATGGCAAACCTCCTTCCCAGCCTGAAGGAAATCAACAACTGGCAGATGACCTGAATGTGTTTTACTGCAGATTGAAAGGAAACTACAGCCACCTATTTCCACAATCCCCATCTCAGACACACCAACAACAGCTAAGCCTCCTACAACTGACCCCATCCCATTGGATTCACGCCCCTAGTGATCACAGAAAAGGAAGGTGTTTGTCTATTTCATAGACAAAAGCCAGGAAAAGCTTCAGGCCCAGACAAGATAACTCCTTCTTGCTTAAAAGTCTGTGCTGACCAATTGGCCCCCATCTTCACTGAATCACTAGAGATGTGCTATGTTCCTTCTTGTTTCAAACTCTCTACTATCATACCAGTGCTGAAGAAGCCCACCATTAAGGAACTGAATGACTACAGACCAGTTGCTCTAACACCTGTAGTCATAAAAACCTTTGAAAGGCTAGTGCTGTCCCACTTGAAAACCATCACGGATCTACCGTTAGACCCGTTGCAATTTGCATATCAAGCAAATAGATCAACAGATGATGCTGTTAATATGGCTTGCACTACATCCTACAACATCTTGAATCTCCAAAGACCTATGCACTGGTCCTCTTTATAGACTTTAGCTCAGCATTCAACACCATCATTCCAGACACTCTAAGCTAAACCAGCTACAGGTACTTGAACAGACTTGTAAGTGGATCCCAAGTTTCCTAACAAGCAGGAAGCAGCAGGTGAAGCTAAGCAGAATCACATCAGATACCTGTACAATTAGCACAGCCCCCCCACAAGGCTGTGTGCTCTCCCCACTTTTCTTCTCTCTGTATACAAATGACTGCATCTCTAATGATCCATCTGTTAAACTACTGAAGTTCACAGATAACACAACAGTGATCGGTCTCATTCAAGACAATGATGAATCCACATACAGTTGGGAGGTTGAACGACTAGCCTCGTGGTGTGACTGGAACAATCTGGAACTGAACACACTCAAAACTATAGAAATAGTGGTAGACTTTAGGAGAAACCCTTCCACCTCTCACAATACTAGACAATACAGTATCAACAGTAGAAACCTTCAAATTTCTAGGTTCTACCATATTGCAAGATTTAAAATGGACAGCTAACATCAAAAATGTCATCAAAAAAAGACAACAAAGAATGTTCTTTCTGCACCAACTCAGAAAGCTCAAACTGCTCAAGGAGCTGCTGATCCAGTTCTACAGAGGAATTATTGAGGCTGTCATATGCACCTCTATAACTGTCTGGTTTGGTTCTGCAACCCAACAAGACAGACACAGTATTCAGAGGATAATTAAAACTGCAGAAAAAACAGTTACTACCAACTTGCCTTCCGTTGAGGACCTGTATACTGCACAAATCAAAAAGAGGTTCTGTGAAAATGTTTACAGATCCCTCACATCCGGGACATAAACTGTTTCAACTCCTACCCTCAAAACGATGCTATAGAACATTGCACACCAGAACAACTAAAAACAAGAACCGTTTTTTCCCGAAGGCCATCACTCTGCTAAACAAATAATTCCCTCAACGCTGTCAAACCTTTTACTAAATCTGCACTACTATTAATCTTCTCATCGTTCCCATCACCCATCTCCTTCCACTTATGACTGTTACTTTGTTGCTTATATCCTTACGATTTATACTGTAATTGATTGTTTCCTGATTGCTTAATTGTAGCCTATGACTATCATTAAGTGTTGTATCATTAAGTGTTAAATTTGTACCCTATGACTATCATTAAGTGTTGTAAGTGTTGTACCTTGATGAAGTCATCTTTTCTTTTATGTACACTGAGAGCATATGCACCAAGATAAATTCCTTCTGTGTCCAATCACACTTGGCCAATAAAAATTCTATTCTATTCTATTCTATTCTATTCTATTCTATTCTATTCTATTCTATTCTATTCTATTCTATAGAGAACCTCTATAAAATGTTTTACAGATGGCACCTACCACCAGTGAGATTGGCCAAAATGTTCCTGAAAAGATCATCAGATTGCTGGAAATGCAGACAAGCTCAAGGAACGTACTGTCATATGTGGTTGTTGTGTGCAATAGCAAACAAATATTGGATTAGAATAAGAAAGTGGCTTGAGGAGATAACTAAACAGCAAATAGAATTGAAACCAGAACTGTTCCTATTAGGCATACTTACAGGAAAGTATGTAAAAAACCCCACAATACTTAATATTTTTTGTTTTTTTTTGTTTTATTCAAAAAGTTTTACAAAATTTTTCCCCCCCTTTCCCCCCTCCCTTCGCAACCCCCCTCCCCCCCCCGACTTCCCGGAACGAGCACAAGGTATAGTTAAAAATAAAACAAACATATGCTAAAAAATTTTCGTCCCAACTTAATTATACCCCTACAATCATCAATTCCTAACTTCCCCCAAAAGCAATCAAAAATAATACATCATAATCATTCAAAAACAGTCTGATAACTCTTAGTCTGATATCTACGTTGAATATAGTCAATCCATTTTTTCCATTCCTTTAAGTATCTTTCTTGCGTATTGTCTTTCAAAAGGCTGATATCTTAGCCATCTCAGCCAAATTGGCAACTTTCAATATCCATTCTTCTATTGTTGGTACTTCTTTTTTCTTCCAATATTGTCCTATTAGTAATCTTGCTGCAGTTATTAGATTTAAAATCAATTTAGTCTCAATTACTGTACAATCCGTAATAATTCCCAACAAGAAAAATTGCGGCAGGAACTTTTCTTTTTCAGAACATTTTGTAAAATCCACCAAATTTTTATCCAAAAGGCCTTTATGTCCTTACAAGTCCACCAAATGTGAAAATATGTAGCGTCATCACAATTACATCTCCAACATTTTGCTTGCATTTCTGGATACATACACGATAATTTTTTAGGATCTAGATGCCATCTATAAAACATTTTATAAAAGTTTTCCCTCAGATTCTGTGCCTGCGTGAATTTAACATTTCTAACCCAAATTTTTTCCCACGTTTCCAATAATATTGGCTCCTGAAAGTTTTGTGCCCACTTTATCATACAGTCCTTTACCAAGTCCCTTTCAGAATCTATTTCAAGTAACACATTATACAATCTCTTTATATGCTCCTGAGACTGATTTCTAATTTGCTTTACCAAATTTCCCTCGTTCTGCTCTATACCAATTTTCTGATCTCCCTTCCATCTAGCACGTAGTTGCTCATATTGAAACCAAGTATAATTTTTCCCTTCCTCTCTTAATACTTGCAGAGATTTTAACTGCAAATTACCTCTTTCAGTATACAAAAGATCTTTATATGTAATCATTTCCTGATTCTGTTCTATGTTTATATTTTCTACTGTATGTCTAGGACTTGCCCATATAGGAACCTTATAATTTAGTTTATAAGAGTATTTTTTCCAAACACGCAGAAGGGCATTTCTTAGCACATGATTTTTAAAAGCCTTATCCACTTTTTTGTCATAAATTAAATATGCATGCCATCCATATAGCAAATCATAACCTTCTATATTCAAAATTCTGTCCTCTGTTAAATTAAACCAATCACTTATTGCAGAGAGAACAGCTGCTTCATAATATAATTTAAAATTAGGCATTTTTAAACCTCCCCTTTCCCGAGAATCTTGAATTATTTTCATTTTAACCCTAGCTTTTTTACCTTCCCATATAAATTTGTTAATTCCCTTCTGCCATTCCTCAAGATTCTTATCTTTCTTAATTATTGGTATCATCTGAAAGAGGAATAAAAATCTAGGTAAAACATTCATTTTAATAGCAGCAATTCTCCCCAGCAAAGATAATTGCAATTTTTTCCAAACAATCAACTCCTTCTGAACTTTTTGCCATAAAACCTCATAGTTATTCTTATACAATTTCACATTTGACGACGTAATATAAACCCCTAAGTACTTAACCTTCTTTACAATTTCAAATCCTGTTGCTTCCTCTAGTTTTTCTTTCTGTTGTCTGGCCATATTTTTTGTTATCACTTTTGTCTTTTTCTGATTTACCTTAAACCCTGAAACATTCCCATATTGATCAATTATTTCCAACAAAGATTTACTAGAATTTATAGGGTTTGTTAAAGTAATCACCAAATCATCTGCAAAAGCTCTTAACTTATATTCATACTGTCTAACTCTAATTCCCTCTATCTCCTTTACTTCTCGTATTTTATCCAATAATGGTTCTAGACAATACTTAATATTACATGTCATAACCACCGCCAGGATTGTGTATGCACAAAACTGGAAAAATAATACTATACCATCAGAGGAAAGTGTGATAAGGAAAGTGCTGGAGTGCGCTGAGATGGACAGATTGGCAAAAGAAATAAAAGATAAAGGACAAACAGAGTACTATTTGGTATGGAATGTATGGTACAAATGGTTAGAGGATTGGTGCAAAAGTTAAAAAAATGTTAAAGAAAGAAGACTTAGGAGTTAGAAAATAGTATTAAATCTGTACAGATATAAACGACATATAATGTATGTTTATATTAATATATTAATATGTATAAAAGAGAATGGAACCACATGTATGGATATAAAGAGAAAAATGGATATATAACAGATGCGGACCAATGCGAAAATCTTGTAAAGAGGAAAATTGTTAAAAAATGTTAAAAATTGTTCAATAAAAAAATGATTCATTGAATTGTCCTGGAATTTATTGATGTATAAGAATATATTTAAGGTTTATCAATGCTGAGTTAGAAAAATTCAGAAGTGTTTTATGATACGTTAGACCAGGGGTTGGCAACCTTAAACATTCAAAGAGCCACAAAGTCCTAACTGGAAGCTCCCGTTCAATTCTGGAGCTGACTGGAAATCTGGTTCCCCCACCATAGAGTCTCCTCCTAGCGTGGTGTCCTTTTTCCTCTGCTGACTGGAAGTCTGGTTCCCCCACCATAGAGTCTCCTCCTAGTGTGGCATCCTTTTTCCTCTACCTATCTGAACCGAAAGCCCTATCAATTGTGGAGCTGACCACCAACAGGGAGCCACAGCGGAGGAATGAAACAGCCACATGTGGCTCCAGAGCCGCAGGTTGCTGACCCCTGGATTAGAGTGTACTGTAGTGAGGGATTCCAGTTTTTAACACCTTTTTGAAACATATGTATCTTCATTGTGAGAGCTGAGTCTGACATTTCATTTCTGTTTGCACTGCATCTTTGTAATATATTGCACATGTAATATCTGCATATCTAATTTTTGTTTCCCTTTTACCTATGTTGCATTCTCCCACCTCACCACAGTTTAAATAATATATTTTAGCCTCTCTCTACCTCTGATGAAGTGAGCTACAACTTACAAAAACATATCCCACTTAATAAATTTGTTAGCTGGAAACAGTGCTACCAAGACCCACATTTTTTTCCATCTTTAGAGAAATATTTTATGTTTTGTCAAAGCAAATGTGTACACTATATTCCTCCTAGCAATGGTATAATATGTGATCTTTATTTTAAATGCCATTTGTCAGCATATTTCATTCCATGGCTGTTAAAGAGATGTCCTTTGTTTGCTGTTTAATAACAGCATTAATTAATTAATTAATTAATTAATTGCTAACATAGTGTAAGCCGCCCTGAGTCTTGCAAATAAAAAATAAATTAAAAAAATTAAAATTATTTTGTTTAGAATGATGAGATATAGATGGCAGTGAGGAGAATAAGACCATACTACCATGGTGCACTGTTCAAAACATTTGTTTTACACTATCATTATCTGTACTGTGTACCTGCCACTTCAGGTTACATTCCTTAATTATTTCCTGTAGCGTCAGATAATAACTTATACAAGAAAATAATTAATCAGTAAAACACTCAGAGTGGAAGACATTTGAGACACTTTCAGATGCTCTGTGAGTTCTAATTGACATTTTCATTAAATTTCACCCCGTTTGTTCTCTACTTGCTAAATACAAATAAGATTTAAGTAAATTCTTACCATTTCAAAGAGAATATGATTTATTATTAATCAAGATGTTTCTTCTTTTCTTTTTCTGTTAAATTTTAATTTTTTGTTCAAAGTTGTAGGCAAGGCCATCTTAAATTTTTACAACAGCAACAATAACACTATTTCAGTCTTATATATCCATTTAAAACTGTCTGGAAGTTATGGCATAAAGGAAAAAAATCTTAACCATTATATTATTTAGATATTGCAGCTGTACATGATACTTAGACTGACTTTAGTTCTAATTATGCAATATAATAGGTTACATTTAAGCATATGAATTAAATAAAACAAATCATTGTATTTTAGTTAAAGGAGTTAAATGTAACTGGACACTAACACTGATGCAGTAAGATGGTTGACCGGTGCTTGATGTGGGGTTCCAGAGGACAGCTGTAGTCATTGAATGGGGAGAGTTTCCCAGAATTTGTGGACATACTTTTCTAGCTTTAACCATACCTTTAGGACTTGTGAGGTCACTGCTCATAGTATATAGATTGTGGGCAGTGGGCAAATACTGAACAAACCAATGACAGTGAGCAAGCTGAGCCCAGCTGAGTGGTTGGCTTGTGAACAAGTTGCATGCAACAATAGGCCCAGCTGAGCAGTGGTCAGATAAGCAAGCAGTAGTGACAAGCTCCTGAACAATGAGCAAGAGTGAAGTGAGGTGAGGTGAGCTAAGCTGAGCTCAATTGAGCAGTAGGCTTGTCAGCAACCAGCAGCAGTATCAACTGAATAGTGAATGAATGAGTAGGTGGCAGGAGGCCCAGAGTAGGTAGCAGATGAGTGAGTGGTAGGCATGCAACCAAGTGGCAATGGGTGTGAGTGTGCAATTAAGTGGTAATGGCAGGTGATCCAGTGATGTGGTGGGGAATGAATTTAGCTTAGTGGCAGGTGAGCAAATGGCTGATAACAGCATGACAAACCAGTCACCAGCAACTGAACAAATGGTAGTAGCAGACAGCCAAGCAGGGTGCATGTGAGCAAACAAGCTAGTGGTAACAGTGGATAGTAAAGGAAAATAGAGGACTGGGTAGGCCCAGAAAAGGGGTCTTAGCTAAATGGCAGAAGCCTCTTCACAAGTTATTGGAATGCCATGTGTATTTGTTGTGTGTGTGTTTGCGATTGTTAGATGTATAGATGGAGTGAGCGATTGGTGAGTTTTTGGTTCTTGAGTGAAAATCAGGAAGAGGAGTAGGTTGGTTTCTCCTTCTTGTTTCATATTTTCTAGGTTTTCAGCATCTTTTTGTATAATGGTGATTGAAACTAAATGTAGTATTCCAAGTGTGGCTTTACTAGTGTGGTATAAAGTGGTATTACCATTTCTCATAATCTTAAGGCTATCTATCTGCAGCCAAAGACTATGTTGGCTTTTTGGCAGCTGCAAAAGCACAGATCAGCTCCAGAGAAGAGTACTTAACACCTGCAGCACATGGGCTATTTTCTATGCATATAAATGATTTGATTCTACTTGGGTGGTTCAAACAGCAGCTTTTATTTTTTCTCCAAAAATTGCATGTAATTCAATATGATTTGCAAGGTAGCTCAACAATGGAAAAACTTATTTTATTTTAGCGCAACACTTAACCTATCAGTCATAAAAACGAACAATTTTGGATTGCTTTTAAAAAAAACCTCCTTTTTCAATCTCAAGAGAATGTATGCCATGGAAACATAATTGCTAGGAATTTGACACTTAAAGAGATGCACTGTCTATGTGGCAGTGTGTGATTTTAAAGAATAAAGGATAATAAAAACAAAGCCAGCTGAGAAGCATCAAGGCAGCCTCCTGACAACAGTTGAAATATAACATAATTTTGGATATGTAATTAGTGGGTGGCTTTCTGAAAAGATAATTCTGGGATATCTCAACATCTTGAGAGTTTCAAGCAAACATTGGAAGCAAGGTAGAAGCAGCTGGAAATTTCCCATTATGGCTTTAAAAAAACAATATTCTGCAAAATAGGGCTAGTTTGCTATGCTCAGACCAAGTCCCGATTTTGAAACTTTTTCTCAGGCTCTTAGTGGCTTGCCCTGGCAAAGTCAGTCAAATCTGAATCACCAGTGGATTGGGGTAGGAATAGGGCTTTCTCAAATTATTAAAAATGGTGTTTTTTTGTTATTATGTAATATCTTACTTAGTTTTGCATGTGATATATAAATATATTCATATTTACATATTTATATATGAATATATTTGGAGGCTTTCCAGATTATATATTTGGAGAATATATTTGGAGAATATATTTGGAGGCTTTCCAGATTATTGCTTTACTCCACTAGCTGAACGCTGGTTATTTTGATGAAATAGAGAGTGCATTCAGTTTTAACATGCTTTTTTCCCATCCTTACTTTGGCAGAAAAATATGTCAACATAAATTACATTGCCATTTTGGCCAGTGGTGGGTTTCAAATTTTTTTACTACTGGTTCTGTGGGTATGGCTTGGTGGGGGTGGCTTGGTGGGCGTGGCAGAGAAAGGATACTGTAAAATCTCCATTCCTTTCCTAATTCAGGGGAAGGTTACTGCAAAAATCACATTTCCTCCTGATCAGCTGGGACTTGGGAGTCAGAGAATAGATGGGGGTGGGGCCAATCACAAGTTTTACTTCTGGTTCTCCGAACTACTCAAAATTTCTGCTACCGGTTCTCCAGAACTGGTCAGAACCTGCTGAAACCCATCTCTGATCATGGCAGAGGTTTAATGTATTTCAGCAACAAGGTTGAGCAATGCTACTGATATGCATACTTCTGATACATTCATATCACGCAGTGCTTAGTAGTATTATTGAGCCTAAAAATTACAGTTTGGGTCTACAAATAGGATTAAAAACATAGTATTTCAAACAAGGGCGGAGACTTGTTTACCAAATATCATAAAGGATATAATAATGCAGAAGGTAAAGATGATGCAAATCTTTTAAAACAGGAACTATAGCAATGGAGCCAGAGATGATGCATTAATTAGTCTGGTAGAGAAGACTACCATACTTTCAATTAAGAAGTATTAACTTGGAGAATTGCAGCCAAAAACCTTACTAGGATGGAACAGGTTTTCATAATGCACAGTGTAACCTTAGGATCTTAACCAGTTGGAGGTGCAGTATATCTAGACCAAACAAAAGTGAGAAGACAGGTCCACCACAATCTTCTTTAAAATGGTATAAAAATAACAATCCAAGAACCTATTGGAAACTATGGAAATATCTTTAGAAAAACTATTCAAAAACCATGTTCAAAACATAGCTTGAGCCTAGGAAACAGAAAATATTAGGAACAGTTTCAGGTTTGTTCTTTCCCAATTGCCTGGATTGTAAAACTGTGGAAAGAAAAATGCTTGCAAGATTATTTTTCAGCCTCAATAAAATATACCGGTAGTTCTAGTCTACATGTGGAATCCGTTTTATCCCTCTCTTCCTCCTCCTCTTTTCCAAATATCAAAGCATATTTTATTCTTCCATAGATGGGATCCATGCTTTTTCATTATAGAAAGCATATAAAATCTATGCAGTCATTTACCATACCATTTCGGTATATGGTTTCTTTAATAAAATATTTTTATTTCTTTAATAAAATATCTCAGGATAGAATGGGATGATAATTTGTAAAATTTCTTCCATTCCAAAATATATTTTTTCCCAGTAATTTTCAGATTTACAACATTGTTTCTACATATGGAAAAGAAGACTCGACCTGTTCATTATATTTTTTTCCACATTAAATTTAGGATTGGGAATTGGAACTTTGAAAATATCCAGCAACGGCAAAATTAACACAATGTATTGTGATAGATGTTTGAGCAAATTTAAGCAATATTCCATACATTGTACATGGAATATATGTATATATATTTCCTAGCAAGAGAAACTAAAACAAGCTAATTATATTTTTAAGGAGGGAAAGAATTGATTAAAGAACTGAACTTAAAAATAAATGAACATTTTAATCATTTATAAATATTGTATATTAGTCAGAATACAAAAAATGTAGTTAGTAATTTCAAACGAACAAAAAATCTTTATTATGGTCACAGACAGCGAATAAAAGCATTAAAACAATAATAATAGTAAAAATTAAAACTAAAAGACAGAATAATATACTGCGATTAGTGGTGGATTATCAGTGAGCAATTAAAGTTTGCCTAATTTTACATACAGCATAGCAGAATGTGGTCACACTCAGAAATTACTTCACACTGATCTGGTAACAGTAATTAAACATAAAAAAGATCAATTTTCTCAGTTATTTTATTAGGGAAGATTGAGTCTGTGAGTCCTTATAAAACAGTGTTGGCAAGGAGCACTAGAAAGCGGAAGAGCAGTATGTGCACCAGCTGGTCTTCACGTGCATGGAAGTGCCCGAAATTGGAAGAGCAGCTTCCTGGCACGCATGCATGTGCCAGGAAGCTGAGCTTCCAGTTTATGGCATGCACCAATCATTTGGTCTTCAGGTTTCTAGTGCACATGCACACATGAAGATCAGCTGCCCCCCATGCATGTGTGCACTGGAAACCAGAAGCTCAGCTTCCCAGTGTGCCGGGGAGCTGGTCTTTGGATTTCTAATACTGCTGCATGTGGAAAGACCAGCTGGCATGAGCGCCATGGAGCTTCTCTTCTGATTTCCAGCACTCCCACACGCATGAAGACCAGCTGGTGCGCATACTGCTCTTCCGGTTTCCAGTGCTCCTTGCCAACACTGTTCTATAAGGACTCACAGACTCAATCTTCCCTAATAAAATATCTAGAAAATTGACCTTTTTCTTCTTTAATTACTGTTCTTCCAGTTTCTGGTACTGCCACATGCATGATGACCAGCTGGCTGGCATGCCGGAACCCAGGAGAGCAACGGGTGACGACTGACGTGCCTGGAGAGATGGCTCTGCATGCCACTTCAGGCACACATGCCATAGGTTCACCATCAGTTATAGAAGATACAGTATAGTAGGACGTGAGCTACAGTTTCAGTGACCTTTTGCCACAGGTGCACAATCTCAGGTCATATGGTATTTTTTTTGTATGGTCCTGCTATTGGAAGTATGTTGCAGTGTACTAAGGTTGATGCCCTTTGGATTTTTGGGATGATTGATATAAATATCTTGCCATTTTAAAAGAGGTAGTTTGATTGCTCAAATAAACATTCTTGCAAAGAGCAGCCCAATCTTGTTAGATTTCCACATCTTTAATACATTGTTTAAGAGCACTAAGGGCATACTCATACCCCATCATTAAAAGTGCTTCTCTGGGGAAAGACTGCAGGTTCAAGCCCAGCCCAAGGTTGACTCAGCCTTCCATCCTTTATAAGGTAGGTAAAATGAGGACCCAGATTGTTGGGGGGAGGCAATAAGTTGACTTTGTAAATATACAAATAGAATGAGACTATTGCCTTATACACTGTAAGCCGCCCTGAGTCTTCAGAGAAGGGCGGGATATAAATGTAAATAAATAAATAAATAAAAAAACCATGATACTGGAGTTTTTGTGAGATGGTCAAATCTGTAAAGAAAAGGAGTATTTTTAACCAATGTGCAAAAATGTAAATCCATGGACCTCTTTTGATTTTGACTAGTACTTTCTCCATCGTTAGTACTGCATTTGGGATGCAGTGCACTACCTGATATATGACTTTGGATTACATCCTTTTCAGAGGAATAAAAGAGGACTAAGGTCCCAGCAAGGTAAAGACGTAGTAGCTCAGTGGCTATGACACTGAGCTTGTCGATCGAAAGGTAGGCAGTTCAGCGGTTCGAATCGTGAGTGCCGCGGAACAGGGTGAGCTCCCGTTACTTGTCTCAACTTCTGCCAACCTAGCACTTAAAAAATGCAAGTAGAAAAATAGGGACCTCCTTTGGTGAGAAGGTAACAGCGTTCCGTGCGTCTTTGGTGTTTAGTCATGCTGGCCACATGACCACGGAGACGTTTTCGGACAGCGCTGGCTCTTCGGCTTTGAAACGGAGATGAGCACTGCCCCCTAGAGTCAGGAATGACTAGCACATATGTGTGAGGGGAACCTTTATCTTTACCTAAGGTTCCAGCTGAGCATCAAAGAGTAATTGTGTGCGAACTTTAGCTTCAGTGCTGCTGGAATATACTGTGCTCCTGGAAAAATAAAAAGATTGAATTGCTACTGCTATTTTTGGGGCATTTTGGATGACATAGTTTAAATGTGTAGCAGAGCTATAGAAACCATGCCCAGATATTAAAAGAATTTGACTTGCTATATGTTCTGGCCATTTATAACCCAGCTATGTAATTTAGGTCTTTTTGTGAAGATCATTATCTTAGTTTTGCTATAATTATTGCTTCAGAGCAATAACTAGCCAGAGCAAGGCTCCTTTAAGTCCAATTTGCATTTGTGATAAAAGAGTTATATCATCTACATTCAACAGGGATGAAATATGTCTATTAGCTAGTTTTTGGGGATGGTGTTCTAATTGGTTTAATTGGGTCTCAAGTGGATTTATACAGAGATTAAACAACAGAGGGGCTAGAATGCATCTTTGCCTTATTCTTCTGCAGATTAGAACTTGATTAGTGTAGTGGCTTTGCATGCTGCATTGAATTTTGATTCTAGAGTTCTTTTAAAGGTTGTGCATAAGCAATAATAGGTGCCTGTCAATAGTTGTGTGCAATAACTGTGTGCTTAGACCAGAGCCTTTCTCTGGAAATTAGATCAAATGCAGACCTGAAATCAATAAATGCAGTACATAATGATGAACCTGGTATGAATGTGTATTTTTCAGCCAGCTGTTGCAGAATAAGGATGTGACCATAAATAAAGTTTCAGGATCTGAAGTCTGCTTGCTCATCTAATTTATTTTGTCTTTTTCCTGCTATGTGATTTATCTTTAAATAATAAAACATTGGCACTCTGTAACTTTCACTTTTTTGTATAACTTGAAAGATTTTATTCAGAATTAAGTCCCATAGAGTCATCAAGAGGTAGTACAAAATCAGTCAGGTCACAAAGCAAATGAGATTCATTTTTTAGTTGCTGGAATTTAGCTGCTGCCCATTTCATCTGATTGTTTGGCTCCAAAATCCAAACTAAGAACATGGTTTCCTTCACATGTTCTAGACATTTTGCTTTCAGATTGGTGAGAATTTCCAACAGAGACATCTTATTCAAAGAGCTACAGTAGCTAGAATTTCATTGGCTATTTGCTATTAAATCTATTTAAATTAGAAATGTGTAAAACCCTGTCTTACAAAGGGAATAGCAAGTTTCATCAATGAATGAGAAGTTTAATTATTATATATCTATGAGAATTCATGAGAGTGGATCAAAAAGAATATGTCTGGTTCACTCTTCTCTGAACCAGTCCCCTCCACAATTATTTTCATTTTGAAAACAGCTTCCATCCGATCTGTCTGTTGGCCCTACTAAGAATAGTAGATGAAACTAAGTTAGCAGGAATAAGTAACAGCCCAGAAGAGACGTTCAGGATCCAAAAAGTATTGAACAAAACAAATTTAAAGTGCAGAAAAGCAAAATTTTACACTTAGGCAGGAAAAACCAAAGGTACAGATACAGATTAGGCAGTGTCATGGCGTCATCAGAGTCTGGTTTAGAGGAGGAGGAGTTGGAACTGGGACTATCTGACAAGGATGACATGTCTCCCTTGGCTTGACTGGAGAAGCCAGAGGCTGAGGACAGTGCTGTTCCAGGTGGTTTAGCATTGGGGAGGTGGTTGACTGGACAGAGAGCTGCCTGCCCTCCAGACACAGGAGAGGTTTGGCTGCTGATAGGCAGAGGTGCTGATAGGCAGCAGGTTCCCCCGATGAGGAGCAACTTCCACCCCCACTCGATCCATGGGTATGGAGAACGGAGCATAGGCAAGAGAGAGAAGGTCTGCTATTCAGGAGAGGGTTGCCCCTTCCCCTCCTCACAAGGAACACCTGCAGTGGAGTGATTTAAGGAGAAGCCATAGGGAGTTAGTCTTTGCCAGGAACAATTGTTTGTTTTGGCTTACACTCCCCTGGCTTTGACTCATGTGTTTTGCCTTTGCCTTGCCTTGAGGACTTTTCACCTTTTGCTTTTCACCTTTTGCTTTGCCTAGCCGGGAGGACTGCCTTCTGCCTTTGTCTTGCACCTTGCCCTTGCTTGAGGACTGTATTTTGCCCCTTGCCTTGCCTTGCCTTGCCAACTGCTTTTTGTCTTGTGTCTTGATTTTGCCTTGTGGACTACAGTTGCCTTGTGGACTCACTTAGCTAGGTGAACTGTCTTTGGAACCTTGGACCTTGCCCTGTGAGCATGCTCTTATTCTGTGGACTTTCTTTATAATATACAGGCTATTGTTTCAGAGATTGAGGGTGGCTGCCTTCAAGGTAGCGTGTGGTGGAAACTTACCAGTCATTGTAGGACTGTTCGTTGGAACATTTAGTGAGAGCAATAAAGGACTTTTAGAGGTCTGCTTGGCCTTGACCACCTGGGTCGTAACAGATGTAACCTGGCTCAAAAATAGTAACTGTGGGAGGGACCTTGGAGTGCTAGTGGATGATCACTTAAATATCAGACAGCAGTGTGAAGCAGCAGCCAAAAAAGCTAATACAATCCTGGATTGTATAAATAGAGTCAAAAATCACATGAAGTATCAATACTAATTCTGGGGGAATAAAATGGAGTGACCTTCCCAATTTTGGGTAAAATATTAAACCTTCCCAGGGTAAACTACCAAAGTTTTTTTGTGAGATGATGGATAATTTAGGACTAATAGAGAAGAAAAAAAGTCACAGGAAAGGATGCAAAAAATATTGGATGAAATTTAACAGAAAAAAATTGAATTGCAAAAGACATCTACAAATCTTACATCAAATTAAATCGCTAGGTCAACAACTGTCTATGTTAACAGTTCAAGAAATAGAAATTAAATTGAATTATGTAAAGCAAATATATTTTGAGTTAGCCAATAAACCAGGAAGATGCTTGGCATATATATAAGGGCGAAAAAGGGAAAAGAGAATGATTGGGAAAATTTGTGAAGGTAATAATATGATAATTGATAATGATATTATCAAAGAGTCTTTCCATAATTTTTATTCTAAACTTTTACAAAAAGCAGAAGCTAGATGTGTCTAAAATAGATGAATATTTGTTAAGACAATGGTTACCTAAACTCTCTCAAACTCAGAGACAACTTATGAATGATTCAATAATTATCTTTGAAATATCTGAAGCCATTAAAAAAAATGAAATCAGTCAAAACTCTGGGTCCAGAGAGTCTTACAAGTCAATATTATAAATGTTTTGAAGATGAACTTCTTTAGCCACTAAAGGATATAATGAATGATATATTACAGGGGGGAAAGTTACCTCAAACTTGGAAAGAAGCTAATATTATGTTATTACCAAAGGAAGGCCAAAGCGTCATGAGGATAAAGAATTATAGACCAACTTCATTCCTAAATAATGACTATATACATTTTGCTGCAATTTTGGCAGAAAGATTAAAGAAGGTTTTACAGGCATATATTCATGAAGAGCAATCTGGCTTTCTGCCAAAAAGACAGTTAAGGCATAATGTTAGGACTGTTTTGAACATTATTGTATATTTACAATATCATAATGAGAAACAGACAGCTTTAATATTCTTGTATGTAGAGAAGGCCTTTGACAATTTTAACTGGGCTTTTATATTTAGAGTTTTGGAAGATATGGACTTTGAGGAGAATTTTATTCAAAGGGAATAAATGTTTATTAAAAGCAGTTTATTGCTCACAGCAAGCAAAGATTATTATTAATGGAGATTTAATTAATTCATGTGAAATTCAAATGGGTACGAGACAAGGAGGCCCCTTATCTTTCTTGTTTATATTGGAGTTAGAAGTCTTGAATAGAGATATTAGGCAAGATGAGAAAATAGTAGGTATAAATATCAAAAAGGAAGTTTATAAATTGAGGGCATTTTCTGACGACTTGGTTATGTTTTTGCAGGACCCAAAAATAATATAAAATATTTGATGAGGAAATTAAATGAGTTTGGGGTTTTAGCAGGTTTTAACATAAACAATCAGACAACAATAATGCTTATTAAGAATATGACCTCTCAAGTGTGATATATTGATTAAAAATCGGTCCTTACCATGAGCAGCTTATCGGTCCTTACCATGAGCAGTTGTGGGACATTCTGCTCATTGCATGATTCACCTTGTACCTGCTTACAGACAAAGACTTAAAACCATGAAACCAACAATTAAACAGTGAGGATCTGGACTGAGGAGGCAAAGTTAAAGCTACAGGCCTGCCTTGACTGCACTGATTGGAATGTTTTTGAAAATACCTCTGCAGACTTAGATGAACTTACAGATACTGTAACATCATATATCAGCTTCTTTGAAGATCTATGTATACTGACCAGGAACTTGCGAATACACAGTAACAATAAACCTTGGTTCACAGCAGGGGTGAAATCCAGCAGGTTCTGACAGGTTCTGGAGAACCAGTAGCGGAAATTTTGAGCAGTTCAGAGAATTAGTAGCAGAAATTTTGAGTAGTTCGGAGAACCAGCAAATACCACCTCTGGCTGGCCCTAGAGTGTGGTGGGAGTTGAGATTTTGCAATATTCTTTCCCCAGGAGTGGGGAGGGAATGGGGATTTTGTAGTATCCTTCCCCTGGAGTGGGGTGGGAATGGAGATTTTGCAGTATCCTTTCCCTGGCATGCCCACCAAGCCACGCCCACAGAACCAGTAGTAAAAAAAAATTGAATTTCACCACTGATTCACAGCTAAACTTAAGCAGCTACTTCGTACCTGAATGCCTCTGCTAAACAAATAATTCCCTCAACACTGTCAAACTATTCACATTAGGCTGCATTACTATTGCTATTGGTCTTCTCATCATTCCTGTCACCCATCTCCTCCCACTTGTGACTGCATGACTATAACTTTGTTGCTTGTATCCTTGCGATTTACATTGATATTGATTGTTTCCTCGTATGATTTGATTGCTTATTATACCGTATGACTGTAACTGAGTGTTGTGCCCTGTGATTCTTGATGAGTGTATCTTGTCTTTTTATGTACACTGAGAACATATGCACCAAAGACAAATTCCTTGTGTATCCAATCACACCTGGCCAACAAAGAATTCTAAAAAGTCTAGTTTTAAGTTTGAGAAAAAGGTGAAATATTAGGGATCATATTGACAAATACAAAGGCAAAACTGTTTCAAAATAACTATGTGTCTCTTTGGAATGATAAGAAAAAGTGTAATGTATTTGAATTTTAGGAGGGAAAATTGGGCGGGAAAATGCACGTTGCTGATTGGCTGATGCCTCAGCCAAAATACTATTTAAAGAGGGGTTTTTGCCTGTTGGCTTTTGCTGGGATCACAATAAACCAAAGAGCTGTTGTCACTTGTATCGTCTCCTGCCTCTTCATTGCCTGAACTTAACAAAAAGGATTTACAAAGATGGGATAATCTGCTTGTATCATTATTGAGTAGAATTTCTGTAATTAAGACAACTGTTTTACCAAATATGCTTTTTTTGTTCTAGAGGTTACCAATATTTGCAAGTGATATTCCATTTAACTAATAGCAGATGAATATTTCTAAGTTTATAAGCAAGGGAGGAAAAACAAGAATTTGATATAAACCTTGGCAAGATGCTAAGGAAAGAGGGTGTATTCAAAATGTATTTTATGCTTACTGTTTGGTCTGGCTAAAAGAGTGGGTGAACCTCCAGAATAAGAAACTACTTGATTTAGAGGGTCATGAATTAAGATTTGGATGGCATGGTTATTTATGGTATGACAAGGTTAAAATAAATGTTGTTTTTAATAATCATTTTGTTAGACGTGCCATCCTAAGAGTTTCGAATAAATATAAAATAAGGTTTTCTGTAACGTTGCCTCACTGGGAGTCACTCCAGGAAGCTTTTTTAAAGAAAAGAAATGATGAAGAAGCGAGACTGGTGGACTTATGGTCAAATAATATTTTTTAATTTTGGTGATCCTATCCTTAATTCTAAGGAGGATTTAGAATCAGAAGGACGTTCTGCCATAGTTACAAATGAAAGAAAGGTTTAAAGCAGACAAAAAGAGTTATGGGTTTGATTTTGTGAAAAATGAATTGGACTAAGCCTTAAGAACAAATATATACAAATCCAGAATTGAGAAGACAGCAACAGATAGCAAGTACTGCCTCTGCAAAGATGTTGAAGAAATAGCAGATAACCCGATTAGCTGCAAGAAGATTACACAGCCTGGCTATAATCAGGAGCGTGACAAAGTAGCAACAATGGTACATTGAAATATTTATTAATTTGTATCCCATCCTTATTTTTACAAATAAGGCAGCAATCTTATGCAACACACTTTGTCTTTCTATTTTCCCCACAACGATCCTGTGAGGTGGTTGGGTTGGAAAAGAGTGACTGATCCAAAGTCACCCAACTGGCTTTCATGGCTAAGACAGGAGTTAAACTCATGCTCTCCCACTTTCTAGCCTGGTACCTTAACCACTGGATCAAACTGTCTCTCCTATAAGAAATATCTGCAAAAAATACCATTTGCCTGGAAGCAAGAAATGATTTGATCACAAAATACACAAATGAAGAAACGAAAGTGCTTGCTGTTAGAATTTAAAAAAGAAAACCATACCCCAGACTTGATAATTGTTAAGAAAGACGAAATTTGGCATTGATAAAATCAGAGGCAGATATGACGGAAGGGGGGGGCACATCAGGTTCGGGGGGTACACCCTCGCTATTTAAGAGCAATCGCATGCTCCGGCCCCCCCAGGATTTTCCCGTTCCCCGAGTGGCCAGAGTACTCGGGACCTGGGCCTTCGGCTGATGTTGTGTAATGCGAGGTCTGTGGTTAACAAAGCCCCCCTGATCTCAGATCTAATTCAGGAGGGGACCACGGACGTTATGGGCGTTACGGAAACCTGGTTGGGCACCGAAGGGGGGGTTCCCCTAGTGAAGATGTGCCCACCAGGTTTCCGAGCATTCCATCAGCCGAGGGCCCAGGGTAGGGGTGGTGGGGTGGCGGTTATTATTAAGGAGAGTCTGGAACCGAGGGAGACCACTGTGCCTCAGATATCTGGGTGTGAATCCCTCTTCGTGAAGTGGGGTCGTAGGACTCAGGTGGGCTTGTTGATCACGTACATGGCTCCTTGCTGCATGACAACAGCCCTGCCCGAGCTGTTGGAGTTGTTGGCCGGGTTGGCAATTGAGACCCCTAGACTGTTGGTCATGGGGGATTTCAACTTGCCATCAACTGGCATGGCATCCTCGACGGCTCGGGAGTTCATGGCTTCCATGACGGCCATGGACCTGACTCAATTAGTGGACAGCCCTACCCACATCGGGGGTGGCACTCTAGATCTGATTTTTGTCTCTGGCCAGTGGGCGAATCATCTGGTTTTAAATGATTTCGTTATTGAGCCTTTGTCATGGTCAGATCATTCTCTTCTTCGTCTGGACTTTAAGACCGCTACTCACCACCGCAGGGAGACAGAACCAATGCATTGGTTCCGTCCCAGGCGCCTGATAGACCCAGAGAGGTTCCTGACGGAGCTTGGGCCGTTTCCCGAGAACCTGGCCCATGACACGACTGAAGAACTAGTGGCAGCCTGGGAACAGGACACGGCTGGAGCTTTGGACCGTGTCGTGCCTTTGCGGCCTCTGACCCAGCGTCGATCTCAACCAGCTCCTTGGTTCTCTGAGGAGCTGAGGGAGATGAAACGCCAGAGAAGATGCCTAGAGAGTGTCTGGAGATCCAGCCGTTCTGAGGCTGACCGGACACTAGTTAGGTCCTATAGTAGAACCTACCTAGTGGCATTGAGGGATGCGAAGCGTTCGTACGTTTCCTCCCTCATTGCGTCGGCAGATAACCGCCCGGCCGCCCTGTTTCGGGTGACCCGCTCTCTCCTTCAACAGGAGGGGCGGGGGGACCCATTATCAGGGCGTGCCGAGGAGTTTAACGGTTATCTATACGATAAAATCGTTCAGCTTCGGGACGGATTGGATCAAAATTGGGTAGATCCGAGCGAGAGTTCCGAGGCCCGTCTTGTTGAGGTTGTTTGGGATAGTTTTGATCCTGTGACTCCCGAGGACATGGACAGGTTGCTGGGAAGGTTGAATGCCACCACATGTTTACTGGACCCGTGCCCCTCCTGGCTGGTGCTGGCCACGCAGGAGGTGACACGAGGCTGGCTCCAGGGGATTACAAATGCTTCCTTGTGGGAGGGGGTCTTTCCCGCTGCCTTGAAAGAGGCGGTGGTGAGACCTCTCCTCAAGAAGCCTTCCCTGGACCCAGCTGTTTTAGGTAATTACCGTCCAGTCTCCAACCTTCGCTTTACGGCGAAGGTTGTAGAGAGTGCGGTGGCATGTCAGCTACCCCAGTACCTGGATGAAACTGTCTATCTAGACCCGTTCCAGTCCGGCTTCCGACCTGGATACAGTACTGAGACGGCTTTGGTCGCGTTGGTGGATGATCTCTGGAGGGCCAGGGATAAGGGTTACTCCTCTGCCCTGGTCCTATTAGACCTCTCAGCGGCTTTTGATACCATCGACCATGGTATCCTGCTGCGCCGGTTAGAGGGGTTGGGAGTGGGAGGCACCGTTTATCGGTGGTCCCCCCCCTCCCCCTCTGACCGGACGCAGACGGTGTTGACAGGGGGGCAGAGATCGACTCCGAAGTGCCTCCTGTGTGGGGTGCCGCAGGGGTCGATTCTCTCACCCCTCCTGTTCAACATCTATATGAAGCCGCTGGGTGAGATCATCAGTGGTTTTGGGGTGAGATACCAGCTGTACGCTGATGACACTCAGCTGTACTTTTCCACCCCAGGCCACCCCAATGAAGCTATCGAAGTACTGTCCCGGTGTCTGGAAGCCGTACGGGTCTGGATGGGGAGGAACAGGCTCAAGCTTAATCCCTCCAAGACGGAGTGGCTGTGGATGCCGGCACCCCGGTACAGTCAGCTGCAGTTGCGGCTGTCTGTCAGGGGCGAGTCATTGGCCCCGATGGAGAAGGTGCGCAACTTGGGCGTACTCCTGGATGGGCGGTTGTCTTTTGAAGATCATTTGGCGACCGTCTCCAGGAGAGCTTTTTATCAGGTTCGCCTGATTCGCCAGTTGCGTCCCTTCCTGGACCGGGATGCCCTATGCACGGTCACTCATGCTCTCGTTACTTCTTGCCTGGACTACTGCAATGCTCTCTACATGGGGCTCCCTTTGAAGAGCACTTGGAGACTCCAGTTAGTCCAGAATGCGGCTGCGCGGGTTATTGAGGGAGCATCATGTAGCTCCCACGTAACACCTATCCTGCGCAGACTGCACTGGCTACCTGTGGTCTTCCGGGTGTGCTTCAAGGTATTGGTGACGACCTTTAAAGCGCTTTATGGCTTAGGATCGGGATACTTACGGGACCGTCTTCTGCCGGCTTCAATCTCCCAACGACCGGTGCGTTCTCACAGAGAGGGTCTCCTTAGGGTGCCGTCAGCCAAACAATGTCGGCTGGCGGTCCCCAGGGGGAGGGCCTTCTCTGTGGGGGCTCCTACCCTGTGGAACGAGCTTCCTCCTGGACTCCGACAACTGCCCAACCTTAGGACCTTTCGCCGCGAACTTAAAACCTATTTGTTTCATCTTGCTGGACTGGCTTAACTTTTAAAAACTTCTAAATTTTTAAATTTTAGTGATTTTATAGGGTGTAATTGTATTTTAGCTTGGCTAAGTTTTTTAGGGGTAGTTTTTAATTATTGTATGGGTTTGTTTTGTATTTTAACTGGATATTCACCGCCCTGAGTCCTTCGGGAGAAGGGCGGTCTATAAATTAAAATATTATTATTATTATTAGCACCAGTCAATTGCAAAAGGCAGTTTTACTTAGAACAGCTTACATCCTATGATGATACTTTAACACCATCAAACAACAACTTATATCTAATCCCAGATAGATATAGTCCTCTCTTGGAAAGGATTTAATAAGGTGCCAAATCCAGTCTAAACAATTGGCTAACTGTATGACAAACCATGATGATAATTGAACACTGGTTTTAGTTATTTGTCTGGCAATGGTATGTCTGAGAGAGTTACCAGAGAGAATATGTTGGTGTGAAAGTGCTGCAAGACAAAATGTTTATTGTTTAGTTATTCATTTATTTTATATGTTGGGAAATGAGATACTCTGGCTGATATTTTGGAAACAAAAAATTGCCCCCTGAAAATATGAAGATCTCTGATTTTATAGATCCACCAACTTTTCAGCCATGGAGATAATTCCCTTAGGATCCCAGATCTGCCAGATAATTTATTGATTCCCCTGCCAAGGTCTGTGATTGAATCTCAATACAACTGACAGGTGCTGAGAGATAGAATGGTGAAGTGGGAAACAAACAGGATAGTGAGCCTTCCAAGTATCAAGTCCACTCCTGCCAGAAATGACACTAGGCACCCTTCTAAAAAGCAATCTTTTCCCAAACTGCATTTTTTAAATCTCTGAATTCTACAAAAGCTCCACCCTTCCCTTCTAAAAAAGGTCACTTTCCTTAAAAGAATTGGATATGCTATTCACTGCTGCCACTGAGGCACAGAGCAAAATATTTTTTCTCCTCTCCCTCCGTTGTTTTCTTGTTTTTCTTTTAACTTCTCACAATACTCCTTATTGGAAAGAAATGGAAACTGTAAAAATACCAAATGCCAGGGTGCAGCCATATTGCAGAAGACTGAAAAGCCCACAGTTGCGTGCCTGGTTCTTTTAAGTTCCATTATCTTCATGTGGGTGGTCTGGGTTTCTCAATAGGCAGAACCTGTTGGGAACATGTCCTGAGTCTGAAAAAATGTTTTTTGCAATAATCTCAGGAAAAACAAAGTACAGTATATCAAAACAATGTATCATCAGCCCAGCCCTCCTGAGTAAACAGGCAGCAGTAGGTTCCCAGCATGAAACTGAAGAAGTGGTTAGAATAGCTTGCTGCCTTCCTCAATATTCTTTATTTTTGTGCATCTTATGTGCCTCTGACCTGCAACAGGATTGGGAAACAGATTTTACAAGATTGCTAACCAAGAGAAGGAAACTTGGAAAGGAGAAAAATGGATCTGCCTTTTGGAGTCAGGTTTGATAGATGGTTAAACCTATAGACAAAGCCAGCTGTTTCGGTTGTTTTCTTATTTTGGCTGCTTAAGACCAAAAGATAACCATGGAACTGCTGCTCCTACAATTGTATCCAAATCCATGATTTGTAAACAACCCTTTAAAAATAAATAATGTATATTGTATAATCTGTCAGTGCTTTTGAAAGATAACAAAAGCTGAAGACCCCCCTGAAATGCAACTGAAACTGTAATATTGTCAGACCTGCCCCAGTATGATCTCTTTGGGAAGGAAAACTCTTAACTCCAGTTGGTTGAAGCGAATGTATATTTACTAAGTGATGCTGATTTGTCAAGAGTGAAACATTGGCAGCAACGTGTCTCTTAGTTTCAACTTGTCAATAGAGTGGGGGAGAGGAGGAGGCATTGATTACAAATGGGTTAGTTGGAGAAACAAAACTTCTACAGTTCCACTGAAGATGATAAGAGTCTGGAAACTTTTCAAGGACGTATTAACACGGTTGTCAACCGTTGAGGGTCGAATGACGATTTGCCAGGGGTCGCCTAAGACCATCAGAAATATGGGAAGTATACTTGCGAGTCGAAGAATCGCGCTCCAATGGTTGACTCCACAAGCCAGCTGCAGGCTCTTCAAATCGCTAGCCGAATTTGACTTCAGGTGCGATGAATTAAAAAGAGAAATCTTTGCTCTGATGTCTCCCTCTCAAGCCAGCTGCAATCACTCCCAATCGCTAACCTAATCTGGCTTCAGGCTTGATAAACTTAATAGGGGAGGAGTCTCCGCTTTAATGCCTCCGTCCTCAAGGCAATAGCAAGCAGTTCAGATTGCTAGCCAATACGGCTTCAGGCGCGATAAATTCAAAATGAAAATAATTTTATGGTTTGGGTCGCCACATCGTGGGCAATTGTATTAAAGGGGTTGCCACATCGTGGGGAATTGTATTAAAGGGGTCGCAGCACTATAAAGGTTGAGAACCACTGTATTAGCAGGTGTGAAGAAAAAGGCAGATGGTTCCCATAAAAAAGAGAACCTGTTTACATGGTCTAAGTGGAAGCATGGGGGTTGGGCTGGGAACTTCATTGTTTAATACTATGAACTGGTGCCTGAGAATTTTAGAGTTAGTTTTACCTCTCCAATACCATGTTATATATTTAATAAACAATAAGCTTTTCAGAAATGAAATGATCCTAGTCTTTTATTTGGATATTCAAGCAGGATGTTGACAGCTGGTTGCAGTAAAGCCAGGCAGAATCTAAGGTTCCCATGCAGCAATACAGAACTATGCTCCTTGGTTCTGCATCCCTCCCCTCAAGACCAGTCCATCCTTAGCTAATCTGACATTACAAAGATATTTTGGGAAATGCTGAGGCTGGTGAAATTCTACTCGCAGGGAAAACGGCCTTGAAGATGCCTGGCACAAACCGGATTCCATAATGCTCTTCAATTGTTCTGCTCCTTCCTACAATTTGTTGCCCATTTGTTCCCCCTCCCTCCCCTGTACTTTGCTGGCAGGACACCAGCAAGGCATCAAGCTGAAGATGATGGACCTGACAGCTGTCCAGAGATAGCTTTATCACCTTGCTGAGAACAATGCCAAAGATCATCATTTTATAAATTTATCAGTATACCAGAAGGAACCTTTTGAATTTATCTTTGGCTGGAGTCCAAAGAATCATTCAATGAGTTCTGAATACATGAGAAACGTGATACGTAAAATTAAAGGGAAAACCTATCACAATTTCCTTTGGGAAACAGACAACCAGAGAGAAATCTGATTCATCTTCATTTTTTAAATGTAAAGAAAATAATCAGCTTGGCAGCCATGATCTTTTAAGATAATCAGATCATTTTGTTTTCTCATTTAAACATAATGCTCCCAGAGCAACTGGGAAGAGAAAATTAATCACTTAGTACAGAATACTGGAATTAGTGAACATTCGATTTGTTTTCCCAGGTTTCCTAATAAAAAGGAATAGTATACATAAAGCATGCAATTCCATGTGCAAATGAAATGGACCTAAAAGTTAGAGCCTTTCTTTATTTGATATTCCAGAGCATGCTTTGAAAATTTACTAAATTTATTTGTTTTGAGGTCAGATGCCATGACTATTATTCTTTAACTTAATTATATTAAATACAGTTTGCTTAATTTTGTAATAAACAACAATTGGCTGGCTTTGTAACTGACAAAGTGATGAACTTTAGTTTATAAGTCAAAATATGCTAAACCAGTGGTAGTCAACCTGGTCCCTACCGCCCACTAGGGGGTGTTCCAGCTTTCATAGTGGGCGGTAGGGGTTTTGTCTGATACTGAAGCACTTTCCCTTTTTTAAATTTAATTGACTATTTAAAAAATTTTCATAGCATTATTTAAAAACATTTTCATTAGGTTTTCATAAAATTCCCTGTGACAATTTAAATTTCTGAAAATATACTATTAGTATTGCCCGTGCATAAGTTTAGTTCACGTTATGTAAGTGAAACTAAATGGCGCTATAATGCGACCGCCAGCAAAAGAGCCTCGTCCCAGAATAGCTCGCGCATCTCCCCCTACACCACCCAGCTGTAACAGACAAGCAGAGCTGGTAGCCGGCAACCCCCCCCCAAACCCAATCCACGATGCATGAGAGGCATGTGCAGATGATATACTTTATATATCACCATTACTGTGGAACCGGTGGGCAGTTAGAAAATTTTACTACTAACAGAGATACAAAAGTGGCCGGTGGGTATAAAAAGGTTGACTACTCCTGTGCTAAACCATAGACAGATAAATAATATTATGGCTTTATGTGATTCATATCAATATTATTCCAGTAATAGTTAATTAAGAAAGTAGAGAAGGGCCCATCTGCAATCTGTCTTAAGCCAGAAAAAACTGTTTTTAATGTTCCATTTTAGAAACACAAATTCATTATATAAATAAGATGGCAGATACCCAATACACCTTCCTCCTCCTATTCCCCCCCCCAACAACAACCCTGTGAGTTGGGGTTAAATTGAGAGAGGATGACTGGACCAGGGTCACCCAACTGGCTTTCATGGCTAAGATGGGACATGAACTCATGGTCTTCTGCTTTCTAGCCCAGTCCCTAAACCTCTAGGCCAAAGTAGCTCTTTCAAATATGTGCATTTCAAATGTTGGACTAGAAGATCTCCAAGGTCCCTTCCAGCTCTATTCTGATTGATTGATAACATTCATCTTCCAGTCAGATGACTAAATGGATCAAAGAGTCAGGCCATTGTTTTCTATCTCTATTTCTAAAACTCCTAATGTTCAATGATAGGCACAAAGTAAAATTATCTATATTTTTGAATTAGGTAACTGAAAATTCATGAGTTTTTGTGATTTTATAATATATTCATTTTTAAAACAAAAGGGCAGGCTCAACTCTTGAACATATTTCTTAAATGATTTCATTTCACAAGTTTAATTTCATTAATACAAAAATATATAACATTTAAATAAGCTCTTCAAATGGCTTCATTCTAATATGCAACAAAGATAAAGTAACCATATTTATGCTTGTCCTGAATTTTGCAATGCTAATACTACGCTATTTGAGGCTGATACAGGAAGAAAATCCTTTACAACATGACAGGCATTACACAAAACACACAATTACTGCTGGGCAATGCATATGAAGAAATCTTTCTTTCTTTCTTTCTTTCTTTCTTTCTTTCTTTCTTTCTTTCTTTCTTTCTTTCTTTCTTTTTCTCTCTCTTTCTCTCTTTCTGTTCACCGCCCTGAGTCCTTCGGGAGAAGGGTGGTATACAAATTAAAACATCATCATCATCATCATCATCATCATTATTATTATTATTATTATTATTATTATTATTATTATTATTATTATTTCTTTCTTTCTTTCTTTCTTTGACTTGTATGTCATCCATCTTGCCTAAACCTTTCCTTATCCTCCCTTTGACTTCAAATGGAATAAATTCTTCTGTTTAATGCCATTGCTCTTTATAAGGATAAAAATTCTTTGTGGGGAAATGAAACAAACATGTTTTTAAGCATCCTGTTAAAAACAAAAAAATTGAATTATAGGTTTCATCAAAATTGATTGCCTAAAATGCAACAAGACAAATTGGTGTTTGAAAAGATAATTTTTAAGGCAGTTTGGTAAATGTACCTTGGTGCAGGAGATGGATGACCCAGTAGTCCATCTGATTACTACCCATTTGGAAATAACAATAGCATTTAGGTTTATATATCATCCCATAGCAGTATACATACTAATTCTTCCAAGCTGTGTACTGTATTATTTGACAACTATAGATAAAATTTTTTCCAGGCTGAGGGCTCTGCTATCTATGTCTACAATACATGACATATTGGGGAGAGGGTATCTTCAGATTCTTCATCTCACACATAATATCTGGACTGAGTTGCCTCTTACTCCTCTGAAATGCAATCCTCTTCCTCTGGGAATCCACCTTCTTTCTACATTCTATCACACTTATGAATAGTCAACTAGAAAAGATTCTTGGAAGAATTTCAGAAAATAAAACTTCTCTGCTTCAGGAAAATGCAAGTGACACACCAATAAAAAGTTCAAGGAGCCACTCTGTAAATTCAACTGTTTCCTATCGAGCATGTTTTCTGTACTAAAATGAAATATATTTATGTAGCTCTGCTTGCGTTCCAAAATGCCTTTGTTATTTTAAAAATTAATTTTACTAAATATGCAAAATTGCATCCATCAAAGAAAGGGACTGAGTTACTCAGCAATACATTCACAGATTTTCTGGATAAACATTTAAACTGAACAGTGGGGACAGAGAATTAACTGATATAGAAAATTTCTGTCCCCAGCAATCGAAAACTAAAAGGGTTATCAGTGCATGTAACATAGATGTCTGTATGGGTAAGACTATCAACCATGCTATCAAGCAAAACCAAGCATTTAACAGTGAGTGCCGTACCATGTGCACTAAACCAACAGGTGGCAAGAAAGTAGGGGCAGCCAACACAGGTTATGTAGATAGTAAACACAAGATCAATCCAAATGGACTCAAATGTCTATACACCAATGCACAGAGTATGAGGAATAAACAGGGTGAATTAGAAATCCAAGTAAATGAGGGTAGATATGATATTGTTGCCATTACGGAAACTTGGTGGGATGAAACTGACAAATGGAACATACAGCTAGAGGATATAAATTATTTAAAAGAAAATAGACCAAATAAAGAGGAGGTGGAGTTGCACTATATATAAGAAATAACTACATCTCTACAGAAATAGAGCACAACAATGATGAAAATCATCTTGAATGTATTTGGGTCAATATAAAAGGGTGAAAACGATATTGCCATAGGTCTATACTATAGGCCACCCAACCAAACAGAGGAAGTAGATGAACTTTTGCTAGTCAGCTAACTAAGGTATGTAGGAAGCACATCACAGTAGTAATGGGGATTTTAACTACCCTGACATCAACTGGGAAACAAACTCTGCACCAAGTGGAAGATCCAACAGGTTCCTAACAAACCTAGCAGACAACTTTGTTTCCCAAAAATAGAGAAGGCGACAAGGGATCAGCCATATTGGACTTAATTCTCACTAACAGAGATGAAATGATAGAAGGTGTTGAAGCTACAGGAACCTTGGGGCAAGTGACCACGCAATATTGGAATTCGACATTAAGCAAATACAAGTAGTAGAACAAAGTCAAACTAGAGTCTTGGACTTTAAGAGCTAATTTCAATAAACTTAGAGAGAGCTTGAGAAGGATTCAATGGATGAGAATCCTCAGGGGGAAAACAACTCAAGAAGCTTGGGAAATTTTGAAAAGTGAGATTATAAAAGCACAGTCTAACACAATACCAATGAAGAAGAAAAATAGTAGATCTCAAAAGAAACCAGCATGGATGCATAAAGAACTATCTGACAAATTGAAAGACAAAAAGGACAAATATAAAAAGTGGAAAGAGGGGCAAATAACTAAGGCAGAATATCAGCAAATAGCCCGAGCCTGTAAAGATGAAGTGAGGAAAGCTAAGGCTCACAATGAACAAAGGCTAGCGACAAAAGTAAAAAATAACAAAAAAAGCTTCTTCCAACATGTTAAAAACAAGAAAAAAGTCAAGGAAACAATTGGCCCATTGCTAGGAGAAAGTGGCAAGAAGATGACAAGCAACAGGGAGAAAGCAGATCTACTTAACTCATTTTTTGCATCTGTCTTTACACAAAAGGAAAAAACAATCCAACCTATCAAAAACAGCACTACAAAAAGCAGATTAGAAACACAAGTTAAAATAGGGAAGAAAATGGTAAGTGAACACCTGTCTACCCTAGACGAGTTCAACCCTAGACCACCCCAACGAACCACCCCTGTCTACCCTAGACCACCCCAACGAAGCTATCGAAGTGCTGTCCCGGTGTCTGGAGGCCGTACGGGTCTGGATGGGGAGAAACAGGCTCGAGCTCAATCCCGCCAAGACAGAGTGGCTGTGGATGCCGGCATCCCGGTACAGTCAGCTAAATCCGCGGCTGACCATCGGTGGCGAGTCAGTGGCCCCGATAGAGGTTCGCAACAGCGCCTCCTGGATGACGGCTGTCTTTAGAAGATCATTTGACGGCCGCTCCAGGAGAGCGTTGTACCAGGTTCGCCTGGTACGCCAATTGCGCCTTTCTGGACCGGGATGCCCTATGCACGGGTCACCCACGCACTCGTGACGCCTCCCCGATTACTGCAATGCTCTCTACATGGGGCTCCCCTTGAAGGGCATCCGGAGGCTGCAGTTAGTCCAGAACGCGGCTGCGCGGGTGATAGATGGAGCCCCTCGTGGCTCCCGTATGACACCCATCCTGCGCAGACTGCACTGGCTACCTGTGGCCTTCCGGGTGTGCTTCAAGGTTTTGGTGACCACCTTTAAAGCGCTCCATGGCGGGGGCGTGGCCATGACCGTGGTGGGGTAAGGACCTTTCCTTCACTTCACAGGGCTTAATAATGAAGATTTATGAGGATTAATGCTGTTTGGAATGCACCGTTATGGATGAAAGTTAATAAATCATGAAGTGGAAGTGTTAATAGCCCAGCAGACTGAATTTAAAACTGGTAGGTCATTTGAAACTGCTTGAATTAAGGAGTTTTTACTGCGTGGAATGACCGAACTGGCAGACACGATGAGTTTGGAATAAACTGCTGTCTTTTGCTTTCCTTATTATAATTATCATGTTCTGTGTTAAATGCTGAGGCTAAGGAATATCAAAAACTGAATTTGCTAATGAGAAGAATTTTAATTGAAGAGATCGATCTTTTGTGCTGGACTGACTGGCTGAAAAAGATTTTATTAGGTGGATAATTTTTTTTTAATTATTATTTTTCTTTTGAGAGGAAATTAATAGCTTGTTTATATTATAGAAAACAAAAAAAGGACTTTGTTTTGAAGTTCGTTGGTTTTTTTTTTTTTCTTCTCTGCCGTGGAGAAAAATGGCGCTGATTAAGCTGTGAGGTAATTGTGTTTCTTTGTGGAGTGAATATGACTCATAAGTTACTGATAAGCTACTAACGAGTGCAAATAAGCCGTTTCGCTTCAATTAAAAGATTGTCGTCCCTTGATCTTCATCAAGACCCTCTGTAAAATTGGTTTGACTGCTGTCCTTTGATCTTCACTAAGACTCTTTGAAAAATTGGAATCCCAGTTTGAGAAATTTTTTGGTTTTTTTGTTTTTTTCAAAATGACTCAACAACTTTCAGAAACGCAGCAAATTGCTGCAGCTTTAAATAAAATTGGGGAAAAAATAGCAGGACTATCAGAGCGTATAGATAATTTGACATTTAAACTGACATCTGAAGTGCAAAATTTAAAGCAAGAGATGAATGATAACTTTGCTAAACAAAAAGAGGAAATGATAATGATTAAAGATGAAATGGAGCAGCTGCATGTGCATGAGGCAAAAGTAGATCGGCAAATTGGCAAAATATTTTATAAAAATGAGCAGCAAGATAAGAGAATTTGTCTTTTGGAAGAAGAGATGAGGAAATATAATTTTGTTATTAGAGGAATCTCGGAAGAAAGGGAGGATAAATTGAAACAGCGGGTTTTGAAATGGATTAATGATTTGGATACGCAACTTACGTTCAAGTGTTTTTAGAATTGGATATAGAAGGCAAAATGGTTCTAACAGGAATGTGCTTGTCAGGTTCGCAAATCTTGGTGATAAGTTGGAAGTTATGGCCAAGTTAAGAGAGTTGGGAGATGCTTTGAAGTTTGAAGGGAAGACTATTCAAGTCTTCCCGGATATATCAAGAGAAGAAAGGGCATGGAGATTTTTTTTAAAACCAATTACAAAAGTTTTGAGAGATAATGGAATTAAATACAATTGGAGGCCACCACAACAATTGAAATTTTTTTATAAAGGAAGGATGCGTACAATCACCCCAGATATAGATGCATTATTATATTTACGGGAGCTTGGACTGATTGAGATGGAGGATTTAATGGAGATAAAAGATCAAATGCTTCAGATGGGTGGAACATACGTGGAAACATCAATCTCAGAAGAAGAAAAGGGGCTATTGGAGGCAAGACTCTAAAGGGTTAAAGAGGAAAGAAATATCACCTGTGTTGGTTGAACAGAAGAAGAGTCGTGAGGATACAGTAGGAGAAGAAGCAGATAAGAGTCTTGGAAAATATGAAGCTGAATGCGGTCATCGCTATCTTTTTTGAGTGATGAATTTAAATAGACAGCCCGAAAGAAGTGCCCGGGCATTGACGTCCCTCTCCCCATTCTCTTTATAGAGGCGAAACCGATGAGGATGTGGGGAAGAAGATTGTTTGTATTTTATTGTTTGTTTTGTTTTGTTTTTTTTGTTTTCTTATTGTTGTTTATATGGTAGTTTAATGTCGGGTGGTGGGGGCACAGAAAGGAAGATGCGGGATAGGATTAAAAATTTATATTTTAAATGGGAGTTATAAAAATAATGTCATGGAATGTGAAGGGTACAGGAATCAGATTAAAAGAAGAAGATTGGAGCTTAAGATTAAAAGGATTTACCAGACATTTTATTTTTACAAGAAACCCATCAGAAATCTGAAGATTCAAATAGAATGTATATAAAAGGTATGCAAATATATGACCAAAGCCACTATCTTGACTTTTTAGCAGCCCTCCCTCTCAACAACTGGGCAGAGGTTACAAAATAGGCTTTTTACAAAAAAGTTTAGGTACTTGGCAAAGAAAAGTTAAGGCTTATTTGCAAATAAAGCTTTCTTAAATCCTGAAGGAACAAAAAGGGGAAAGAGAAATGCTGACTTTTGCTTGATATGGCTAAAACCAAGCCCTATCTTTTTTCTCCCATGAATCACTAGAATGATGTTAAAGGATGGCAGCATTTGGTTTCATTCTGAAAAAGAGGAAGAGCCTTAGTTACATCCTATTTTCTATTATATTAGGCTACATTACAAGTTTTTGAATATCTGCTATTTCAAATATTTAATGTATGTTTAATTCTTAATATCTTGGGTATGCATTCTATGTAGGAAAGTAATTGTGGCTGGGGATTTTAATTAATCAGAGATAAAATAGACAGTACTAATCCCACCCGCTGTGGAGGAGCAAATAAAATGGGGATTTTAAAATATGTGGATGCTTCGAAATGGCGTGGTTGATGTGTGGAGAGAGGTTAAAGGAATTGAGAGAGTATACACTTTTTTCTCTAAGATATACAATACATATTCTAGAATTGATTATATTTTTCTTTCTAAAGATTTGTTGAATAATGTGGATAAGGTAGATGTGGGAATTTTAAAGATTCTGATCATGCAGAAGTTATGGTGGACTTAGATTTTAATTTTGAGAAAAAGAAGCTATTGGAGATATGACGAGAAATTGTATAAAATGAAAAGGATAAAAATGGATACTTAAAAATTGGAGGAAAGTTGGAGATTAAATGATAACGGGAGGTTAAATTTGAAATTGTTTGGGATGCGATGAAAGCGATGTTTAGAGGGGAGAGTATTAAATTATCAAGTAGGAAATATAAAAATTATAAAATTAAAATAGAAAGAGATAAAAATCAGATTAAAGAATTGGAAAATCAATTTTTGCTTACTAAAGAAAAAAAATTCTTCAGGAGCTTAATATGTTAAGAAATAAAATGATAGAAGAAGATACAGAGGTAGTAAAAGAAATTTGAGATTTTAAATAGGAATTTTTGAATTTAGTAATAGAAATTCTAAATTATTGGCAAAGATGGCGAAAGATAAAAGAGAGAAGAGAGAAATTGGAGTTTTGATAGATGATAGAGGTATAAGATGTTATAAAAAATTAGAGAAATGTGAAGTGGTTAGAAACTTTTTTCAGAATCTATATTCAAAGAAACCAATTAATCGGGAAAATTGCAAAGCTATTTAGAAAAGTATGTGGTGAAAATTGATCAAACATATAAGGAATTGATGGAAGAAGATATAACACAAGATGAGATTAATGGAATAATACAAAAATTAAAATTAGGGAAAGCTCCAGGTGAGGATGGATTACCTGTTGAGTTTTATAAAGAATTTAAAGAATTAATAATACCAAGACTGCAAAATTATTCAATGGAATATTACATGGTGGGGAAGTACCTTCGTCATGGAATAGAACGGTGATATCCCTAATTCCTAAACCAGATAAAGATTTAGAAAGGATTGAGTCCTATCGCCCATTTCTTTAATTAATCAGGATGCAAAAATATTTACTGCTATTATAAGTAATAGATTAAATAGATTTATAGATAGATATATAAGTTATAATCAAGTAGGTTTTGTGAAGGGTAGATACATGAGTGATATTGTTAGAAGAGTATTAAATATTATAGATGTAGCTGAATATAATGGTGATAAAATTGGTATAGTATCATTGGATATTTTTAAAGCTTTTGATTCTGTACAATGGGAAACTATTAAAGTAATTGTGGAGGCTTTAGGCTTTGGTAATAAGTTTATACATGTTATTTCAAAATTGTACCAAAAGAGCAGTGCAAGAGTGAAGGTGAATGGAATATTAACTGAAGAGATAAAATTAGAAGCTGGCACGAGACAAGGATGTCCCTGTCCCCAACATTATTTTTATTGGCTATGGAAATATTGACAAAATGATAGAAAAGATGAAGAATTAGAAGGATATAAGGGTATAAGATAAATTTGTATGGATGATACTTTAATTATTTTGAAAAATGTAGAGAAAGATCTGAAAAGATATATAAGCATTTGATAGAATTTGAGGAAATGACAGGATTGAAAGTAAATTGGTCAAAGTCAGAATTATTGATGGATAGTAATGGTAATGAGTCTGAGAATATGCAAGAGCAATTTGGGATAAGGATTAAAACACATTGAAATATTTGGGTATAGTGCTTTCACTTAAGGTTAAAGAATTGAAAAACTTAATTATGATGTGGTGATTAACGAAATTGAGAAGAAGATAGATAAATATAAAATTTTAAAGTTGTCTTGGTTTGGTAGAATTGCAATGTGTAAGATGATGTTGCTGCCAAGTTCAACTTCTTATTCGAGATGCTACCACTAAATTTGACAGAGAAAGATATTGAAGGATATCAGAAAAACTGGATAAATTTTGCAATGGTGGCAAAAGACCTAGATTAGTGAAGAAAATGTGGTATCAAAATCAAAAGGAAGGTGGATTAGGAATCCCCAAATTATTTAATTATTATTGTGCGTATGGTATCCGGATAGTGGTAAAAATATTAAAGGTGAAGATAATTATTGGAGAGACTTAGAGTTAAGGATATAGAAATTTGGATCAAGGTGGTTTTTAGATAAAGCAAATTCAAAATGTGTGAGTAGAAGTTATTGGTTAAAGGGATTAAGTAAAATGTGGATTAAATTTGATAAAATTCTAATTCCGGATATAATCTTTTTGGGGGAGACAATTGAAATTTGGCCAATTAAAAATAATATAATACGAATGAAGTGATTAAAGAGGAAAATATAGAAATTATTAGAGATTGGATAAAAGTTATGGAAATGAAAGGAGGAATAAAGAAATTATTGAAAAATTAGGGTTAAGTTGGTTTGAAAAAATACAGATAGAAAAATGGACAAAAAAACTAAGGGAAAATTATTCGATAAATAGATGTGAAACTGAATTTGAATATTTAGTATCTCGGATTATGAAAGATGAAATTGGGCTAAAGGGACTCGTTAGTAGGGTTTATAAGATTATAAATTCTGATGAAAAATTACAAAGAGTGATGAGGACAAATTGGGAAAAAGATCTTAATATTGAAATACCAGAGTCAGATTGGAATGTGAATTGGAAGAGTAGAATTATGAGAACTTTATCTATAAGGATTAAAGAGCACAATTATAAAGTTGTTTGGAAATGGTATTTGACTCAGTAAGATTGTCACAAATGGATAAAAAATCAGTAAAAATGTTGGAGATGTGAGATGGAATTGGGGACTTATGAACATATGTGGTATAATTGTGATAAGGTTAAAAGTTTTGGCAACAATTGGAGAAAATGATATTTGAAATGATGGGAAAGTAATAACATTGAGAGTGGAAACTATATTATTGTTGGTAATTAAGGAAATAGAATTAACAAAATATGAAAAGAATTGATTAAATTATGATTATAATAGGTAGAATTATAATAGCTAGATATTGGAAACTAGATGTGATTTTAGAATAGAAGAGTGGAATTCTGAAATGTGGAAATTAGCTTTAAATGATAAAATGACATGTGATATTAAAATTAGAAGTGGTGTGTATAAAGAAGATATTTTTTGGAAGACTTGGAAACCATTTGTGGACTTTGCGCTTGGAACATTGGACGCTTCAGTACCTGTACCTCGAGAACGTGGATTTTGGCAATCATGAGGATATATCCGAAGACCCAAATCTTCCTTTTATGTATAGCACAAGGGTGTAATAATGTATTTTCTTTTTGTTTGTTTGTTGCAAAAAAAGTAATAAAAAAAAAAATTAATTAAAAAAAATAAAAAAAATAAATAAATAAATAAAGCGCTCCATGGCATTGGGCCGGGTTATTTACGGGACCGCCTACTGCTACCGCATGCCTCTCACCGACCCGTGCGCTCTCATAGAGAGGGTCTCCTCAGGGTGCCGTCAGCGAGGCAATGTCGCCTGGCGACGCCCAGGGGAAGGGCCTTCTCTGTGGGGGCTCCCACCTCTGGAACGAACTACCGTCAGCTGACCTTCGGACCGGCTCAAAACATACCTATTTAATTGTGCAGGACTGAGCTAGATTTTAAATTTATGGGTTTTAACTGGGTTTTATTTTTTATATTTTAAAATACGGGCTTATAGAATAAGTTTTTTAATTGTTTTTATAGTGTATTTATGTGTCTATGTGTTTTTTAAGTGCCTGTAAACCGCCCTGAGTCCTTCGGGAGATAGGGCGGTATATAAATATGATTAATAAATAATAAAATAAATAATAAAATAAATCACCAGGACCGGATGGATTACACCCCAAGGTTCTGAAGGAACTGGCAGACGTGATCTCAGAACCACTGAACTATATCTTTCAAAGATCCTGGAGCACAGGGGAGCTGCCAGAGGACTGGAAAAGAGCTGATGTAGTTCCCATCTTCAAAAAAGGAAAAAAAACAGATCCAGGAAACTACAGACCTATCAGTCTGACCTCAATACCGGGGAAGATTCTGGAAAAGATAATCAAGCAACGAATCACCGAACACCTAGAAGCAAACAAAGTAATAACCAAAAGCCAACATGGGTTTGTCAAAAACAGATCATGCCAGACTAATCTTATCGCATTCTTTGACAAAATGACAAAATTAGTAGACCAGAGGAATGCTGTCGATATAATTTACTTGGACTTCAGTAAAGCATTTGATAAAGTAGACCATAACCTACTACTAGATAAAGTAGAAAATGTGGGTTAGACAGCACCACCACCAGATGGATTCGTAATTGGCTGACCAACGCACTCAACGTGTAGTCCTCAACGGAACTACATCCACATGGAGGAAGTATGCAGTGGAGTACCCCAAGGCTCTGTTTTAGGCCCAGTACTCTTCAACATCTTCATCAATGACTTGGACGAGGGATAGATGGGAACTCATCAAATTTGCAGATGACACCAAGCTGGCAGGAATAGCCAACACTCCAGAAGATAGGCTCAAGTTACAGAAAGATCTTGACAGACTTGAACATTGGGCGCTATCTAACAAAATGAAATTCAACAGTGAAAAAGTAAGGTTCTACATTTAGGCCAAAAACAAAATGCACCAGTACCGTATATGTGGTACCTTGCTCAATAGTAGTACCTGTGAGAGGGATCTTGGAGTCCTAGTGGATAACCATTTAGATATGAGCCAGCAGTGTGCAGCAGCTGTTAAAAAGCCAACACAGTTCTGGGCTGCATAAACAGAGGATAGAATCAAGATCACGTGAAGTGTTAGTGCCACTTTATAATGCCTTGGTAAGGCCACACTTGGAATATTGCATCCAGTTTTGGTCGCCACGATGTAAAAAGATGTTGAGACTCTAGAAAGAGTGCAGAGAAGAGCAACAAAGATGATTAGGGACTGGAGGATAAAACATATGAAGAACGGTTGCAGGAACTGGGTATGTCTAGTTTAACAAAAAGAAGGACTAGGGGAGACATGATAGCTGTGTTCCAATATCTTAGGGGCTGCCACAAAGAAGAGGGAGTCAGGCTGTTCACCAAAGCACCTGAGGGTAGAACAAGAAGCAATGGGTGGAAACTGGTCAAAGAAAGAAGCAACTTAGAACTAAGGAGAAATTTCCTGACAGTTAGAACAATTAATAAGTGGAACGACTTGCCTTCAGAAGTTGTGAATGCTCCAACACTGGAAATTTTTAAGAAAATGTTGGATAACCATCTGACTGAGATGGTATAGGGTTTCCTGCCTGGGCAGGGGGTTGGACTAGAAGGCCTCCAAGGTCCCTTCCAACTCTGATGTTATGTTATGTTATGTTAAAATATGAACAGACTCCATGTTGATTAATTTACTATGCCAAAATCTTGGTAATTTTTACCATAGAAGAAAAACATGTCTATCTAAGTATGTGTGTATTTAATCATGTTTACAATGCTAAATTAGGATTTCTATTTGCTTCCATTTATTGAAGCCAATCAGGAAACAACATAGGACTTCCTATATTGAGAAAAACTTATTGGCTACTACCAGTGCATGCAAATTAGAATTTCCCTCACCTTCTTCTCTACTTCCATTTCATCATCTTCATGATCATTGAAGGTATTAGAATTTTCTTGCTTTAAAAAAACTCAAAATAGGAAAAAATACTTGTTCATCTGTAGGAGAAGAAAATAAAAAGGTAAAGGTTCCCCTCGCACATACGTGCTAGTCGTTGCCGACTCATCTCCATTTCAAAGCCGAAGAGCCAGTGCTGTCCGAAGACATCTCTGTGGTCATGTGGCCAGCATGATTCAATGCCAAAGGCGCATGGAACACTGTTACCTTCCCACCAAAGGTGGTCCCTATTTTATCTACTTGCATTTTTACGTGCTTTCAAAACTACAAAGTTGGCAGAAGCTGGGACAAGTAATGGGAGCTCACCCCGTTACACGGCAGCACTAGGGATTCGAACTGCTGAGCTGCCGACCTTTCGATCGACAAACTCAACGTCCTAGCCCCTGACCCTTGACCCCTGAAAAGAAAATAGAAAATAGTTTTCTAATAATTTAAAATCTGCTTATTACAGGCTGCTGTCTCCTCAAGGAATATAGGTCTTCTGTTTCCCCGAAAATAAGACATCCCCTGATAATAAGCCCAATCGGGTATTTGAGCACATGTGCCTCCCCTGAAAAGAAGCCCTCCCTGAAAATAATTAAACATAGAGCTGAAAATCAATTAAGATGGCAAGAGGAGCCCCATCTTGCTCCATGCGCCCCCAAATAATAAGACGTCCCCAAAAATAAGGCCAAGCGCTTATTTCAGGGTTCAAAAAAATATAAGACAGGGTCTTATTTTTGGGCAAACACAGTAGACATTATTAACATTATTAATTATTTAATAAACTGTAACATGAATACTTAACTATTCAGGGCAAGAGTAAGCTTAGCACAATCCATACCATAATTGCATTTTCTGAGGTATAAAACTAAACTTGTTTATGTCTTTAGCAAAGGATGCTATGGCATCCTTTGCTAGAGACGTAAACAAAAAAAATATTTAAGTCAAACTGATTTTAAAAAAACAAATAATAAAAGAAAAGGAAAGAACAGGCAAATCTGTCCATACGTCTAGGTGAATTATTAACTTTCTGACAAATAGGAAGCAACAGATGAAACGAGAAAATCACATCCAGCACCCAGTTGATTAGCACAGGCGTCCCCCATCAGCCACAGGGTTGTATGCTTTTTCCATTGTTCTTTTCTCTGTATATCAATGGCCACATCTCTAAGGATCCCACTGTTAAAGTATTGAAGTTTGTAGCTGATACACAGTCATAGTCTCATTCAAGGTGGTGATGAGTCTATATATTGATGGGAGGTTAAACAACTGGCCCTGTGTTGAGGCAGGAACAATCTGGAGTTGAACATGCTGTAGAGATGAGAGTAGATTTTAGGAAGAGACCTCCTACTCTACTACCTCTTACTATATTTGACAGAACAGTATCAACAGTAGAATCAGTGGTGGGATTCTGCCAGTTCGCACCACTTCAGGAGAACTGGTTGTTAACTTTCTGAGAAGTTTGGCAAACTGGTTGTTAAAATAAATCATTAAGTAGAGAATTGCTTGTTAAATTATTTGAATCCCACCACTGAGTAGAATCCTTTAAATTTTAGGTTCTATTATCTCCCAGGATTTGAAATGGACACTTAACATGAGAGCCATCATTAAAAAAGCACACCAAAGAAGGTTCTTCTTTGCAATGTAGGAAATTCAGATTACCACAGGAGCTGTTGATACAGTTCTATAGAGGAATTGTTGACTTATCTGTACTTCGATATCTGATTGGTTTGGTACAGTAACCAAACAGGACAGGTATATACTTCAACAGATACCGTGTTTTCCTGAAAATAAGACCCTGTCTTATAGTTTTATGAACTCTGAAATAAATGCTTAGCCTTATTGCTATGCGCTCAAAAGCCCAATTGGGTTTATTATCAGGGGATGTCTTATTCTGGGGAGAAACAGGGTATTGCAAAAAAACCAATTGCAACCTCTTCCATAGAAGACATATATATTGCACAGATCAGAAGGAGGGCTGAGAAAATATCTACAGACCCTTCACATACTGGACATAATCTGTTTCAATTCCACTCAGGACACTGCTATAGAACATTGTATGCCAAAACATCTAGACACAGGACCAGTTTTTTCTCTCATGCCATCACTTTGCTAAACACCTAATCCTCACAGTATTGCTTTATGTATATAAGTATATATACCCATATTGTATGGCTGTAGTATTGTTATTATCCTTCATCTTCGCTATTCATCATTGTCTTTTAATGACCCCATAATCCTTTGTGGGATGGAGTTTGGGAAACTGAATGGGGCTGAGTGTTTACTGGCCAGATTTCCTTCCTGTTGCCAATGCAGTTATATTCAGCAGATATAATCTCAACTGTCCAGAGAGAAAAATAGCTGCCTCTAACTAGGATCAAACTCACAGCCTCCTGATTGTGAGGCTACCACATCACTCCTTCATCTTCTCTATTACCCACTATTATTGGTATCATATTATGATTATTATTCTCTGTTGCTTTTCATGTATATTGAGAACTTCTATACCAGAGGGAAAAAAATCCTTGTATGTCTAATCACATGTGGCCAAATAAAATATTCTTTTCTATTATACTTTTTTTTTCTTTTTACAACCCTGTGATCTCTTTTATCAGGGTGGAGTCAGGACAACTGAATGGAGCTGGGTGTTTACTAGCTGGGTTCCTTACACCTAAACAGAGTTCGTAGCATATATTTTTCTCTTTGAACTCTGACAGAGAAATATCTGTTACTGCCTAGAATTGAACTCTCAACCTTCAGAGGAGGCAAGCACCTTCACTGCCACCACTGCCACTCTATTCCACCAAATATTAACCCTATAATATATTGAATGGCTTGTCCTCTCAACATGTTCCTGTTCATAGTCAACTTTCCTAACCCATTTCTTGGTCTTCCTGAAGATTAGCTTCAGCAGGTGATCACACTTACTTTTTTCTTCTTCTGCAAAGTACCTCTTCTATTATGGTCTATTAATCAACTATTGCCCAGCAAATGGAAACTAGCAAATGATCCCATCTGCTACCATGGCAATATACCATCACATGAGTTCAACTATTTAGCAAAAATTGTAGTGAAAGTTTCTTTAACAGACTGGGTGTTTTTTTAAAAAGCCTGTAATTAATGCAGTTCCCTTAATAAGTATAGTTCAGTCAATATAGGTTGGATTGGTCAGATAAATTAACTTTAGGGGAATTTTGAAAATGCTTTAACCTTTGCATTTAATTCAGTCAAATTAGGATTGTTTATTTAGTTAATTTTTAGTTATTATTATTTATTATTATTTAATAAATTTTTATACCGCCCTTCTCCCGAAGGACTCAGGGCGGTGTATAGCTAAAAATAAAACACAAATATATACAATTAAAACAACATTTAAAACATAGCAGATTATAAAGGCTGATAATTTAAAAATTTAGATTTAAAAGTTTAAAATTTAAGATATTAACAGAACCCCAAATTTAAAATTCAACACTATTATGCCAGTCCCGCTTGAATAAATAAGTGTGTTTTAAGCTCACGACGGAAGGTCCGAAGATCAGGCACTTGATGTAGGCCAGGGGGAAGTTCATTCCAGAGCGTCGCTGCCCCCACAGAGAAGGCCCTACTCCTGGGGGCCGCCAGCCGACACTGTTTGGCGGACGGCACCCTGAGGAGACCCTCTCTGTGAGAGCGTATGGGTCGGTGGGAGGCAAAGGGTAACAGTTAGGAGTACATGTTATCTGTCCCAAAATCAATCAATTTAATGACTACCAAAGAACATGAATAAAGATTTAAAAAAATTCTTTCTGAAGGTAATTAATTTTTTTTTCTTTTTCTGTGAAATTATCTCTCAGAAATATTGATCAACATTTGCAAGTACCAGTTTTTGGGTGCAGTCTGTACTGCCTATTCAGCCTATTCTGAATTCTATTAATGAGATTTACTGCTTATGGAACAAGCATGAGATTTCAGAGGTAGGTTTCTAGGGTTTGGCCATTTATATATATTTGTTCAATTTGAAACCACATGAAGAGTTCTGTCTCCTTTCTTACTGAAAAATAAAACAGCCTGGAATGGATGTTTAGATAAACTAGCAGGGAGAGTCAAGATGGTGGCCACAAATATATGACCAAAGCCACTATCTTGACTTTTTAGCAGCCCTCCCTCTCAACAACTGGGCAGAGGTTACAAAATAGGGCTTTTTTTTACAAAAAAAGTTTAGGTACTTGGCAAAGAAAAGTTAAGGCTTATTTGCAAATAAAGCTTTCTTAAATCCTGAAGGAACAAAAAGGGGAAAGAGAAATGCTGACTTTTGCTTGATATGGCTAAAACCAAGCCCTATCTTTTTCCTCCCATGAATCACTAGAATGATGTTAAAGGATGGCAGCATTTGGTTTCATTCTGAAAAAGAGGAAGAGCCTTAGTTACATCCTATTTTCTATTATATTAGGCTACATTACAAGTTTTTGAATATCTGCTATTTCAAATATTTAATGTATGTTTAATTCTTAATATCTTGGGTATGCATTCTATGTAGGAAAGTATACATGTTTTATTTTTCTTCATAAATACTTTTAAAATATCATATAAAAGAAGAAAATAACTGATATGAGTGCATATACCTGAAAAATTGACATAAATAGATGATAATCTAGTCTCAGTAATACTGTAAGACAGCAGTTTTAATTGAACAGTGCAATTGAAGAAAAATTTTGAATTTGCAAATCAAATCGTATACTTTGCTAAAATTGAGTTTCTGAATAGCTCATATCTACTGCTTTTACCTTCTCTAAGGAATGAATAAAAACAAACAAGTATTGATGATTAGAAGAGCTTTTTTGCAACAGCTGTGGAAACAGTTGCCAAATTTTATGTTAAGAAATCTCAAACATCAAATGATCTGACATACACTAGAATTCATTTTTATTCTATACTGCACATAACTAGACATTTAAATATAAATGTCAATAAAATGCCTTGGTGTCTTGAAAAGCATATTCCTAATTTCAAATATCTTAAGTGTTTAATATTAATTATAAATTACAAAAAATATAAATGACATGACTCTGAATATTATTCCATTCAAGGTTTGTAGAGTCACAAATACTAATGAGCAACATCATTGCTCAAATACGGTATTCAGCAGAGTGAAATTATTTATTTCCTGTAAGGTTACTTATACATGTTAGTTCTTGGACAGGAAGTCATTTCTCCATGCTAAAATGCTAAAATTAGGGGGCTGCAGACTGAGTATAGGCTGCTATCGACTTAGATAAACTGATTTGAAAAATAGCCAAATGAACAGGAATATAAATAAGAGCTTTGATCTGTGCAGTATTACCATAAGACCCCTAGAAAAAAAGAGATAGATACATGGCATAGAAAGGTCCAAGGAAATGCTGTAAATCAGGGCTGTCAAACTCGTGGCCTGCGGGCCAGATGCGTCATGCCCATCCCCAGTTTAGCAAAGGGAAAAAAGTTGTGATACATCACATGACGCTGCCATGACGCCACGAGTTTGATACCCCTGCTGTAAATTGAGAGACTAGTATGTGAGGAGGTAAGTTCTTGCAATAATATGGACCCATGCTATTAAAGTCAGTAAGGGTTTAATTATCAACAAATAACCCACAAACATCTTCGGTGCTGCCAAGTTTGAACTGCTAAGAAAAAGGAGCAAAATCACAACTTATCCAAGCAGTTGCTGATTTATCTGCTGCACATAGAAGGAGAAGAAGCAGGGATAGTGAAGATGGGAAAACACTGAAGCTACAAGTTCAGTATAATCTCTCTCTTAATTTGTTGAATTTAGCTCTCTTAAAGACTAAACTCCGAAGAATTAGTTTGACTTTGTTCAGTTAACTGTACCTTCATTATGGTGAATTCTAATATGATATGATCATTCTCCTCCAAAGTTCCCACAACTTTCACTCCCTCAAGCATTTTATCCAGGGTTGGAAGGTAACTTGGAGGTCTTCGAGATCAAGTAGGAGACCCTATTCTGGATAAATGGCTGTCCAATCTCTTTTTAAAATCTCCAGTGATGAAGCACTCATAATTTATTGTTAATTGTTCTCACTGTCAGGAAATTTCTCCTGATTTCTAGGTTGGTTCTCTCCTTGATTAGTTTCAATCCATTGCTTCTTGTTCTGCCTTCAGGTGCTTTGGGTAATAGCTTGACCCCATCTTCTATGTGCACTCCATGAAACATGACAGTTGCAGAAGGTCCTGGATGAAATAGATTATCTAGACCCTTTTCAGTCAGGATTCACGTGTGGTTATAGGGCAGAAGCAGGGGTAAAATGTAAAATTTGTTACTACCGGTTCTGGCTTGGTGGGGAAGGGGTGTACATGATAAACTACTCCTCAAACTAAAATCCTACGGCATTTCAGGAACTCTTCAAAATTGGATAAATGCCTTCCTGTCAAACAGAAAACAAGTGGTCAAAATTGGCAACGCTATATCTAGTCCTGTTCCTGTCAAAAGTGACGTTCCCCAAGGTAGTGTTCTTGGACCAACACTCTTCATACTATACATAAATGATCTCTGTGACCTCATCTCAAATTATTGTGTTCTCTTTGCTGACGATGTCAAACTATTTAATACCACTAATAATACTTCTACCCTTCAAGAAGATCTCGACTTAATTTCCAATTGGTCTAAAACTTGGCAACTCCAAATCTCAACCAACAAATGCTCAGTCTTACATATTGGAAAAAAGAACCCTAACATCAAGTACAAACTTGATGGACATTACCTAAATGATGACCCCCACCCTGTCAAAGATCTTGGAGTTCTCATATCAAATGACTTAATGCCAAAACTCACTGCAACTACATAGCAAAAAAAGCCCTAAGAGTTGTAAACCTAATTTTACGCAGCTTCTTTTCTAAAAACTCTACACTACTGACTAGAGCATACAAAACATTTGCCAGATCTATTCTTGAATACAGCTCATCCGTCTGGAACCCATACCACATCTCTGACATAAATACAATAGAAAGAGTCCAGAAATATTTTACTAGAAGAGTTCTTCACTCCTCCGAAAACAACAAAATACCTTATACCGACAGACTTGAACTCCTGGGATTAGAAAACTTACAACTCCGTCGACTTCGACATGACCTGTGTTTAACACACAAAATCATCTATTGCAATATCCTTCCTATAAAAGACTACTTCAGCTTCAATCGCAATATTACAAGAGCAAAAAATAGATTCAAGCTAAATGTAAACCGCTTCAAACTTGATTGCAGAAAATATGACTTCTGTAACAGAGTTGTTAATGCTTGGAACTCATTACCTGATTCCATAGTCTCTACTCAAAATCCCAAAAACTTCAACCAAAAACTGTCTACTATTGACCTCACCCCATTCCTAAGAGGGCTATAAGGGGCGTGCATAAGAGCACAAAAATGCCTACCGTTCCTGTCCTATTGTTCCCTTCATCATATCAAATTGATATAGTTGATGCATATTTTTATACATATATGTATATTTTCTTCAAAATATGTTGTTTTATCTATGACAATTGTTTGTGTATACTGTTGTGACAAAAAGAAATTAAAAAAAAAAGTAACCTTTGGCAAAATGTAAAAAAAAAAAGTGACTGGGTGGGCGTGGCTTTTAACTTTTAAAAGCATTTTTTCTACAATCTCTTCGGTTGAAGTAAAAATGCTTTTAAAAGGCTCCTCTGGCAATCCCAGCTGAGTTCCCTGATCATTAGAAGCTTTTAAAAGCATTTTTTACAACCTCTTCGCTGAAGAGGTTGTAAAAAAATGCTTTTGAAGTGTTCTGACGATCCTAGCTGAGGGGCGCGATCATCAGAGGCTTTTTATTTACTTTTAAAAGCATTTTTTCGGCCGAAGAAAAAATGCTTTTAAAAGTAAAAAAAAAAACCCCTCTGATGATCGCACAGCTCAGCTGGGCATGGGCGGGGGAGGAAGGGATTTTTGCTACTGGTTCTCTGAACCAACTGCCTCCATTGCTACTGGATCGGGCGATCTGGTCCGAATCGGGAACATTTCACCCCTGGGCAGAAGCACCATTGTTTCTGCTTGTCAATGATATGTCACTATTTCCATCCTGCTTGTCAAAGAGCAGGATGGAGATAGTGCAACCATCCTGACTCTCCTTCTCAGTGACTTTTGATATCAAAATTATTCTTCGTTATTCTTTGGTAACCTGGCTGCAGGGATTGGGACTGGGCCACAAGTTCTGCACTGATTCAGCTCCTTTCTCCATGGCTGGTTGCAATTGATATTGATAGGGAGAGAGGTCCAACCCTCAACTGCTATCTTTGACTTTGAATGGGGTGGTACTGCTCCAGACAGCTCTGATCTACAACCTGGAGGTTCTCCTGAACTCACAACTCCTTCTGGAGGTGGGCAGGAGAGTGTGCACAATTTCATGTATATGCTAATTGCGTCCTTTCCTGGATCAGGACTCCCTGAATTCAGTCATTCTGACCCTAATCATCTCATGGTTGGGCTATTGTAGCGAGCTCTACATGTGATTACCCTTGAAGAACATTACAAATTAATGAGATTCCATTGTTTCAGTCTAGGTTTTGTTTCTGTTTTCCAACAGAAAAAGCTTGCAGGATATGTTACCAATCCAGAAATATAAAAATGATTGACATCCTTTCCTGATTTTTCTTCAGCTATTCTGCCATCCAGCTATTCTATGCATGTTTAACTGATTGGAATCCTTTCTATTCCAATCACAAAACTAAGTTATTTTCACTCTAGCCCAAAGCCCAGGGCTTGGAAAGCTTTTCCCATACTTGGCACCTTTAAAATGTGTAGGTTTTAACTCATTGAATTTTCAGTGGTGTTCTTGCTGGCTGAAGAATTCTGGAAGTAGATCCAAAAATCTAGGGGTTATTGAGATTAGGGAACCCTATTACTGGAGATACTGTACAGTCCTTCTTCTACAAAGGTTATACAACAAGTTAAAATAGTTGGGAGTAGAATGATGGCTGAGGAAAAGTTTGTCACGTTATCTATACAAAGTAATAAAAGTGGGATAAAAATCAATTAATTAAATAAATATATGTTGATCAAAAGTTATTTTAAGTTATATATTCTGAAATACTTTAAAATGAATATGTACTTTAATCTGCCCTTGATTCAGACCAGGAGTCCTGATATTTATTTAGAGGATTTACATACCTTACATACATTTGTATGATAACAAACCTTTTAGTGCAATCCCCTCCCTCTGCCCTACTCCCACTACTAGAAACTAACCTGCAAAAATCCAGATATCTTGTTCTGTATCCCCAAATAAAGATTTTTTTTGTACTCTGCACTGCCATCTAGTGGTCACCCAGCAGGCCATGGCAGGCAAATGGGTGGAGATCAGGGCCTAGGATTTGCTGTGTTTAAAGCCTTTAGTGCTAGTCTCTCATGTAGAAGCCAGCTGGAAATGAAATTGCCTTAGGAAATTGTTTTCCACATTTCAACTCCTTCTCTGCATTGGCCATAATTGTGGCCCTAATTGTTTTGTGCAGGTTTTACTAGAATGTTAATGAACTATGCTGCTAGTATTACTATTATTACTTTTTAAAAAAATCAAGTTTTATTGATTTTTTTTCTTTCACACACACACACACAAACTTTATGAACAGAGTATTGACCGTATCATATTTTATACAACTTATCATATCCAATTTCATTTTACATAGTTACCATTTTTGCCAAAATATTCTTTTTTCATTCTTTTATCTTAATACTTCTATGCTTATTATATTAACAGCATCATCATCCGCCCTCAAATCCTAGTTTCTTAACATTATTTCAATTAGTTGTCTTATCTTATCCATTGCTAATCATATATATATTCCCTTTTAACTTTCATATTAATTCGCTCTTCATCCTAATAAATTTGAATATTGTCCGGATTGCCTTTCTACCATTTCATCTCCCTTGTTTTACAACAATTCTTCTTCTCCTTTCCTCTCTTTTTCTTCCCTCCCTTCTTTTATCCTTTTCTACTTTCCTCTTTCTTCCTCTCCTACTCCTTCTCTATTTCCCCTTCCTTTCCCCCTCCTCCATTCCTCCCTCCCTTTCTAACCTCTCTTATTTCCCCTCCCTTTTTTCCTCTCCTTTTCCCTTTCTTCTATTCCTCTCTCTTTCCTTCCTCTCTTCTCCTTCTTCCCTCTACTCCTCCTTCCATTCTCTTTCCATTGTTGTATTCATTTTCAATTCAATATTTTCCACAATGGTATCCAGGCAACCCCAATTTTTTCTCCACTTATTAACTATATTTTTCAAAGTCCCTGCCACATTTTTTTATTATTACTTCTGAGGTTTGTACACTTCCCAATGCACCAACATTTTTGGAAACTATAAAAACAGATAAATCAATAGAGGTAGGTAGGTAGGTAGGTAGACAGACAGACAGACAGACAGACTCACATATTTCTTGTGCAAATATATCATTATACATTTCCCTACACATACACACCTTTACCTATACAATATACACACATACTCTCATTATCTTCTATAATAACAGAGTTGGAGGAGATCTTGGGGCTCTTTTAGTCCAACCCCCCGCATTCCTGATTAAAAAGACTTCCCTTCTTGCCAGCAAATTCCGAAATTTGGTTCTCTGATTTTCTACCATGGATGTCAAACTAGAATTCTGGGAAGCTATCAATCCTTTTTTAATATTTCACATCTTGCAATAGTTTCAGGCTATAGTTGTTTACTATCCTCTTTATGTGGAAATAGCCAAACTGGGGAGGGAGGATGCGGCCTCAGAACTCATGAAATTCCATGTGAAAGAAGAAGCGTGAAATGAGTGTATGAACAGCAATAGAAATTCCAGGTATCAATAAATTGTAACATAAATAAATTGAAATAAATAAACAGTATCAATAAATTAAGGACATCAAGAAGCAGATGGCTGGCAAAGTGGAATGAGAGCATGGCATAATAGGGCATTGGGAAAACTCTGACAAAGTAAGTAAGGTTCTTCCTCACACATATGCACAGCATGCTACTCCAGCCCTAGAGCAGGAATAATGAACAACCATGGAAAGATAAAGGAACAATTTCTAGTGAGCCTGCTATCTTTTTATCCCATGTCTTCCACAAAAAAAGACAGCGAAGGAGCACTGGAAAATGACAGAAAGGATTGGTTCTAATTGGGAAGAAAACCCAGTGCAAAATGGAGAGCACAAACATGTTCTGGAAACTTTTTTTTTTTGTGGCTTATCTCCATGCTGCTGTTAAAAGGAAGAGGCTTAAATTATCTGTTATGTTTGGGTATTGACGAGGCAGGAGACCAGGTTAGTGACAACAGCTCTTTAATATAGTGTGACCCAGCAAAACTCTGGAGAAAAACCTCTCCTTATATACACTTCAGCCTGAGGCTGCATCCAATCAGAGACGAGATATTTCCCGCCTAAAACTCCCTCCAAAACTTACAGTAATACATTACACTCCTTCCCTCCCAGAAGGCACTTTGCCCATATTTGCATACTACTTCTCTACGTAGTCCTGCAGGTACGTGGGGCGTCTCCTGACTCTCCCGGACCTGCGCAGTTCACTTTCTGGAGTTGAGTCGAGCGTGCCGGAGGGACTTTTCGTTCCTCTGAGCTCCTCCTCCCGGCCATCCGGCCCTGGATTATTCGCCGGCTCGGACCTGCTGTCCTCTAGAGGGACCGGAGGGTGTCGCTGGACCTCGCCTGACTCAGATAAGTCTCTGTTTGGTTCTTTGCTTACGCTTTCTGTTTGTTCTCGGCTCCAGTCAGCTGTGGGGTTAATTAAATCATAGTCAGGGCTGTTCTCGCCTAATTCTGCCTTATCGCTCAATCTGTTTCTTAATTGATCTATGTGGCGCCTCCAGATTCTGCCATCGTCTAGCTCCACTAGATAGATTTGGGGCCCGTTTGTCTATGACTATCCCCTCTTCCAGCTAGGGCCGTCGCTGTAATTATGTGCCCACACTGAGTCTCCTATGTTTAATTCGGATTCTATCTGGTTTTGTTTTGAACCCGTCCTGTACGTAGTTGGTGTAGCCGGTCTAGCGGGCACCGTAGCTTCCGCCCCATTAATAGCTCGGCTGGGCTGCGGCGGTGGCCACACAGGGGTCCTGTGTTGGACAGTTAGGAATCGTCGATTTGTGCCTGCCAATCCCGGGGCTGCTTCGTGATAGCGCTTCTTTCGCACTCGAACAAAGCGTTCAGCAAGGCCGTTCGACGCAGGGTGGAGCAGGCGCTGAGAGGGCATGTCGGATGCCCTCTTCAGCCAGGTACCCTTCAAATAATGCTGCGGTGAACTGTGGGCGTTATCGGACACGATGGTGTCCGGTAGCCCGTGTGGCGAAAAGGTGTTTTAGTGCTGCAGTGACAGCTCCAGCGGTTGTGGATTTCATTAGGATGATCTCCAGCCATTTGGAGAATGCATCCACCACAATTAGAAATGTTTGGCCGTGGAAGGGCGGCAAAATCAATGTGTATGCGGGACCAAGGGCCTTGGGGTTTCTCCCACTCCAACACTGGGGCCGTGGGAGGTAGTGGTCTGGATTCCTGACATACTTGGCATCGGCCAACCCTGTCACTGATTTCCCTGTCCATTAGGGGCCACCAGACATAGCTCCTGGCTAACCCTTCATCCTCACAATTCCTGGGTGACCCTCATGCAGGAGTTCCAGGACTTTTTCCTCAGTTTCTGGAACTACCACCCTATCCCCCAGAGCAGGCACCCCTTGTACAGACAATTCCCTTTTTCTTTACAAATTCCTTGAACGTCGCCGGCAGAGGCCATCCCTTTGAACCCAACCAATCACAGTTCTTAATACAACGTCCGGTAGGAGGCCCGAGCCACTTCCTGAGATGTGGCTGGGCCAGAGTCCAAGAGTCAATTAGTAGAACGGGGTGCCCGGGTGGGGTCCTCGATTTCCCTGGCAATGGGCATCTGCTCAGTGCGTCTGCATGCCCCAGCTCCTTTCCAGGCCGATGTTGTAGTTTGTAGGAGTAGGCGGCCAGAAAAATAGTCCATCTGGTCAGTCTAGGTGAGAGTGCTACTGGCGTTGGGGGGTCGCCAGCCAGTAACCCCAATAGCGGGCTGTGGTCAGTGACAATTTCAAAGTCTCGCCAAAACGTATTCGTGAAATTTCTTCACGCCTGACACTATTGCGAGAGCCTCCCTATCTAGTTGGCTGTAATTTCTTTCAGCCGGGGACATCGTTCGTGAATAGAACGCTATAGGGGCTTCAGTGCCGTTTGGGAGTCTGTGGCTAAGTACAGCTCCTACTCCATAGGGGACGCATCACAAACCAATACTAACGGCAGTCTGTTGTTGTATTGTATTAACAGGCTATCGCTTGATAGCAAACTTTTACTGCCTCAAATGCCTATTCTCTGACTTCCCAAGACCAAACAGTGTTTTTCCAAGCAATTTATGCAGCGGTTCAGCAACGGTTGCTTTGTCTTCTTAAAAAATACAGCATAAAAGTTTACCAGACCCAGGAAAGCCTGGAGTTCTGTCTTGTTTTTGGGTGCTGGGGCTCTCTTTATCGCCTTGACTTTGCTCTCAGTGGGGTGAATCCTTTTTATCTATTCTATAGCCCAAAATTCAACAGATTCGACCCCATCTGACACTTGCTTGCTTTGACTTTTAATCCTGCCGACCTAAAATGGCCAAAACTTTCCTCAGCCGCTTCCCCAGTTCTTAAATTCTTCCCGATACCAACACGTCATCGAAATAGGCACGACTCCTGGTAACCCTGTAGGAGTCGCTCCATCAAATTTTGAATAGCCCAGGGCCACACTCACCCCAAACTGTAACCGAGTGCATTTAAAGGCACCCGGTGCGTTACAATGGTCTGGGCTTCAGCTGTGCTAGCATCTACGGGTAGCTGCTGGTACGCTTGTGCCAAGTCTAATTTGGCGAAAACTTGTCCGTGCCCTAGTGAGTGCAATAAGTGTTGCACTACTGGAACTGGGTAGGCGCTCTTTTGCAATGCTTTGTTCAAGGTAGCCTTGTAATCAGCGCAAATTCTTATGGACCCGTCTGGTTTTACAGGGGTGACGATTGGCGTCTCCCATTTGGCATGGTCAACTGGCACTAGTATCCCCTGGCTGACTAATTTATCTAACTCTTTGTCGATTTTAGGTTTGAGTGCAAAAGGAACCCTCCTTGCCTTTAACCTAATGGGAGCTATTTGGGGGTCTAAATTGAAGGAGATAGGGGTCCCCTTGTACTTGCCTAAACGGTCCTCGAATACGTCTGCGAATTCCTCCATTAGGGTGTTTTGCAGGTTGCATCCGCTCCGGTGGACGCCAGTCACCCCCATTCCCAACGCCCGGAACCAGTCTAGCCCCAACAAGCTTGGCAAGGTTCCTCGACTAACGTGATGGGCAGGGTCTTTTCGTATGTCCCGTACTTGACCTCGACGGTCGTTGTCCCTCGAACAGGGATGCGGTTGCCCTGGTAATCCTGCACCCGGGCCGTTGTTTCTGTAGCTTGCGCTGCGATGTGTGGCAAGGCTTTCACAAAAGTGTCCCAGGACATGATTGTGATAGCTGATCCTGTGTCTACTTCCAGTCGGCACGATGCGCCTTCAATGTCGGGTTTGTGAAGATCTTTTCTTGATGCGGGTAGCTGCGTGGTCTATGGTAACAGTCATTCGGTTTGACTTCGCGCTCTTTCTTTCCTGGCCAATCGCGGGTCGCCTCGCCGATCTCGCGCTCTGATTGGCTGGTTTGAAATTTCGGCGGGAATGTGGGGTTTGCATCTCTGACTCAGAGCCGCTCTGATTGGCCGATTTGAATTTTCGGCGGGAAGGTTGGGGTGCTCGGCAGACTTGAGCCAGGTGCCCCTTCCTTTCACACCGCCGGCAAATGGCGTCCCTGAACTTACATCTTTGGCGCTGATGTCGCCCGCAACTTCCGCATTCCTCCGGGTCTCCCGTTGTCGATTTTCCGGTGTAGTGGACTTCTTCCTCCTCTTCGCTGGTTGACTCACGATAGGTTTCTTCGTGGTGGACTGTGCTCGGCTTTGCGCCCGCCATCGGCGTGAGTCGCTTTTGTAAGGTGTCTGCTGCATGGTTGGACATCTCATGGGCTCTGGCTTCGTCCAGGGCGTTTGCCAATGTCAAGTTGTTCCAGCAGCTCTTCGTCCAGATCGCGGTACTCGCAATGCTTGGAGGCTTGTCTCAGGGCTGCCACGTAGTCGCTGATAGACTCGCCTTCTTGTTGCCTGCGCTCCCCAAACTCGTACCGTCGAACGTATTTGGACGGGGCTGGTGCGTAGTGATTCTTCAGGAGGGTCTGAAGGGTCTGCCACGATACGGAGTGTAGCGGTGTTGGCTCCGCTAGGGCTTCTGCGACGGCGATGACTGCGGACCCACAGTGGCTTATGAAGTAAGCCCGTTTACGGTTGTCGGAGACTCCTGTAGCTCGTTGCCTCCAGGAAACTTTCGAAGCGGGTCATATATATTCCCCATGTCTCCTGGGCAGGGTCAAACGGAGTGGGTGGCGTGTAGCCGGTCATCGCTGCATTCGCCGTCACCTTGCTGGGTTTGAGTCTCGTAGTGAGTTCAGCTCTGTTCTGGTGCTCTGCCTCAAAATCCCACCCTCTTCGCCAATGTTATGTTTGGGTATTGACGAGGCAGGAGACCAGGTTAGTGACAACAGCTCTTTAATATAGTGTGACCCAGCAAAACTCTGGAGAAAAACCTCTCCTTATATACACTTCAGCCTGAGGCTGCATCCAATCAGAGACGAGATATTTCCCGCCTAAAACTCCCTCCAAAACTTACAGTAATACATTACATTATCCTTACCTGTTTCTATATTGATATTGGGTTTTTTCCTCTTGTGAAAACTATGGCACTTCCAAGATATGCAAAATCTGTTGGCAGGATGTGGTGGGAATAGCTCAGTTCAGTTGACAACTTCAGGATGATTCCTGCCTGTGCATGCAGATAAACACACACGCAGAGAGACAGACACACAGAATCATGCATAATGTCATCTGGTATACTAGTTGAAGAGCTGTTCAATAGACTGCAGGGAACTTGTAATGTATTTGACTTTCAGGAGGGAAATTTGGGCGGGAAAATGCACGTTGCTGATTGGCTGATGCCTCAGCCAAAATCCTATTTAAAGAGAGGTTTTTGCCTGTTGGCTTTTGCTGGGATCACAATAAACCAAAGAGCTGTTGTCACTTGTATCGTCTCTTGCCTCTTCATTGCCCGAACTTAACAGAACTGTGGGATTTTGAGTATGGTTTAGTGCTTTTTGAAAATATCACATCCCTACAAACCATGTGTGGTTTTTTTTTAAAGTCTGCTAAATCTGTGCACAATACAAGCCCACCAAACAAATATTTAGCAGATGGAGGACAATTGCAATAAGAAGGCATTGGGATCTTTTTCTCCTCTACACAAAATTTTATTCTAACAGAGCAGCTAAAAAACTACACAAACGATGACAGATATGGATACTACATCCCTCATGGTCAAAAACTACAAAGGCTGCAATTAGAGTCTGGTTAATTCTATTTTATTTTGCAATTTAAAAGGAAAAAAACAACAGCCCCCTGTATTTCAACTCATTAATGGAAATTATTATTATTATTATAGCTGGTTAGTATTTCTAAAGCGGTTTTAGAATTTGAGAAATTTTGCCTGGGGGAAAGTGAAGCAGCACTAAATAGCATTTTCTTTCTTGCAGACTATGTTGCTTCAGTTTTTTTTTCTATAAACTTAAAATTTAACAGTTGACTAACACTGTTCTTTTGCTTATACTGGATGTTAGTTACTGATACACCTGCCCTAGGCATAAGGTCTGAAAGAGCAATTATCTGATGATTTCCCTGAACATGTGTTCCTGAAAAATTCCATGAATCTTATCAAAACTTTTTGCTTTGACCAAAAAGAGGCTTGCATTTATCACATTTAATGACACATAGAAGCAATTGTATGCCAACAATTTACAAAGAATTCTAGTCCAATGTGTTGTTTGGGGATTTTGGTTAGAAAGAAGACAAACCAAATATTACAGGGATGTGAATTGTATTACTTTATTTCTAAGTAGCATAGATGATAGAATGATATTTGCCAGTTATGGTGTTTTATAACCCCTTCCAGGTTTTTGATACATACCGTGAGCAGAGTATATACAGTATATAGTGATTAAGTGATTTATAGGTCATACACAAATATCTGTGGATTCCATTATTTATCTGCGATTTGATCAATGTGAACATAATCAGTACATATTTCCACAATAAGCTAAAATTAGTGAATGGAAAACTACGGTGAACATTCATATGCCAATTCAAAAATGTTAGGTATTCCTTAAATTAAGCCTAGTTAGTCAGTTGGTATGTCAACATTCCAATTAACTCCTCATTGCAATTCAGAACTCCAAGACAAAGTCCATCAAAATAAGATTTCATTAGAGAAGTCATATTGGCACATCTGGGGAAAACTCGAATCTGAAATCCCGCATTTCCCCCACCCCCACTAAAGCGCACACCCTGCCCCATTCAGTGACATTCACATCACATGGCCCAATCAATCCCTTGTCTCAGCTGATGCCAAACTTCATTCACTCCCCTCCAGGTGCCAGCAGCCCGACCTTGATCTCATCTGAAAGAATGTTGTTATGATTTACTCCTTTCTCTACTCTCCCATTCCCACTGTGGCAGACCTGTAAAGTCTGACCAAAGATGGATCCAGGACTGACATACAGTAGTATTTTGTGATTCTATAATTTTGTCTTTTCTTAGTCAGGAGAAGTTTATCTCTAATGTTTGTCTGAACCATGCCAAATTACTTGTAGCTGGCTGAAGTGCCACCTTTTCTGAACAAAATGGAAAATAAAGGGGAAAAAATTATACAGATCTCTTGTTTTCTTAAAAACTGCCATCAAACTCATTAAACTGATAACCTAGTACAGTTTAAAACTGCAGCGAACTATCTATCTATCTATCTATCTATCTATCTATCTATCTATCTATCTATCTATCTATCTATCTACATCTATCCACCTACCTACCTACCTCTACCTTCTCCTCCCCAATACATTTGCAATGTTGAATTTAATCTTAAATTAGAGGAAGTTTCCACTCACATTCATTCTCTTTTCAGATGTAATTTATGACTGTGGATAGTACCACATCCTTGTAACTTAAGAATACATGTCTACAAAGTATATTGAAAGCCAGTATTTTTATTTTCACAGAGCTTCTCAATAGATTTTATTGACATGCAGTGCCTTCTAACAGCAAAGACAGTTATTGCTGTTTTTCAGCAGTTGTGAGCAGTTAAGTAACAATATAGAATAGATAGCACCTCACTCAACAGTTGTAATTGTGAGTGGAAAGTTTGCTGCAGCTACCAGAAATGTTAATGAAGTTCTAGGTTGCATCAACTGAGGGATAGTATCAAGATCATGTGAAGTGTTAGTATTGCTCTGTACTGCACTAGTGAAAACACACTTGGAATAGTACATCCAGTTCTGGTCACCATCATACAAAAAAGATGCTGTGTGCAGAGAAGAATAACAAAGAAATAAAGGATCTGGAGGCTAAATAATAGGATGAATTGTTGAGGGAACTAGGTATGTCTAATCTATCAAAGAGAAGGATTAAGGGTGACATAATAAATTCCAGTATTTGAGGGGAAGGGCTATTATAGAGAAGAGTGGATTAACGAGCCATATGTTGTATGTTATCTTTTATTGTTTACTCAAACTTTTAATATATTTTTTAAAAAATAGAAAATAGTCTGATCCTATGTTTCTACATGACTTTTCAGTTCTAGGGCCCTGGAGATATCAGTCTAAATTGTATTATTCAAACCAATATCAATACAAGAAAATACAAGCCATTTGGTATCTGGGACTTCCGATGACATACAATGAAAGGCCTCTGCTAGTAGATTGGAATCATGTACCAAGTTTGCCTAACCTTATATATTATTGTTTTGGGCAGGAGGGGACCAATGTTTTTGTCTGTGTGTATTTGTATCTGATGATCACTTTGTCATGTTCTGTGTAGCCAACACCAAGAAATTGCAAGCAAACAGTTTTTGTTTGAAGTGTTTTATCCTGGAAAACATAGCACAAGTGACATACAAACAAAGTCAGCATTAACCACAGATTTTCCACTGCATCTTAAATCTCCTTGTGCTTGTCTACCCTACCCCTTCAACTTCTGGATGCTGCAAACAACATGAAACTTTTGGCTGTGTCTAGGCTAATACTCAGCTGCTGGACTGCTCTCCACATTGTAGCTGATCAGTGCTTTGCTTCCCAGCCGAGCTGCTTCTCCACATGCATCACAGCCTCCACCTGGTGCCCTGTGTCCAGCTAATCAGTGCAGCCGCTCCATTTGCCACCTCCAGCTGATCAGCGCGGCCACTCCATTTGCTGCCTTCCAGCTGATCAGTGTGGCTCCCTGAATGGCAACCCTGAGACAGCTTGCTGGAATCTTGCAGTTTTAGGGCTTGACAGAGGTAGTTTCCTCTCCCTTGGAGATGGCATCTGGAAGGTAAGCAAAGGACACTGTTAGTTGTCTCTTGAGCAGTGTCCCATGTTGTCATCCCCTCCTGGCTTACAAGGATGCTCTCGGTGGAACTGTCTCACCAACCATGCAGCCCTGACATCCTGGCATTTCAACCTGTAGGCCTCTGACAGGGCCCTTCCCATTTTACCAGGCATTGCAAAGCCCCCCTATGTATACGGGAGTCTAGGACTTGCTTGACTTCACAGTAAAGCTCCCCCTCCACCTGAATAGGGCCGGGTACCTGCCTCCCAAGATCACTTGCGGATGATGGTGGATGGACAGTGGAAGGGGCTTGCCAGAGTCTTGCCGTTTTGGGGCTTGACACATTTTCTTTTAATTGATAATTCTGTAGTATAGAATCAGATAATGATCACTTACTTCTAACATTGAAATTCCCTTTGAGAACAACACATATCTTTAGATGTGAATTACTTCCCTGTCAATCAAGCTGAGATGAAAGAACCAAAAATGAAATTTCAGAATTACTGAAAAAAAAATTAAAAAGACTGAAGGCTTTTAGCTATATCATTTAACTAATACCGGCCTGACTTCTACCAGGCTTGAATGCAACTGTTGGAGGATTTTCTATCCAAGAGTATATTAAGAACTACCAGAAGTTTAATTTTAAATCAAGGTGTGAAGATTGAATTAGGACAAACATGCCTTAATGACTGATTTTATGGTATACAGAAAAAGGTATTTAATCACTTTGCCAAAAGTCTTGCATTAAGCAATAACATAAAGTTTTAGGGGAGAAAAAAAGATCATCCAAAGGGAGGATTGGAAGCAGTTAAGCAATTGTCCAAAGGGAGGATTGGCAGCCAGGTTGAAGAACTCAGCAATTTTCTACTGCATAATTGATGATTAGTTAGGTAGCACTGGGCCCAAACTGGGAGGTCCAATTTCAGCAGATGTGTGTGAGATACATTCCCGCTCTGATTTTACATTAAATTTTAATTGCACATTTACATCCGTGCTAAGTTGAAGTGAGTTGATTTGCCTCCAGTTACAGCTTCCAAAATAAAGGAGATTATAAATCATAAAAAATTCCTGGGGGAGACTTTTGCCCCCATGAATGATTAATAACTAATATCATTTTGTGAGTACCCACTCTTAATGACCTTTTGTACCAATATAGATCATACTGAAAGTATTCCCAGAGAATGGAGCCATGCAGTAATTATTCCATTAAAAAATAATCTAACAAATTACACATCAATCAGTTTGCTAAGTACAGGCTTTTTACCTGATAAGTACAAGCTTTATGCCTGTATCTTTATTAGACTCTACTTGACCAGGTAAATAATAAAAAACTTTTAGTAAGAAAGCAATCAGGTTTTCAGGCTTATCAAACAACCATTAGCCTTGCTGGGTTAATTCAATATTATTTTGCTGAAAAATTCCATTCCACTTCCATGATGGACATTTGCTGCAGTTTTCTATATGATTTATGAAAGTAACTTGAACTGTCTTTTATTAACGCTAATGCTGATACTTGTTAATATCTCTGTACTTGCTTAAGAGTTAAATGTAACTCTCAGAATCTATTCACAGGAAGGGGTGAAACAGGATTCAGTTTTATACCCGTACTTTTTATTTTTTACTTTCATTTATTATTTGATTTATTGCTGCTTGATTCCAAATGACTCTTGGTATTTTTAATATCTTACTGATCTGAAAGTTTCCCCTCTAGTCCCATCTTGGTTAATAGTTCTTACTGGGTGCAAACCAGGGGATGAAATATTGCCGGTTTGCACCAGTTCTCCAGAACCAGTAGTAAAAAATGCTACCGGTTCGGGTGAACTGGTATTTCCGAAAATCAGCTGTGATGCACAATTTATATTAGCTAGAATCGTTGGATTTCCTGCTTTCTAGCTAATCTAAATCGCATGGCATAGTGGACCCCCTCCCTGCTCGCTGTTCTACTTACCTTTGCAGACTTCAAAATGTTCCTTCTTTAGTGCTGCGTGGCTGTGTCTCAGGCACGCTAATGTGCACAAAGCACATGCTTGGTAGCAGATTCACAGAACTGGTAGCAGACTTCAGAGGATTTCACCACTGGTGAAAACAATATAGGCATTATATCCCTGATATTAGCAACCATAGGAAGTCCACCTATTAGTGTCTTAGTGCAAGACTAACCATCCTGGGATAAACAAATTATTTTTAGGTGATAGTTAAATGATAATCAAATTAGATAACTAAACTGCTTTAAGTATGTAGAAGACTAATCGTCTCCAAATTCACTTCTGAATGTGATTGTTTGATAGATGGATGGATGGATGGATGGATGGATAGATAGATAGATAGATAGATAGATAGATAGATAGATAGATAGATAGATAGATATTTTGCTGCCGTTTTAAACTGTACTAGGTTATCAGTTTAATGAGTTTGATGGCAGTTTTTAAGAATACAAGATATCTGTATAATTTTCCCCCCTTTTATTTTCCATTTTGTTCAGAAAAGATGGCACTTCAGCCAGCTGCAAGTAATTTGACATGGTTTAGACAAAACATTAGAGATAAACTTCTCCTGACTAAGAAAAGACAGAATTATAGAATCACAAAATACTACTGTATGTCAGTCCTGGATCCATCTTTGGTCAGACTTTACAGGTCTGCCACAGTGGGAATGGGAGAGTAGAGAAAGGAGTAAATCATAACAACATTCTTTCAGATGAGATCAAGGTCGGGCTGCTGGCACCTGGAGGGGAGTGAATGAAGTTTGGCATCAGCTGAGACAAGGGATTGATTGGGCCATGTGATGTGAATGTCACTGAACGGGGCAGGGTGTGCGCTTTAGTGGGGGTGGGGGAAATGCGGGATTTCAGATTCGAGTTTTCCCCAGATGTGTCAATATGACTTCTCTAATGAAATCTTATTTTGATGGACTTTGTCTTGGAGTTCTGAATTGCAATGAGGAGTTGGAACGCTGACATACCAACTGACTAACTAGGCTTAATTTAAGGAATACCTAACATTTTTGAATTGGCATATGAATGTTCACCGTAGTTTTCCATTCATTAATTTTAGCTTATTGTGGCAATATGTACTGATTATGTTCACATTTATGATTCCATAAATAATGGAATCCGCAGACTGGTTGGTCTGATTTTACATAGTTTGGAGAACCGGCAAACTGAACCACTGGCTGGCCCTGCCCCGCCCATTTTCACCTTGGGTGAAAAACAGCCTGAAAATGACCTGAAAATGGCCCAAAAATTGCCCCCCAAACAGGCCATTTCCAAGCCATGTTTCAATCCAAACATGGCCTGAAAACTACCTGAAAAACAACCTGAAAACGGCCTGAAAAATGGACTGAAAATGACCCAAAAAAGCTGGCTGCAAGAGGAAGAGAAGCTGGATGAGCCAGATCAGACATGTACAGGGTCACCTCATTCCAGAAACAGTAACCTCGCACTCTTCCCCTCTCTACTAGCCCCCTTTTTCACACAGGATCACCTAGCATTGGAGATGGAGAGGAAGTGTTCCCATTCTGTGTGGCACACTCTCCTCAATGCTAGCAGCTGTTGCTATCCCCTTCTCCATCTCTGTCTCTGTTACTGGGCAATCCTGTATGAAGAAGGGGGCTTGCCATCTCTTCTCCCCCCCTCACCAGGCATGACGGGGCTCCTGCCCTCACTTAGCCACCCACCTTCTTTAGGGATGCAATTTGGGGGTGGCAGGGAGAGTGGGTAAGAAGCAGGACGCGCGTCTTATCTTTCCAGCTCTCTCGTGTTCCTCGCAGTTGTGTCCAGGGAAACATGCTGTAAAAGAAAACCTTCTTGCGAATTCAAGAAGTTTGATTGAACTCGTAAAAAAGTTTTCTTTTACAGTGTGTTTCCCTGGACACAATGGCAAGGAACGCAGCAAAGCTGGAAAGGTAAGATGCGAACCTGAATCCCTGTATTCAGTTGGAAAAATATATGGCCAGGAGATTTTACTTGATTCTGTAATTTTTATGTGTCACCACTGAATTAACTTTTATAAAAAAGAAAAGAAAGCTGCCAATCAGTTGAGAACATAGCAGCTGATGAAAAAAATAGATATATGGGGCAGAGACCAGCTGTTGGAGGGAAAAGAATAGTAGGTGCAGTAGCCAATTGTAGCTGAGATGTGGCTAGACTGAAATGAATTGCCAAATGACTTGGAAGGGGTCAGGTAGCACTGGATGGAAAATAGTGGAAGTCTAAAAAATAGGTTTGGAATACATTAGTAACCAAGAATGGGTGGAGAACAAATATTACATACTTCCTAGTTGTTCTTCAGTCTGAAGGAGGACAAAACTTAAACTTAAAATACTTAAAAGGGGCTGCACTGTTTTACTGCAGCTGTGCCTGGCAGCTTCAGAGGCAAAGTGCTGATATTAACAAAGCCCTATTACTTGTCCTGCTTCCTCAAAGCAGGACCTACCAGAAACAAGATCTCCAGAATGGGTGAATCAGAAATTTGCCTGGACAAGAATGCCTTTAAGACTCAGCTCAAACTAAGCAATCAGAACCCAGCACAAACCAAGAACCAGTTAGGAATCAGCATGGCAAAAATGATTTATCCAAAGCTGGCATTAACAAAGGACATATGAGGAATCAGTGCTACCAAAATGACCAATAAGGATTTGCTCACTGGCCAGAGTTACCTCAGTGTAAACTATAGTAGATATCGATTTGTGTTTTGTCCTACAGTCTACAACTAATTTTCCTGTTTTAAGTCTTGAATAACTTTCCTGACTTTTCCACATTTGTAGATTTTGTACACTGTTAGAAAGATACTGTACTGTATATCCAGTGGTGGAATTCTGCCGGTTCTAGGAGGTTCGGCCGAACCGTTTGTTAAATTACCGGTTCACCCTGCCCCTTGCCCCTCCCCTCCCCACCATTTGTAAAATTGCTGGCTCGCAATCTCTTCCCCCCTGGGAGCACACTTGAACCGCTTGTTAAATGTCTGGCTCAACTGCCTACCACTCTGTTTTCCATCTCGGACTGTCCACCTTGGTGTCAGGCCTGGAAACCATACTAGACTTTAGGGTTCCAGACGCTGCCACATTTTTCCCCTGAGGGGAAGAAGAGGGGCTGAGGGGTATGGTAACATTCTTCAAGCGGTCAAGGTTGGATGGTGTTCACATCTGCAGGAAGAGTGGCAAGAAGATATTCGAATGAACTGGGAGAACGTGGGACCATGTGACCATCAAAGGGGTCAGGGGGGTGGGACTCTTGGGGTTTATATAACTGGGAAAAGAATCCGGAAATTCAGTTTTGGAATTTCACTCATCACGTGCCAGTTTCCTCATGCTAGTAAAGAACTCTGAAAAACAATGGCTTCTGAGTTTTTTTTTATGCAGAAGAGGTTTTTCTGGAACCTTGACATTTGGACTGCCCTGACCGCTCCAGCATCAGAAGGCAAGTACAGCCGAGTGCTGCCCCTGGGGAAGCGGGACTGGGAAAGGTGGTTGACCTGCGCCCGCTCGGCTGCCGGCCGTGACCTACCCCCATCCAAGCACCTCGCTGGCCATGCAGCCGCCGACTGAAGCCTGCCTCCATCCAAGTGTCTCACCCACCCGATCCAAGCGCCACGCGGCTGCCGACCGAGGCCTACCTGCATCCAAGCCTCTTGCTAATCAGCTGATTCAAGCTCCTCGCTGGCCACGTGGCCAGCGAGGTGCTTTAATCACTGTCTAGAGAGACGCTTGGATGCAGGCAGGCTTTGGTCGGCAGCCGCATGGCGCTTGGCTCAGGTGGGCAGCGAGGTGAATGGATCGGGTGGGCATCGGCCTGCCGCCCACCCAGCAGGACTGTCCTGCGGCCATCTCCCACCCACGCAACACCAGCCTACCTACCCTATCTGGAGAAAGAGTGATGGAGAGAAAGAGGGGGGCAGAAAATGATGAAGGAGAGAAAGAGAGATGAAGGATAGAAGGGGGAGAAAGATGAAGAAGAGGAAGGGGGGAGAAAGATGGAGAGAAAGAGAGAGAGGGAGAAGGAGAGATTAAGGAGAGAAAGATGGAGAGAAAGAGATGAAGGATAGAAGGGGAAAAAGATGAAGAAGAGAAAAGGCGGAGAAAGATGGAGAGAAAGAGAGGGAGGGAGAAAGAGAGATTAAGAGAGAAAGATGGAAAGAAAGATGAAGGAAAGAAAAGGGAGAAAGATGGACAGAAAGGGAAGGAGGGAAAAAGAGAGATTATGGAGAGAAAAATGGAGAGAAAGATGAAGGAAAGAAAGAGAGATGAAGGATAGAAGGGGGAGAAAGATGAAGAAGAGAAAGGGGGAGAAAGAGAAGGAGGGAGAAAGAGAGATTAAGGAGAGAAAGATTGAGAGAAAGAGGGGGGAGAAAGATAAAAGAGAGAAAGAGGGAGGGAGAAAGAGATTAAGGAGAGAAAGAGAGAAAGGAGGAGAAAGAGATGGAGAGAAAGAGGAAGGGAGAATGGATTTGTTCTGGTAATTGTTTAACAAGCATGGCACTGAAAAAGTGACTTATGACCATTTTTCACACTTACGAACATTGCAGCAAACAGTCATTAGGGCAAAGAAGCTATGTCACATGACCACTTGGACATGCCCACCCGATCACATGAAGCACCGCAGTTGTGACATGAGTGACATGGTTATTAAAAATGCTGCAACCTCTGGGTAGTCCCTATGCACAAAGGGACTACCCAGAGGACTGAAAAAAGTGATTTCTGACAGGTTCTCGCACTATTGATCAGTCCTCACACTTATGACCGGTCATCATTTATGCCTGTTGCAGCATTTTGTGCATAGGGACTACTCAGAGGGCTGAAAAAATTATTTTTGACCTGTCCTCAAACTTTTGACCGGTCCTTACACTTACAACTGTCCTCATATTTTATATTTTGCACCCGTTCTTGTAACTGTGGTGAACAGAAGCAGTTGTGAAATGAGTGACATGGTTGTTAAAAATGCAGCAATGGGCATAAATGTGAGGATGGTCATAAGTGCGAGGACCGGTCAGAAATGACTTTTTTTAGTCCTCTGAGTAGTTTCTATCCCATAGCCAGGGCCACCCGGTCACATGAGCAGCTAGGCTCACCCACCCAGTCACATGAGCAGCTAGCCATGCCCACCCAGTCACATGACCACCAAGCCACACCCCAAAATAAGCCATGCCCACAGAACCGGTTGTTAAAAAATTTGAATCCCACCTCTGTGTATATCCTATATTTCTCTTCTGAATAAGAAAGGAAGAACCTAATATACCAATTTCTCAAGGTCAGGGCTATCAATCTGTTCTACAGATTGCTAAATTACCAGCTGTGGTAAAAATTATTGGCCTACTCTCTTATTATTATCCAAAAGACTTGACTTATTAGGTCTTTTGGATTCAAAGAACAACCAGAGAAAACATCTGCATTTATGGGGAATCTGGATAGGGCAAATTTAGCTTGCATGGTCCTTTCAGGGTACTTGCTGGAAAAGGCTCCTCTTGCACTTCTTCTCTAGTGTATGTTTTTAGCAGTATTATGAAAGATAAAGGAAGAAGCAAAGGGGCTCCACAGATTAGCAAAGGAGCGTCAAGAAAAGGAATCTACCTATCTAAATATACATTTTCTGAATCTGCTTTCACTGCAAACTCAATAATTTATTAAATATGAGTGTGTATGGGGATTTCTGAGCATTTCTGAGGATTTTTTAAATAGTGGCATAATGGGTTTTTTTGGTAGAAATAGAATAGCTCCTAATTAATATTACACCTCATTTCTAACTAGAGCAGGGGTATAAAACTCAATTTCATTGAGAACTGCATCAAAGTTGTGTTTGACCTCAGGGGCCCCCAGGGTATGTATGGCTGGGGGCATGGCTAGGGTGGGTGTGGCCAGGTCAACATCACTCATCAAGACTCCGTTTTTGGCCATGATGACCTCCTCCAGCCCTCTGCCAGCAAAAGTGGAGCTCAGGGAGGCCATGCGTGGAGGCTCTCCACGTATGGAGAGGAATCTAAGTGGGCTGTGAGCCCTCCCGAGCTCCATTTTCTCTGGCAGTGTCACCGCGGGCCAGTTCTTCGCTGTTTCCAGGACAGGCTCGCGGGCCAGTTCTAAGCACCCTGCAGACAGAATCTGGCCTGCTGGCCTTGAGTTTGACACCCCTGAACTAGAGCATTCTATCAATTCCTAGAATATAATTTCCTGTACATCTACTGGATCCTATGCATCAATGAGGGTAAGTTTGAAAACTGAAAGGTATTTTTCGGAGCAGGATTTTCAGTTAATTTATTTCTTCTTATCAGCATAATGTGAACATAATATAGCCTAGTGAAAGTTTTTCTTTTTTATGTAATCTTTTTTTTCGGTTCATATACCCATTATTAATCACGGCAGACAGTTAAATATAATTATTTTTGATTACTTGCTAAAATATAACCCCTGAGAAAGCCTGATATTAGGGATTTAAATTTGGAATTAGACGTTCTTCAGATTATTTAATTGTATTGGAATGGAATGGATGGCTTTTTTTTATTATTCCCTCTAGTGGAAAACGCAACATCATTCAAAGGTATAAATTCAACCATTTTTGTATGCGTTACAAGCGAATAATTGATTTAATTTAATGAAGTAGGCTTAATGAATACTGTATGCATTCTTATAACCACAAAGATCAACACAGTACAGTTCACCTGTATTACTCTATGAGTTAGTTAGAAGCCATCTTAATTCTCTGAGTTTAATTGTTTTAGCATCTGATATGGATATTGTAGCTCTGCTGATGTTTATCTTTCATCAGATAATGTCTATTTCTATTCAGTTCAATTATTATTAGGGTGGGATAGCAGAATTCTAGTGAAAAGATCAAGAAAGGAAAAGAAACAACTATAACCTCCAATGAGAAGATGTTTACCTAGAGTCACAGTATCTTTTGGAGATATGTAGAAAGATCTTCTCAGAAATTGCTCTTAGATTTTCAAAGAATTATTTTATCTTTCAGTGGTAGAAGCAATAGCATTACCTTTTTCCAAAATAACTATGGGAAATCTAGGTCATTGGGGTAGATTTATTTGCTTGCTAGCTGTAAGTGGGAGACTTGATGACTAGGATCTTATACTGTTCTTCCCAGTTAGAAATAGCAGGTGAGACTCAAGAGGACAGGAAGTTAAAAATTTGGGAAACTTAAGAAAAAGCAAGCACTATAAGAAATAAATTAAAAAAAATGAATTCATGCAGGCTAATTTAAATTTATTTATTTATTCACTCTATGAACAGCAACATAGAAAAATAAAAAGAGAGAGAAGAGACAGCAGAATCAACAGAGTGAAGTGAGCGAGGGATCAGGCTAGAAACTGGGAAACATGTTTCTAGTTCTGCTTTAGTCACAGAGCCAGCTGAATAACCTTGCATCAGTCACTCTCTCTCAGCCTTACAAAGAAAGAATGGCAAACCAGCTCCAAGAAAAATTTGTCAGGAAAACTCTAGATATTCAGCATGTAATTGCAAGAATCAAAAACTGAATCATAGGCATGGTAATAGTAATATTAATTTATTAAATTTGTATGCTATCTATCTCTCAACTACTCTTGTAGGACCCGGTATGGTATAGAGATTAAAGCATTGAACCAGGACTGGAGAGAGCTAGTTTCTTGTCCATCCTTTGCTACAGAGATTCACTAAGTGACTTTGCGAATCATTCTATCTCAGCCCAACCTCACTCACAGCATCGTAGGTATGACCTACACTTATATATAAGTGCATACTAAATAAAACTATTACCACATGGACTTCCTGATGGACACATAAGAAGCAAACATGAGAACTTGAATTTTAATTTAATCAATTTATTTGATAATAATGGTTCATCTTATGGCTGGGATGGGGCTCTTTTATTTTTGTCTTCATTCACAATTAGCTTTTTAGTTGTTAAAGAAACTAAATATGAGTGTGCTCCTCATATTCCATAAAGATCCATCAGATTGTTGTGATTTATGTTTATTCATATAAAGATGTCCAAATCAATAATGTAAGATTGGAGCATTTGAGCAAATTCATTCAGATTCAAACATCAATTCCATTCTTTACCTAAATAAATTTTCTCTACTCTGCTACCCAGTAGGTAAGATGTTCAGTTCTATAAAGATGTAGTAGACAGGTAAGATGTTCAAGTCTATAAGATAATCACAGGGAACACATCAAATTTGCAGAAAATACCAAGCTGGCAGGAATAGCCAACACTCCAGAAGATAGGCTTAAAGTATAGAAGGATCTTGACAGACTTGAACCTTGGGTGCTGTCTAATAAAATGAAATTCAATGGTGAAAAAAAGTAAGATTTTACATTTAGGCAAGAAAACCCCAAAACACAGGTATAGAATTAGTAGCACCTGGCTCAATAGTAGTAACTGCGAGAGGGATCTTGGGAGTCCTAGTGGACAACCACTTAAATATGAAAAGAAGGACTAGGGTTGACATGATAGCAGTGTTCCAATATCTAATATCTAAGGAGCTTGCACAAAGAAGAGAGGGTCAACTTATTCTTCAAAGTTTCTGAAGGCAGGACAAGAAGTAGTGAATGGAAACTAATCAAGGAGAGAACCAATCTAGAACTAAGGAGAATTTTTTTGACAATTAGAACAATTAATCAGTGGAACAACTTGCCTGCAGAAGTTGTGGGTACTCCAACACTGGAAGTTTTTAAGAAAGATTGGACAACCATTTGTCTGAAATGGTGTAAGGCAGAGATGGTATTCATCAGGTTCTGACCAGTTCTGGAGAACCAGTAGTGGAAATTTTGAGTAGTTCAGAGAACTAGTAAATACCACCTCTGACTGGTCCCACCCCGATCTATTCTTTGCCTCCCGACTCGTAGCTGATAGGAAAGAAATGGGGATTTTGCAGTAATCTCCCCTGGGGTGGGGAGAGAATGGAGATTTTACAGTATCCTTCCCCTGCCATGCCCACCAAGCCATGCCCACCAAGCCACATCATGACCACCAAGCCATACCCACAGATCCAGTGGTAAATTTTTTTGAATCCCATCACTAGTGTAAGGTTTCCAGCCTGAGCAGGGGATTGGATTAGAAGACTTCCAAGGTCCTTTCCAATTCTGTTATTCTGTTAACCATATGAATCTCATTCCCACTCTCAAATATGCAATCAGCTCAGTACAACCAAAGGTCTCTGCACAAGAGAGGTTAGATATAACTAAATGGGTAAAATTACAGCACTAAAAGAAGATTCCTAAATTTGATTAGCTGCTAAGTATTCTGTAGGATCTATTAACGCTGAAACTATACATACAAATAGATTAAAAATATATCATTTCAGTACAAATTTACTCTGAAGTAGAACAAGTAAAGGCTCAGGGGCTAGGACGTTGAGCTTGTCAATCGAAAGGTCGGCAGCTCAGCGGTTCCCTAGTGCTGCCATGTAACGGGGTGAGCTCCTGTTACTTGTCCCAGCTTCTGCCAACCTAGCAATATCGAAAGCACGTAAAAATGCAAGTAGAAAAAATAGGGACTACCTTTGGTGGGAAGGTAACAGCGTTCCATGCGCCTTTGGCGTTGAGTCATGCCGGCCACATGACCACGGAGATGTGGTCATGTGGCTTCGGCTTTGAAACGGAGATGAGCACCGCCCCCTAGAGTTGGCAACGACTAGCACATATGTGCGAGGGGAACCTTTACTTTTACCTAAGAACAAGTAAATGGAAGAAGAAAATATATAGCTTGTAAATTATTTTTGGAATAATGCCAAAAGAGTCTACAACAGTTCTGTTTCCTAGTTCCCTTATCAGAACTTTAAAAGCTGTTTTGCAGGAACTGAAACATAATTAAATATCTAACTTGCCTTCCCTTAGGAAGCATGCATGATAAATTTCTTGTAGGTTTTAATAGTGAAGTTAATCCTGCTTTTCTCAAATACTCTGGAGTTTAAACAAAACATTAAAAAAGGAGAGGCAAAGAAGTGGAAGAGGAAAGAATGTTGATAATGTTTTCTGCAATTATCTTAATTCTAGAAATCATCGTAAAAGAAAGCCATGCTATTAAATGTAAATAGTGGTAATATAGCACAGATGATGGGCATATACATTGATGTTATAGAAAATTTATTAACAGAAAGACATTTTAAAGTATTTGAAGAATATATGTGTTTATATACAGATATTTATTTGTTTGTTTAGTTAACTAGATAGCTAATTAGTTTCTGGTTGTTATTCTAGTTACAAGTTTTAAGATAAAAATAATTCAGTTAAATGTTAAATGTATAATTTCTATCTCCAAACTAGATCCTGTGCATAAGTCAAGAGGCACAGTGTTTAATAAGGATTAACAGCTGAAGTGTGAAAAAAAATCCTGTCTATTATTATATTCTTATTAATTTCTATTTAATGAATATGTATGTGTGTCATGTATATACCTCTTTCAAAAAATGAAAATGCACAAAATAAAACTTCATAAAAAGTTTTAAGTATCATAAAATGTATTAAGTATTATAGATCTGGGAACAACTTGTGTTACAGAGGGAGACATTAGAGACAGGTTTAACAGCTGCCTCATTTCATCAACAACCTATGGCATATGCCATCTGAGTATTATATGAAACTATAAAGAGGGACTGGTCAATTAAAAGGGTATATATGTTCATTTATCATATTGTAATAGCAATTGCCATTGTTTTTCCACCACAGAATGATACTACTAGTTATCCCAATGCCTTGTTTTCAAATCAATACAGAATGTACCTGACAGTTCTGCCATCTTCAGCTTGCCAGTATCCTGCCATTGAATGCAATGGGGAGAAAACAAAAGAACAAATGGGCAATAAACACATGAAAAGTAGGGAGGCCTACTGACAGAGACCAAAGATGCATGGAAAGAGGCTGTTCCAGTCTTAAGGTCACAAAACCTGAGAATAGAATCTGGATTGCTCCAAACATCCAAGCTATTCTCAAACACCTATGCAGCTCTCCATTGGCTGAAGATTAACTAGTCAAGTGGGAAGAGCTGAGATGAGGGGGAAAAGTTCGTAACTTTTTCCACAGGAACTTTAGTTCGAGCCTTACTTCCCTGCAATCAGCAAGTTAGTAAAAGAATCTGTTACTTCCACCAAATGGAGTCAAGGGATTTTTTTCCCTAAGGGATTTGACTGGGGCAGGTCTGCCATTAGGCTAGAACTGCAATAGTGGTCAACCCAGAGAGAGAACTGTGCTGTGTGGACTGTGCCCATGATATTGGCTCACAAGAGCAACCAGGAGAAGATTGAGGGAAGCATCAGCAAGATTTCATGTTGGAGTGGATCTCCCTGAATGGCTGAGGGAAGTGGAAGAAGGAAGAGTGGGAAGAAAAGCCCTCTGGGGTGAATTTCACCCACAGAAACTAGGGGAGCCATCAAAGGGAGTCATGTGTGGAAATGGAAAAAGAGGCAGCCCTAGAGAAATTGGATCTTGAAAACCTGATGCTGGAGCAAGCCATGGAACTCCTGAAAACTTTCAGCAAATTCAAGGCATGCAAAGTTCTGGTTTGAATGATGCAGCTGACTACTCAACTAGTGCAGGTCCCAGGCAGTGATGGTGTGCTGCACCCGCTGCTATGGTTTGCAATGGAACCCCACTCCTGCGGCGCAGCCACCACCACAACTAGTGGTGGGCCCAGTGATCCAACCAGTGCCGCCAGCTTAGGCTGCACTAGTGAGGAAAAAAGGTCGCTGACCAACAGTCCTTAGAGTGAAGTTTAATTGAGACTCCAAGTTACTGGGTTCTTCCTGGCTCAAGTCTGGATATTCATGCAGGAGTATGGTCTGTATATAACAACCAAAAGGGGCAAGGTAAGGTGCATGATCATGGCACTAGCGGGAACTGCTGCAGAGTGGATGGTCACTCTCTATAACAATGATGCTCCAGAAGTTTCGATCATTTCATGACAATACTCCAAAAACGCTTCAAAGACTCCTTGGCTGACCAGGATCAAGACCATAAATGATGTGGCTGATTTGTGGCCACATATAGCCAAGAGTTCCACAACTCTTGCTGCTGACTGCTGACTGGCTGCAAGACATGTTGATTGAGTGTTTCCAGGATGGTCTGAACAATGATGTCTGCAATACCTGCATCTCTAGGGGTGCTCCTTCCTCCTCCATTGCCGGTGTACCCTGGCCAAAGAAGTTGAAATTGATCTGGCTTGTTCATGGAACTGGCCCAGCTATAGGTCGTGGAGATCCCTCTCAGAAAAGAAAGAAGTCCTGAAACCACTGGCCCATGAGCAGAGCCCACTTCGATGTTCCACTAGCTGCTTCAAGTGCAGGAAGGAGGGACACCAAGCTGCCAATACTGAGCCATGTATCCAGCCCAAAGAGCACCGTTAGGACCTGCCAAGAAACTGATGAAGTTGACACTAAGAACTGGAAGATAGCCCTGGAGGGCATGGAAGACATTGAGTTCATCCCATCATCCAAGGATGGCAAGAGAACTCTGACTATCCCAACGAGAGTACTGGTGGAGAATAACACTGACTTGGATGATGACCCCATGGTTGATTACCCAGTGATCCCAGTAACCATTCCCAAAGAACTGGTGGTGCCATCTGTGGGGTGCAAAGGGAGACTGGTAGCCTTCCTAATCTTGGTTTGCACCTGGGCAGCCCTACCCTACTTGAGAAACTAAGCCTAAGACTCAGACAGCTTACAGCTGCTATAGCTTTTTGCCAGCTGGACAGCTCAGTAGGGGAGGGGGCACAATGTTCATCATCGAGCCAATAGAGATGGGAATGGGAGCACACATAGGCACTCTGAGCTTTATTGTGATGCCAAATATGGAGTGACTTCTCATTTTGGGTTTGGCATGGCTACTGAAATAGAATCCATATATAAAGGGGAGAAGGATCTGGCGAGCAAGTCCCAAAGGATAAATGAAAAAGAGACTTTATGTTCCTACCCTTAAGCCACTGAGAGTGAAGCCAAGAAGGGAGCTGTGATGCAAGAGCACCCCAAAAGTGACCCCCAGATTCCCAAAATATTGGGACCCATGGAATGTTTTTAATGAAAAGGGCTCAGATCACTTCCACCCCACCGCCTAACTGACTGCAAGACTCAAACTACCAGGGGCCAAGTGGCTGAAGTTCAAACTGTATACCATGACTTCTAGAGAACTTGAGGAACTGCGGACATTCATAGACAAAAACCTAAAGTGAGTTTTTCAGACCATGGATGGCTGGACTTGAAGAAACTGTTTTACCAGGTTAGCATGAAGGAAGGAGATAAATGGAAGGTGGCTTTCAATTTTAACCTAGGCATTTCCAATTCTGAGTGCTCCCCTTCTGACTAGAAGGTACCCCTGGTGTATTTATGCAGCTGATATACAAAATACTGCATGAACATCTGTATAAAAAGGTTCTGGTCATTTTGGCGGTTTCATTGAAACAGTTCCTTCAGACATTTAGTAGACCTCTAGAATATGAGGTAGTTGAAGTGCTGTGCAAGGCTTGGATTTTGTTAATTTCTACTATAAATTTCAGTTCCACTAAGTAGCTATTATAGAATCAATTCAATTTAATTTAATTTATTCGGTTGATGTGATCTGACTTCAACTGATTTTGGATGGCTTACTAAATAAAGAACCCAAGAACACAACAAAATATAGCAAACTAAAAAAGATCAAATTACAAAATAACTATAACACAATTGAAAAATAACTATAAAATAATTGCAATCAAGACTATACACCAAAGATATAAATGCATCACAAGCAAGATAAAGTTAATTTTATTATACAGAAAACTTAAGAATATTAAGGAAATGATACCTGTCTTGGACCCAAAGTTTTTGTTTTCTGAAGATAGGCAATTGACCTTCTCCTTCATTTTTGAGATTGCAATGAAACACTCAGATTGTTTTTATTACTAATTAGTAACGAATTGAAGTGGTCTCCATGATCTGATGACCTCTTCAAATTAAGGATGATGCAAGGAGTTAAATTTAGGTTAATTATTTCAGTTGCTACAGATTCTTGTTCAGCTGATGTTATCATTTACATTCACTCCTTTTTTGTGTATTCATCTAGGTTTTAGAAACATGGTGGCACAGGGCTGAGCACTCATTCCTCACTCTAGCTCCTGCTGGGGTGTCCCCAGGGCAACAGTGATGTCACCAATTAATCCTTTCAATCTGGAAGTGCCCTGATGCTTCTGATTCAAGTGCAAATCCAATTGTTACACCCCCTGACTATCCATACATTCAGACTATTTACATTCAATACACTTAACTATTTCTGACATTCCAAATAGTCAGATACTCCTAAACTTCCTTTATAAAACAATTCAGTTTTTGAATAACATATTTCCACAGATATCAGTGAAATTAAGTTCTTCACATGTACATATTTCTGTTCTTATTAGTAGATATAATTAACTAGAAGATAGTGAACATTGGTAGGCATAATTTATTTTACTGATATTAAACACAATTTATTGTTGTTGTTAGTTGCGAAGTCGTGTCCGACCCATCGCGACCCCATGGACAACGTTCCTCCAGGCCTTCCTGTCCTCTACTATCCTCTGGAGTCCATTTAAACTCATTACTACTGCTTCAGTGACTCCATCCAGCCTCCATCCGTTCTCTGTCGTCCCTTTCTTTTTTTGCCCTTAACCTTTCCCAGCATTAGGCTCTTCTCCAGTGAGTCCTCCCTTCTCATTAGGTGGCCAAAGTATTTCAGTTTCATCTTCAAGATCTGGCCTTCTAAACAATTTATGGAAAATTAATTATTACTATCTATATAGATGAAACAGTTAAAGCAAATCTCTAACACATTCTTTGGCTCAGTCTTTGTTAACAGTAATGGCTCAAACCCATCATTCCCAGTCATACCAACAATGAGTATAATGACCTAACACAAATAGATTTCACAGAAGATAATGTTGAAAAGGCCCTTCGCAAACTGAAACTATCTTTATCTATTGGACCTGATGGTCTATGTGCATACTTCTTAAAAAAGCTTTCCACTAATTTAGCAGAATCCCTAAGCATAATCTTTGAAAAAGCTTTCACGACTAGCTCCCTTCCCAAACTTTGGTCACTATCCACGGTCATCCCTGTCTTCAGAAAAGGAGACCCCAGCCTAGTTGAAAATTACAGACCAATCTCTTTATGCTGCATCACCTGCAAAGTAATGGAATCAATCATCAACCAATCCATTACACTCCACCTAGAAACAAACAACCTACTCTCTAATAAACAATTTGGTTTCAGAAAAAAATATATCCTGTAATTTATAACTTCTACACTGCAAAAACATATGGACTACAAATCTTGATCAGGGCAAAGCAATAGATGCAATTTACATAGACTTCTGTAAAGCTTTTGACTCAGTGGTACATAACAAACTTCTCCTAGAACTAAAATCCTACGGCATCTCCGGTCCCCTCCACAATTGGATAGCAATGTTCCTGTCAAAAGACAACAAGTGGTCAAAATAGGCAGTGCCCTATCAAATCCTGTTCCTGTCAATAGCGGCATTCCCCAAGACAGCGTTCTTGGACCAACACTCTTCATATTATACATTAATGATCTCTGTGATCATATTATAAGCAATTGTGTTCTCTTCACTGGCGACGTTAAACTATTGGAATGGTCAAAAACTTGGCAACTCCAAATCTCAACCAACAAATGCTCTGTCTTACACATTGGAAAAAAGAATCTGAACACTAAATACAAACTCGATGGACACTACCTTATAGATGACCCCCACCATGTTAAAGACCTTGGAGTTTTCATATCAAATGATCTAAGTGCCAAAGCTCACTGCAACTACATCGCAAAAAAGGCTTTAAGAGTTGTAAACTTAATCTTGGATAGCTTGTTCTCCAGAAACACTACACTACTAACCAGAGCATATAAAACATTTGCTAGACCAATTCTTGAATACAGCTCACCTGTCTGGAACCCAGACCTCATTTCAGACATTAATACAATTGAGCGTGTCCAGAAATATTTTACAAGAAGAATTCTCCACTCCTCTGATTACAACAAAATACCTTATGCCACCAGACTTGAAATTCTTGAATACAGCTCGCCTGTCTGGAACCCAGACCTCATTTCAGACATCAGTACAATTGAGCGTGTCCAGAAATATTTTACAAGAAGAGTTCTCCACTCCTCTGATTACAACAAAATACCTTATGCCACCAGACTTGAAATCCTGGGTTTAGAAAATTGAGAACTCCGCCGCCTTCAACATGACCTTAGCTTAACTCATAGAATCATCTGTTACAACATCCTTCCTATTGAAGACTACTTCAGCTTCAGTTGCAACAATACATGAGCACACAATAAATTTAAGCTTAATGTGAACCACTCCAATCTTGATTGCAGAAAATATGACTTCAGAAACAGAGTTGTTAATGCCTGGAATGCACTACCAGACTCTGTGGTCTCTTCCCAAAATCCCCAAAGCTTTAACCAAAAACTACCTACTATTGACCTCATCCCATTCCTAAGAGGTCTGTAAGGGGCGTGCATAAGAGCACCAGCATGCCTACCTTTCATGTCCTAATGTTTCCTTTGATTGTGTACAATTTCATATAGTTATTACATACTTATGGTTATATATATGCTTATATATAACCATAAGTATGTAATATGTATAGTTATTTCATGCTTATGCTTATATATAATGTTGTGACAAATAAAGTAAATAAAAATAAAAAAATACCACAGAGAAAGAAAAACAAGAGACCAGTGGTGAAATCTGGCCAGATTTATCTAACTCGCACGAACTGGTAGTGCCGGCGATGGGAGGCTCCGCCCACCCACCAGGATGTCATTAGTCCCATTTTTTACCCTCTGCGCATATGCAGAAGAGGTGCGTGCACTCCCACTCCCAAACTGGTAGCGAAGGTAAGTGCATTTCACTGCTGCAAGAGACCCCAGAAGAAATCAGCATAAAAGGCACTCTGACAAACTGAATGATAAAATGGACAAATATAAAAAAAAAATGGAAAGAGGGACACATAACTAAAACAGAATACCAGCAAATAGCCTGAATTTTCAGGATGGAGCTAGGAAACCTAGAGCTCACATTGAATGAAGACCAGGGGTGAAATGCTCCAGTAGCGATGGCGGCAGGTGGTTTGGAGAACCGGTAGCAAAAATCCCTGGCCCCACCCCCTGCCCGAGCTGAGCCGCGTGATCATCAGAGGTTGTTTTTTTTTACTTTTAAAAGCATTTTTTCTATGGCCGAAAAAATGCTTTTAAAAGTAAAAAAAAAGCCTTTGATGATCTAGCAGCTCAGCTGGGATCGTCAGAACCCTTTAAAAGCTTTCTTTAAACAATCTGTTCAGCCAAAGAGGTTGAAAAAAAAAGCTTTTAAAAGGCTCCTCTGGTGATCCCAGCTGAGTTGCCTGATTGCCAGAATCTTTAAAAAGCATATTTTCTACAAGCTCTTCGGCCGAAGAGGTTGTTTAAAAAATCCTTTTAAGAGGTTCTGGCAATCAGGCAACTTCAGCTGGGATCGTCAGATGAACCTTTTAAAAGCTTTTTTTCCTCTGCTGATCCCAGCTGAGTTGCCTCTACATAACAGGCTTTTAAAATCACCTTTTTACAACCTCTTACAACAGCCCCTGCCCATGCCCACGCAATCGCATTTGCCTAATTGCTGTTTCTTTCGGGCTCGCTAAGCCTTGCTTCGGCTGCTGCAATCAATTGCATCAGCTAGCAACTGAATCTGCCTGCCTGCAATCCATCTCATCGGTGAGCAACTCAATCTGCCTGCCTCCAATTGGGTAAGTAACTGGGGGGGAGCTTTAAAAAATAGTTAATTGGGGGTTTTTTAAAGAGTTTTTTTAGACAGCAATTTAAAGTTAAGGATGTTTTAAATGTAGCTGCTTTTATCTAAAAAATATAAATTAAATTAAATAATAAAATAAAATATTTATACAGCTTTCTGAGATTTGGTGTATTTCTGTAGTGTTTGACTCTAACTACAGAAACACACAAAATCTCACAAATGTATGTGGCATTTTGTGTGTGTGTGTGTTTGTGTCAGTTGTGTTGTGTATGTGTAAAGTGTGAAAGTTGGTTTTTGAGCTTTTTGTAGCTGTGTGAGGTTTCTGCTTTTTTGCAGGGGCCATTTTCGGTGAAGTGCAGCTGCTTTTACATTGTGTGTGAGTCAGTTGTGTTGTGTGTATGTGTAAAGTGTGAAAGTTGGTTTTTGAGCTTTTTGTGGCTGTGTGAGGTTCCTGCTTGTTGCAGGGGCCATTTTCGGTGAAGTGCAGCTGCTTTTACATTGTGTGTGAGTCACTTGTGTTGTGTTGTGTGTGTGTAAAGTATGAAAGTTGGTTTTTGGTACCTCTTATTGTTTTGTGTGCTTTGTTTATTATTTTTATTATTTATCATTATTGGCCATGCCCACCTGGTCACCTGACCACCAAGCCATGCCCACCAATTAAACCATGCCCACAGAACCGGTAGGGAAAATTTTTAGATTTCATCTCTGATGAAGACTTGTAACAAATCACCAAAAAAGAAAAAACATTTTGTAAATAACAAGGAAGTCCATGTTTTTCCACTTATGAGAGAAGATGGCAAGGAGGTGACAGGTAGCATGGAAAAAGCAGACCTGCTTAATTTATTCTACCAAAGAATTGCTTCTTGTTAACCAAAACAAAATCCCTACTAGGAATTGTTAGAAAAAGGACTGGAAACAGGTCTTCCAATATAATAGGGTTTTTTTTGTTCTACTCTACAGCATGCCAGCATTTGAAATAATGTACACAGTTCTGAACCCTTAAAAAGTATACTATAGAGATAGATTTTTTTTTAAAAAAGCAATTACTTTAGTCTTTTTAGGTTAAAAAGAAGATAGGAAAAAAGAAATGTCTTAAAAGAATTTAACAATCATAAATAGCGCTGAAAAAGACAACCGGGATACTTAAAATATTTGAAACTATCCATAACAGTACTGGAAATTTTAATAGACACCTTCCATTTTCAGGATTTCTATTCCAGCCTTCTAAAATGTGGAGCAACAGTCTTGCTAGTAAGCATTCTTTCTGGCAACTGCAATCTTTGTTCATAATACCATATACGTGAAATTGTTTGTACAGACAACGGAAAAGTCAATGTGCATGACTACTGTTTTATAAGAACTACAAGAATAATTTTATTTCTTGCCACATTTACTAGACCATATCTCAGAATGAAAGTGTAAGCCACCAATCTATATTTCAGACTTTTTATATACTACTAAAAAAAATGTACTTCTATTGTACATATTTTACTCAGTGTAAAAGTATTTACCAAACAATCTTGCTTTAGACATAGGTGCATCATTAAGCAAGTTTCTTGCAATGCTAAAAATTCACTTTTTAAATATGTTTGTGTTCAAAGACCTTTTGATTAATGCATTCCATTTTTACATGATATAATGCAACTGCAGAAATGAAGCAACAGAGTATGGCATTGAAAATTGCATTGAATCTCCATTGCTGACTCTATCTGGGACTAGAAGTTACTTTGCCCTCGTCCTATGGTTTACTCATCTAACAATTGTACTCAGCTAACAAGTCTATCCAGATTAGGGGAAAAATGAAACATCCCCGCAGGACATATATAGGGTCCCCCTAATCTACTCAGACTGAAGAAACTATTTGGCTAAACAGTGAAACATTTAAAACCAACAAGAAAAGATTGCCTTGACTCAACTTCCAGACCACTCTACTTGGATGAGAATCTGCATGACCTTCTCCCTGTGGTTTCCCTAGCTGCACCCTCTCATATGATACAAAATTGCTATAAATTCCTGGGGGAAATAAAGATTTTTTTTGCTAATCTTGCTAAGAGAACTATGAGAGTTATACTTGCAAAAGAATCTTTTGATATTAGGCAACTGCTAAAAAGCCAACACAACTAAATCATAGTGACTTTTTACAAAAAATCTATTCATAAAAGGATGTCTTGCAAACTTCTACTGATAAGAAAATTTCTGAAAGCAGGTACTCGTCTCCAGTAAAGTTGATTATGGCTTTAGCAGAAATGTGAAGGAATAATTAATTCAGATAGAATTTTTTTTTGAACTATATTCAGTTGCTATTTACAAAAGCACAGATGCTTTAGATATTATACAGTGATATTCATTAAAGGTGTAGATGGTAACTGAAAAGTAATGGAGAAAATGACTTAATTTCAGTGAAAAGTACCATAATGTCTTTTGACATATTCTAAGATTGAAGAAAAGCATTGAAAAGAACTATATCAGAAGAAGCTCTTTTGACTATAGAAGGTACATCATTCATATATTCTGAAAATTTTAATGTAAATATATTACTTAAGAAAAATGCACAAATCCTTAACATGCCACCAATTAGCTTCAGTGTGAATAACACATTTTGCATCAAGAACGCTTATATAGAAAAAACAAAAAAAATGAAGAAAGTTATGAATGTAATAATAATTTAACATATTTACGATGGTTGAATCATAGATTGTTCTGTTCTTTTCTAGGAAATATGGACAATGAGTATGGCAAATATCTATACCACACTGTGATTACCTGGCTGAATCAGAAAAATATCCTGAAATATCATTTTGCTCTTGGGGAAGAGATTATTCCCTAATAAATGAAAAATAAGAAAATTCCCTTGCCGCTGATTATGCTTTTATCTGCAGTCTTCCTTTTCTAAATGATATAACTAATCATTTGAATGCATTGAATTTAAAACTTTGGGGAGAAAATGGATGACAACAGAAATGTATAATACTGTAAAGTAATTTAAAGTGTGTCAGGCCTGGAAACTGTCTTTTACATTGGGCCTTCAGGCCTGCCCCATTTACTATTGTGGGAAACTGGGAGGGGGGATTGCATGGAGCAGGGGTGATATATAGTCATAATAACATTCCTTTCTCAGAGAGTCAAAGACATCTTGCCCTGCACCTGGAGGGGCGTGACTGGGAGGCATCTCCAGTTGGGATGGTACTTTGATTGGGCCACGTGATGGACATGTAGTTGCTGGTCAGGGACTTTGACTTTCCTTTGGGTGGGGAAAGCCTGGAAGCTTTCAGATACAGGTTTTCCAAGATGTGCCAATATGACATGTCTAATAAAATGGAACTTTGAGGAACTTCAAGCCTTGGAGTCTTCTTTCATTGGGGATGTTACTTGGAACCTTGACAAAGTAAAGTTTTTCTGATGCTGAATGTTGGCAGTGTGGATGATCTCTTTGTCATCCCTTTAAAGGAGGGTAGGGCAGGGAACAGACAATAAATATAATAAAAATTAAACAGACTTCTGCATTTCTATTGTATTGTTGTAAGTATAACAATAGAACCCTCAAAACCTGTCAAAGGGCATTTCTGTTCCTTTTTATATCAAAGAAAATAAAAGCAGAATTAATTTGAGTTTTATTCAAGCACCCCATTCATTACCAAGACTGAGTTATCATTTATTTAACTATTCCTGCATTCTTTCTCAATGTTATCTTCATACTCCTCTGTAACCTCATCATTCTGAGTCCCTTAAATAAAATTGTACCAAAATCTTTGAAAGAGTTCACGGATATAATTTCTAATTTACAGAAAGTGTTTGGTTTTCAAAGATTTTAAGGAAGTTAAGAGGACTTCCTGGTTGGCTCCGTTGGCAATGGAGGTGATCTTTCTGGTCACCAACCTCTGGATCATGTTGGACTGCTAAGACAGCGACAATCAGCTGTCCAGCAGTTCGGAAATCCCCCTCTTCGGGAGAAGAAGCGGTGGTGAGCAAAAAGAAGCAGAGGTAGAGCTTCCCTAGAGCTCCTGGAAGATACCAGGGGGCTCGAAGGGTTAAGCCCCCTCAGAACTTCAAAGTGCTCCAGATCTGAGGCTTTTTTCCTGCTCCGGCAGACCTAATTGCCGCGACCAACTTCCGGGACCAATTTTAACTTAAAGAAGATAATACCGGACTGAACAGAAACAGGAGAGCTCTAATTATAAAAGCAAGTAATCAATCAATTCCCTGTTATTTTATTTTTTTTTAAGTTTTGGATTTGACTTCAAAGTGAAAATGGCGATCGTTCTTTAATGAGCTACGCAGTTGAAAACGAAAGTGTTACAATTCTCTGTCTGCTGTTTATTGCTGAAGGCCAGCTGGAAATTTTTTTAAAACATTGTAATGAGAAGGGAGAAGAGCTCGAGATACTGAGACTGATTTAAAAAAAAAAAAGACTTAAAAGGTTTATACGTAATATTAGCCGGGACCAATTTTAACTTAAAGAAGATAATACCGGACTGAACAGAAACAGGAGAGCTCTAATTATAAAAGCAAGTAATCAATCAATTCCCTGTTATATTTTTTTTTTAAGTTTTGGATTTGACTTCAAAGTGAAAATGGCGATCGTTCTTTAATGAGCTACACAGTTGAAAACGAAAGTGTTACAAGTCTCACTGTCTGTTGTTTATTGCTGAAGGCCAGCTGGAAATTTTTTTTTTTTAAACATTGTAATGAGAAGGGAGAAGAGATACTGAGACTGGAAAAAAAAAAAGACTTAAAAGGTTTATACGTAATATTAAGTTAAAGAGAAATTTTAAGAGATGGCAGCAAAACAATTAAAGTCAACTGCTACAAAAACCCCAGGAACATTAACAGTCTCTCCAGCACATACAGCAGATACAAAATCACTAAATTTGGAAGCACTTCAGGATAACCTGAAAGAATTTATGAAAGAATCTCTTAACGATGCTATGAATTGGCAAACTTCCCAGATAGAGGATAAGTTTAAATTAATTACAGAAGAAATGTCAGAGATGAAAAAACAGATGTTAGAAATTCAAACTGGAAATAAAGAAGTTAAAGAAGGTTTGGTGTCAGCAGTACAGGGTCTGGCATCAAATGTGATTTTATTGGAGCAGGAAGTAGAAGAAATAAAGAAAGTTAATTTAAAATTGGAAAATGAGATTGAGGCAGTTCAATGTAAAATGGATAAAGTTGATGATGAAATTGTTTTGGTACAATATAGAGCAATGGAACTTGCTTTACGAATCCGTGGACTGAAAGAATGTAAAAATGAGAATTTGAAGCAAATTTTTTCGGAGGCCTTTGCAGAGATTTTGGCAGTTCGGCCAGTAGATGTGGCATTTTATATTGATAAAATTTATCGTGTGAATTCCTGGATAGCAAGACAAAGAAATCTTCCCAGAGACATTGTTATTTATTTTACTACTAGAACAGTGAGAAATGAGATTTTACAAGCTTTTTTTAAAGGAGACAAGATTCAAGCAGCCGGCCAAGATATTTTAATACTAAAGGAAATTCCCCCCAAAATGTTGAGAGGTAGGAAGGAGTTTGCTTTTTTGGTGAACGAACTTAAAAAACGTCAGATTGAGTATAGATGGGACATCCCAATTGGTATAATAGTTTACTATGAAGGGAAAGCACATCGTCTTAATACAGTCAGTAAAGCACAAGAGTTTTATGCTTATGTGCTTAAGGCTGGAAGTCCACCATCTCCGGATGGTAGGAGAAAGGAAGGTGAAATTAAAGAAAAAGAAGTGATAGTAATGGAAGAAGACCGTTTACAAGCGTTGGATGTGTCTAAGATGGGATCAGAGATTCCAAAAGAGCCAAGGATGACAAGAGCAGCTGTCAAACGCAAGGAACAAGAAGAAAAGGCTCAACAGGCTCAATCTGCTATTACCAAGACGGAAACAGTGGGAGGAGCAAGGCCCAAAGAAAGATATGATTTGCGGCTGGTGCTTCAAAAGTTTGCGATTGCTGATAATGGCAATTAGACTTTTATCTTGGAATGTCAATGGATTAAACTCACCACAAAAGAGAAGAAAGATATTTCATTATTTGAAGCAATTTAAAAATGACATTGTATGTTTACAAGAAACACATATTAGAACATTAGACCAGAAATATTTGATAAATTCGAAATTGGGAATACATTTTGTTGCATCTGCTACAGAAAAGAAGAATGGACTAGTTGTTTATATAAAGAGTAATTTATCTGCAACATTAATTGAAGCGGATAATCAAGGAAGATATATTGCTATTGAACTTTTATTGGAAGGGAGAAAAATACTTTTAATAGGAGTTTATGCACCAAATCAACAACAAGAAAAATTTTATAAGTTTTTACATAAAAGAATAACATCTTGGGATTATAAAACTTATATATTAATGGGTGATTGGAATGGAGTGATGGATACCCAGAAAGATAAAAGAAGTCTTAGAAATATTTCCAATCGTGTAAAACTGCCAAAGGCATTCTTTGATTTGATGGAAGATTTAGAATTGAGAGATGTATGGCGAGAACGCAATGAAAAAGAGAGAGATTTTACATTTTTTTCTGACAGACATCAATCTTTTTCTAGGATTGATTTCATTTTAATTACTAATGATTTGTTTTTCAGAGTGAAGAAGACAAAAATTTGTTCTAGAACCTTGTCTGATCATAGCCCGGTATGGATTGAGTTAGATCGGGAAAAAGAGGCCAGGAGGTCGTGGAGGATGAATGAGAACTTGTTTAAATATGAACAAAATGTAAATGAATGTAAAACTCTAATGAAGGAATTTTTTTCTTTGAACATGGATAAAGGGACACCTATAGAGATAGTTTGGGACACCAGCAAAGCTTATATGAGGGGAATTTTATTAGAGATGAATAATAAATATAGAAATAGACTGCACAAAAGGCGAAAAGAACTAGAAGAGGAAATTAAAAGGAAGGAGCAGTTATTGGTAGGCAATCCAGGAGATAGTAAAATAAAAGAGTCAATAAATATATTAAGAGGTCAATTTAATATGTTAATGGCAGATCAGGTGGCAACTAATTTACAATATGTAAAACATAATTTGTTTAATAATTCTAATAAACCTGGAAGGTGGTTAGCATATTTATTAAGAAAGAAACAGAAACGACGTATAATTGATAAAATAGAATATAGAGGTAAGGAAGTATATCAGCAAAATTTGATTAAAAAAGCTTTTTTAGAATATTATACTAAGTTATATTCTAGAGATGTGATTAGTGATAAAGATATAGATAGATATTTACAGGACCACGGTATTTTAGAAATTACAGTAGATCAAAGGAAGAGTTGAATCAATTAATTTCTTCAGAGGAAATAGTGTTTGCAATTAAGCAGCTTAAAGCGAATAAAGCACCAGGTACAGATGGCTTGACAACTACTTATTATAAAAATTTACAAAATGAGATGATTGTACCACTTAAGGAGTTATTTAACAGAATACAAAGGGGAGGAGAAGCTCCTCCTTCATGGAGGACAGCTTTTATCTCATTAATACCTAAAGAAGATCGAGATGGTGTTAAACCAGAGAATTATAGGCCAATATCGCTTTTAAATACTGATTATAAGATATTTGCTAAGATACTAGCGAATAGATTGATGCCACTGATGAATCAATTAATTCATAATGACCAATCAGGATTTATTAAGGGGAGACAGATGAGATATAATATGAGACAAATTGTAAATTTACTTGAATATTTGGAAGGAAACAGCCAGGTTTCAGCAGCATTCCTCTTTTTGGATGCCGAAAAGACTTTTGATAGATTGGATTGGCAGTTTTTGTTTAAAGTAATAGAAAAAATGCAATTTGGGGATTATTTTATTCAAGCAATTAAGGCTATATATCAAAAGCAAACAGCTCAAATAATAGTAAATGGTGGATTAACAGAATCTTTCAAGATTGAGAAAGGGACTAGACAAGGATGTCCCTTGTCACCATTATTATTCATTCTAACTTTGGAAATATTATTGAGTAAGATACGTGGTTTAGATCGAATAAAAGGAATTAGAATTAAAAATCAAGATTATAAATTAAGAGCGTTTGCAGATGATTTGGTTGTTTCTTTATCTCAACCAATACATTCAGCTGTATATTTGATGGAGACAATTGATCAGTATAGTAAGGTATCTGGGTTTAAAGTGAATCAACAGAAGACAAAAATGATAATTAAAAATATGAATACACATCAGAGGGAAGAATTAGAAAGAATAACTGGATATGAAGTAGTTAAAAAGGTTAAATACTTAGGAGTATACATTACAGCATCGAATGTAAAATTATATAAAACAATTATGAGGTATTGTGGGGAAAGTAATTAAAGAAATGGAGAAATGGAAGAAGTTACAATTATCATTGTTGGGAAGAGTGGCAGCTATAAAAATGAATGTTTTGCCTAGATTTTTATTTTTGTTTCAAATGATTCCAATTTTGAAGAAAGATGCAAATTTACAAGAATGGCAAAAAGGGATTAATAAATTTGTATGGAAGGGTAAAAAACCGAGGATAAAGTTAAAAATAATGCAAGACGTTAGGGAAAGAGGGGTTTAAAATGCCTAACTTGAAATTGTACTATGATGCAGTTGTTTTAACTTTAATTTCTGATTGGATTAATTTAACAGAGGAAAGGATTTTGAATATAGAAGGTTATGGTTTGTTATATGGATGGCATATGTAATATATGACAAGAAAATTGATAAGACATTTAAGAATAATATGGTCAGAAGTGCGTTGTTGAGGATTTGGAAAAAATATCAATATAAGTTAGATGGAAAGATACCAATATGGACCATCCCCAGACATATGATAGAGAATATAAATATATTACAAAAAATGGAAGTTATCACTTACAAAGAGCTTTTGACTATGGAAAAAGGGGAATTACAGTTAAAATCTAGGGAGAAATTGAGGATGAAGGAAGAAATTATACATGGTTCCAGTATGGACAATTGCAATCTAGATGGAAAATAGATCAGAAAATTGGTATAAGGCAAAGTGATGATAATCTGGTAAAACAAATAAAAGATCAAGGTCAACAGCATATAAAGAGATTATATAATGTATTGGTTGAAATTGATTCAGAAATGGAGTTGGTTAAAGATTGTATGGTAAAATGGGCACAAAATTTTCAACAACCTATAATGTTAGAAACATGGGAAAAAATTTGGGTGAGGAATGTTAAATTCATAAGCACAAAATTTAAGAGAAAATTTTGATAAAATGTTTTATAGATGGCATATAGATCCTAAAAAACTGTCATGTATGTATCCAAATGTGAAAGCAAAATGTTGGAGATGTGATTGTGAGGATGTTACCTATTATCATATATGGTGGACTTGCAAAAAGTTAAAGCCTTTTGGATTAAAAATATCGTGGATTATGCAGAACATTTTGAAAAAGAAGATCAAGTTTGTTCCACAGTTCTTTTTATTAGGAATAATCTCAGATTGCACTGTTATAGAGACAAAACTGATTCTGAATTTAATAACTGCTGCAAGATTATTGATTGCACAATATTGGAAGAAAGAAGACTTACCTACAATTGGAGAATGGATTAGTAAAGTATCAAATTTAGCAGAAATGGCAAAATTTCTGCCTACTTGAAAGACTGTACACAAGAAAAATATATATTGGAATGGAGGAAGTGGATTGATTATATTCAAAATAAGTATCAGATTAAAAAATATCAATTAGTTTTTGAGTGAAGTTAGGAATTATTATGTATTAGTTTAAGAAAGAAGGGAATTGATAGTGTGATGGTGTGAAATGGAATATGTTTTATGTTATATTTTAGATTATGTTTGTTAGTTACAATACCCTGTATTCTGTTCTGGGAAGTCTCGGGGAAGGAGGCGGGAAGGGAAGACTATAAATTGATTGGTTGCCATTGTACAGGAATAATGGTAGAATTAAACAAGTTGGAATGGTGTAATGTCGGGACTGCTCGGCAAACACTCCCGAAGGAAAGGGTAAGGAAAGAGGAGTAAAGAAGGAAGAAAGTAGGTAGGTAGGTGGGTAGGGAGGAAAGAAGGAGGAGAAGAAAGGATAGGAGGAGGAGAAGAAGGAGAAGATAGAGGGTTAGAAAGGATGGTAGTGAGAAGTGGGAAGAGGAGGAAAGAAGGAAGAAAGGATAGGAGGAGGAGAAGGTGGTGGGGAAGTATAAGAAGGATGAGAAGGGAAGAAAGGATTAAAGGGGGGAGTGGCAGTCGAGCAGCCCTGATTGAGTATAATTTGAGTATAGGACTGATTGTTGGATAAGTGATTGTATTGTACACTGGTCAAATTGTGGGAATTATTATGGAAAAATAAAAAAAAATTTTTGCAAAAAAAAACAAAACGTTGACAGCAAGATTTGAAGCTCTGTAATCAAAAAAAAAAAAAAAAAAAAAAAAAGGAAGTTAAGTACAATTCCAGCAGTTCGGCAGATCGATTCTTACCAACTCAAGGCTGACTTAGCTTTCCATCCTTCCCAGGTCAGTAAATGAGGACCCAGATTGTTGGGGACAATATGCTGACTCTGTAAACTGCTTAGAGAGGGCTGTAAAGCACTGTGAAGCGGTATATAAGTCTGTGTGCTTTTGCTATTGCTATTTTGTTGTGAAAACTGATCATGTTGAAGTGAATATACAAAGCTAGTAGAGATTCAATGTGACATCATTTCGAACCAGAAAAATATGAAATTTGAAATTCCAGATTTCTACAAGTCCCCCCCCCAAGGAAAATCTCTTAGAAGACTTTTGCTTTATTTTCCCATATCTGATTCCATCTTTTATGTCTTTATAGATGTTGTAATAGTAATTCATACCTATTTTAACAGCTTTCTGAAATTTGTCATTAAATCCCTTACTGCGAACTTTAGATATAAATGTAGAATCAAAGGCTGGAAGGACCCTGGAGGTCTTCTAGTCCAACACAGTCAGACTTGCAACATTCTGTTATTATAGACATTAAAAGCATTTTAGCCTATGAGTGGTATTGATTTCCTGATTTGGTTTACCTTTGGATCAATACTTTTCACATTAATCTTTAACAGCCTTGTTGGTTCCATTCCACATTTCTGTCAATTAATTCAGGACTTCAAAGTTATCCCTGATGTTGAAAATGTGAGTACATATTCAAAATCATATAGTGGAAATTTATTAGTTTTGTTTTTGAGGTATTTAGCCCATTCATTGAAGTGAAATACTTCCCTGAGACAGATTATGCTGATCTACTGTGTTTGTTTGTTGAGTCATTGGTACTCTCTGAGCTTGGCTGTTGCTTGCGGATATTTTTTTAGCCAAATAGGTAACCTCATCAGTGCTCTGTGCTTATTTATTCAGAAGTATTTCCCATTCTTAAAAGTAGCATGCTCCCAAATCAGTGAAATGGATCATGCAGATTATTATTTAAGATTTCAAAACATAGAAGAAGAGAAGTGGGAGAATCTAGCTGAAGTTATGATAGAGATGTTGGTGGAAGCAATGGAGGAAACTAAAAAAAAGATATTAGATGAGATTGATGAGATTTTTCAGAGTACACACTAGATATGCAATGAGAGATACATGTAAGATTCACCAAGAAAGCAATAAAAACAGAGATATTACAGATTGCAAGGAATAACCCAATAAAATACAAAGGCAGAGAAATACTGGTGCTGAAACAAATACTTAGATGAGTAAGAGATCTGAGAAAAGAATATCAGTTTTTGACAAAGTGCTGAATTAAAAAAGGAGTGAGCTTCTGGTGATTAATACCGGAAGGAATATTGGTGAATTGGCAGGAACAAAGACACAGACTTCATTCAATAGAGGAAGCGGAATTATTTTATGAGCAATACTTGAGATTACAAGAGGAAGGAAGACTGTGAGAGGGAAAAGAGAGTAGATACCAGGAAGAAGTGATGAAAGAAAAAGAGGAACAAACAAGAGAGATTGCAAAGGAACAAGAAGAAAGAGCAAGAAGAGAAGGGACAAGATCAAAAGATCAAAGAGAGATAAGAACGACAAGATTAGCGAAAGCTAATAAATTGTGGAAGAAGAAATAAAAGCATTTCAATAAATATAAATGGATTAAATTTGGTGATAAAAAAGAAAAGAACTCTTAACAAATTAGATAAAATGAAAATGGATTTAGTATGTTTACAATAAGTCCACATTAGAAAACAACATAAAAAATTGTTGGAATATTCAAAATTGGGAAAACTATTTACTGCATTAATACATCAAAGTAAAAGAGATGTAATGTTAAAAGAACATTAGAACCTAAACAAATACTTGCTGATGAAGAAGGAAGGATTCTAATGGTGAAAGTAACAATGAACTACAAACAAATACTTTTGGTGGTGATATATGCAACAAATATCAATCAAGAAGAATTTTATGGGAAATTACACAGGAAAATAATAGAATTTTAGTATGAAAATAGCTGCATGATGGATGATTTTAATGCGATAACAGAAGTTGATTTGGATTATAGAATGAAAAAAAAAAAAGTAGCCTAAGAAAACTCTCCCAAAAACTTTCTTTGTAATGGTTGAGGAATTAAGCATTCAAGATGCCTGGAGAGAAAGACACCTAAAGGAAAAAATATACTTTTTATTCAAACAGACATATGTCATGGTCTGGAATAGATATGATGGGATGTCAATTGATTTGTTAGCTAATGTACAAGAAATAAATATTGAAGCAAGCATATGGGTGGATCATAATCCGATTTCAATTACATGGAAGGGGCAAAGAAGGAGACCAAGCTGGACTATGAATCAAACTAAATGAAAAAGAGTATAACAATTTATGGAGAAAGAACTGGTTTTTCTAAAAAAAGGAAAATAAAAAGGAAGATACCTCACTGCAAAATGTGTGGGATATACCGAAAGCGTATATTTGAGGGTTGGCAATGACTTATTTGGGAAAAAGGAACAAAAAGAAAATGCAAACTCAAAAAAAACTGGAAGAGTTTAAGAAACTAGAGATGGAGTTACAAAAAGATACACAAAACAGAGGATTAAAAACCAAATGGACTTGAAAAAACATGAAAAAGAGGATTTGGCACATAAAATAAAGACCTCTAAACAAAATTCCTTCAAAAATGCAAACAAGCCAGCCATACAAAATGAAAAAGGAGAGAGAGAAAAAATTAATTAATCAACTAATGGATGAGGAAAGAACTATATGCTATCGAATGAGGAAAAGAAAAAAAAATATTATGAGAAACTCTATAAACAAGAGACAATATCAGGAGAAAAGATAAAACAATACCTAGAAAGGTCTGAATTACCTAAAATACCAGAAAATACAAGGAGGCATTGGAGGAAAGGATAACTATGATGGAATTAACAGAACGGATTAAAAAATAAAAGAATGATAAAGTACTGGACCCAGACAGACTGCCAGCAGAGCTATATAAAACATTATATAATAGGACATAATAAGTAATACAATGTTGGATGTATTTAATGATCTCTTAGTAAAATCAAAGATAGCAAATTAATGGATGGAGGCATATATTACACTTATACCGAAAGAAGATACATATCTACAACAAATCAAAAACTATAGACCGATCTCCTTGTTAAATGTGGATTACAATATATTTGCATCAATAATGGCAAATAGACTAAAAAAGTTGTTAAATGAATTTATACATATAGATCAAAATTGTATTTTTATCTAAGAGACAGATAAGAGACAATTTTGAGGATAATTTTGAGTACTTGACTATTATGAAGCACATCCAGAAAATAAATTGATGTTCTCGATGCACAGAAGGTGTTTGACAACGTGGATTGTCGATTTATGATAAACCAGTTACAGACTATGGACTTTGGGGGGAGATTTATAAATATGATCAAAGCGATCTACAGTAAACAATCGGCAAAGGTGATGATAAATGGAGATATGACCAAGAAGGTTAATATTATGAAAGAAACAAGACAGGGATGTCTTTTATCCCCATTATTATTTGTGTGTGTGGTTTTTTTTTTTGCATTTATATCCCGCCCTTTTCCGAAGACTCAGGGCGGCTTACACTATGTCAAGCAATAGTCTTCATCCATTTGTATATTATATTCACAGTCAACTTATTGCCCCCAACAATCTGGTTCCTCATTTTACCTACCTTATAAAGGATGGAAGGCTGAGTCAACCTTGGGCCTGATGGGATTTGAACCTGCAGTAATTGCAAGCAGCTGCTGTTAATAACAGACTGCATTAGTCTGTTGAGCCACCAGAGGCCCCTTAATGTTAACATTAAGAGGTATTAAATAGAAATATAAGACAAAATAAAGAGGTAAAAGGGATGAAAATGAAAAAAGAATACAAATTGCAAGCATTTGCAGATGATTTAGTAGTTTATTCTAGAGGAGCCACAACAACTAGGACCAAATTAATGGATGTCTTAGGCCCATTACTCTGCAGCATCTTCATAAATTATTTAATTGAAGGGATAGAAAATTGGAACCATGATGTTGAGTTATGAAGTTGTGGCTCCTGATGTGGTTATACAATAAATATATGCCCTGACTATGGGCATGAAAACATTAAAGTAAATTGAGGTGTTTCTGATTTTTTGTTGTGATATTTTGTTGTGATATCCCAGAAATGCTTGATGCTTAAATGCAGTATTTGCTTAAGGCAGGGATGTCAAACTCGATTTCATGAGGGTCGCATCAGGGTTGTGTTTGACCGGGAATGGGCCCAGGATGGACGTGGCCAGGGTGGCCATGGCCAGTTCAGTGTCAATCCTTTCAGGGGTGTCTGTGGTCACATGAGTGATCTGCCAGCAAAAACAGGCTCCTGAACTCCGATTTCGGCTGCCACAGTCTCCTCCAACCCTCTGCCAGTCCATGTGCTGCATGTGGCTACATGTGGCCCTACCAAGCTTCATTTTCACTGGTAGAGGGTTGCAGGAGGCTGTGGCAGCCAAAAACAGAGCTTGGGAGCCTGTTTTCACTGGTGAAAGCACCGCCAGCCAGTCCTACACTGTTTCCAGGGTGGTCCCATGGACCAGTTCTAAGTACCCCAAGGGCTGGATCTGTCCCCCGGGCCTTGAGTTTGACACCCCTGGTTTAAGGCAATATTGTGTTAATGGCAAACTCATAGATATCCTAGGAAGAATCATTTCACATTTTGCACATTTTGATAAATATTAGGATAGGAGCTCTAAGGAGTAATTTTTAATTAGACAGTTTACTTTCTCAGTTCTGTGAAGGTGGCAGGATACTAAGACAGCATATAATTAATTTTCCTACTTGCAGATTTAGCTACAAATCCAAATTTTATTTCTGAGTCCAAAGATCCAACTTCACAATTCTCAAAGAAGAAAAGCCGGTACATGACTAAACATATGCAAACTATTATTAGACATTTGTATCTTGGGTTTTTCTTTTCTCAAGAAGTGATAATATGAAGGAGGAAAAAATGACAACTTAGAGTGGTGATAATCTGCTGATACTTTATTGGCCAGAATTATATCCAGTAGTACAGATCTGTACAAAATTTTAATTTGACAAACAAAATAGGCATCGGTAAATGATTCAATAACTTAACAATGATATGCCTTTAAAGCGGGCTCAGCTATGGATGTCACGTCATAGCTTAAATTTGCTATGACTTTATTCAAATGATTGATTTATTTATCAGTAAAGAGTATATTATAGTTTAAAATGAAATAATTTGGTAGAGGGAAGCAAATAGTTATCCTTAGAAACAACCATCATTTTGCTAAGGGCCGTTTTCAGTGAAGTGTAGAAGACTATATTGGAGTAGAAAATGAGACAATGGAAGAAAATAATGATGAAGGGATGGTTTTAATACAATTTTAGTGTTCAGTAATTATTCCTTGACATTAAAATCTTGCATAGCTGGACAAGTGATCTTCGATTTCTTTCCTCAACATATGATTTTTAATTTTTAAATTACTCTCCATCATTAACCTGTCTCCTGGCAAGGTTCTGCAGGTTAAATTTCATTTGGAGGTTGTTCCTTCAATTTTTTATATTTTCTCCTTCACTAAGCTATCTATTAACAGATAGATCAGCACAACTCTGTTCTGTTTAAGTATACAAAATAAAGAGATGAATATATTAGACTCTTGAAATTTTGGATCCCTTTGGTTTCATGCTTGTTCTTTAGAAATGATCTGATTTGTGTCTGGGTCAAGGACTCAATCCAGAATAAGGACTGGGACACAACCATGTCTGCTAGCATTTTATTTCAGTGATATAGCAGAAGCATTGCTTCTTAATGTCCAATGAAGCACCCTAAGGGTTCCAAAGAAACAATTTCTCAGTGCAGATGAAGTGTTTGATGTATGGCTGTGTGCAGTGGTGGGGTTCAAGTAATTTAACAACCGGTTCTCTGCCATAATGATTTCTTCCAACAACCAGTTCACCAAACTGCTCAGAAAGTTAACAATCGATTCCCCCGAAGTGGTGCGAACTGGCTGAATCCCACCACTGGCTGTGTGTAAATAAATCTGTACAACCACATGTATGATGAGTGATGTATCAATGTATTTTTTTATGAATAAGGTAAGTATGAGTGATGTATCAATGTATTTTTTTATGAATAAGGTAAGTATGCTGTGCATGGTGCATAAATACTATATGAACTGTGGAATGGGGTTCTTACGGAAGCAGTAGATATGTCCCTTCTGGTTCCAGTATGCAACCCTGACATATTCCTCACATATCAGTAAAGGACGTAGTGTAGAAAAAAGTTTATCTATCTCCACACTAACTCCTAAAATTTTTGATAATATGAAGGGGGAAAATAGGACCTTCTTTATAACTCTTCTAAGAGAATATTCAGTGGAGTAAGTCTGTGTTTGTTATCTCCAGTGGGTTCCAGGGGTTTTCAGGCTGCAGAATATAGGTTTAATAATTCTAATTAAATATGTCAATTTTTATTTTTTTAAAAATCAATAGAAATATGCTAATTATTTTGTTCATACCATTAGTAAATTTATGAGACAGCAAGCATTTAAAAAGTTGTATTAAAAAATACTGCTTTTATCATATTTGGTAGATTATTGTTAAATATATTGCATATTGACCATTGGGATGATTGAACATAGTAAAAGTGAGTATTCATAGAAAATATAAATAACTGGCAGGTTAATAATCTATATTTATATTTATACTAAGGGTGCTTATAATTCCAGTGAAGAACAAACTTAGAAGTTTTCTTTTTAAGTCTATAGTAGCACATTTAGGATTATTCCTTCAGTTTGATATCATCTATCATAACTCTTTATAAATATTTCAAACTCTCTGTTTTTGGTGCTTTGGAAATATAAATAATAATAATTCTTCCCATTTTGAGCTTCATATATGTTTAGAAACACAAGAACAGAACTCATATTTTAAATTTGCAAATAACCCCTATGATGCTGGGTATAGTAGCAGAATATAGCAGAATAACAGAATTGGAAGGGAGCTTAGAATCTTATAGTCCAATCCCCTGCTCAGGCAGGAAACCCTATACCATTTCAGACAAATGGTTGTCCAATATATTCTTAAAAACTTCCAGTATGTACTGTATGATATTCTGCTCTGCCTCAGCATTACAATTCAGATTCTCACAAATGTCGACCTAAATGTCTATGGTATTTTGGTATTACTTTATGTCAAATATCATTTAAAAGGAGAGCTTTAATTTTCTAAAAACAGGACATTAATATGATATGCTGAATACCCTTTGGTCATTTTGGACTAAGTGATAGGAATGATGCAGGTGATCGTTTGGCATAATTTTACCAAGAAAACAGATTTAGGATCATGAATACATGGTTCAAATAGGACAAATGCTTGGTCCAAACACTTGGACCTCACAAATGGACTTTTTTTTAATTTCTTTTTGTCACAACAGTATACACAAACAATTGTCATAGACAAAAACAACATATCTTGAAAAACATATCTATCTATCTATCTATATAAGTAAAAAAATATGCAATAACTATATTAATTTGATATAATGAAGAGAACAATAGGACAGGAGCGGTAGGCACTTTTGTGCTCTTATGCACGCCCCTTATAGCCCTCTTAGGAACTGTCAATAGTAGACAGTTTTTGGTTGAAGATTTTGGGATTTTGAGTAGAGACTATGGAGTCAGGTAATGAGTTCCAAGCATTAACAACTCTATTACAGAAGTCATATTTTCTGCAATCAAGTTTGAAGCGGTTGACATTTAGCTTAAATCATTTTTTGTTCTTGTAATATTGCGATTGAAGCTGAAGTAGTCTTTTATAGGAATGATATTGCAATAGATGATTTTGTGTGTTAAACACAGGTCATGTCGAAGTCAACGGAGTTGTAAGTTTTCTAATCCCAGGATTTCAAGCCTGTTGGTATAAGGTATTTTGTTGTTTTCGGAGGAGTGAAGAACTCTTCTAGTGAAATATTTCTGGACTCATTCTATTGTATTAATGTCAGAGATGTGGTATGGGTTCCAGACGGATGAGCTGTATTCAAGAATAGGTCTGGCAAATGTTTTGTATGCTCTAGTTAGTAGTGTAGAGTTTTTAGAAAAGAAGCTGCGTAAAATTAGGTTTACAACTCTTAGGGCCTTTTTTGCTATGTAGTTGCAATGGGCTTTGGCATTAAGATCATTTGATTGACTTCATTTAATTCATTTAATTAATCACTTAATTAATTAATTAATTAATAAAATTAATCAATTCATTCAATTCATTTAATTGACTTCACCATAATTAATTGAGTATGATTTATGCAGTCATTGATGGATCAGTTCAGTTCTTGCTATTAAGTCATATCCAAGGGCAGATTGTGGTGAAGATCATAAATTGTTGTTGGTAAAATTTTTAAGTCTATGCTTTAATCTGCGCCATCAAAAAAACAGTGGCTTCAAAGGAGTTTGATGTCACCAAAATCCCTATTGCATATACCATACAGGTGAAAAATAGATTTGAATTATTGGAATTGCTGAGAAGATGCCTGATGCATTGTGGCAATAAATTCAGTTGATCATTATTGGAGTTGCAGAAAAACATGACACAAGAAGCCAGAGAAAAAGCACAAGTGGGTCTCAAATCAAAATAGCTGAGCAAAGAAAAGCAACCAAGGCAGCAGGCAAATGGGAAGAAGCAAGAAAACTAAACACAGCTTTTCAGAGGGCAGCAAGGGAGGAAAATTATGTTCATTGGAATGAGCGGTGTAAACAGCTTGAAGCGGATTATATGAAGGGTCACACTAGGAATGCATTTATGCAAATCAAAAAAATCACTGCACCATTTATTGCTCGTAAAGGCATCATTAAAAACAAGCAAAGAAAAGAACTGCCTGACCAATAAGGCATCACGAACAGATGGCAAGAATATACAGAAAAGTTGTAGCCAGGTAACAAAAGATAATGAGGAAAGAGAAGTAAAAATAGAACCAGACATCCTTGAGGAAGAGATCACATGGGCAATGAATCAACCGCCAAACAACAAGGCTTCAGGTCAGAGGTGAAATGCTACCGGTTTGGGCCAGTTCACCTGAACCGGTAATAAAAAATGCTTTAAAAAGTAAAAAAAAAAAGTTCCGATGATCACATGTCACTCAGCTGATCTTCGGAACTTTTTTTTTTACTTTTTAAGCATTTTTTTCCTACCCATTTGGGTGAACCGGCCAAACAATCAGGTTCCAGGTAGGGGTGAAATGCTACTGGTTCGGGGCGGTTCACCTGAACTGGTAGTTAAAAATGCTTTAAAAAGTAAAAAAAAAAAGTTCCGACAATTGAGTGTCACTCAGCTGATCTTTAGAACTTTTTTTTTACTTTTTAAGCATTTTTTACTTAATTTTTTTTACATTTTTAAAAATGCTTTAAAAAGAAAAAAAAAAGCAGAAAATCCAAAAGTGCATATTTGGTGTGGACTGTGCATGCACGCATGCACATTGTGCATCCAGCATGCACGCAGCATGCATCTAGCACACACTGTGCATGTGTGGGCAGCAAACTGGTGGTGACCAGCAGAGGATTTCACCACTGCTCCAGGTGTTGATGTTATCCCTGCAGAATTACTAAGACCTCTACCATCCAAGTCATTAGAAACCTATGCCAAAAAATTTGGGAAACCAACATGTCACAGTATTGAAAACACTCAGTGTCCATTCGATTACCGAAAAAGAATGCTCCAATTATCACACAATTCCTCTCATCCCTTATATGGCATAGGGCCGGGTTACTTACGGGACTGCTGCCACTGATTGCCTCTCACCGACCCGTGCACTCTCACGGGGAAGGACTCCTCAGGGTGCCGTCGGCCAGGCAGTGCCGACTGGTGACACCCAGGGGAAGGGCCTTTTCTGTGGGGGCTCCCACCCTCTGGAACGAACTTCCCCCAGGACTTCGCCAACTTCCTGACCTTCGAACTTTTTGCCGCGAGCTTAAGACACATCTGTTTATTTGCGCAGGACTGGACTAGAATTTTAAATTTTGAATTTGGTTTTAATTGGGGTTTTATTACTTTTATTGCTATTTTAAATATTCGGCCTTATTTAATAAGTTTTTTAATTGATGTTTTATTCTGTATTTATATATATGTTTTTTATCAGGCTGTAAACTGCCATGAGTCCCTTGGGAGATAAGGCGGTATAAAAATGCGAATAAATAAATAAAATAAAAATAAATAAATAAATATATCAGCAAGGTTTTGCTTAAAATTACATGATAACATTTAGCACCAACTGTCGAAAGGGAATTAGTAGATGTCAAAGCTGGCTTCCCTAAAGGACCATGACACCCACGACCGTATTGCAAATCTAAGCTGGATCATGGAAAAATGCTGTGAATATCAAAAGATCATTTACATGTGCTTCATCGACTACAAGAAATCCTTGTTACTTTAGAAGCTATGGAGAGCCTTACAAGACCTGGGGGTGCCAGCATATCTGATCAAATTGGTTGCAATCAATGTCATAAATCAGGAAGCCACTGGGCAAAGACCATATGGCAACACAAATTTGTTTAAAATAAAGAAAGGAGTGTGAAAAGATTCTGTCTTCTTTCTTATTTAGCCCGTGTGCCAAAATTATCATGAAGAATCAAAAACTGGGATAAAGATTGGTAGAAGAAACATCAATAAGTGTTGATATGCTGATTGTACAACTCTCATCTCAGAAGCCAAAAAAGGCCTGGAACATCTGATCAAGAAAATCAAAGAAGAAAATGAGAATTTTGGTCTCTTCCTGAACATCATAAAGACCAAGCTCATGACTATTTTGAAAGGAAACATCAAAACAGAAATTGACGGTAAATTGATATAATATGTTGAAAAATTCATTTTCCTAGGATCTAAGGTAGCTCAAAGTAGTGAATTCAGCATCGAAATAAAGCGTCAGATTGCTTTGAGTCTCATAGCAATGATGAACATCAGTCGAATATGGAAGGGAAGGACATGAAGGTTAGTTTGCTCTATTGTGTTCCCCATAGCTACCCATGGTTGTGAAAATTAGACCTTAAAAAAAGGAAGACGGGAAAAAAATCAATTAATTTGAGCTGTGGTACTGGAGAAGGTTCCTGGGTACACTATGGACAGCAAAGGTGACTAACAAGCAAGTACTGGAGTTCATATCACTAGACATATCACTACAAGGCAAAATCATGAAACTATGTCTCACTTACTTTGGCCATGTCATGCAGGGGAATTCACTGGAGAAAATGTTGTCCGAAGACAGTACCATGGTTATGTGCCCATGGTAATGTGACTATATACTAAGGTGCATGGAACATTGTTATCCTCCCACAGCAATGGTACCTATTTATCTACTTGCATTTGCATGCTTTCGAACTGTTAGGCGGGCAGGAGATGGGGCAAATAATGGGAGTTTACTCCATCACACGGCTCTTGGGTCTCGAACCCAGCCTATCAACTTTCCAGATGACAAGCTCAGCATCTTTAACCACTGAGCCATTGTGCCCCCCCATTTTTGCATAATTCCTCACCAGTTAGAGTTCTGACAATTAAAAAGATCATAATCTCCTCTCGGCATAGGAAAAAAATGTATATTCATCTTTCACTTAAAGTAGCTTTTATAACACATAGGCAGAGTTCTATCTTAACAGCACTCATGATAACATTTTAAGATCAAAGTGTTAATTAGCAATCAGGATGATTGCCTATTTCACTTTGAGAAAAATCAGTTTTTTTCATCTGGAATACAAATTGCTATGGTTGGACTTTAATCTCACTGCTGTCAGTAGCTCAGTACACCTGCACATGTTTTGCATGGGGAAGGGCCAATGGTATGTCTCTAACATATTTTAAATATTTTAGGGACGTGGTTAGGAAAACCTGAAATTCTGACAAGTTGCTGCCATTTATAGCAGATGATTTAGGCAAAAGACAGCTAGATAGATCAATGCACATTTGTTTTGCAGTGCTGTGATTAAATCAGTTTTCAAAAATATTTCTTTCATCTTGAAATATACTTTTCTTTTACGGTGCTCAATGGCTTTATGATTTCTCTTGAATATATATTTGGTGATCAGAAGCAAGAGGGGGCTGGAATAGGGACAGGTAATCAAATGACAAATGTATGTTGCATCACTGTAATGCAACTCCACCTCTTTGGTATATGTAGCATGATGTATATGTAGCATGAACACTTGTATTATGATGGCCTAATGCTACTTTCACCATTTTGATAATAGTGCCAATGGTGAAATCTATATTTCTTTCCTACTGGTTCTGTGGGCGTGGCTTGGTGGGTGTGGCTTGGTGGGGAGTTCATGTGACTGGGGCACAGCATGGCTATGTAACCATATGACTGGGGATGAAAAGACAGAAACTCACTAACAATGTCCTGCTGGAGCAGGGTTGGACTAGATGACCTCCAAGTCCTTCCAGCCCTGGATTATCTTCTGAAGCTGCATCTAGTGCCAGGTTTGTAGTCCTTCCTTCCTCTCCTTTTTCCCTCCCTCCCACTTTCTTTCTTTCTTTCTTTCTTTCTTTCTTTCTTTCTTTCTTTCTTTCTTTCTTTCTTTCTCTCTCTCTCTCTCTCTCTCTCCCTCCCTCCCTCCCTCCCTCCCTCTCTCTCTCTCTCTCTCAAAAACGGATCTTCCACCCCTGTTTTTTGCCTATGCCCCCCATTTTTGCCATCAGCCTAACAGGTTTCTATACCCCTTGTTTTTGGCCTAGCAAGCTTCAGGGAAGCTTGCTGGGAGCAAAAATGGACCCCCACTCCCCGTTTTTTACCTACATCCCCCGTTTTTTCCTACACTCCCATTTTTGGCCTACACCCCCCATTTTTGGCCTAGCAGGCTTCAGAGAAGCCTGCTGGGAGCCAAAATGGACCCCCACCCCCACTCCCCTAAAAAATTATTCTGATGATTGTGCACCACAGCTGTGATTGTTGGAGCCCTTTTTTTAACCTTTTAAAAGCATTTTTAAACTACCGGATTGGGCAAATAGGTTGTAAAAAATGTTTTTAAAAGTAAAAAAAAATGATTCTGATGATCATGCGGCTCAGCTGTGATCGTCAGAGCTTTTTTTTACCTTTTAAAAGCATTTTTAAACAACCTACTTCTACCATTCGGGCAGGAAAAGCAAGCACCGGGAAAGAAGCTGCAAGCAATGCATGTGGGCAAGAAGGCAAGCGGGCAACCAGGCGATTGGGTGGGCATGGGCAGGGGAGCCAGAGATTTTTGCTACCGGTTCTCTGAACCACCCATCGCCATTGTTAGTGGATCAGCTGATCCAGTCTGAACTGGGAGCATTTCACCCCTGAATAGATATCTTTTTGTGTGGCATGGATGTGCCTCTGGCCTCCTCTCTGGATGTGAGCTCGGGGGAGGAGGAGCAGGGACCTTGCACTTCTGGGGAAATTAGTACAGGGAGGCATGGAGACATGGACCAAGGAGTGGAGATCTCCAGGTTAATGGAGCAGCCACAGCAAGAGTGGCCAGCTAGGCAGCAGCAGATTACCCTGGAGACTTGAGGCAAAGAACAGGAGCATCTGTCTATAGATATAGATATTTCTTGTCTTGCCTTCTGGTGCTTTGGAAAATAGGTTGACCCCCCTCATCTTTGTGGTAGTGCTTCAAATATTGGATCTCTCTCTTTCTCTCTCTCCCCCTCTCCCTCCCTCCCTCCCTCCCTCTCTCTCACACACATGCACACACCCACACTAGCTATCTAGACAGTGAGATAATTGCTTATCTCAGTTCTTTTAGGGCTCCTCAATCTTGTGACCACATTGAACTTAACATCAGGGGCTTGGGTTCCAGCTGTCCACATCATCACATTATTGCAATTTATGACATTCCCTACCAGTTTCTGGCAAATAATGGGAAACCACTAGAATGTCAAAGGTTGCGGTAATGAAGAGTCCTTGTTTAATGACAGCAATTAGAACTGCTAGAATTGCCATAGCTAAGCAATGAGATCATGTGACATCACACTTTATGTATCAATTCACATCCCATTTGTCATTGTATCCCAAAGACTACTTATAATACAAAATGGGCAGAAATGAAAAGCTGTGTTCTTTTCAAAATCAGATGGAAAATTAATTAAAGTTAAAAGTAGGTCATATTGAAAGATATGTGCAAGCAATTAATTAAAAATAAATGTTCATATATATACTATATGCTATTCGCTACCATTTCCTACTCTTTAAGCAACATACAACATATTCTATTATTTATAGTGTATTATTGAATAGAAAATGGTATATTATTATTGTGTAAAACTTCAGCTACTAATTGAGTGTTTGTGTTCACTATTTCTGAATAATTATGTAATTCAGGACAGGTTAGGTGTTCAGCTTTATCACAAAGCATCCATGGAAATAAAACAACGAATTGCACATAGCTGAAAATGTCAGCAATTCATTAAATTTACCTCTGTTTGATTTCCTTTAATTTCTTCAATGGGCTTCCTCTAAATAAATAATGGATTAAATATTATCTCAAATCAATCTAATGGATTTTAACTTTGTCCCACAAACATAAGGATACATTATAAATTAGCAAAGTTAAGTGTCATGTGAAATCATAAACATTCAACTCCTAAAGTTATGGATGGAGGCAGAATAACAGAGTTGAAAGGATCTTGAAGGTCTTTTAATTCAATCTTCTGTTTAAGCAGGACACTCTATACCAGGGCTGTCAAACTCAGGGACTGGCCTGGAACTAGCAAAGGACCAGCTTGTAGTACTTCTGGCAGCCAAAACAGGGCATGGGGAGGGCATGCCCCCTCCTGTGCCCTATTTTGGCCAGCAAATAGCTGCAGGAGGTGTCTGTCCCATCTTCCTCTGGCTGGCCTGTGGAGGAGAACTACAATGCTGATCTGGCCCTCAAATAAATCTAGCTGACACCCCTGCTCTATACCATTCTACACAAATAGCTATCCAATCTCTTCTTAGAAATCTCCAGTGATTGGGCACTCACAGCTTCTGGAGGCAAGCAGTCCCATTGATTAAATGTTCTCGATGATAAAAAAATATTCTCCTTAATTCTAGATTGGATCTCTCTTTGATAATTTCATCCATTATTTATTGTTGGAGAATAGGTCCTCTTCTCTTTGTCAGCCCCTCAAATATTGGAAGATTATATCATGTCATCCCCTAGTCCTTCTCTAGATTAGATCCAGCTCCTGCAACCATTCATTGTATGTTTTAGCATCCTGTCCCCTAATCATCTTTGTTGCTCTTCTCTGCACTCTTTCTAAAGTCTCAACAACTTTTAGTATCATGGTGACCAGTGGTGGGTTTCAATTTTTTTTACTACTGGTTCTGTGGGTGTGGCTTGGTGGGCATGGCTTGATAGGTGTGGCAGGGGAAAGATACTGTAAAATCTCCATTCCCACCCCACTCCGGGGGAAAGTTACTGCAAAATCCCCATTACCTCCCGATCAGTTGGGACTTGGGAGGCAGAGAATAGATGGGGGTGGGGCCAGTCAGAATTGTTATTACCGGTTCTCCAAACTACTTAAATTTCCACTACCAGTTCTCCAGAACTGGTCAGAACCTGCTGAAACCCAATTCTGACAGTGACCAAAACTAGATGCAGTATTCCAAGGGTGGAGTTATCTCTGCAGCATCCAGCAGTAGTAGTACTTCAAGTGATCTTGATACTATTACTCTGTTGATGCAGTCTATGAATGGATTGGGGTTTTTTTTTTTACAGCTGCAGCATCCTGCTGATTCATAATTAAGTGGTTGTTCACTGAACTACCTAGATCTCTCACACAGTTACTGCTGTTGAATCAGTTATAACTTATTACTTATACCTGTGCATTTGCATCTTTTAATCCTTTTAATCATTATAATCCTTTTAATCATTTGTTTAGCTTTTGGTTGATTACTGCCCTCTTTAGAATGCATATGTATTCAAACTCAAGAGAGAGTTGGGCTTGTAAATGTGCTTTGCCAGTATGTTGTCAAGTAGTAGCTGCTTAAATCGGGCAAGGCTACTCAGTATGGACTATTTTTTTATTTATTGAATTTATTTGCCATCCATTTCATAACGCAATGAGTCTAGGCAGATTACGGCATTAAAACATTAAAACCTTAACAAATAAATGTTTATTAAAATTGTTTTAATCAATTGTTTTGTTTGAAGCAATAAAAATGGGAGTCTCAATCAAGATAAAATTATAGTTAAAAGATGGGGAGGGACAGATGGAACAGGATGCACTGGTGTGTGTGTGTGTGCGTGTGCAATTGCATGTTAATTCATCATTCATCTCCACTATAAACTCTTCCGTTAAGGCCCCAAGCCATCTGGTACAACTAGGCTTCAGGCTCCTGCAGAAGTCAGAAGTGTGGGAGCCAATCTTACCTCAGGGGATAAGATGTTTCAAAGGGGCAGGAGCTACAACAGAAAAGGCCCTTCTCCAGGACCTGCCAGCTGGAATTCCTTGATTGACAGGGCCTGCAGCATGCCTTCTCTGCAATCCCAATGGAGTGAGATAGTTACCAAAGTAACTTGGATGCATGTCATGTTGGACTTTAAAGGCAATAACCAACACCTTGAATACCAGAAGGTGAATACCAACCCAGAAGCAGACTGACAGTCAATGCAGCTCGCAGACAACTGATGTAACATAGGTCATCTTAGGGCCCCAAGAACTGCCCATGCTACTGCATTCTGCTCCAGTTGAAACTTCCACATGCTCTTCAAGGATATCCCATGTAGCGTACATTGCAGTAATCCAGATGTGAGATAACCAAGGCTTGAATGACTAAATGCAGGGGATTCTTAACCCAGGAAAGACTGCAACTGAAATTGTGCAAAGGCTCTGCTAGCTGTGACTGCCACCTCTTTTTCAAGCAGGAGTTGTAAGTCCAGGAGAACCCCCAAGTTGAAAACCAGGTTTGTCTGGAATAGTGCAACCCACCCAGAACTAATTTGCTTAAAAACCCATGCATCAAATGCAAAAAATGTTTGCATTTGGTCTGCAACATTTCAACCAATGTCTGTTGTCCCCCATCCAAGCTCACACAGCCTCCAGGCATCATTAGAGAGCAGCAACAACATCACTTGGATCACTAGGGATGGTGATATAAAAAAGAGTATCATCAGAATAGTGATGCTACCTCAATCTCTGCTGCAAATGATCTCATCTGGCAGCTTGATGTAGCTGTTAAAAAGGAGTGGAAAGGGTACTGATCCCTGCATCATGCCATAAAGAAGCAGCCATCCTTTCTCACTATCAATATCAATTGGGGCTGGCCCTGGAGAAAGGAGCCAACAAGCACAAAAGTGTACCACTCAGCCACAACTGGATGGTATCAAAGGCTGCTGAGAGATCAAGGAAAACAAGGATGGTTGCACCACTTCCATCCTGATCTTGCCTGAGATCATTGACAAGTGCAACCAATGCCATTTCTGTCCCATATCCAGACCTGAATCCTGACTGGAAGAAGTTCAGATAATTTGGTCACTAGCCACGGTCATCCCTGTCTTCAAAAAAAGAGAGCCCAGGTTAGTTGAAAATTACAGACCAATTTCTCTATGCTGTGTCACCTGCAAAGTAATGGAATCAATCATCAACCAATCCATTACCCTCCACATAGAAACAAACAATCTACTCTCTAATAAACAATTTGGTTTCAGAAGAAAATTATCATGTAACTTGCAACTTCTTCACTGCAAAAACATATGGACTACAAATCTTGATCAAGGCAAAACAATAGATGCAATTTACATAGACTTCTGTAAAGCTTTTTACTCAGTGGTACATGGAAAAACTTCTCCTAAAACTAAAATCCTATGGCATCTCCAGACCTCTCCACAATTGGATAACAGCCTTGCTGTCAAACAGACAACAAGTGGTCAAAATAGGCAGTGCCCTATCAAATCCTATTCCTGTCAATAGCGGCATTCCCCAAGGCAGCGTTCTTGGAACATCATTCTTCATATTATACATTAATGATCTCTGTGACCATATCACAAGTAATTGTGTTCTCTTCGCTGACGAAGAGAACACAACCAACAATACAGCTACCGTTCAAAAAGACCATGACTTTGTGTCAGAATGGTCAAAAACTTGGCAACTCCAAATCTCAACCAGCAAATGCTCTGTCTTACACATTGGAAAAAAGAATCTAAACACTAAATACAAACTCGATGGACATTACCTTATAGATGACCCCCACCCTGTTAAAGACCTTGGAGTTTTCATATCCAATGATCTAAGTGCCAAAGCCCACTGCAACTATACCGCAAAAAAGGCTTTAAGAGTTGTAAACCTAATCTTATGTAGCTTCTTCTTCAGAAACACTACACTGCTAACCAGAGCTTATAAAACATTTGCTAGACCAATTCTTGAATACAGCTCGCCTGTCTGGAACCCATACCACATTTCAGACATCAATACAATTGAATGTGTCCAGAAATATTTTATAAGAAGAATTCTCCACTCCTCTGAATACAACAAAATACCTTATGCCAACAGACTTGAAATCCTGGGTTTAGAAAACTTAGAACTCCGCCGCCTTCGACAGGACCTGTGTTTAACTCATAGAATCATCTATTGTGATGTCCTTCCTGTTGAAGACTACTTCAGCTTCAATCATAACAATACAAGAGCAAACAATAGATTTAAACTCAATGTTAACCGCTTCAATCTTGATTGAAGAAAATATGACTTCAGTAACAGAGTTATTAATACTTGGAACACACTACCTGACTCTGTGGTCTCTCTTACCAAAATCCCCAAAGCTTTAACAAAAAACTCTCTACTGTTGACCTCACCCCATTCCTAAGAGGTCTATAAGGGGAGTGCATAATAGCACAAACATGCCTACCGTTCCTGTCCTATTGAGTCCTTTCATTATATCCAATTAATATAGTTATTACATACTTATGCTCATATATATGCTTATATATTATATAGTTATTTTCATGCTTATGCTTATATATACTGTTGTGACAAAATAAATAAATAAAATAAATAAATATTGAAGGATCAAAAGGAAAAAAATTGCTTTATTCAGGACCCCCTGAAGCTATCAAGTAACCATCTCTTCAACCACCTTCCCTAAGATGGGAAAATGGTAAATGGTAAAAGTTGTCCAGGTAGGTGGGATCAAGTGATAGTTTTTTTAAACAGCAGGCAAACCAGGGCCTCCTTTAAAGGAATTGATCTTACTATGACAGATGTGATAATGTTAGATCTCTCACCAGATCCCATTGCCATTGCTCTGACATACTTAAGTGGTTGCTCACTAGAGTTCTAGATCCCTCTCACAGTTATGACTATTGAGCCATATGTTTTTTTTAACGTTTTGAATAGTGATGTTTTCTTATATTAGACTTGGCTTATCCTTGCTTCTTACCATTTAAGAACAGGAAGGATCAATAGCCATCAATTGGGATGGTTAGGGAAAATGATTAGGAAAAAGCCAGTAACTATATTTGTTATTGATTGGAAACCCTTTATTGATTGAAAAAAAAACCCTGCTTGCAATTTATGGGTTTAAAGATTAGAATGGTGGAATATGGAAAAAAGGAGCCAAAAATAATCTTAGGGAGAGAGATTAAAATATTAATGTATTTATAAGTGTTGTAAGGAAGACTGGAAACCATTCTTTTATGTTTTTTTCCCTCTCTTCAGTCTTTTGTTCTTTATTTCTTTCTTGTTATTATTTTTGCAGTACTTTTAATTTCCTTTCCCCCAAAAAAGTATTGGTTTTATTCTTTAAACATTTCCTTTAATAAAACCTAATTTAAAAAAAGAACCAGAGGAATTATCAGTACTAGCAGAATGCAGCAGACAGGATGGGAAACATGTGAGGAAGGAAACAAAATTATAATAGTGAGAGTGCTTTATCTAAAATTGTTACATGATAAATAGTTCCATGATACAATTTATTGTGGAGTCTGTGTTTAAGGACTCTTTAAAAAGAATGCAAAAAGGAACCACCCTCCATGGTCCTTAGGAGTGTTGTGTATTAAAATTCTCTGGACAACAGCAGCAAAGCACATACCTGGTCAAGATGTACAATAAGACCATATTGTGGTGGCAAAAAGATTTGGGATAAAATGAATTCCTGACAGCTCCAGGAAGGAAAGAAGCATGAGAGAAAGCAACTGCATGGATATGACTAAAGAATATCTGTGTCTTATGGGAGTGTGTATTCTACATCTGGCAAGCTATTTAACAAGGAGATTATATTTACAACAACTCATACAACAACTCATAAACAGTTTGGTTAATTTTATCATTATTTTTTTATTCAGAAAATTCTATCAGAACCAGCAAATACTTTTTCTTAATATTTCTAAAATGCACAAATAACAGCAAAATCATTAGTTCTCATCTAATGCTGCTTCCACCTTAAAATCATAAGACCAAAGCACTGGAATTTAATTGGATGTACAATCCCCATTAAGAGACTTAATTGAATACAATATTTTAAAGAGGTTCTCCAATTATATTCAATTACAAAATGCACTTGTTAAACTTAATTTTATTCTAATTTAATTTTAGTTTATGTAAATTAGGATTAAGTTAATATATGCATGGCTTGAGACCAGGTTATCTGATTGACTGTCTCTTGCCGGTCACATCTACCCAACCCATCAGAGCGGGGAGGTAGGGAATGTTGCAGGTCCCAACCCTGAGGGAGATACACCTGGTGGGACCCAGAAGAAGGGCCTCCCTCTCTCTGGAACATCATTCCCCCAGAGATTAGAATGGCCCCCACTCTAATACTCTTCCGGAAAGTGCTGAAGATCTGGTTTTGCCAGTGCGCCTGGGGAACCCAGAGCAGGATGGAGCCCATTAAATGGCTCATGTGATCTGCTGTTGCCGGGGCAGAGGGTGGGAGGTGGGGGTGATTTTGTTATATTGTACTATATTAATTTACTTGATTCTTTTGGTTAGTTTTTATTGTTTTAAATGTAGTTTTATATTCTGTAAGCCACCTTGAGTTGCCATGGGTGAATAGGTGGCAATATAAATTAATTAATTTATTAATATATATTTATTAATATATATATATATATATATAGGTCTTTGGTTGTTCGGGTTTTCTCCCGTGTAAAATTGGAAGTGTCTTGGCGACGTTTCGACGAAGTCTCATTCGTCATCTTCAGGCTTCAGCTTCGTGCTTCTGGGAGCAATGTGTGATCGCAGCTGTTTCTTCCTTTTAACTGCTAGTGGGGGTTTGAACTGATTGGGTGGGAGCTTGGCTGTGCTCTGATTGGATGGGGGTTTGTGCTCTGATTGGATGGGGGTGTGTCCTGTGTTGGTGGGGGCTTGGTTGTGCTCAGTTTAGTCTGTGTTGCAGGGGGATTTGAGCTGGTGAGCTGCATAGCTGTTGTTTGGCTTTGTGGTCGTGCTACATCTTCATAGTGGGTGTCAGTCTGCTGCATGTATGGATTGGAGGGATTTGAAATGGCTAATGTTGCAGCTGCGGTCTGGCTTCTGGTCCTTGGTCGTGCTTCATGATCAGTGTGGGTTTGGGTCTGCTTTCTGGGTGGATGTGCGGTGGTGACATCCTGTGTGGACCTCGTGAGTGTGGGTCTGGTGTCATTCCTCATGTTAGGGACTCGTTTGTCAATAAGGGCGGGTTTCCAAATGGCTGGTAGGCGGGAGGTGTCATCTCGTTTGTTCATGCTGTGTGGGCGTTTTTCTATCTCAATGGCTTCTCTGATTATTCTGTTGTTAAAGTGTTCAGTTTTGGCGATAGTTCTGGTCTTTTTAAAGTCAATATCATGTCCTGTGACTTTAAAGTGTTGGACCAGGGAAGAAGTTGGTTCCTCTTTTTGAATGAGTTCTTGTGTTCTTCAATCGTGCACTTATTCTTCTGTTGGTTTGTCCAATGTATGTGGTGGGGCAGGCGGTGCATGGGATTTCATATACTCCTTGATTTTCTAACTCAATTTTGTCTTTGGGGTTTCTTAGGATGGTGGATATTTTTCTGTTTGTGCAGAATGCTGTCTTGATGTTGTGTTTGTGGAGGATCTTGCTGATTCTGTCTGTGGTGCCTTTTATATATGGGAGGAGGGCTGTGCCGTTTTCTTGTTCTCTGTCTTGGATTTTAGTGGGGGGTTCTTATTGGATTAGCTTGGTAATCTTATTGCTTTTGAATCCATTGGATGTTAGTTCGTTAGTGAGAGTGTCTAGTTGGGGTTTTAGGTGTTCTACATCAGCTAAGCATTTTGTTCTGGAGATGAGTGTCTTGGCTCGGGAGTTGATCGGTGCTGGGTGGTGGTGTGAGAGTGCGTGCAGATAGCGGTTTGTGTGTGTTTTCTTCTGGTAGATGGTGTGTCCTAGGAGCCATTGGGTTTCTGTAGACTAAGACATCCAGGAAGGGAAGTTGGTTATTAACTTCTGTTTCCATGGTGAACTGTATTTTGGGGTGTAGGCTATTGAGGTGTGTGAGGAAGTTGTCAAGTTTTTCTTTCCCGTGTGGCCAGATTATGAAGGTGTCGTCTACATATCTGAGCCAGAGTTTGGGTTTGTGATCAGATTTTTCTAATGCTTGGGTTTCAAAGTGTTCCATGTAGAGATTGGCAATGACAGGTGAGAGGGGTGATCCCATGGGTGCTCCTTCTACTTGTTTGTATTTTTGTCCATTATGTGTTGGATAGGCAGTGGTTGGTCAGATCTAGGATGTGCTTGGGGGGGTTATATTTGTTTTGGATGGCTGTCAAGGCTTCTTTGATTGGCACTTGGGTGAAGAGGGATATGACATCAAAGCTCACGAGTAGGTCGCTGGGCTGTAAGTTTTGTTTCTTTATGATCTCTATGAACTGGAATGAGTTTTTTACGTGTGAGGTGATGGATTCTGCATAGGGCTGTAGTTGTTTGGCAAGAAATTTGGCTAGGTTTTGTAGAGGTGAGCCTATGGAGCTGACTATGGGTCTGAGTGGGGTTCCTTCTTTGTGTATCTTGGGGAGGCCATAGAGCTTAGGGCATCTGGATGATTTCTTTCTGGGAATGATTCTTTGTTGGATTTCTTCGCTGATGGGGGAGGCTTTTATTTTGGATCTAGTGGTTTTTTCTAGGTAGGCTAGGCTCTATGTGGGACACCAGACCCACACTCACGAGGTCCACACAGGATGTCACCACCACACATCCACCCAGAAAGCAGACCCAAACCCACACTGATCAGGAAGCACGATTAAGGACCAGAAGCCAGACCGCAGCTGCAACATTGGCCATTTCAAACCCCTCCAATCCATACATGCAGCAGACTGACACCCACTGTGAAGATGTGGCACGACCGCGAACACGAAGCCGGACAACAGCTGTGCAGCTCACCAGCTCAAATCCCCCTGCAGCTCAGACTAATCTGAGCACAACCAAGCCCCCACCCAAAGAGGACACACCCCCATCCAATCAGAGCACCAAAAAAACCCCATCCAATCAGAGCACAGCCAAGCTCCCACCCAATCAGTTCAAACCCCCACTAGCAGTTAAAAAGGAAGAAACAGCTGCAGTCACACATTGCTCCCAGAAGCACGAAGCTGAAGCCTGAAGATGACGAATGAGACTTCGTCGAAACGTCGCCAAGACACTTCCAATTTTACGCGGGAGAAAACCCGAATAACCAAAGATCTACATATATATATATATATATATAGGAGCTCTCAAAATCAAACAAACATTTCACATGGGTATTTTTAGTTACCAAGGAAACCAGTCCAACATTTTCTGTTTTGTACAAATGTCTGAACAGTGGAATTTATCTCCCTTTCCAGAATAATTTAGGTTACTGGCAAAACATGGTGTATACCTTAATAATATATCTGAAAAAACTGCTTATCATTTATTATTATGACATGTTAACCAAAGTTTTTTTTAAATAATTGTTTACTCGTTTTGGAATATTTATTTTAGGATATGGTGAAAAATAAAAATGTATATGATGTGGTTGCAAAGTAATATTTTGCAAAATTTAATAACTTTTGTCTTGCTGTTATTCTTATCCAGAGTTGGTTTGTTTGTTTACTTATTTATTCATTTATTTTATTTAGCACATGGCATCTCATACATGGACTAGCAACATAAATTAACATTTCATGTAGATTAGTAGAACCCAATAAAATATAAATGTAAAAAAGATCTATATTCATATATCAATGTCTAGCACATTTAACCATTGAATCATAGCATTGTTTAAATTGGACCTTCAGGCTCCCACCCTTGGCCGCACTCCCTTCACTTCCAGCCTCCTGCCTCAGCCCATTTAGAATCAGCTTTTCCTCCTCTGCTGACCCTCCCCCAGCCTCTGCACCTCTGCCCCAGGTCCTTCGGCCTGGCCCATTTGGCAACACACCTTTTGTCCTGGCTCTTTGGCCACACAGAACAGTTAGCCACTAGCCGATCAGGTGGCAGGCAGAAGTCATAATGTTGCAGGGGCAGGGTCCTGATCACAGTGGCTGTGGGACTATGGTGGGGGACGCAGCAGGAGAACAACAATGGTACAACTTCTGGGGTGGGGTGGGGGCAGCAGCCCAACTGCCCCTTTGGTGTCGGGCAACCAGGATCAGGTGTGGAAGTGGAGGGAGGAGAATAAGCCCAACTGCCCCTTTGGTGTCAGGAAGGCAGGATCAAGTGTGGGGTGGAGGGAATTGAAGCTCAACTGCCTGTTTGATGTGCAGAAGGCAGGATCGGGTGTGGGGTGGGGGGAGGAGCAGCCCAACTGTCCACTTGGAATGTGGCAGGCAGGATCAGGTGTAGGATGGTGGAAGAGAAAACCCAACTGCCCGTTTGGTGTGTGGAAGGCCAGATGAGGTATGGGTGGGAGGAGTGGAAGTTGAAGCCCAACTGCCCATTTGGTGTGTGGCAGGCAGCATCAGGTGTGGGTTGGGGGAATTTGAATTTAAATTTTTTTAAAAATCAGATACTGGACCAGTATATGCCTTCAGCTTAAAGCTGTTCACAATATGATCTACAGTTTGATGGCAGGGGCTGTGGGGCTATGGTGGGGGGTGGGTGCAGCAGGACAACATCCCTTGCATCCCAACTGCCCTTTGGTGTCAGGCAGGCAGGATCAGGTGGGGGAGGAGCAGCAGTCCAGCTGCCCCTTTGATGTCAGGAAGACAAGTGTTGAGTGGGGGGAGGAGCAGCCTATCTGCCCATTTGGTGTGTGGCAGTCAGGATCAGGTGGGGGTGAGGGGAATGAAAGCCCAACTGTCTATTTGGTGTGAGGCAGGCAGGATCAGGGTGGGCTGGTGTGTGTGGCAAAAAAAGGACATAAAAAAAGGACATAAAGCTCCAGAGCATATAAAACATTTGCTAGACCAATTCTTGAATACAGCTCGCCTGTCTGGAACCCATACCTCATTTCAGACATTAATACAATTGAATGTGTCCAGAAATATTTTACAAGAAGAGTTCTCCACTCCTCTGAATACAACAAAATATCTTATGCCACCAGACTTGAAATCTTGGGTTTAGAAAACTTAGAACTCCGCTGCCTTCGACAGGACCTGTGTTTAACTCATAGAATCATCTCTTGCAGTGTCCTTCCTGTTAAAGACTACTTCAGCTTCAATTGCAATAATACAAGAGCAAACAATAGATTTAAACTTAATATTAACTGCTTCAATCTTGATTACGGAAAATATGACTTCTGTAACAGAGTTATTAATACTTGGAACACACTACCTGACTCTGTGGTCTCTTCTCAAAATCCCCAAAGCTTTAACCAAAAACTGACTACTATTGACCTCACTCCATTCCTAAGAGGTCTGTAAGGGGCATGCATAAGAGCACAAACGTGCCTACCATTCCTGTCCTATTGTTTCCTCTCATTATATCCAATTAATATAGTTATTACATACTTATGCTTATATATATGCTTACATATTGTATAGTTATTTCATGCTTATGCTTATATATACTGTTGTGACAAATAAATAAAAATAAATAAAAAGTCAGGTGTGTTTCGATTTTCATAGATAAGTTAATTTGTGTTTATGTTCTATGGTGCTCTGATGTCAGTAGTGTGGGAGATCTGAGATTTGCATCTGAGGTTTTTGGAAAATAACTGTTGGTAGAGCTGCTACATCATGTTGCACATATCCAGGCAGATACACATGAAAAAAAATAGTTGTTGCTATGTAGATTTATAATCCAGTTTGGTAACTCCAATAATTTGGTCTATTAACATCAAGCTGACTTGGCTTGGGATTTGGAACTGGTAAAACTCCAAATTACAATATTATTGATTTTATTTATTTATTTATTTTGTCAAGTACATATTAAATAATATATATAAGAATAAGCATGAATTGAATATATAAAATAAATATAATTAAAGGGAACATTAGGACAAGAACAGTAGGCACGCTGGTGCCCTTATGCACGCCCCCATATTACATTATGTTAAGTAAACATATTATTACCTCCTACAAACATTGTTTATTCAAATGGATTTGTACATTTGATAAATTACTGTCTTATATTAAATATTATCTGTTGTAGAGTAAAGCACATTCTTTATAAACAGAGTCATTTCAAATGTTAACAAATTGTCCAGCTACATAAAATTTTTGAATTTACAAGTGTTCCAGACACTAGACATTCTATTCAGTCTGCTAAATGTTTTTTGAAAATGGGTGATTTTTCAGGTTATCTAGCTTCTCATTACTAATGAAACTAATCAAACATAACAAATCCAATTACATATGAGAAAACTAGAATAGTATAGCAGATTTTAATCCTCCTAATTTAGGAGGATTGATGAGCTTAGTTCAGGAAGAATAGAACAATAATACTAGAACAAATGTTGTAAAATTGAAGATATTTGTCATAAAATGTAATTTAAATTTGATCTGTGGAACATCAACAATCCAAATTACATTGTGTTGGTTCAGATTTCAGCTGTTACAAGATGATCAATATGAACCAAAAAGCATGGTTATTATATACAGTATGTTTCATTCAGTATATTTAATATTAAATTGGTTGTTGTATTGGTGGAAAAACTAGATTAACAATCTAATTTTTACAAGGGGATGTAATGAAATTCTGTAGGTAATACAAAGATGGTAATGAAATCAAATCTTTAATGTGGCCAAAAAGCAACATAACGAAAGCTTGCATTCTATAATGCAAGCTCATTAAAACTGATTTATGGCATAGGTAATTTTTTGAGAGATTTAAAGTGCAACTGCGCAGAAACTGGCAGCACTGTACCTTGTAGCAGGATTGGTATTTGAGAGCAGTAGGGAGTTGTAAAATTGTCATGTGTGCCCTATGGATTTATGCAATAATGATGAGATGAGCTACTACAAATGTATAAGCCATTGAATTAGAGGCATTGGAGAAATACATATTTTGTTGTTTCTCTGTGCCCAGAGTCACAGAGGGACCTGCCTTCAAGGACAACTTGCCAGAGTAGTACAAGGCCCTCTGGTGATTAGGTACTTTGAGATTGGTTAGGTGGTGTCATAGGGGAGGCAGAATACCTGTTGAATTCACTGGCAATAAAGTTGTAGATCTGACTAGATCCAATTGGTGCTGTGACTTCCACAGAGTGCTTTGCTTTGCTTTGCTTTGCGTTGCTTTGTTGAAGTCTTGGAGAGAAGCCCAAGCATGAACTTTTTGTTGTATTGGAAGAAATATCCATCTGGTTCAGTTCCAAGTGGGGAGAAAGACTGGAAACATGGAGACTAATTGCAAAGATGGTTTATTGAGGGAAAGGACCACATGGGTTTGAGGTCCTGGGCAGCTGGAGTTGAGAGAGACAGGTCTCTCTTGGGCCTTATTATTATTTATTATTATTAATTATTATTATTATTTAATCACATTTTTATACCGCCCTATCTCCCGAGGGACTCAGGGCGGTTTACAGCCTATTAAAAACACAAATATAAATACAAGATAAAACACTAAATAAAAAACATTGAATAAGGCCGAATGTAAAATTATAATTAAAATAATAAAACCCCGTTAAAAGCTAAATGAAAATGAAAATCCCAGTCCTGTTCTGCGCAAATAAATAGATGTGTCTTAAGCTCGCGGTGAAAGGTTCGAAGGTTGGGAAGTTGACGGAGTCCTGGGGGAAGTTCATTCCAGAGGATGGGAGCCCCCACAGAGAAGGCCCTTCCCCTGGGTGTCGCCAGTCGGCACTGCCTGGCAGACGACACCCTAAGGAGTCCTTCCCTGTGAGAGTGCACGGGTCGGTGGGAGGCAGTCGGTGGCAGCAGATGGTCCCGTAGGTAACCCAGCCCTAAGCCATGGAGCGCTTTGAAGATGGTTACCAAGACCTTGAAGCGCACCCGAAAGGCCACAGGTAGCCAGTGCAGTCTGCGCAGGAGTGGTGTCACATGGGAGCCACGAGGGGCTCCCTCTATCACCCGTGCAGCCGTGTTCTGGACTAACTGGAGCCTCCGGGTGCTCTTCAAGGGAAGCCCCATGTAGAGAGCATTGCAGTAATCCAGGCGAGATGTCACGAGAGCATGAGTGACCGTGAATAGGGCATCCCGGTCTAGAAAGGGGCGCAACTGGCGGACCAGGCGAACCTGGTAAAAAGCTCTTCTGGAGACGGCCGTCAAATGGTATTCGAAAGACAGCCGTCCATCCAGGAGAACGCCCAAGTTGCGCAGCCTTTCCACCGGGGCCAATGACTCGCCCCCAACAGTCAGCCTCAGCCGCACCTGCAGCTGACTGTACCGGGGTGCCGGCATCCACAGCCACTCTGTCTTGGAGGGATTGAGCTTGAGCCTGTTTCTCCCCATCCAGACCTGTACGGCCTCCAGACACCGGGACAACACTTTGATAGCTTCGTTGGGGTGGCCCAGTGTGGAAAAGTACAGCTGAGTATCATCAGCGTACAGTTGGTACCTCACACCGAAACCACTGATGATCTCACCCAGCGGCTTCATATAGATGTTGAACAGGAGGGGCGAGAGAATCGACCCCTGCGGCACCCCACAAGTGAGGTGCCTCGGGGTCGACCTCTGCCCTCCCGTCAACACCGTCTGCGACCGGTCAGAGAGATAGGAGGAGAACCACCGATAAACGGTGCCTCCCACTCCCAATCCCTCCAACCGGTGCAGCAAGATACCATGGTCGATGGTATCAAAAGCCGCTGAGAGGTCTAATAGGACCAAGGCAGAGGAATAACCCCTATCCCTGGCCCTCCAGAGATCATCAACCAACGTGACCAAAGCCGTCTCCGTGCTGTATCCGGGCTGAAAGTCGGACTGGAACGGGTCTAGATAGACAGTTTCATCCAGATACTGGGGTAATTGACATGCCACCACACTCTCTACAACCTTCGCCACAAAGCGAAGGTTGGAGACCGGACGATAGTTACCTAAAACAGCTGGGTCCATGGAAGGCTTCTTGAGGAGAGGTCTCACCACTGCCTCTTTCAAGGCAGCAGGAAAGACCCCCTCCAACAGAGAAGCATTAGTAATCCCCTGGAGCCAGCCTCGTGTCACCTCCTGTGTGGCCAATACCAGCCAGGAGGGGCACGGGTCCAGTAAACATGTGGTGGCATTCAACCTCCCCAATAACCTGTCCATGTCCTCAGGAGCCACAGGGTCAAACTCATCCCAAACAGTCTCAACAAGACAGCTCTCCGACCTCCCACCTGGATCCACCCAATTTTGAACACTAATTAAAAAACTTATTGAATAAGGCCGAATGTAAAATTATAATTAAAATAATAAAACCCCGTTAAAAGCTAAATGAAAATTAAAATCCCAGTCCAGTCCTGTGCAAATAAATAGATGTGTCTTAAGCTCGCGGCGAAAGGTTCGAAGGTCGGGAAGTTGACGGAGTCCTGGGGGAAGTTCATTCCAGAGGATGGGAGCCCCCACAGAGAAGGCCCTTCCCCTGGGTGTCGCCAGTCGGCACTGCCTGGCAGACGACACCCTAAGGAGTCCTTCCCTGTGAGAGTGCACGGGTCGGTGGGAGGCAGTCGGTGGCAGCAGACGGTCCCGTAGGTAACCCAGCCCTAAGCCATGGAGCGCTTTGAAGATGGTTACCAAGACCTTGAAGCACACCCGAAAGGCCACAGGTAGCCAGTGCAGTCTGCGCAGGAGCAGTGTCACATGGGAGCCACGAGGGGCTCCCTCTATCACCCGTGCAGCCGTGTTCCGGACCAACTGGAGCCTCCGGGTGCTCTTCAAGGGAAGCCCCATGTAGAGAGCATTGCAGTAATCCAGGCGAGATGTCACGAGAGCATGAGTGACCGTGCATAGGGCATCCCGGTCTAGGAAGGGGCGCAACTGGCGGACCAGGCAAACCTGGTAAAAAGCTCTCCTGGAGACGGCCGTCAAATGGTCTTCAAAAGACAGCCGTCCATCCAGGAGAACGCCCAAGTTGCGCACCCTATCCATTGGGGCCAATGACTCGCCCCCAACAATCAGCCGCGGCTGCAGCTGACTGTACCAGGGTGCTGGCATCCACAGCCACTCTGTCTTGGAGGGATTGAGCTTGAGCCTGTTTCTCCCCATCCAGACCCGTACGGCCTACAGACACCGGGACAGCACTTCGATAGCTTCGTTGGGGTGGCCCGGTGTGGAAAACTACAGCTGAGTATCATCAGCGTACAGTTGGTACCTCACACCGAAACCACTGATGATCTCACCCAGCGGCTTCATATAGATGTTGAACAGGGGGGGCGAGAGAATCGACCCCTGCGGCACCCCACAAGTGAGGTGCCTCGGGGTCGACCTCTGCCCTCCCGTCAACACCGTCTGCGACCGGTCAGAGAGATAGGAGGAGAACCACTGATAAACAGTGCCTCCCACTCCCAATCCCTCCAACCGGTGCAACAAGATACCATGGTCGATGGTATCAAAAGCCGCTGAGAGGTCTAATAGGACCAAGGCAGAGGAATAACCCCTATCCCTGGCCCTCCAGAGATCATCAACCAACGCGACCAAAGCCGTCTCCATGCTGTATCCGGGCCGAAAGTCGGACTGGAACGGGTCTAGATAGACAGTTTCATCCAGGTACTGGGGTAATTGACGTGCCACCACATTCTCTACAACCTTCACCACAAAGCGAAGGTTGGAGACTGGACAATAGTTACCTAAAACAGCTGGGTCCAGGGAAGGCTTCTTGAGGAGAGGTCTCACCACCGCCTCTTTCAAGGCGGCAGGAAAGACCCCCTCCAACAGAGAAGCATTAGTAATCCCCTGGAGCCAGCCTCGTGTCACCTCCTGCGTGGCCAGTACCAGCCAGGAGGGGCACGGGTCCAGCAAACATGTGGTGGCATTCAACCTCCCCAGCAACCTGTCCATGTCCTCGGGAGTCACAGGGTCAAACTCATCCCAAACAGTCTCAACAAGACGGCTCTCTGACCTCTCACCTGGATCCACCCAATTTTGATCCAGGCCAATCCGAAGCTGAATGATTTTATCGTATAGATAACCACTAAACTCCTCGGCACGTCCCTGCAACGGGTCATCCCGCTCCCCCTGTTGAAGGAGAGAGCGAGTCACCCGAAACAGGGCGACTGGGCGATTATCTGCCGACGCAATGAGGGAGGAGACGTAGCAACGTCTCGCTTCCCTCAATGCCACTAGATAGATCCTGTTATATGACCTAACTAGTGTCCGATCAGCCTCCGAACGACTGGATCTCCAGGAACTCTTAGGCGTCTTCTCCGGTGTTTCATCTCCCTCAGCCCCTCGGAAAACCAAGGAGCTGATTGAGACCTACGCCGGGTCAGAGGCCGCAAAGGCACAACACAGTCTAGAGCCCCAGTCGCGGCCAGTTCCCAAGCCGCGATTAGTTCTTCAGCCGTGCCGTGAGCCAGTCCCTCAGGAAATGGCCCAAGCTCCATCCGGAACCTCTCCGGGTCCATCAGGTGCCTGGGACGGAACCAACGTATTGGTCCCGTCTCCCTGCGGTGTTGAGTGGCGGTCAGAAAGTCTAGACGAAGGAGAGAGTGATCTGACCATGACAAAGGTTCAATGACTAAATCTCTCAAGTCCAGATCCTTCAACCACTGTCCAGAGATAAAAATCAGGTCCAGCGTGCCTCCCCCAATGTGAGTAGGGCCATCGACAATTTGAGTCAGGTCCAAGGCCGTCATGGAAGCCATGAACTCCCGAGCTGCTGTCGATGACATGCCGGTCGATGGCAAGTTAAAGTCCCCCATGACCATAAGTCTGGGGGTCTCAACCGCCACTCCAGCAAGCACCTCCAGGAGCTCGGGCAGGGCTGCTGTCATGCAGCAAGGAGCCAGGTATGTGACCAACAAGCCCATCTGACACCTATGACCCCACCTCACAAAGAGGGATTCACAGCCGGCAATCTGAGGTACAGTGGTCTCCTTCGGCTCTAGACTCTCCTTAATAACAACCACCCCCCCACCCCTACCTTGGGCCCTCGGTTGATTTAATGCTCGGATTTAATGCACATTTCAACAAGGGGCACGCCCCCTTCTGTGCCCAACCAGGTTTCCGTAACACCCATAAGGTCCGCGGAACCCCACTGGATAAGATCACAAATTAGGGGGGCCTTGTTAACCACGGACCGTGCGTTGCACAACATCAATCGGAGGCCTAGGCTCTGAGGGTCTTGACCATCCGGAGAACGAGAGAAGTCTGAGGGATCGGGGCACGTGATCGCCTTCAAACATCGAGCGCGCGCTCCCAAAAGACGATACAATCCCTCACTTCCGCCATATCTGCCCCTCCCACTTACAGTACAATTACGACCACCCTCACCAGAAGGAATGCAATCCTCCCCCATAACCTTCGAACCTATGAAATGAACACCGCGAGCACACGCAGGAACTGCCCCCCCGACGGGTTTCCCCCAGCACCCGCCCTAACCCTCCCTCCCCTTAAAAATTCCCTATCTAAAAATCCCCAGAGGCTCTTTCTCGACGCATGCCACCTCTGTGGGTCCCAAGACCCGTCATTGAGGCCGGCCCTAGGTAATGAAGCGGGCCACTCCTGCGAGGCGGGGCACCTCGCAGGTGCAAGAGTTCATGTACAGAGTATCGCATAAAGAAATAAGAATCGGCGAAAGATGGTCATGTTCCCAGGTAGGTAGAGCATTATTAAATGATGGTTCCTCCAATGGATACCCATTTGTCAGATGGTAAGTCAAATGGGGTATGATGACAAATGGGGCTGGGGTATGATGACAAAGATGGTATAACAAAATAGACAGATAGCATTTATGGCAATTAGTCCATAAATAAAATAAATAAATAAATAAAATCCTCGTAAAAGATCTTAATAAGTCAAGGAAATACTGCCAATCCGTCCGTAATCCAGTCCAGAAATCCATTGGGTAAAAGGTGAGTGGCGTTACCGTTCCCGTCATCAATGCCCGCCGTTGATTCCCGGATGAGTCCCCCGGCAGATCTCAAACCAGTCTAAAGCGTCTTCCACAGTAGTCCCAAAGAACCACTCATGGCCTAAGAGTCTCAAAAGGCCGTGTGAAGTGCCGATGACATTGCACTAATTAGGAAGAAGCAAGCCAAGATAGGCCAGGACTCCTCCGACATCTGCCCCGTCGACCACCCTCCGCCTAGCTGCTCCGAGGACAGGCCTGACCACTCCACAAGACCAGGCCATTTCCAGGGGCCAGGCCAGGCCAGACATCCCACCAAGGGGGCCAGCAAGCTGTAAAATGCTGTGAAATGCCGCAGATCCCAACGCGGCGGGGAGCGGTATCGGGGCATCAGGATGGAAAGTCAAAAGGCAGAGAAGGTGACTGCAGAGCTGGGTAACAGCCCTTCATCCCTTCCTCACCAAAAGGCGGGGGGAGGGCCGAAATACCGAAGGAAACAGCGATGGCCGATGGAAAAGGAAGTACAGGCTGTGGCCTCGCCTCCTGGCTTCACATTGGGCCTTCCTCTCGCCGCGGCCTCGCCTCACGCTGATGGAGCACCGATAATAAATGGGACAATGATGGAAAAAACGCCGATGGAGCGCCTCACCACACGCTGTGGCCTCGCCACATGCCGTGGCCTCGCCTTACACCCAAATGCCGATGGTAAAGTACGGACCAAACGCCGATGGTAAAGTATGGGCCGGGGCTGCGGCTTTCCACGCGGCCTCACCATGCACCCGAAAAAAATGGCCACCATTCGCCGTTTGCTGCTTTCCCTCCGGTCCCCGTTCTCCACAGCCGCAAGCCCGAGAAGGTCCAGGGACCTCTCCTGCGGCTGCTGAGAAGATGATCCAACAGGCCGAGGGGTGTAAGCAGCTCGGCAGGTCGTCAGGGCGCCGCCATCTTCAGGAAACCATCCGTCGCCGGTTCCAGTTGCTCTAGCAAGCCTCCATTCTCGCACATGCGCAGAGCCTCACCGCCTTGCCCTTTAGCTTCCAGTTCCTTGCAAGAAATGTATTCTATTGGGTGTCATACTCCCAGGGGGAAATGCAGGGATCAAAGCTAACTTTTTAGGTTGTCTGAATTAAATTTGTTGTTGGGCAATTCCTATTGTGTCTTAATGGCTTTCTTGGTTTGGATCTTGAGTGAGGGCTGATCCTACTATTCTACCTAATTCAGCCTTTGTTCAAAATATCCTGTCTTGAATGGATTACCAAATTTACATTTCTAAAAGCTGTCCTCAGCTTAGTATCTGCTTGGGTGTAGGGAACTGTGGCTGAGTTTCTGTTTCCTTTAAGATTTCTTTTAGGGGAAATATAATTTTGTGCCTTTTAAAGTATTTTTCAAAGTATTTAATTCTTCTAGGAGAGGGGTGGATGCTAACTTTCTACAATTGTAACTGTCTTTTTTCCATGTGCATTGAAAATATCTCTCATGGTTAATGGAGCAAGGTCAAGGAGGGGAAAAGTTAGTTTCAACCAGTAGTTGAATATGGTAACAAACTGTAGCCTGCATCTCACAGATACAGGGAAGAATATAATTGGAAAGCAATTGACTCATCTTATCATAAGATTTAAACTTTAAATCTTTAAAACTTTAGCTTTAAACTAAAATTGAGGGGGGAGGATGATCTATCTTTACAATCTTTAAGACCTAATTCCAAGCAAAAACCATTAGACAACCAATCAAACAAGGAGGTAGGTAGTGAAGGAAAAGAAGAAAATTCAAACGCAAAGTAAGAGACATACAAAGCATGCCCAGCATTAGCCACAGATAACTTAAATGATGGTTCCTCCAATGGATACCCATTTGTCAGATGGTAAGTCAAATGGGGTATGATGACAAAGATGGTATAACAAAATAGACAGATAGCATTTATGGCAATTAGTCCATAAATAAAATAAAATAAAATAAAATAAAATAAAATAAGTCAAGGAAATACTGCCAATCCGTCCGTAATCCAGTCCAGAAATCCATTGGGTAAAAGGTGAGTGGCGTTACCGTTCCCGTCATCAATGCCCGCCGTTGATTCCCGGATGAGTCCCCCGGCAGATCTCAAACCAGTCTAAAGCGTCTTCCACAGTAGTCCCAAAGAACCACTCATGGCCTAAGAGTCTCAAAAGGCCGTGTGAAGTGCCGATGACATTGCACTAATTAGGAAGAAGCAAGCCAAGATAGGCCAGGACTCCTTCGACATCTGCCCCGTCGACCACCCTCCGCCTAGCTGCTCCGAGGACAGGCCTGACCACTCCACAAGACCAGGCCATTTCCAGGGGCCAGGCCAGGCCAGACATCCCACCAAGGGGGCCAGCAAGCTGTAAAATGCTGTGAAATGCCGCAGATCCCAACGCGGCGGGGAGCGGTATCGGGGCATCACGATGGAAAGTCAAAAGGCAGAGAAGGTGACTGCAGAGCCGGGTAACAGCCCTTCATCCCTTCCTCACCAAAAGGCGGGGGGAGGGCCGAAATACCGAAGGAAACAGCGATGGCCGATGGAAAAGGAAGTACAGGCCGTGGCCTCGCCTCCTGGCTTCACATTGGGCCTTCCTCTCGCCGCGGCCTCGCCTCACGCCGATGGAGCACCGATAATAAATGGGACAATGATGGAAAAAACGCCGATGGAGCGCCTCACCACACGCTGTGGCCTCGCCACATGCCGTGGCCTCGCCTTACACCCAAATGCCGATGGTAAAGTACGGAAAAAAACGCCGATGGTAAAGTATGGGCCGGGGCTGCAGCTTTCCACGCGGCCTCACCATGCGCCCGAAAAAAAATGGCCACCATTCGCCGTTCGCCGCTTTCCCTCTGGTCCCCGTTCTCCACAGCCGCAAGCCCGAGAAGGTCCAGGGACCTCTCCTGCGGCTGCTGAGAAGATGATCCAACAGGCCGAGGGGCGTAAGCAGCTCGGCAGGTCATCAGGGCGCCGCCATCTTCAGGAAACCATCCGTCGCCGGTTCCAGTTGCTCTAGCGAGCCTCCATTCTCGCACATGCGCAGAGCCTCACCGCCTTGCCCTTTAGCTTCCAGTTCCTTGCAAGAAATGTATTCTATTGGGTGTCATACTCCCAGGGGGAAATGCAGGGATCAAAGCTAACTTTTTAGGTTGTCTGAATTAAATTTGTTGTTGGGCAATTCCTATTGTGTCTTAATGGCTTTCTTGGTTTGGATCTTGAGTGAGGGCTGATCCTACTATTCTACCTAATTCAGCCTTTGTTCAAAATATCCTGTCTTGAATGGATTACCAAATTTACATTTCTAAAAGCTGTCCTCAGCTTAGTATCTGCTTGGGTGTAGGGAACTGTGGCTGAGTTTCTGTTTCCTTTAAGATTTCTTTTAGGGGAAATATAATTTTGTGCCTTTTAAAATATTTTTCAAAGTATTTAATTCTTCTAGGAGAGGGGTGGATGCTAACTTTCTACAATTGTAACTGTCTTTTTTCCATGTGCATTGAAAATATCTCTCATGGTTAATGGAGCAAGGTCAAGGAGGGGAAAAGTTAGTTTCAACCAGTAGTTGAATATGGTAACAAACTGTAGCCTGCATCTCACAGATACAGGGAAGAATATAATTGGAAAGCAATTGACTCATCTTATCATAAGATTTAAACTTTAAATCTTTAAAACTTTAGCTTTAAACTAAAATTGAGGGGGGAGGATGATCTATCTTTACAATCTTTAAGACCTAATTCCAAGCAAAAACCATTAGACAACCAATCAAACAAGGAGGTAGGTAGTGAAGGAAAAGAAGAAAAATTCAAACGCAAAGTAAGAGACATACAAAGCATGCCCAGCATTAGCCACAGATAACTTAAATGCCTATACACTAATGCTCAAAGTTTAGTGAATAAACTGCATGAATTTGAAGTACTACTACATGAGGGTAGGTATGACATAGTTGCCATTACAGAAACTTGATCAGATGATTCTCATGACTGGAATGTACTTATAGAAGTATACAAACTGTACAAAAGAAACAGACTTAAATAAAGAGGAGGAGAAATTCCATTATATGTTAGATGTCACTTCTCCTCTCCCCATAGATGCATAAAAATAATGATGAAAGAATGAGTATGGGTCAATATAAAAGAAAAAAAGATTGTCAACCAGTGGTGGGTTTTATTTACCTTTGCTAACGTTCGCTCTCTAATTAATGTACGTTTGATGGCTTCTCTTACATTACAACATTTAATATTCATATGCTTGCTTCTATTTTTTACTTTGTCACCTGTTGCCATTTTAATGCAAGCAGCATTATCCTCAAACACTATTACAGCATCATTTACTTTTATATTTAAATCTTTTAACAGCTGTACATACCAAGTTACATCTGAACAAAGTTCATATAAAGCAATAAATTCTGCCTCTGCAGTAGAAATGGCTACAGTTATTTGTTTTATGGACTTCCAACCAATTAAAGCCCCTTGAAATAATACCACAATCCCAGAATTAGACTTTCTGGTTTTTACATCATTGGCATAATCATTGTCAGCATAATATTTCAACTTTAATTCTTTAGAGGCCTGAATGCAATTCCATTGGTGCAGCAGTAAAGTGACTTAAGATGCTTACCGCACAAGCTATGTCTGGTCTGGACCACTATCTCTGGTCTGGACCACATATAGCAAGCTTCTGATATCAGTCATCTGATTGGTGACTGATATATCTCTTGATCACAGGCTTCACTTTTGTCCTCACCCAAATTATTATGAAAATCTGTGCTCATAGGTGTTGGAGCAGAATTACAATCCTTCATGTTATATCTCTCCAACAGCTATTTTTTTTTCTTTGAGAACATAACCACCTTTCTCAGTTTTTTGTATATCTACATCAAGATAGTTTTGTATTTCACCCAAATCTTTCAATTCAATTTTTCCCCTCTAATTGATTAGCAAATTCTTTTACCTGTGACAGATCTTTTGCAATGAAACAAAGCTCATCCACAAATCAGGGGTGAAATGCTCCCGGTTCGCACTGGCTCGTCCGATTAGGTAGCGATGGCAGCTGCTGGTTTGGCGGACCGGTAGCAAAAATCCCTGACCCCGCCCCCCTGCCCCTGCTGAGCCGCACCATCAGCAGAGGGTTTTTTTTTACTTTTAAAAGTTTTTCTTCAGCCGAAAACATGCCTTTAAAAGTAAAAAAAATAAAACCCTCTGATGATCATGGGGCTGAGAAAGAGACCATCAGAACATTTTAAAAGTTTTTTTTAAAAAACCCTCTTCACCCAAAGGGGGGGGGGAAGGAAAGGGGGGGGACGTTAAAAGCTCCTCTGGCCATCCCAGCTGAGTTCCCATCACCAGAACCTTAAAAAACATGTTTTCTACATGTTAAAACAATTATTTTAAGAGGTTCTGGGCTGCTATGAGGGAACTTCAGCTGAGATCATCAGAGGAGTTGACTTTAAAACTTTTTTTCCTCTGGCGATCCCAGAGGAGTTTCCTGATCCTAGCAGGCTTTTAAAATCACTTTTTAACAGCCCCCACTTACAAGAGCCCCCACCCGGCCAATTCCCCCTCCTCACTTACCTATAATTACTGCTCCTTTCGGGCTGCAACTGCATGCTTTTCTTCAGCTACTGAAGAAAAAAAAAACTTGCTTTGACTTCCTGCTTTGCTGGCTGAAGAACTCTGGGATTTGAAGTCCACAATAAAATAAAATAAAATAAAATAATAAAATAAAATATTTGTGCAGCTTTCTGAGATTTGGTGTGTTTTTGTAGTGTTTCACTCTAACTACACAAACATACAAAATCTCACAAAGCTGTATGTGGCATTTTGTGTGTGTGTGAGTCAGTTGTGTTGTGTTGTGTGTGTGTGTGTAAAGTGTGAAAGTGTGAGGTTCCTGCTTGTTGCAGGGGCCATTTTGGGTGAAGTGCAGCTGCTTTTACATTGTATGTAAGTCAGCTGTGTTGGGTTGGGTGTGTGTAAAGTGTGAAAGTTGGTTTTTGGTACCTCTTATTGTTTTGTATACTTTGTTAATTATTTTTATTATTTATTGTTTTTTTTATTGAAAAAGTTTTACAAAGCTTTCCCCCCCTTCCCCCTCCCTTCTCCCCCTCCCCCCTCCCTTCACAAACCCCCTCCCCCCAGACTTCCTGGAACAAACACAAGGTATAGTTAAAGATAAACATATGCTAAAAAAATTTCCCTCCTAACTCAATTATACTCCTACAGTTCTCATCAATTCCTAACCTCCCCCAAAACAATCAGAAATAATACATCCTAATTATTCAAAGGCAGTCTGATAACTCTTAGTCTGATATCTGTTTTGGATATATTATTTATTGTTATTGGCCACGCCCACCCAGTCATCTGACCACCAAGCCACATCCACCAATTAAGCCACGCCCACAGAACCGGTAGGGAAAATTTTTAGATTTCACCCCTGCCACAAATGCTAATAATTGGCAATCCCCACCTTGTAATTTTCCAGAATATATAAAAATCAGCCTTGCAACTCTTGAACCCAAGACCCTTCAATGCCATATCTAAACAGATATTCCAATTCCTGCTGACTGCTTCAGTCCATAAATACACAGTGTTAGGCTTTTATTTTTATTTTCATACCCTGGTGCTTGAACCATGTAAATTTCTTCCTCTAATTCTCTAATTCTCCATTGAGGAATGCTGTGGTTATATCAAAATGCCAAATTTTATGGCCAAGTGCTGCTGCTAATACTAGTGCCAACCTTATGTTTTCACTCTTTACCCTAGATGCAAATACCTCATCATAGTGCACATGTTTCCTTTGTGAAAAACCTTGTGCCACTAATCTTGCCTTATATTGGACCTCATTATTGGGTAGTACTTTCTTTTTGTACACCCATTTACATCCTACAGCTTTGCTAACCTCGTGGCAAAGTCATAGATGTGAACACTTTCTGTTCACTCATGGATTTTATTTCTTTATTCATGGCTTCTTTCCACTTCATTTGTTCAATTTTGGGTAATGCCAATACTTCCTTATAGCTTCTTGTCTCATACCACACATCACACACCTTTACTTCACTGGCAGAATACCTGTCAGGTGGAATCCCCTTGTTCCATTGCTCTGACCTGCATTGCATTGACAGCTCTTGTGCTTCAACCCTCTCTTGCTTCATATCTAAGTCATCACCTTCTCCTGACTCCTTTTCTTGTTCCTTTTCACCTTCTTCTCCCTGAATGCTGACACCATCACTAAGTTAGTTACTGTCACTACATGGTTCACCATTACTAAGAGAATCATTCCAAAAATTGGCATCAATTCTGTTCCAATTTTGCTCTGCAAAGCTAGCAGACCTGGGAATTACTATTCTCTTGCTCCCATCACTAAAGCGATAGCTCTTTGACCCAGGCTCATAACCTGTAAACCTGAGCTTTCTAGCCTTTAGTTAACCTTTTTTCTTGATTGCTTTTGGAATATGCACTCATGCATTGCTTCCAAAAACTCTGTGTGCCAGAGATGGCTTTGTCCCATATAATATTGCATATGGAGTATTATTAATAGAGGAACTCCACAGCCTATTGATTAAATAATTAGCAGACAACATGGCTTCACCCCAGTATGACCTGCTCAGGCTGAATCCTCCAGCAGTGAGTCCTTCATTGTTTGTAAGACATCATTCCACCTTAAACTGAGGGTCTGGCTCACGGCTCGGTTGAGGAACTTGTTGCGGCCTGGGAACGGGCCGCGGCGGGGGCCTTAGACCGTGTCGTGCCTTTGCGGCCTCTGACCCGGCGCAGGTCCCAACCGGCTCCTTGGTTCTCCGAGGAGCTGAGAGGATGAGCGCGGAGAAGGCGCCTAGAGAGTTCCTGGAGGTCTGGCCGTTCGAAGCTGATCGGACACTAGTGAAGTCCTATACTAGGACTTACCTAGTGGCATTGAGAAGCGAGGCGTAGCTCGCCTCCTCCCTCATTGCATCGGCAGATAACCCCCCCGCCGCCCTGTTCCGGGTGACTCGCTCCCTCCTACATCAAGGGGGGCGGGAGGGCCCGGTGCAGGGGCGGGCTGAGAGTTTAACGGTTATCTATACGATAAAATCGTTCAACCGGGATGGTCTGGACCAAGATTGCGGTGACGGGTGAGATGCTCGAGGTGGTCTTGGCGATATTGTTTGGGATGAGTTTGACCCTGTGGCTCCGAGGACATGGACAGGTTGTTGGGTAGGCTGAATGCCACCACGTGTTTACTGGACCCGTGCCCTCCTGGCTGGTGCTGGCCACTCGGGAGGTGACACGAGGCTGGCTCAGGCGATTCGATCGCTTCTTTGGTGGAGGTGTCTTCCGGCCGCCTTGAAAGAGGCGGTGGTGAGGCCCTCCTTAAGCCTTCCTGGACCCGGCTGTTTTAGGTAATTATCGTCCGGTCTCCAACCTTGCCCGGCGAAGGTTGTAGAAATATGGTGGCATATCAGTTTCCCTTACACCTGGATGAAACTGTCTATCTAGACCCGTTCAGTCCGGTTTCCGGCCGGTTACAGCACGGAGCGGCTTTGGTCGCGTTGGTGGATGATCTCTGGAGGGCCAGGGATGAGGTTGTTCCTCTGCCCTGGTCCTATTAGACCTCTCAGCGGCTTTCGATACCATCGACCATGGTATCCTGCTGCGCGGTTGGAGGGATTGGGAGTGGGAGGCACCGTTTATCGGTGGTTCTCCTCCTATCTCTCCGACGATCGCAGTCGGTGTTGACAGGGGCAGAGGTCGGCCCGGGCGCCTCACCTGTGGGGTGCCGCGGGGTCGATCTCTCGCCCCTACTGTTAACATCTACATGAAGCCGCTGGGTGAGATCATCAGTGGTTTCGTGTGAAGTACCAGCTGTATGCGGATGACACCCAGCTGTACTTTTCTGCGGACCACCCCAACGAAGCTATCAGTGCTGTCCCGGTGTCTGGAGGCCGTCTGGGTCTGGATGGGGAGAAACAGGCTCAAGCTCAATCCCGCCAAGACAGAGTGGCTGTGGATGCGGCATCCCGGTACAGTCAGCTAAATCCAGCGGCTGACCATCGGTGGCGAGTCAGTGGCCCCGATGGAAGGTTCGCAACAGGCGTCCTCCTGGATGAGCGGCTGTCTCTAGAAGATCATTTGTGGCCGTCTCCAGGAGAGCGTTCTACCAGGTTCGCCTGGTGCGCCAGTTGCGCCTTTCTGGACCGGGATGCCCTATGCACGGTCACCCACGCACTCGTGACGTCTCGCCTGGATTACTGCAATGCTCTCTACATGGGGCTCCCCTTGAAGGGCATCCGGAGGCTGCGCGGGTGATAGATGGAGCCCCTCGTGGCTCCCGTATAACACCCATCCTGCGCAGACTGCACTGGCTGCCTGTGGCCTTCCGGGTGCGCTTCAAGGTTTTGGTGACCACCTTTAAAGCGCTCCATGGCATAGGGCCGGGTTATCTACGGGACCGCCTGCTGCTACCGAATACCTCTCACCGACCCGTGCGCTCTCACAGAGAGGGACTCCTCAGGGTGCCGTCAGCGAGGCAATGTCGACTGGCGGCGCCCAGGAAGGGCCTTCTCTGTGGGGCTCCCACCCTCTGGAATGAACTGCCCCAGGACTTCGTCAGCTTCGGACCTTGGACCTTCCTTGTGAGCTTAAAACATATCTATTTAATTGCGCAGGACTGAGTTAGATTTTAGTTTGTGGGTTTTATCTTGGGTTTTAATTTTTATATTTTTAATTAAGGCTCTTGAATAAGTTTTTTAATTGTTTTTAGAATTGTATTTATTGTATTTTTTGTTTTTTAAATGCCTGTAAACCGCCCTGAGTCCTTTGGGAGATAGGGCGGTATATAAATATAAACAATAAATAAATAAATAAATAAATAAACTATACCATTCTCAGCTGCTGTGTACGGATTTGTGTGCCTATGTTTTTATTCCTAACTCTCTTACCAACTGTTGAAAATTTGCTGACATGAATTCTGAACCTTTGTCAGTTTGCAGCTGACATACCTGTTGTTTATATCTCCTTTCTACAAAGCTTACCCATTGCTTAAATTTCTGTAGCACCTCTATTTTATTCTTTAGTAAATAGCAAAACGCAAATCTGCTGTAATCATCTACAATGATCAGTGCATAATTTCTCTTCCCAAACTGGCTTGCATTAGCCCCACCAAATCTGCATGCACAAGCTCTAGAGCTTTTGTTGTCTGCCTTGTGTTACTCTTTACTGGGAATGCCTTGGACTTCGATGTTTTACATACTGCACAGTCCAAATATGCCTTGCAATACATCCTTTCAAGTTTAAACCTTCTCCAAACTGTTGCATGTTTTGCAAAATTCTGGAGCTAGCAAAGCTTGATCATGTTGTGCCACATTTCCAAATGTTTGGGCACATTGAACCTTTTGCCCCTGCACACATAAAGATTATCCTGTTTTATGCCATGTGCACATAGACTCCCATTCCTTTTTATAAGACATCTCCCATTTACAAATGTGCTCTCAAACCATTCTTTGTCTAGACTGAAGACACTCAGTAAATTATCCTCCATTTCAGGCACACATAATATGATACTAAACTTTTCTTCCAGACAGGGAATCAGCACAATGCCTTTTCCTATGACTTTAGCCTTCTGGCCATTCACCAAGCCTACTACATCTCCTCCAGCTGGATCCATTCTGAAAATTTGTTTAGAATTATTAACAATTGTTTGACTTGCCCCACTGTCTATTAACCATTTGTCTCTGCTATTACAATAGCTAACTTTTGCAACAGCAGTTTGTCCATCTGTTGTTTTTCTTCCTTGTAAACAGTCTTTCTTTAAATGAGTCTTATCACCACAGATGAAACACCGCCATTCTGTTTCTTTCTTCTTAGAAAATCTTTGCTGGGCTGTAATCTGGTCTCTTCTGTTACTCTGGTCTCTGCAGACATCCTGTCTGTTGCCTTAGAATGTAATCTGATCTGTTTCATTGCTCTTCTCTCTCTGCTCCTTGGGCTCCCACTTCAGGAATTTTGCCTTGTGGCGTCTTCTAAAATGGTGATTTTGTTCTTCAGAAATCAAACAGGCTTTAAGGGCTTCCATTTGTAATTCCTGTTCTGGTTTACATTCAAAAATGTCTGAAACAGTGTCCCACATTTCATCAAGACTATTTAACAGCAGCAGCACTTTCTGAGATTCAGGAATCGGCAATCCACACTGTTCTAACTCAATAAACAGAGTCTGCATGTGCAGCAAATGTTTCTCTACACTCTCTTGGTAGCAGCTGGGCTTGTATAATTGTCTTGATAATTGCACAATATTGCATGCTGACGCACTCACATGCACACTTCTCAATTTCAGCCAAACCACCTTTGCAGTTTTAAATCAGCTACATTCAAGAATTGTTCATCTTCTAAACTTAAGATGATCTAGGCCAGTGATTATCATGCTGCCTTTGATCTGCAGCTGCTAATGGTTCCTGGGGTGGATTAATAACAATATCCCAGAGCTCCTTAGTCTTCAGGAAGCAGCCCAATTCTTCTGTCTCAATTGAGGAAGAAAGCTCTTCTTTAAATCAACAGCCATCCTGCAGCCTTCTCAGCCTTTTTCTCTTTTCCTTATAACACAGGCTGTCTCTCAGCTTGATTACAATTTAGTCTCACTATGGCTGGGTGTGCTCTGGGCCTATAGCCTGTCAGAGTCTGTAGCAATCCAGCCAGCACACAAGTAAATAATTCATCAGGATTCATTTATAGAAGAAACTTCTTCATATACAATTATATAAAACATGATGCATGTATATAATACCCATGCAGCTCTTGCAGTGTGGTAGAGAGAAGAAGTAGCAAATACAAGGACAAGAAGTAGAAGTAAGGGCCAGAACTAGAAGCAAGGAGTAAGGACAAATTAACTCTTATATACACAGAACAGTTAAGCTAAGCCACGTCCAGGCTCCGAGCCATCTGACATGGCTCACAACACATCCTGTATCTCATTCACCAAACAGTTCCCATTGGCTGACTTGTTGTTATGGCTATTCCAGTTTATAAATTTTTATATAATGACACTAGTCTAATAAAAAGAAGGACTAGGGATGATACAATAGCAGTATTCCAGTATTTGAAGAGGCTGTCCAAAGATGAAGGGGACAAACTATTTATCAAAATGTAATGTGTTTATAATGTTTGGGATGTCTATAATATTGAATAGCTCATTTTGCTGATGGTGATTTTTTAAAAAAATGATTACATTAAACAAAAATAATTTCAAGTGTAAGGGTGAGCCACCAATAATAAGATAAAACAATTTTAAAATAAAAAGCAGTTGTATATTTGCACTGTAACAGTTTGAGCAATATGTGCCATCTGCCATCACAAAATAAGTTCCTCAAATATTCTCCATAAGGAACTAGAACAGCTTGGAGAAATATGTATTTGGTCCTAAATGACTAGCAGTCTTTTTTCATAAATGCTAAATCGCCCAAGAGGATTGTAAATTCATTATCACATGTGCAGATATTAATTTGCTAGAAGAACAGTGTACTTAACTAAGGCCATGACTTTCATTTTAATTCCTTATGGGATCTGTGTAACTGGGAGGTGGTGTCCAAGGAAGTATTGTGCTTATATTTTATGCTTGTTATAGCTATATTATAATACATAATTACTTTGGGAGCAATAATATTTTCTGTTGTAGTTAATTTATATGCATGATATAAAAGGAGAATGTAAATGCTAGATTGGAACAGTTTCTTTTAAAATAAAACTGAGGCTAGAAACAATGGGAGCTTTTTTGGACAAATGAGAGGATAAAAAGAAAGAGCCATAATCTTTTAAATTATAACTATAGTTAAACTATAAGAGCCTTCTGATGCAGGTGAAGGAGGAGAGTGCAAAAGTTGGCTGGAAACTCAACATTGAAAATATGACTCCTGGCCCTTTCAATTCCTGGCAAATAGATAGGGAAAAAATGGAGGTAGTGACAGATTTTATTTTCCTGGGCTCCAAGATCACTGCAGATGGGGACTGCAGCCAAGAAATTAAAAGACGCTTGCTCCTGGAGAGGACAGCTATGGCAAAATTAGACAGCATAAAAAGCAGAGACATCACCCTGCCAACAAAAGTGCATATAGTCAAGACTATGGTTTTTCTAGTTGCAATGTATGGTTGGATAATAAGGAAGGCTGAGTGTCAAACAATTGAGGCCTTTGAACTATGGGGCTGGAAAAGACTCCTGCGAGTCCCTTGGACTGCAAGGCGATCAAACCAGTCCGTCCTAGAGGAGATCAACCCTGACTGCTCTTTAGAAGGCCAAATCATGAAGATGAAACTGAAATACTTTGGCCACTTAATGAGAAGGAAGGACTCACTGGAGAAGAGCCTAATGCTGGGAGTGGTTGAGGGCAAAAGAAGGGGATGGCAGAGAATGAGGTGGCTGGATGGAGTCACTGAAGCAGTGGGAGTGAACTTAAATGGTCTCTGGGGGATTGTAGAGGACAGGGAGGCCTGGAGGAAAGTTGCAATATATAGTTGCAATTAAAGAAATTTGGTGGGATGAAACTCATGACTGGAAGATACTAATGGAAAGATACAAATTGTTAAAAAAAGCCAGACCAATAAAAATGGTGGTGGTGGCATATGTAAGAGATCACTACATATCTACAGGTATGCACAAGACCAAGTATGAACACTCCCTAGAATGTATATGGATCAATATAAAAGGGGAAAAAAGTGGTATTGCCATAGGTGTACACTACAGACCATCCAACTGAGGAAAAGGACTAGATGAACCTTTTAGCTAACAGCAAACAGTTATCAAATGTATCCATCCAAAAGGTAGAGGAGGAAACTAGAGGAAAAGTGATATTGGACCTAATTCTTACTAATGAGAAAAAGTGATGAATGGGGTTGAAATTACTGGGTGAGAGTAACCATGCCATATTGGAATTCAACATAATGCATACTTAAGCAACAGAGCATAATCAAACAAACTGATTTAAAAAAGAGCTGATTTTAAGAAACTCAGAGAAAAGGTGGGAAGGATTCCATGGATAAAAATCTTAAAGGGGAAAACAACCTAGGATGTTTGGGAAAGTCTGAAAAATATTATTAAATAAACACAGTCCAGCACTATATCACTAAAAAAGAAAAACATGAAATCCAAAGGGAAACAGGATAGTTGCACAAAAATCTCTCTGAAAAACTAAAAGACAAAAAGGATAAATGCAGCAAATGGAAAGAAGGACACACAGCTAAGACAAAATATCAGCAGAGAGCCCGAATCTGCAAAGTCAGGAAAGCAAAGGTGAGAGGGGTGATCCCATGGGTGCTCCTTCTATTTGTTTGTATTTTTGTCCATTATAGATGAAGTATGTGTTGGATAGGCAGTGGTTGGTCAGATCTAGGATGTGCTTGGGGGGGTTATATTTGTTTTGGATAGCTGTCAAGGCTTCTTTGATTGGCACTTGGGTGAAGAGGGATATGACATCAAAGCTCACGAGTAGGTCGCTGGGCTGTAAGTTTTGTTTCTTTATGATATCTATGAACTGGAATGAGTTTTGGACGTGTGAGGCGATGGATTCTGCATAGGGCTGTAGTTGTTTGGCGAGAAATTTGGCTAGGTTTTGTAGAGGTGAGCCTATGGAGCTGACTATGGGTCTGAGTGGGGTTCCTTCTTTGTGTATCTTGGGGAGACCATAGAGTTTAGGGCATCTGGATGATTTCTCCCTGGGAATGATTCTTTGTTGGATTTCTTCGCTGATGGGGGAGGCTTTTATTTTGGATCTAGTGGTTTTTTCTAGGTAGGTGGTGGGGTCTGTTTTTAGGGGCTTGTATGCAGGGTCTTGGAGTAGGTTGGTTAATTTGGTTTGGTAGTCAGATGTGTTCATAACCACCGTGGCGTTGCCCTTGTCTGCTGGTAGGATTATTATGCTGGTGTCTTTTTTCAGGTTAAGTAGTGCTGTCTGTTCCTCTTTGGGTAAGTTGCTTTTGGGTGGCTTGCTGCTGCAGAGGATGTTGGTAATTTCGAGTCTGATTTTGTTAGCGTCATCGGGGTTGATTTTGGTCAGGCTGGTTTCAACTCCGCATATAATGGTCTCAGTGGGGATGTATTTGGGAGTGACTGCAAAGTTGAATCCTTTGGAAAGGACATCGGTTTCAGCTTTGGTGAGGATCCTATCTGAGATGTTATGCACTGTTTGTTTCATGTGTTGCTGTGAGGGGGGAGGGGTTTGTTTCTGGCGTTCTTGTAGTCTTCGGAGTTTGTTGGTGTGTGTATCTGTCTTGAGGGTGGTCTGTGTTTCGGCTCTCCAGACGGCGAGTTGTTTGGATTTGTCCCAAAGTGCAGGGTGGATCTTGTTGCTGAGTTTGAGATGGAGTGTGAGGAGATCTTTGTTGATTTGATCTAGGAGGAATCTTTTTGTGTGAAGTTCATTTCTGATTAGGGCCAATTCTGTTCTTTTTAGGATGCGCTTGGCGGCTGCAGAGTTGGAGTGGAATTTCAATTGGAAGCATGTGGGGATTAAATTTTGATCTCGGCAGTTTTGTAGGAATGCAAGGTCACATAAAATGGAAGCTCTTTGGACTTCTAGTTTTTTATAGGTCCTGCTCAGATGGTGGATTTCCTCCCCGTAGAGGTGCAATATTTGTTTTCTGAGGTTTTTGCGGGTGTTTGTATGTAGATCTTTGGTTATTCGGGTTTTCTCCCGCATAAAATTGGAAGTGTCTTGGCGACGTTTCGACGAAGTCTCATTCGTCATCTTCAGGCTTCAGCTTCGTGCTTCTGGGAGCAATGTGTGATCGCAGCTGTTACTTCCTTTTTAACTGCTAGTGGGGGTTTGAACTGATTGGGTGGGAGATTGGCTGTGCTCTGATTGGATGGGGGTTTTTTGGTGCTCTGATTGGCTGGGGGTGTGTCCTCTTTGGGTAGGGGCTTGGTTGTGCTCAGATTAGTCTGAATTGCAGGGGTATTTGAGCTGGTGAGCTGCACTGCTGCTGTTTGGCTTCGTGTTCGTGTTCGTGCTACATCTTCATAGTGGGTGTCAGTCTGCTGCATGTATGGATTGGAGGGGTTTGAAATGGTTAATGTTGCAGCTGCGGTCTGGCTTCTGGTCCTTGGTCGTGCTTCATGATCAGTGTGGGTTTGGGTCTGCTTTCTGGGTGGATGTGTAGTGGTGACATCCTGTGTGGACCTTGTGAGTGTGGGTCTGGTGTCATTCCTCGTGTTAGGGACACGTTTGTCAATAAGGGCAGGTTTCCAAATGGCTGGTAGGTGGGAGGTATCATCTCGTTTGTTCATGCTGTGGGTTCATGCTCCCATATTTTCTGGCTTTTGTATGAATATTACAATCATAGCAGTGAGCTTCTTCTTAAGGTTGCCCTGTGAAGGAGATTGCCTGATCCTTCATTTACTCCATACGTTTTCCCTGACTTATTCAGATTTTCAATGTGTATGTTTATCCCTAGCAGAAATATAGCTATAATTTAGATCATATAACAAAAAGACTTTAGACAAAAATCATATTTCAAATAAACTATTCCATGAACAGTTCATTCACATCATCTGCTGTCTGTAAAATTACAGGAGTTTCTCAAGGAGTGTAGGAATACAATCCCAGATAGTATGTTGGAGTTGGAAGAGAAGCTGATTGTCTTTTCTCTGGGTATAGCATTATCACTGAGGATGCTCAGAGAGAAGAATTGGAGCTACCAGCTCAGCAGGAGACAGAAGAAAACAAGTATCCACTTGGCCTTATAAAGCAGTGTCTGCCTTCTTGGTCGAAGCAAAATATTTCTTAAAGATAGACCAAATACCAAATGGATACTCCCTGATTTGCTCCTAATTCCAAAGTAGTTTTTAATTGTTTAAATGTAGTTTTACATTTCTGATTTCCAGGCTATGTTGACCTTTAGGTGTTAAAAGAAATACTATGTGGCCGGAAATCTGAGAAATATATTTGTTTCTTACACTAAACTATTTATATTGAATATTCTTTGAATTAAACTGTAATCTGAATAATAGGCTATGGACCTTTGAAAGACTAAAATAATTCTGCTTCCTGAGGTCTTTAAATTGGTAAATAATAGTTGCTGGCCAACATATCTCTGATCCTCGAATTTTAATGAATGACATGTTGTAGAGAGTCAGGGAGGTGATTTTGCAAGAACCATTATCTAGGCAAAGAGGACTGAAACATTATTTAAGTCTTGGGATACAACATAATATTTGGAAGCCATTCATATACTGTACTCTGTACTCACTGGAATATACAGGGAGGAGTGTGGGTGGATGCACAAAGAACAATCAGACTTGCAAGATTCTGTTATTATTGCTAATCTGAATAAAGTGTAATTGCACAATTGTTTTTCTGGTCTGGTCTACCTAGTGGATTGACATACAATATACTGTTGTAGCCTGTTAAATAAAGAATATTTGGTACACATTCGTAATGCAGGTTAAAGAAATGTTGCAACATTTCAGGTACTTTGTGTGATGGGGCAATGAATGAATTATTTTTAAAAAAAACCACAATAAGTCTCGTCTGTGGAGAGCCACTGTTGAATGTAATATTACACACACCCCAGTTGCAGGGATTAGGATAAGGTCCTAATAAGAGCCATTTTGTTGTTGTTAGTTGCGAAGTCATGTCCGACCCATCGGGATCCCATGGACAACATTCATTTACTCAAGAGCCATTTAGTGTGGCTTTATTTGGTTTGGTTCCTATCAAGAACTTAAAACTTAGGATAACCAAGTTTAAAGACAACTTTAAATCTTTAAGATTTAAAACCAATCTTTCAGGCCTTGGTTTTTGGAACACACTTATATATATTGCTCAAGACATTTGGATTTTTTTTTCACTATTGTCAGGAGAGCCTAAGCTCTGCAATGCAATTTTCTCTCTTGCATCTCAAAAAACCAAGAGGAAAATATTTTTTTTAAAAAAAAATGATTCAAATTTAAAACATTTGATGCTATCTGTTGTGTTCCAGCACAATTTTTCTACTGATTCTTTGCTGGAAAAAATTGAAGGCTGCTATGATGTCATTTCCTCATTAAAGTTATCTTTGATTTAAGTAGTATGGGAAGAATATATTTAAAAAATAAAAAAATGATTCAAATTTAAAACATTTGATGCTATCTGTTGTGTTCCAGCACAATTTTTCTACTGATTCTTTGCTGGAAAAAATTGAAGGCTGCTATGATGTCATTTCCTCATTAAAGTTATCTTTGATTTAAGTAGTATGGGAAGAATATATTTAAAAAAATCTGTAGTGGTGAAAACACAGCAATATATCTACCTAAAATTTTACATGTTTGTTTTCTCTAAAAGGTTTACCATTCCAAAAATAAACAGTTATAGCAGTTAAGCAGGGAGTTGAACTGGGGAAGAAGGCTTCCAAGATCCCCTACAACTCTGTTATTCTATTGTTCTGTTAGGTAGTAGAAAGCATTAAGTATTAAAGTCTAACTTGTTGTTATTCCTGGGCTCAGGTCATCAGTAAGATAAAAATTGAATGAGTCTTTTGAATTGGTTCTTGCTTTATTATTATTTTTTAAATATGTCCCACAGCTCTCAACCATGTTATCCTGGCCATGCTAGGAATATATCAGAGAAAATGGAAGTCTTTCAATCTTGCTGAGCCATCTCAGCTATGGCAGAATTGGAAATGACAGCTGACATATTTAATTAAGAATTGATTGTCCCTACCTAACCTAGTACTTTATTCTTCATGGGAATGTCTCAAGGAAAGCCAAACCATTTTAAGTTAACTGTAAATACTAGGAAGTTGCTGAATATTTCATGGGATTAAAAGCATGCCTTTCTCAGGGGATGGGGGATAAAATATTTCTAATATTTCATGTACACAGAAGGACAGATTGTCAATGTGCATTATTTAATTGAAATGTGTAACACTTCTCTCATGGGTTATCAGCATATTGTGTGTTGGATATCTGCAAGGACATCCAATGGAGTTATGAAGAAAGACAGCTCTTCGATGTATGCAAAGAGAGTTTGGGAATAATTTATGTTCAGTCTGCTGCAATTTTAATTAGCACAGAGACAAGGAAGGAAAGGAAAACTTAGATGTTGTCAAAAGAGAAGGGCTCACTAATTTGTAAAATTCAGTTCTTAATTATACCAAAATAATCAACCTGGAGTCATCCTTTTAAAAATCACAGACTAATTAGGCTACATCTTCCATAATTATGTCCTATCTATGACAGTTTTGTTAGTGGAGTACTGCTTGTCTTCTACCATTTGAGACACTTTCTCTACTCATGTTATTCAATTAAAACATTTAAATATACATTAATTTGCTAATTAGCCAATTAGAATTGAACATTACATTACTTCAATATAGAAACTTTGTTTATTGTGGCATTCAGTTAAGCATGCTTACTTTAAATATCCAGAGAATATATCAATTAGGTTTAGGAAACAGCTTTAATGAATATATATTATAAGCAATTCAATATTCTGTTGAGAATATAAAATACATCAACAATGGTCTTAATTCAATTACCTTGAGAAGCTATTCCTTAACTTCCTCCAAAGTTGGTTTTTATATGTTTTCAAGGAACCAAGTTAAGAAGTAGGTAATGTAAAGTGAGGAAAATAACCTTAAGCATCTTTTGATGCTTAAGGTTATTTTCTCTGTTTTCTTTTAAAACAAATAGCCAATAAAGTAGCAGATGCCTTTTGGAGAAGTAGGTGGGATTAAAAATTCACAATTATTAGAACATTAACCAAAGTGGGTTCTTGAATTGGCAAAGTAAGGAAAAGATTCACAAAGAATAGATTCTATGTTGGGGCTGCCCATCCCTTGAATTTGCCAGAGGAATTAACATGGCAATAGCAATGACCTGATTGTATCTTATCCACTTTCCCAGGTCTCCCCATTCTGCCCCTCTAGCTTCCCAGTGAGAAATGCCCTGCTTACTTAAAAAAGAGTGTCAGAGTTTCCACTTCAAAGAATCCTAAGCATTTGATGGGGCAATGGGGAAGAGAAATTGGACTGCATATTTGCTTGGAAATTAGCAAAAAGAATTCCTCTCTGCCCTTTAAAAGGGTGTCTATTTTTCAGTGCAAGAAAAGAAACAGATAGTAGCCAAACCATACCACCAGCTTCGTCTGCTTTCATATAACATTGTGACATATCGAAAAGGGATGAGAGCTGCTTACACTGCTGTTTCTGTTCACAGAAGAAAACCCTAACCCTAACTTTTCTTCATTTCCATTGGTTAGCTTCCTTTGTATGCACTGCCTAGGAAAAAAGTTTTAGTTTCTTAATGCAGGAAGAAGAAATGCAGGAAGAGCAGTCATTCTGGCAAGGAGACTTATGAATATACTACTAACACTCACAGATTTGTTTGCTTGAAACTTCAATTGAGAGCAATGGTTTTTGAGTCAATGTATCTTAAATGTGCTAATTTATAGAATGGAGTCAAACTCCTGTGGGATTGAAATTAGGCAAAATTGTGCCTGCCTCAGGGCATCTGCACTAGTGCAAAACTGTGTTCTGCTGTGGTCAAAGGATTATCATTTCCAATACTATTTTCCAGCTTCCCACAAGGAAAGTCAATGAAGAAATCAAAAGGAAATTGGATGTCCCAGGCCAGTAGGCAGGTAAGTGACTGCTCCTGGGTGAAGGAGGGAGTGAAGTGGTGCATGGAGGTGTGAAAGAAATACAGCCCAGGTGGGGGAAGGTGCACAAAAATGTGAGGGATGATTTTAGAGGAGCCATGCAGATCAGGATGGCTGTGTATAAGTGCATGAGACACACTGCATGGGTCAGGGAGGGGACATAAGTGTGCATATCTCAGAGAAGGTTTGTGGGAGTGTACAAGATGCAAAGTATGTGTCAGGGAGAGTATTCAAGTGATGTCATAGAATTTGCAAAGGGTGTGTGGGAGCATAAAGGAGTCATGAGAGAGGCAGTGCAAATTGGGGAGAGTATGCAGGGATGCACATTGGGAAAGATCCCCAAGAGATGCCACATTGGCCAATGATGATGCTTGAGATGCTCTGCAGACTGGGGAGTATGTGTGTGAGTGAAACAGAGGCATATTGTGTGTCAGAGAGGTGCATGTGTGTGCAAGAGGTATTTTGTAATTTTGGGAGGAAGCATAAGTGGTACTATGCCATTGAGCAGCAGTGCAGGAAGGATGTATGTGAGAAATATTGTGAGTTCAGGAAGATGGATCGATGTGCAAAATACAAATGCTAAGTACACCTATCTTAAAATACATATTAGTACTGTACCTGCTGATATAATCTAGGGAGGAGGCTGTCACATTTGTAATACTGAGGAGGACATCATGCTACAGGGAAGAAGACATCAATTTATTTTTCATAGCACTTGAAAGGAGAAAAGAAGGAATGAATGGAAACTCATCACAGGGAGATCCAATCTGAAAATAAGGAGGAATTTCCTGATGGTATAATTAATAAAGGCTTTAAGAGTTGTTAACCTAATCTTACGTAGCTTCTTTTCCAAAAACACCACACTACTGACCAGAGCATATAAAACATTTGCTAGGCCAATTTTTGATTACAGCTCACCTGTTTGGAACCCACACCACATTTCTGACATCAATACAATTGAACGTGTCCAGAAATATTTTACAAGAAGAGTTCTCCATTCCTCCATAACCAACAAAATACCTTATCCCACCAGACTTGAAATCCTAGGTTTAGAAAACTTGGAGCTCTGTCGCCTTTGACAGGACCTGGGTTTAACTCATAGAATCATCTATTGTAATGTCCTTCCTGTTAAGGACTATTTCAGCTTCAACTGCAATAATACAAGAGCTACCAATAGATTTAAATTTAATGTCAACCGCTTCAATTTGGATTGCAGAAAATATGACTTCTGTAAAAGAGCTATCTGTGCTTGGAATGCATTACCTGACTCTGTGGTCTCTTCTCATAACCCCAAAAGCTTTAACCAAAAACTATCTACTGTTGACCTCACCCCATTCCTAAGAGGACTTTAAGGGGTGTGCATAAGAGCATAAATGTGCCTACCATTCCTGTCCTATTGTTTCTTTTACTATACATATATATATATATATATATATGTATGTATGTATGTATATGTGCTTATACTTCCTTGTTTCTCCTCATATATATGTTTATATATTATATAATCTTTTTGTGTGATGTTTGTGTATATTGTTATGACAAAATAAAATAAATAAATAAATAAAAAGTGGAACAGTTTGTATCCTGGAGTTGTTGGTATTCTGTTGCTAGAGATTTTCAAGAAAAAATTGGATAACCATTTTTCTGAGATGATCTGAAAACTCCTGTCTTGTATCATAGAATCTTAGGGCTGGAAGGGACCTTGGAGGTCTTCTAATCCAACCCCTTGCCCAAGGCAGGAATCTTTACTGGGCAGGCATTATTAAGGTCCCTTCCAACCTGATGATTCTATGATACACTTATTTAAGCCAGTTCTCAAAAGTATCAATTGAATTATTCATTATCATAAAATCCATTTTGAGTTCTTCATAACTAGACAAACAGGTGAGAAGTATAATAAATAATTACAGTAACTGAAAATAAAGTCTACTTAAAGTGACTATATATTATTTTAGATACATGTATGCTTTTATGTTTTAGAAATACCAAGATTATCTGTGAACAAATAATTATATATTTGTTCTTTATGAATGAATACTTTAAAAATATTACTGAAATTTGCTAATGTATTTTTGGTTCCTCAAAAACACGTAACTTAATTTTGTTAAGAAAGATACTCCCAAATGGACTTGATTTTTTTTAGCTTAAAGGAAAAAACTAAGTCCAATTCTGCAACATTTTTCATGACAGTAAAATAGTATAGTACCATTTTCTGCAGCTAGAAATGCAGTTATTATTTTTCAAATAATGAATTGCATCTCATATATACTGAGTTTAATCAAATTTAATCTTTAATATAGCTATTACTCTTTAATTAAAAAATTCTGTGGAAATATTAAACTATATTACATTTAATTTAAATCTTTTCATGTTCTAGAAAAATACTTCTAAAGTGTCATAAACACCATTTTAGCTGATATGCAACCATTCTCTTGAAAATGGTGTTTTCACCTGAGGGAAGGACAAGAAAAAACAAATAGAAGCTTATCAAAGAGAGACCTAATTTAGAATTAAGGAGAAATTTCCTGTCAGTATTGGGGGTGTTCTTGGACTTATGGCTGTTGCTTGAAGAATAGTAGCAGCCATAAATAGGATAACCTTTCTACAAGTTTATCCTGTGCACCAATTACATGTATTTCTGGACTACTCCTAGTAACCTATACCTTAGTATCTATTGATTGGTCTTCTACAAGAGATTGTATCTGAAGAGCATTCAAAAGTGAAAAATGATCCAGAATACTTTATTTTTATTTTTTTATTTTATTTATTTTGTCACAACATCATACAAAAAGATTATATAATATATACACATATAAACATATATAGGAAGGAGAAAAGAAAAACAATAGGACAGGAACGGTAGGCACGTTTGTGCGCTTATGCACGCCCCTTATGGTCCTCTTAGGAATGGGGTGAGGTCAATAGTAGAAAGTTTTTGGTTAAAGCTTTTAGGATTATGGGACGAGACCACAGAGTCAGGTAAAGTATTCCAAGCACTGATGATTCTGTTGCAGAAGTCATATTTTCTGCAATCTAGATTAAAGCGGTTTACATTAAGTTTAAATCTATTTGATGCCTCTGACTTATGAATGATACTGTTCCTCAGTGGGTTTTCCATTGCAATTCAGGGTGTTAATTGTAACCTACAAAGCTCTCTGTGGCAATAGGGCCAGGATACTTGCAGTACTTATTTTCTCCAACTGCTTCTGTTTGCATAACCTGCATCAGCAGAGTTGGCATATTTCCAGTCCCTTCCATTTGAAAGAGTCATCTTGTGGAGCTTAGAAGACATTTCTTCTCTGTAACAGTGCCTACCTTGTGGAACAGCATTTTCCCAGAGATCTGGATGGTTCAAGGCATGAAACTCCTGGATATCTCCCCAAGCACTTCGGCTGGGAGGTTAAACAGATGGTGGGTTTGTTTGTTTTAGTCTTCATGAATTGAAGATAGAATGTTTTTAGATCCAGGTATATTTTATATGATGATGAGTATGGTTTTGATTAAAAATTGACTGTTTATGTTATATATTATGTTCTTATTTTAATCCTTTGACCATAGGTCAAAGTCACTGCTGTGGCTAGCCATATAAATAGTTTAAATAAATAATTACATCTTTAAAAGATAGCATAAAATTAGAACTGAAAAGAAAGAATTAAATATGAGGCTCCTAGCTTACTCAGGGATTGTACAAAATCTGATCCAAAGCATCATTGATAATGGATATAAAGTTATATGTAGTGAGTGAAAGCATACAGCTCTTTTCCTCTGAAATAAATAAAATAATCAGATACAAAAGAGGTATAGAAAAGAAACTTTTACATATGACAAGTGACATTTGCAAAAATTCTACGTTATTATGAAATGTGTTCTGTCCTTCTTTGCATCTGGTTGCCTTACTTGGAATGCTGTTTCATCAAAACATTTGTGGATACTGATTGACAGAGATTTAGACAATGTAGAACTAAGTTCTTGTTGTACATAATCAAGACAGCAGTAAGTAATGCTATCATTCAAATGCATCAGGATTTCAGAAACTCTATGCTGAGTTGGAACTAAATGGCAAGTCTTGCATTTCTGAGTTAATGCTACTTTTCTTAGGGTTCTTTATTTATTCTATTTATTTGTAGCTGAAAATCAAAAATATCAGATGCAACATAATAAAATAAGATCTGATAAGCCGAGTCAATAAATAAAATAAAATAAGTAAGGAAATTCTTAGATGGCTGAAATTAGCCAATCATTTCCAAACTTAGATCCAGCAACTTCTTATAACAATAGCATGGTTGACAAATCTTTCAAAGATCCTGGAGCACTGGAAAGCTACCTGAGGACTGGGAAACAGCAGATATGGTTCCATTCCCATCTTAAAAAAAAAAGTGTGTGTGTGTGGGGGGAGAAACAGACCTAGGAAACTACAGACCAATCAGCCTGACATCAATATATGGGAAGATCCTGGAAAAGATAATCAAGCAACAGATCTGTAAAAACATAAAAGCAAGCAAAGTTATAAGCAGAAGCCAACATGGGTTTGTCAAAAACAGATCAGACCAAACAAATCTTATTTTATTCTTTGACAAAGTGACTAAAATAGTGGACTAGCGAAACATAGTGGACATAGTATAACTTGGATTTCAATAAGGTATTTGACAAAGTAGACCACAATCTACTTCCTGGTAAGCTAGAAAAATGTGGGATAGACAACATCACCACTAGATGGATTTGTAACTGTCTGACAAACTGCACTCAATGTGTAGTTCTTAATGGAACTACATTTACGTGAAGGGGAGTAATTACAATAACCATGACCATCAATTGTGTTGTAAATGTTGTACCTTGATGAACGTATCTTTTCTTTTATGTACACTGAGAGCATATGCACCAAGACAAATTCCTTGTGTGTCCAATCACACTTGGCCAATAAATAAAAAAAATTCTATTCTAGTGGGATACCCCACGGTTCTGTTTTTAGCCCAGTACTCTTCCACATTTTCATAAATGATTTAGATGAGAGAATAAAAGGGAAACTCATCAAATTTGCAGATGACACTAAACTGGAAGGAATAGCCATCAATCCATAAGATAGGCTTGAGATCAAGATGGATCTCAATAGATTTGATGCCATACCTGCCCCAATCAGATCCCTTAGGAAAGAAAGGCCCTTGACTCCATTTGGTTAAAGCAAAGAATTCTTTTATTAAAGATGTTGGTTGCAACACTGAAACCCCCGCCCCGTTCACTAAATTTAAAAAAAAGGTGTAGGCTTGCCCAGTGGTGGGATTCAAATAATTTAACAACCCATTCTCTGCCTTAATGATTTCTTCCACCAACCAGTTCACCAAACTGCTCAGAAAGTTAACAATCGGTTCTCCCGAAGTGGTGCAAACTGGCTGAATCCCACCACTGGGCTTGCCCATAGCTCATCCTTCCCCTAAACCAGTCTATTTCCAGCCAACCGGAGCTCGCCAAGCTGCTTTGAGAACTCTGAGATGTTGGGGGATAATTCACATATTTCTCAGGCTGCTGGGCCATGGGATGCTGGTACAAACAGAATCTGGCTGCTCTGGTCCTTTTCATCTGTCATTCCCCTGCTTCCAATTTTTATGTACACACAAACCTTTATTGCCCTTTCATCCTGCCCACCATTCTGTCACCTTTCAGATTTTGATGGCAAGATGCCTATGAGGTGCCAAACTGAACAAAGAAGAGCTGACATTCTGCCCCCCACACCTTGACAGAGATGTTAGTCCTGCAAAAGGGAAAAAAAAAGAAGGGAGGGAGAGATACACATAATTTTTCAATTAGAAAAACAGTTCAATGCAGCTTATCTTGGTATTGGTCATGGAATTTTTTAAGCAGTTTGGGGGTGTTAATATTTGGGAGTCTACCTATTCAGTTCCTGAGCAGGGAAAGTCTTTCCAGATTACTAAATACTGGAAATACTAAATATTTTTCCTGATGTATATGAGAGTCCAGAATGTCTTTGAATTCAAAGTGCTGCTCTTCCTCTATCATAATGAGGTTGGAAGGTGGTTGTGATTCAGGAAGATGTGATTACTAGTTTCAATACACCACAATGAAATACCAAGTGTACACATCGGAGTGTTTTTGGCAGCTCAAGTTCTATGGCCACTGGATTAATAATTCTTTTGATGGGGAAAGGTCCAACATATTCCAATTTTGATTGGTGGTTGTCTAGATTGTAAGAGTTTGGTAGAAAGACAGATGTTGTCTTCCATCATAAGGTCCTTGGCTTAATAATGTATGCTTTTTATCATCCTATATTTTGCATGCTTTCCTACTTTCATCCAAAGCTTTTCTCATCAATGGCCAGGTGTTCTTTAACTGGGCAACCCAATTTTTCAGTGATGCAGTTAATGGGGTGACCTGAGATAGTTCAATGATAGATACAAAGTTGTGTCCTGTGGTCACTTTAAATGGAGTGAACTCAGTGCTACTGTGCACTGAGTTATTGTAGGCAACATCCGTGAAAGGGAAGAGGTCCATCCAATTGTCCTGTTGGTAATTAATATAGCATCTGAGGTACTGGTCCAGGATGCTATTGGTTTGTTCACAGCCCCTGTTAGTAGCCAGATTATGTGAGGAGCTAAGCCCCTGAGTAGTCCCCAAAAATTTTAGGAATTCTTACCAAAGCTGCAAAATGAATTGAACTCTGCAATCTGAGATTATTCTTTCTAGAGTACAATGCAGCTGGTAGACATGCTGCATGAATAGTTTAGCCAAAGCACGTGCTGAGGGAATTTTTTTTGACAGAGTATAAAGTGCACTTGCTTGGAAAACAAATAGGTTACCATTCAAATCACTGTATTCCCCAATCTTTTCAGCAATTCTACAATAAAGTCCTTGGGGCTCTTTCCTTGGGGCTTGAGGCTCTGCTACTGGCTAGAGAAACTCAGGTATTTTCTCTTATCTCCTCTTGCCAGAGGCACAAATGGGGCAGCTAGCTACATAGTTCTCTATGTCCTTTTTCAATGACAGCCACCAAAATTGCCTCTTGATTAGGTGCAGGGTTTTTACGAAGCCAAAATGCTTTGCCACTTTTGAATCATGGCTTTTTTTTGTAGAACATTAATCATTGGCTTTGTGGACAAATAGTTTGGCTTCCACCCAAGCTAGTCCATCTTGTATTGTACATTCTCCCTTGTGCATTTGGAACCACTTGTCCCCACCATGGCTGCCTTTAGGGTGCCCTTTAAATCAACAACTAGTTGGGTTTTCATTTTGACTTGTGCCTGGGTAGTGATTGGGGCCACCAGTTGCCTGAAAGGGATCACCAGTTTAATCACCTCTGGCTTTGAACGATTGTATTGCACCAGCCTGGATAAAGCATCTAGAAAGTTTCTTCCCCTGGGAGGTATCTTAACATGAAGTTAAATCAGTTAACATACTGGGCCCACTGAGCCTGTTTCAAGATTTCTAAATTTTTATGGTCAGTCTATACTTCAAATGGAGGTTTCCCTTCTTCTAGAAAATATCTCTAAGTTAGGAGCACCCAGTGTACTGCATAGGCTTTCTTCTCTCAGTTGGTCCATCTCTGTTCTGCCTCATTTAGCTTTTTAGACGTGTAGGCACATGACTGCAGGACCCCTTGCTCATTTTCCTGAAGCACTGCACTCACTGTGGCAATGCTATGTTAAATTTAATTTTTTTAGAAATTGAAATGTGCAGAAATTCCAACCACCCATAAGCTGCTCATTCATTAGGCTGCTCTTAAAAAAAAAGACTGCCAAAGAATTTTATTTTCAATACAAATGGAAAAGTTTAGCAAGCTAAAGTATACATATTTTTTATAAATTTATTTATTTTTAGTATTCTTTTAAAAATGAAACTCAGTTATGAACAAGTTTAGGCTATGATTACTTTCTTGAACACTGCATTATGCCTGTTCCCCACTTTATAAATTTCTCAAACTATTCTTTTTTTTATGAAAAAGTTTTATAACAACAATTAAAAATTTCCCCCCCTCCCCTCCCCCCTCTTCCATCTTCCCCCCTCCCTCCAAAACCCCCCTTCCCCCCGACTTCCCGGAGCAAACACAAGGTATAGTTCAATAAACGAACAGTCATACATTAAATTTTTAAAATCTAACACAATTATTATTTTTTATTATTATTATTATTTATTAAATTTTTATACCGCCCTTCTCCCGAAGGACTCAGCCAAGATAAAACACGAGATATATACAAATTAAAACATTTAAAACCTAGCAAATTACAAAAAGGCTGATAATTAAAATTTAGTTTTAAAATTTTAAAAATATTAATAAAACCCCGAATTAAAATTTAACACTATTATGCCAGTCCCGCTTGAATAAATAGGTGTGTTTTTAGCTCACGACGGAAGGTCCGAAGATCAGGCACTTGACGTAAGCCAGGGGGAAGTTCGTTCCAGAGCGTCGGTGCCCCCACAGAGAAGGCCCTACTCCTGGGGGCCGCCAGCTGACACTGTTTGGCGGACGGCACCCTGAGGAGACCCTCTCTGTGAGAGCGTACGGGTCGGTGGGAGGCATAAGGTAACAGCAGGCAGTCTCGTAAGTACCCGGGTCCTAAGCCATGGAGTGCTTTAAAGGTGGTAACCAAAATTTTGAAGCGCACCCGAAAAACCACAGGAAGCCAGTGCAGGCTACGGAGTAGTGGTGTTACGTGGGAGCCACGAGCAGATTATAATCCTTCTCTCTCACATAACCTGACTTCTTCCATTAAAATCAAAAACAACATCCTTCATTCAAAGGCAATCCGAAATTTCTTAATCTGATATCTATTTTGAATATAATCAATCCAGTTCTTCCATTCATTTAAATATTTTTCTTGAGTACTGTCTCTCAAGAAGGCTGAGATTTTAGCCATCTCAGCCAAATTGGAAACTTTCAATATCTATTCTTCTATTGTGGGTACTTTTTTTTTCTTCCAATATTGTCCAATCAACAGTCTTGCTGCTGTTATTAAGTTCAAAATCAACTTAGTCTCAATCACTGTACAGTCCGTTGTTATTCCCAAAAGGAAAAATTGCGGTAGGAACTTTATCTTCTTCTTCAGAACATTCTGCATAATCCACCAGATTCTTATCCAGAAAGACTTAATTTTCTTACAAGTCCACCATACATGAAAATATGTAGCATCATCACAATTACATCTCCAACATTTCGCTTGCATATCTGGATACATACATGATAATTTCTTAGGATCTAAATGCCATCTATAAAACATCTTATAAAAATTTTCCCTTAAATTCTGTGCTTGCGTAAATTTAACATTTCTAACCCAAATTTTTTCCCATGTTTCCAACATTATTGGTTCTTGAATATTCTGTGCCCATTTTATCATACAATCCTTTATTAAATCTCTTTCAGAATCTATTTCTATCAACACAGTATACAATCTCTTTATATGCCCCTGAGTTTGATTTCTAATTTGTTTAACCAAATTTTCTTCATTTTGAATGATACCAATTTTCTGATCTTCTTTCCATCTAGCCTTTAACTGTCCATATTGAAACCAAGTATAATTCCTCCCTTCTTCTTTTAATGTATCCAAAGATTTTAGTTGTAAATTTCCCCTCTCATTGTATAAAAGATCTTTATAAGTAATCATTTCTTGTTCCTGTTCTATATTTATATTCTCTACTGTGTGCCGAGGACTTGCCCATATAGGAATTTTATAATTTAACTTATAATAATATTTTTTCCAGACACGCAGAAGAGAAATTCTCAACACATGATTCTTAAAAGCTTTATATACTTTCTTATCATACAATAAATATGCATGCCAACCATATAATAAATCATAACCTTCTATATTCAAAATCCTTTTCTCCGTCAAATTAAACCAATCACTTATTACCGAAAGAACAACTGCTTCATAATACAGTTTTAAATTAGGTTTTTAATCCTCCTATTTCCCGTGTATCTTGCATTATTTTCATTTTAACTCTCGCTTTTTTCCCTTCCCATATAAATTTATTAATTCCAATCTGCCATTCTTCCAAATTTTTGCCTTTCTTAATTATTGGTATCATCTGAAACAAAAACAAGAATTTAGGCAAAACATTCATTTTTATAGCTGCTATTCTCCCCAACAAAGATAATTGTAATTTTTTCCAAGTATTCATTTCCTTCTGAATTTTTTTCCATAACACATCATTATTCTTATACAATTTTACATTTGATGAAGTAAGAAAGACTCCTAAATATTTAACCTTTTTTACAATTTCAAATCCTGTTATTTTCTCTAGTTTTTCTTTCTGGTTCTTAATCATATTTTTGGTTAACACTTTTGTTTTATTTTGATTCACTTTAAACCCTGAGACCCTTCCATATTGATTAATTACTTCCAACAAATATACACTCGAATTTATAGGCTGAGTCAACATAACAACCAAATCATCTGCAAACGCTCTAACTTTGTATTCATGTCTTCTAATTCTAATACCCTCTATCTCTCTAACTCTCTTATCCAATAAAGGTTCCAAAGACAAAATAAACAATAAAGGTGATAAAGGACACCCCTGCCTTGTTCCTTTCATAATTTTAAAACTATCTGTCAAACTACCATTGATTATTATCTGAGCTGTTTGCTCTCCATAAATTGCCCTAAGTATTCGTATAAAACCATTTCCAAATTGCATTTTGTCTGTTAATTTAAATAAAAATTCCCAATGCAAATGATCAAAAGCTTTCTCTGCATCCAAAAATATAAACGCTGCCGGAATCTGATTTTTCTTTTCCAAATATTCCAATAAATTCACTATCTGCCTAACATTATTCCTCATTTGTCTCCCTTTTATAAAACCAGACTGGTCAGTGTGAATCCTTTGTTGTACAATTTCCATTAACCTAATTGCCATTATTTTCGCAAAAATCTTATAATCATTATTCAAGAGTGAAATCGGTCTATAATTCCCAGGCTTAGTACAATCCTGATCCTCTTTTGGTATCAATGAAATAAAAGTAGTCCTCCATGATGGTGGCACTCCTCCTCCCATCAGTATCTGATTAAATAACTCCATAAGTGGACCAACTATCTCATCCTGTAACTTTTTATAATATATTGCTGTAAGTCCATCTGTGCTCAGGGATTTCCCTATTTTTAATTGCTTTATTACTAAAATAATTTCCTCAGAAGTTATATATAACTAATGATTTGTTCATTAGTTAAAACTTTAACCTTATATTCTTTCAAATATTTATCAATATCCATATTCAATATTGTTTCTCTGGCATATAAATTTGTATAATATTCCAAGAAAGCTTTTTTAATTTTATCCTGTTGAAATCTCACTTTACCCTTGTATTCAATTCTTTCAATAGTACGTGCTTTCTGTCTTTTCCTTAACATATAAGCCAACCACCTCCCTGATTTATTAGCATTACAAAAAGTATTATGTTTAGCATATTGTATATTGGTTGCCACCTGATCTGCCATTAACATATTAAATTGACTCTGTAATATCTTTATCGCCTCATTAGTTTTTAGATCATGTGGATTATATACCAATAATTGTTGTTTCCTCTGAATTTCCTCTTCTAAATCCCTACAGTGTTTTTGTAATTTTCTCCTCTGTCTACTATTAATATATATCAAATTTCCTCTCATAAAGGCCTTGCTAGCGTCCCACACCATTTCTATCGAAGTTCCCTTATCCAAATTATAATCAAAAAATTCTTTCATTTATTTTTTACATTGATTTACATTATCCTCATATCTAAACAAATTTTCATTTATTCTCCATGATCTTCTTCCACCTTCATATTGCAACTCCATCCATACCGGACTATGATCAGTTAAACACCTTGGAAATATCTTTGTTTTCCTAACCCTAGAAAGCAAGTCATTGGTAATTAATATAAAATCAATGCGTGAAAAAGATTGATGCCTACCTAAAAATAAGTATAGTCTCTATCATCAAAATTCTGCCTTCTCCATATATCTTTCAACTCAAAATCTTCCATCAAATCAAAAAAAGATTTAGGCAGTTTTGCATGCATAGGAATTTTCTTAGAAAGAGTTCTTTTATCTTTTCTAATATCCATTACACCACTCCAATCCCCTAATATAATAAATGTTTTATAGTCCCAAAGAGTCAATTTTTCATGTAACAGTTTATAAAATTTTTCTTGTTGTTGATTAGGTGCATATATGCCAATCACAAGTGTCTTTTTTCCTTCTAAAATCAATTCAATAGCAATATATCTTCCTTGAATGTCCGTTTCAATTAATTTAGCTGATATATTTTTCTTCAAATATATAACTATACCATTTTTCTTATTCGAAGCAGAAGAAACAAAATGTTTACCTAATTTCGAATTAATCAAATATTTCTGATCTGATAATTTTATATGTGTCTCTTGCAAACATATCACATCATTTTTAAATTGTTTCAAATAATGGAATATTTTTCTTCTTTTCTGTGCTGAATTTAAACCATTAACATTCCATGTCAAAATTTATTTGCCATCACTGGCCTCTTGAAGCTTCTGAGCAATTAGCTGAAGATTCTCACTCTTGACTTGGCTCCTCCACAGCTTCAGTAGTAGAATCCCGTTCCTGTCTTTGAAGTTGTTCCTCTATCTCCTTACGCCTAATAGCTCCCCTTGTCACTCTTTGTTCTTGAGGTTGTTCTTGAGGTACTGACATCACAGGTGCAGTTTCAACTTCCCCACTCTGTTTCTCTTGAAGACTTTTATCCACTGTTTCTACATCCACTTTCAATACATTAAAAAGAAAATCTTTTGCTTTCAACTCAGTATCAATTCGATATCTCCTGCCTTGAAAAAATACTGTTAAGCCAATTGGAACCTCCCATCTATATTGAATCTGATGCTTCTTAAGCTCTTGTGTAAAAAACCTAAAATCCCTTCTATCCTTTAACATTTTAGCAGGGATCTCTTTCAAAACCAATACCTCCTGTTCTTCTATTTGCAATTTCTTTTGGTATGTAGCTTGCAAAATCTGATTTCTTATTGTAGAAGTCAAAAAATAAATTACAATGTCTCTTGGGAGCTTTTTCTGCCTCGCTACCCAAGAATTAGCCCTGTATGCCTTATCAATTTGAAAATCAACTTCTTGAGGGTCCATTCCTAACATTTCAGCTAAGGCTTCTGATATAACTTTTTAAAGATCTTCTTCTTCTGGTCTTGAAGACCCCTAATTCTCAAAGCCTTCTCCAACGCTCTATATTGCAATACCACCACATGGTCCTCATTTTTATCCACTTTATTTTGGAACTCTCCGACTTTATTATCCAAATACTGATTTGCTTGACTAATTACTTCCACTTTATTCTCCATTACTTCCAAATTTTTTGCCAAACCTTGAAAAACCATCAATAAATCTTCTCTAATTTTTTTATTAGTCTCTTTAATTTCTTCCCTAAATTGATCCTTCACACCATAAATATTATTCATAATTTCTTTAAATCACTCTTCAGAAACTCTGTTCTGTTCCTTTAACATATCTTCTAAGTTAGTTTCAGACCCCCTTCTCGTCATGGGAGCTTTTGGTGACTTAAAAGCCATTTTAATTTAAGTAAAGTCTCTAATTAGAATTGTAAAATCTCAAAGTCTCAAAAAGTCTCAAATTAAAGTTGTAAAATAAAAACTTTCACCTTGCCTCCTATGGAGAGCTTGTATTCAGCCAAAATCCACAAAGATGAACTTCGCTTTCTCTCACAAGCAGCCTCCAATCCACTTCCTCTCAGACGCCATTTTTTCCTTCACTAAGTTAAAGTGAGAAAAAGTTTTCCCCTTTTTTAAAAAAGAAGTAGAAGTCAGCTCTCTTCTTGCTTCCCCAGTAAACGATCACTTGTATTTGTCCCGTCTGCTTTTAGTTATTCAAAACGGAATCAATCGAGCAGAGGTGGGCATCTTCCTCTTGTCCTGCCTAATTAGCAGGATTGAGCCGAGTCTGCAGTAGGGCTGGATTAAGCAGGCACCCCTCCGAGACTCTGCATAATAAAGCAGAGTCCCTGGGGCAATCTTCTGCTATCCAGCCACTCTTCGCTATTCTCTTTCACCCAGAGAAAAGCTTTGAATCTGCTAACAGCTGTTCTCCGCTGTTTCACCAGCTTTTACAGAATCTCAGTTCGGGACGCCATTTCCAGACGTCCTCCGGGGAAGACGGAAGCCACTGGAAGTCCAAATTTCTCAAACTATTCATCGCTCACTGCTAACCTATCACTAATTTTGTAACAAAATTATATATGAACTAATAGTTGAAGTTTTCTTGGCAAAGATTTTCAGAAGTAGTTTGACATTGCCTGTTTCCTGAGCTGAGAGAGAGGAACTGGACCAAAGTTACCTAGCTGACTTTATGTCTAAGTTGAGACTGCATCTCATAATCTTCCAGTTTCTAGCCTGATGCTTTATTCACCACATCAAATTGGCTCTCATTCTTTCTGCTCATTTGTAAACAAATTATTGCTGCAACATTGCTTGTTACATTAACAAACTATCCCAGAATGAACACAATGGACAAATAATCTCTATTTCCTTAGCTGACCTATTAGTGTTTCTAAAGGAAATTAATAGGCAAAGCTTTTTATACATCAATTTAATTGAAGACCAGGTTGCCATTAAAGACTATTCCAACTGGTTCTATGCTTTTAAGCAAATATAACTTTGCTTAAACAAAATCAATTTTAATGATTGTTTTTGTACTTATTACTTTTGTAGTAAAATATAATTACTTTAAAAAGAAGGCTAATTTTCTTCCAGATTTACTTCAGAGCCACTGAAGAAGACCTTTTCACGTAGGAAAGTCATGAGGTATATAGCAGGGAGCAACTTATAACCTTCTGCTAGCATCTTCGTTGACTTTGCTTGATGGATTAAATACAGGCTGTTCATAGCAAGGATGAGGATGAAGGGAATGTAAATTGGAGCTCAGGCTCAGTTGAACTGGATTACAAATGATTGGAAGTGTATGTGTAGATTGAAGGAAGCAATTGACACTATGAACAGACCATATACATTTAAATGTCTTGTATCAATTACTGTGCATTGTTATGCCTTTGAATCATAATGGTCTAACATCTAAAAAACTTCTCCCTTTTGGATACAAAATCAAAAACCTGGTAGCAGGGGTTAAATCCAGCAGGTTCTGACAGGTTCTTGAGAACAGGAAGTGGTAATTATGAGCAGTTCGAAGAACCAGAAGCGGAAATTTTGGGTAGTTTGGAGAACTGGCAAATACCACCTCTGGCTGGCCCAGAGTAGGTGGGAATAGAGATTTTGCAATAACTTCTCCCAGGAGTGGGGAAGGAATGGGGATTTTGCAGTATCCTTCCCTTGGATTAGGTGGAAATGGAGATTTTGCAGTGTCATTTCCCTGGAGTGGGGGGGAATGGAGATTTTGCAGTATCCTTCCCCTGCCATGCCCACCAAGCCACACAATGCCCACCAAGCCACATGCCCAGAGAACCGGTAGTAAAAAAAAATGGATTTCATCACTGCCTGGTAGGAACTACACTATTACCTTTTTCTATGCAACAGATTGGGAATAAAGCTCTATTCTTTCAGAATCATGATTCAGAATTAGAAAGAAGTCAGAATGGAACACTAGATGCTGTGTTCAGCATATTGTTACACAAAGTACAACAGCACATGTTTATACTATAAAGTATTGCATAGAAAATAATATAATTAAATGTACATAGTTCATTGCACATTAGGGGTGGAATTCACTTACCTTCCCTACTGATTTGCATATGTGTGCACGCTGTGTGCGTGCTTGCTTCACACGCGGCATTGTCTGCACATGCGCAAAGCCTTCTGCGCATGCACAGAGGCTTAAAATGTCATAAAACGATGTCATGACTTCCGTTTGCCGCTACCAGTTCTCCCAAGCCAGATAGAACCAGCTGAATTTCACCCCTGTTGCACATGTAGAATGATAACACATAGAGCAGGATAATGTGAATTAGTCAAAAGTTTGATTTTTAAATTCTGAAATTTATTTTAGTTTGATTTTCCTGGAAAAATAAAAATAATAATAAAAAAAATTTTTTTAACAACCTCTTTGGCCAAAGAGGCTGTAAAAAAAAAACCCCCGGTTTTAAAAGACTCCTCTGGCGATCCCAGATGAGTTCCTCATCATCAGAACCTTAAAAAACATGTTTTCTACAAGCTCTTCAACGAAAGAGCTTGTAGAAAACCCCCTTTTAAGAGGTTCTGGGCTGCGATGAAGCACTTACCTATTACTGCTCTTTTCCGGCTGGGAAAGCCATGCTTTACATCAGTTGCATGAGCTAGCAAACTGAATCTGCCTGCCAAAAATCCATCTCCTTAGTCAGCAATGAAATCTGCCCGCTTTGCTGGCTGAGGAACTCTGGGAATTGAAGTCCACAAACCTTAAAGTTACTAAGGTTGGAGACCCTTGACCTAAAAAATATAAATAAAATAAAATAATAAAATAAAATATTTGTGCAGCTTTCTGAGATTTGATGTGTTTCTGTAGTGTTTCACTCTAACTACACAAACACACAAAATCTCACAAATCTATATTTGGCATTTTGTGTGTGTATGTGTGTGAGTCAGTTGTGTTGTGTTGTGTGTGTGTAAAGTATGAAAGTTGGTTTTTGAGCTTTTTGTGGCTGTGTGAGGTTCCTGCTTGTTGCACGGTCCATTTTGGGTGAAGTGCAGCTGCTTTTACATTGTGTGTAAGTCAGCTGTGTTGTGTTGTGTGTGTGTAAAGTGTGAAAGTTGGTTTTTGATACCTCTTATTGTTTTGTATACTTTGTTTATTATGTTTACTATTTATTGTTATTGGCCACCCCCACCCAGTCATCTGACCACTAGGCCACGCCCACCAATTAAGCCACACTCACAGAACCAGTAGGGAAAAATTTTAGATTTCATCCCTATCTTGGATTACTGAGAATCAAATCACTTCGATTGTGCATCAGTTTCAGAAGAACCAAAAATAAAATTGAGTTGATGCTGACAGTGAATAGAAGTTTGAAATGTTGTCCCTAAAGCTCATGCTGAACAATTTGCAAAGCTACTGACATCTGGAACATGATCTGATTCTCTCTCTAGACTCTAAATAAGTCTCTCTAGAAACTGGTTTTCATTTAATAAAAGTCTCATTGCAATGTATTCAGTATTTAAGTATTCTTTAGAGATATATCCCTTGTTCATATACAGTGTTAAAAACACAGGCAGTGCTTGGCATTCTGGCTGTACATATTTGATGTGGAAAACAACTTTATTTATTTTTTTAAAAAATGTATAAGATGTATTAATTACATTGTTGGTGACAGTGATATACAACTATTGTATATAATTTAAGTACAATTTATCAGATCCATATTTAGCATTTATCTTTCTGACTATACTAGTCACAAAGTTCATTATTTAAAAAATACAAAATTAACTTTGTTACCCATAGACGAAAACATTTTTCTTTTATGTTGATTTTCCAGTAAGGAAAAGTTAGCATTTCTATAACATTAATGAAAGTTGTAATTAAAGTAAGTAACAACCATACTTACATTAACTACAACTTTCATTAGGAAAACAATTTTAAATGTCCTTGAATAAGAACAATCTTGTCTTGTATACTTATATTATTTTGTAAGCTTATTCAACTAATGAATTTAAAGCTATTGTTTTTCCTGAAAAGATGATCCTCAATTTAAAATTACCTCTTACCTCTTTCAATCTTTTCTTTTATGTACACTGAGAGCATGTGCACCAAGACAAATTCCTTGCGTGTCCAATCACACTTGGCCAATAAAAAAAATCTATTCTATTCTATTCTATTCTATTCTATTCTATTCTATTCTATTCTATTCTATTCTATTCTATCAAAATTTCACCATCATATAAGATATAATAAATAACTAAAATTGAATGTTATTAATAAAAACCTATAAAAATATGTAAAAATCACCAGTACCAATACAAACGCGCAGAAAAATGAGAATGTATCTGTGTTTGCTAACTAGCATTCAAAGACATAGTATTGCATCAATCATTTATCTTCACATAGACAACTATCTGAGGGCAAAAGAAGAATGGGACAGCAGAGAATGAAGTGGCTGGATGGAGTCACTAAAGCAGTAGGCATCAGCTTAAATGGTCTCTGAGGGATGGTGGAGAACAGAAAGGCCTGGAGGAAATTTGTCCATGGTGGACAATACTTTGCAACTAACAACAAAAGACCATTATCTTTACATAGACAATATAACTTTATCTTCACGGAGCCAATATAACTTCAGCTGGAGATGGTAAATAGCAAAAAATTGGGAAGAAGTAGTTTATTAGATGCCAGAAAATTTAATAAGTATGGCTCGCAATGAAATAAAAAATACAACAAAGGAAAATAATAGGAAAATAAAAAAATATATAAAAATTGTGCTAAATATAAAAAGATTGGGTCAGATTAAAATCAGGGCTGAGAAACTAAAATGTTCTTTTTAAGTTTAAATAACAGCAAAGGAAGTGTAGCACCAGATTACTAATGACAAGAAACACATCTGTAAGAGGATGATTCGGTTGTTAATATCTGAGCCCTTGAATTTACTCTCCATTAATAGTTTGGCTATGATGTCATTGTAAATAGGGCATAGAGGACATGGTGGGTAATGTCAATCAACATTGACAGATTTTTTTTTCAATTAGAGTGCTTACAAAGTTTCCCTTATGCCTGCAACCCTTCATGGACTGCAGATTATGTAAAAAAAAATCTTTATTTACTAGGTATTGGGAGTGGGAATCTGTATTTTTATAATAATGATGTCAGAACTGCCCCAGTCTGATCTCTTAGAAAAGAAAGACCCTTGATTCCATTTGGTTGAAGTGATAGTTCTTTTACTAAAAGATGTATGAGACTGCCTAGGTGTTTTGAAAACACAGATGTTTAGGGTAGTCACATTCTTTTTCACAGTGCATGGCCTTGGCTGCTGGCACAAATCGGTTCCAAGCACTCCTGCTCTTCATCAATCTGTCACCTCCTGCCAATTTCCCATCATGTATTTTTCCCCCCATGTCTCCCTCCTTCTTCTAGACTTTGATGTAGGTATTGTGGTCTGCCAGTAGCCTGTGGAGCTGGCAGCGGAGTCGAACAGTGAGAAGGCTGGGGAGGAACATTGGCCAGTCCTGGAGTCTGGGGAAGGCCTAGATGAGGGCTTTGCACTGGAAACAGAGATGGGGCTAGGCCCATCTGGGAGTGATGTGTGGACTCTGGAGCCCCCAGAGTCAGACAGCAGAGAGGCAGTGGAACAGGAGAAGCCTGTTCCTAGTGCACGCATGCACAGAGCTGCCAGAAGGCAAGAGCAGCTAAAGCAAAAGGGACGACTTGGGAGTAAGGCCAGGATATGATTGGCCCCCTCCCATAAGGCTTAAAAGAGAAACAAAGGCACTTGGGGCCATTTGCAGGAAAGCAATGTTGCTAACTCTGTTTCCAGTTGGCATCTCTTGTTTGTTTCTGGACTCCATGGGCCTTTGCCAAGTAAGGCCTTTGGCAGCATGTCAAAGAAGATAAAGGTTTATGATAATTCCGAAGAACTTGTTTGCAACTAATTTCAAGGACTTGTTTGCAACTCAGCTGGGAATGAACATAATTCTCAGCTGTTACAATAAAATAGGTTTGTTTGGGACTAATAGTGTCTTGTAATGACTCAGTAAGCCTATGTCATAACAATAGGATGCCAGCAAGCTGCCAAGCCGAAGATGGTAGACCTGACAAATGGTATATATAAGGATAAAAATTTAAATGACTGTACAACAATAACATCTTTATTAGCATCCCTATCTCTGATATTTTCTTTGTTCCAAGAGCTAAGTTCTCTTTGGAAAATAACATTTAGAATGTACAAGACAAAAGTTTGGTCCATTGATTTTCAGCTGTATAGGGAAGAAAACACAATTTGGGGAATTCTTCAGGCTTTCTAATTTTTTATAAGAAACCAGTGTGGTAATAAAACATTTGCAACCCCAAAAGCTACCTCAGGAAACTGATAACACATTACACCAACCCTGAACTTTGTACATAATTTCACTATTAGAGAGGAATCAATCCTCAAAAGAGAAAGGGGCTGGGACCAAGAAAAAAAAATTTAGCCAACATTTAGTCATTTATCCATGATCCTTATAGGATCCTCTAGAGTCAGGCTAGGATTTTTAATGCAGTGAATGATCTAGAATATCATCTTAATTACCTAAGTTGGACTTGATCCAGTGCAATGAAATTGGGAAAAGGACCTAGCTGTGCACTACTGAGCATTTATGCCAGTGCTTTTGCTTTAAATAGTTTGCAATGATTTATGTCACAGTCACTGCCCTGGACAAAACCCAGAGCATCTAAAAGTACATTAAAATGGTATCTAAAGATAGGCTGCTGACAGAATGCCTGAAGTAGCAGGAGACATGAGAGGAAGAATGAACAGAAGAAATGCCATGGCAAGTCAAGACCCTGCCATTGGCAGACAGCACAGAGCAATCCTTAAAAAAGTGGATGCGCTACAATTATTTTAAAATTTACAAGAATACTGTCAATACACTTATGGGTATTCTAGGTATATAATATGATTTCTTACTAAGAAACTATATAGTCTATTGAGCTAATCACTCTGTTGGAATTACAGTGCTTGGTATTTTCAGCTACAGAGTCTATTGCCCAGTCCAGACCTGTTGAGGACATAGTTCTCACCCCTCTATTTCCCCCTCCACACACAATAGCAACTTTGAGGGGAAGAGACTTCTGAAAGTAGCAGTAGCATGGCTAAAGCACAGCCTACCCAGTAAATGAGGTCACCCTTATCTTTATTATGATAAATGGGTGATTGTCAGAATTTCTTAAAATAATCATTATCAAACTTTGATAAGCCACATGGTTTAGTGTTTGTCCAGTTCTTTGATTAAAACTTCTTCCTTGTTACTTTCAAATTTAGAGTATTAGATTATCCCACAGTGTTAATTTATCATGTGATTCCATTGAAAATTTAATTGTTTACAAATTCATCAGCTTTCAAACTTGGAACAGACAGGCCATATTTACTATAAATTATGCCTAAATTGGCAGTGTTCAGAAAAACTATAATCCCACAAAAGTATATATGTTAAAATAAAGGCCCAGGGACAAAGCAGAAAATCTAGTAAATTAACTTGCCACCATCACAGGACAATTTCATCAAAGAAATTTTAGGGTTCTCAACTTGTCATAAACCCCTGTGGCTTTAGCCCTGATTCTCAGAGACCCCTTTAAACCACAAGTCTTTAAAGCTCTTTGGATCATTATTAACATCTGAAAATTCCAGGATTCTCCTGTTGAAGAACCTTATTGTTACCATTACATTATATGTTTGAAGGATCTAAGTTTTAGCATTAATATAGGTGCTTCCAGTGAGAACTTTGGGTTTTTTCCTAATACTGAATGATTTCTCTTCTTTGCATCTGAATGCATTCTCAGCAATTTTCTCCAAAATTACTCTTCAAAGACATCAGTTCTATTTTATTCAGACTTTCTCAGAATCCAGTTTTCATAGCCATCTGTTTCAACTGAGCGAACCAGGGCCTTATCAATGTGTATCTTTGTTGTCACTGTGATATCTCTTCCTTTAAATATTGCTTCTGGATCTATCATAATTTTTCATTTTTTTCTTCCAAATGGACTCATTCTTCTCCACTTATTTTTTATTGGTTTGCTATTATTGCCTGTTGGCTTCTTATCATTATCATCATAATCAAACAGCTGACTAACTTTTGCTTTATTTTTTCACTTTCATTTTCATCGAGATAATATAAATAGCAAAAATCCATGGTTATTACTTTTTTTTAAAAAAATGAGATTGTTACCATAGGGTAGCTGGGGAAAATAGCTCTTTAGGGAAAGATAAGTGCAACTGAATAGACATTTGGGATGTGATCAATAGCCGCCCTTTCTCCTTTATTTATCTCAAAACTGTTCCTCAAACAAATTCAGATAATGTTACATGCTTAAAATAAAAGGCAGGCTTTCAGTTTACTTTGGCCCCAGATTGTGTTTGTATAGAGAGTTATTATGTTAATGACAAATATTTTAACTGAACCACAATTCAACCTTTTAAGGAGAACATTTCCAAGAAATTAATCACCACCATTAAATGTTGGGAGACTATTAAAATGTACTATAGTCATTTGTGTTCATATAGCGACACCCAGTGGCATAACATTATATTTAGTTGGGATCATATTCTGTTTTTTTCGTTTTGTTTTTCTCTGAAAAAGATCATTAATATTATACAAAACCTAAATGAATGCAAGTTTACTTTAGATTGGCCAGGGATTAGTTTCATATTGTTATCAATTACAATGTAGTTCTGGGACTGTGTACTCTGAATAAGATTTATTTTTTTATCTTCTATCTATCTATCTATCTATCTATCTATCTATCTATCTATCTATCTATCTATCTATCTATCTATCTATCTGTTGTATATAGCTGTCAATCTATATTTGGAGAGTACCAAATTAAATGCATGAAACAATACAATAAAATAACTAAAATAATTTTAAAAGCATTAAATAACAATAAAAACATTATTTCAACTATACAAGTCAAGGTATATGTGTATGTGAATGTGTACGTATCATTGTCACTTTTATTAAAATGATAAAAATTTTAAAATTTGCAACACACTACAAGTATGTTTAAGTTTGTAAACAACAAACTTAAAGACTTGAGATCCATCCCACCCCTAAAAGGATCTAATGGTAAAGAAAGTAATGATGAAACAGTTAAAGCAAATCTCTTTAACACATTCTTCGGCTCAGTCTTTGTTAACAATAATGGCTCATACCCAAAATTCCCCAGTCATACCAACGATTACGATGATCTAATACAAATAATGTGGCCATTATTGAATATGTATTTTACTTGATATTTTAATTTTGTATATTTAACTGTTTTAACCTTGGCTGTACACCGCCCTGAGTCCTTCGGGAGAAGGGCGGTATAAAAATTTAAATAAATAAATAAATAAATAAATAAATAAATAAATAAATAAATAAATAGATTTCACAGAAGATAATGTTGAAAAGGCCCTTTGCAGACTGAAACCATCTCTATCTATTGGACCTGATGGTCTATGTGCATACTTCTTAAAAAAGCTTTCCACTGTTATAGCAAAACCCCTAAGCATAATCTTTGAAAAATCTTTCAGGACCAGCTCCCTTCCCAAACTTTGGTCACTAGCCATGGTCATGCCTTCAAAAAAGGAGACCCAGCCTAGTTGAAAATTACAGACCAATTTCTTTATGCTGCGTCACCTGCAAAGTAACGGAATCAATCATCAACCAATCCATCACTCTCCACCTTGAAACAAACAACCTATTCTCTAATAAACAATTTGGTTTCAGAAAAAAATTATCCTGTAATTTACAACTTCTACACTGCAAAAACATATGGACTACAAATCTTGATCAGGGCAAAGCAATAGATGTAATTTACATAGACTTCTGTAAAGCTTTTGACTCTGTGCTACATGACAAACTTCTAAAACTAAAATCTTACGTCATCTCCGGACCCCTCCATAATTGGATAACAACGTTCCTGTCAAACAGACAACAAGTGGTCAAAATAGGCAATGCCCTATCAAATCCTGCTCCTGTCAATAGCGGTGTCCCCCAAGGCAGCATTCTAGGACCAACACTCTTCATATTATACATTAACGACATCTGTGACCATATTATAAGTAATTATGTTCTCTTCGCCGATGATGTTAAACTATTTAACACTACCAACAATGCCGTTACCCTTCAAAAAGTCCTTGACTTTGTGTCAGAATGGTCAGAAATTTGGCAACTCCAAATTTCAACCAGCAAATGCTCTGTCTTACACATTGGAAAAAAGAATCAGAACACTAAATACAAGCTTGATGGACATTAAAGACCTTGGAGTTTTCATATCAAACGATCTAAGTGCCAAAGCCCATTGCCAAAAAGGCTTTAAGAGTTGTAAACTTAATCTCGCATAGCTTCTTCTCCAGAAAGATTACACTACTAACCAGAGAATACAAAACATTTGCTAGACCAATTCTCGATTACAGCTCACCTGTCTGGAACCCACACCTCATTTCGGACATTAATACAATTGAGACATCTAATCTAACCTAAATCTGAGTGATCAAATAACCGCTTAAATAATTGACCGAGTGGATTCAGGAGACCTGATCTGTGCGGCTGCCACTGCCGCCGCCCCCCTCACCGCTACCAGGACTCAGACGACCTTAGTGGATTCAGTAGATCCTGATTTGAGCGTCTGCCGCCCCATCCCTCACTGCTGCCGGGATACGGACGACCGTTGGTCAACCGCCGGCCCCGCTGTTTCACCTCTGGTGGCCCGGTGAACTCAGAAGATCCGGATTTGAGGGGCTGCTGCTGCAGCCGCCCCCTCCGCTGCCGGTGGGCACTCGACCGCCAAACAGCTGATTCAAACAACCGCCGCCGCCCACCGCTGATCCACGCCGCATCCGCATTCTGACAGCCGTCGGACCACCGCCTGGCCCCGCTGATTCTTCTCTGGTGGCCCGGTGAACTCAGAAGATCTGGATTTGAGGGGCTGCTGCTGCAGCCGCCCCCTCCGCTGCCGGTGGGCACACGACCGCCAAACAGCTGATTCAAACAGCCGCTGCCGCCGCCCGCCGCTGACCCACGCCGCATCCGCATTCTGACAGCCGTCAGACCACCCCCTGGCCCCACTGATTCTTCTCTGGTGGCCCAGTGGACTCAGGAGATCCGGATTAGTGAGGCTGCTGCTGCCGCCGCCCCCTCAGCTGCCGGTGTACACACGACCGGCAAACAGCTATTCAAGCAGCGATTCTAACAGCCGCCGCCACCGCCCACTCTACTTCCTCCTCCATACCCAAAGGTCTTTTTAAATCTCCCACCAATCTCCACCATAAACATAGTGGATCACAGCATCCACAATTGCTATCCTGCTTACTCCATTTTCACATCACTTCCTTCTCTGCACCTCCAGTATCCCTACTCCAAATTTATTCCAGTGTAAGTGAAAGAGAGTGAAATAGTAATTGAGAAAGATTGTTTTAGAAAAGATACTTCCTCAATTATCGAATAATTATAAAATTATTCAATAATTAAAATAATTATAAAATTATTCAATAATTAAAATAGAAATAATAAGAAAGATACTTCTTCATTACTTATCACATAATTTATTTAAAATAATAATATTAAATATATCTATCTATCTATCACTATGCCAGCCAAAAAATCCAACTCTGATAAAAACTTAGAAGCAAGAATAATAGCTACAATTGAACTAAACTTGGAAAAAAGAATACTTGCTATTGAACAAAACCTAGAAAAAAGAATACTAGCCATTGAACAAAACTTAGAAAAAAAAATCCTATCAGTTATAGAACAAAGCTTCACCAATCTGATAAAACAAATTACAACACAAAAAAATGATTTCTCGACTGATCTAAATCTCTTCCCAACTCATCTACCTTTACATAATACTGATCCTTCAACCCTACCTAAACAACAATTTACTACTGACCAACTAATTAGAGATGCCTTAGAGAGGCCAAAAATCAATAATGCAATATTATTTGGACTAGATAACACAAATGAATCCGATATCACCAAAATTCAAAACTTAATTGGAAATTATAATTCATCATCCATCTCCCCAAATGAAATTATTTCAGTCTCCAGAGATGGTCCTGAATATAAAAACAGTGACGGATCAATAGCACCAAGATTCTGCAGAGTCATCTGCATAAGCGAGAACAGCAAACGTAAGTTCATATATACCATCAACTCTATTGCTAAATCTAATCCTGCCTACAGTAAACTTAGATCACGCCTGATCTATCTTTCCTGCAGCGGATACGTTCGTGAACTCCGCACTGAGCTTAAACGAAGACAAGATAATGGTGAATCAAACCTATATATTGATTACCGTGCCAATTGCATTAAAATTAAATCCTTCAATCAAAAATTCACCACCAAACCCCCCATCACCCATAACATCCAACCAGCCATCCCAACAACCAATCAAGTACCCATCAGCCAACCATCCATCGAAACTGTCATCCAATCAGCCATCGAACAAACCATTCAACCAGCCATCCGTACAGCTATCCAACAAACTATTCAACCAGCCATCCGTTCATCCATCCAACCAACCTTCCAACCAGCCTTTCAACCATCCATCCAACAAACCTTATCAACAAACAGTCTAGTACCCAACATCCAAGCACTCACTACCCAAAACTTCCATCCACCCATCCAACCTCCAATACAACCACCAGTTATACATATCCCTCAACCAACTAACATTCAAAACTAGGTATGCACGCCTCTTACCTCTTTAACACCTCTTTCTACAGATTTTAAATGTAAATTGATGAATGCAAGAAGTATTCTTAACAAATTACCTGAATTTATCCTCCTGCTAAACAGTGGTACATTTGACATTATATTTATTTGCGAAACATGGCTAATCTCTTCCATCCCTGATTCCATCATTTTAAACAAAGAATATCAAGTTCACCGTTCAGATCGTGAAAACCGAAGAGGTGGTGGAGTGGCTATTTTCTAAAAAAGGTCAGTTAATCTAAAAAACATACAAGTTGCCCACAAACTTTCTCTTCCTGAAACTATTGTATGTGATCTATCATCTAATACCGCACTTCGATTCATTCTATGCTACAGAGCCCCCGACTACGATATTACTCATGCTAATATTTTAACCTCATTACTAACTTGGGCTGCCTCTTGCCCATATCCACTCATCTTCCTGGGTGACCTAAATTTACCTCTCATCAACTGGATAACTAACGAAAGTACAACTGATCCAATCCACACAACAATATACAACGCTGTTACTAACCTAGGTCTTGAACAACTTGTAACCAATAATACAAGACTAAACAACTGCCTTGACCTCATCTTCTGCAACAATAACAATACCATTTATGGACTACAAATAAGAGAACCCTTTTCCAACAGTGATCATTGCATGATTGACTTCCATCTTAATATACGTTGTGACTTTAACCATCATATCAATAGCATTCCCATTTACAACTTCAAAAAAGCCAATTATGACTCTATAAACAATGATCTTTCATTTCTAGACTGGCAAAATCTGTTCTCAACCTGTATAACTGCTGAAGACCACTATAGAGTTTTCTACTCGAAATCAACAGAGTCATCGAACTATATGTACCACTAACTACCATCAAGATTAGGAAAAGCAAACTACCCATATCAATAAAAAGCTTCAATCTAAAAGATCCTCTGGAAAAGAAACAAAAGGGCTATGTAGCTAATTTTAAAAACGCTACAGAACTATATGCAACCAAATAAAAACTGAATGCACAAATTACCACACCAAGCAAGAAGAGGATCTTCTGCACAAATTCAATCGTGCCTTCTATAATTTTGTCAACAACAAGCTTAAAAACTCTAGACGCATGCCACCTCTAAAAGATCCTGATGGCAATGAATACAATGCTGAAGAATCTAGAGCAAACCTCTTTAATAAATTCTTTGCATCAGTTTTTGTCAACAGTGATGGCACTCATCCAACATTCCAAATTTGTACAATCAATGAGCATGACAACTTAACAATTGTTGATTTTACAGAAGAAAATGTTGGTAAAGCTCTAAGTAAATTGAAGCCATCTCTATCCATTGGACCTGATGGTCTTTGTGCTTACTTTTTAAAAAAACTCTCTAGTAATCTAGCAGAACCCCTAAGTATAATCTTTAATATAGCCTTTAGAACCAGTTCCCTTCCCAGTCTCTGGCCGCTACCCACTTTCATTCCAGTTTCCAAAAAACGCGACCCCAGCTTAGTTGATAATTATAGACCTATCTCCCTATGTTGCGTCGCCTGCAAGGTTATGGAATCCATCATCAACCAATCCATTATCCTCCACCTAGAAGCAAACAACCTACTCTCTAATAAACAATTTGGTTTCAAAAAATATTTATCCTGTAATTTACAACTTCTTCACTGCAAAAACATATGGACTAGAAATCTTGATCAGGACAAAGCAATAGATGAAATTTGCATAGACTTCTGTAAAGCTTTTGAAACTCAGTAGTACATGATAAACTTCTTCTAAAACTAAAATCCTACGGCATCTCCGGACCCTTACACCACTGGATATCTGCTTTTTGTCAAACAGACAGCAAGTAGTCAAAATAGGCAGTGCCTTATCAAATCCTGCTCCTGTCAATAGCGGTGTCCCCCAAGGCAGCGTTCTAGGACCAACACTCTTCATATTATACATTAACGACCTCTGTGACCATATTATAAGTAATTGTGTTCTCTTTGCTGATGATGTCAAACTTTTCAACACCACTGACAATGCATCCACAATTCAAAAGGACCTTGATCATCTATCTGCCTGGTCTAAAATTTGGCAACTCAAATTTCAACCAGTAAATGCTCAGTCTTGCACATTGGAAGAAAGAACCCAATCACAAAGTACATGCTTGATGGACATTAAAGACCTTGGAGTTTTTACATCTAACGATTTAAGTTCCAAAGCCCACTGCAACTACATAGCTAAGAAGGCTCTAAGAGTTGTCAACTTAATTTTCGTAGCTTCTTTTCAAAAACACCATGCTACTGACCAGAGCATATAAAACATTTGTTAGGCCAATTCTTGATTACTGCTCTGCGGCTGCCACTGCCGCCGCCCCCTCACCGCTACCAGGACTCAGGCGACCTTAGTGGATTCAGTAGATCCTGATTTGGCGTCTGCCGCCCCATCCCTCACTGCTGCGGGATACGGACGACCGTTGGTCAACCGCCCGGCCCGCTGTTCACCTCTGGTGGCCCGGTGAACTCAGAAGATCTGGATTTGAGGGCTGCTGCTGCCGCCCCTCCGCTGCCGGTGGGCACTCGACCGCCAAACAGCTGATTCAAACAACCGCCGCCGCCACCGCTGACCCACGCCGCATCCGCATTCTGACAGCCGTCGGACCACCGCCTGGCCCGCTGATTCTTCTCTGGTGGCCCGGTGAACTCAGAAGATCTGGATTTGAGGGCTGCTGCTGCAGCCGCCCCTCCGCTGCCGGTGGGCACCGACCGCCAAACAGCTGATTCAAACAGCCGCTGCCGCCGCCCGCCGCTGACCCACGCCGCATCCGCATTCTGACAGCCGTCAGACCACCCCCTCGCCCCACTGATTCTTCTCTGGTGGCCCAGTGGACTCAGGAGATCCGGATTAGTGAGGCTGCTGCTGCCGCCCCCTCAGCTGCCGGTGTACACACGACCGGCAAACAGCTATTCAAGCAGCGATTCTAACAGCCGCCGCCACCGCCCACTCTACTTCCTCCTCCATACCCAAAGGTCTTTTTAAATCTCCCACCAATCTCCACCATAAACATAGTGGATCACAGCATCCACAATTGCTATCCTGCTTACTCCATTTTCACATCACTTCCTTCTCTGCACCTCCAGTATCCCTACTCCAAATTTATTCCAGTGTAAGTGAAAGAGAGTGAAATAGTAATTGAGAAAGATTGTTTTAGAAAAGATACTTCCTCAATTATCGAATAATTATAAAAATTATTCAATAATTAAAATAATTATAAAATTATTCAATAATTAAAATAGAAATAATAAGAAAGATACTTCTTCATTACTTATCACATAATTTATTTAAAATAATAATATTAAATATATCTATCTATCTATCACTATGCCAGCCAAAAAATCCAACTCTCATAAAAACTTAGAAGCAAGAATAATAGGTACAATTGAACTAAACTTGGAAAAAGAATACTTGCTATTGAACAAAACCTAGAAAAAGAATACTAGCCATTGAACAAAACTTAGAAAAAAATCCTATCAGTTATAGAACAAAGCTTCACCAATCTGATAAAAGAAATTACAACACAAAAAAATGATTTCTCGACTGATCTAAATCTCTTCCCAACTCATCTACCTTTACATAATACTGATCCTTCAACCCTACCTAAACAACAATTTACTACTGACCAACTAATTAGAGATGCCTTAGAGAGAGGCGAAAAAAAAAATAATGCAATATTATTTGGTCTAGATAACACAAATGAATCCGATATCACCAAAATTCAAAACTTAATTGGAAATTATAATTCATCATCCATCTCCCCAAATGAAATTATTTCAGTCTCCAGAGATGGTCCTGAATATAAAAACAGTGACGGATCAATAGCACCAAGATTCTGCAGAGTCATCTGCATAAGCGAGAACAGCAAGCGTAAGTTCATATATACCATCAACTCTATTGCTAAATCTAATCCTGCCTACAGTAAACTTAGATCACGCCCTGATCTATCTTTCCTGCAGCGGATACGTTCTCGTGAACTCCGCACTGAGCTTAAACGAAGACAAGATAATGGTGAATCAAACCTATATATTGATTACCGTGCCAATTGCATTAAAATTAAATCCTTCAATCAAAATTCACCACCAAACCCCCATCACCCATAACATCCAACCAGCCATCCAACAACCAATCAAGTACCCATCAGCCAACCATCCATCGAAACTGTCATCCAATCAGCCATCGAACAAACCATTCAACCAGCCATCCGTACAGCTATCCAACAAACTATTCAACCAGCCATCCGTTCATCCATCCAACCAACCTTCCAACCAGCCTTTCAACCATCCATCCAACAAACCTTATCAACAAACAGTCTAGTACCCAACATCCAAGCACTCACTACCCAAAACTTCCATCCACCCATCCAACCTCCAATACAACCACCAGTTATACATATCCCTCAACCAACTAACATTCAAAACTAGGTATGCACGCCTCTTACCTCTTTAACACCTCTTTCTACAGATTTTAAATGTAAATTGATGAATGCAAGAAGTATTCTTAACAAATTACCTGAATTTATCCTCCTGCTAAACAGTGGTACATTTGACATTATATTTATTTGCGAAACATGGCTAATCTCTTCCATCCCTGATTCCATCATTTTAAACAAAGAATATCAAGTTCACCGTTCAGATCGTGAAAACCGAAGAGGTGGTGGAGTGGCTATTTTCTATAAAAGTCACTTAATCATAAAAACATACAAGTTGCCCACAAACTTTCTCTTCCTGAAACTATTGTATGTGATCTATCATCTAATACCGCACTTCGATTCATTCTATGCTACAGAGCCCCCGACTACGATATTACTCATGCTAATATTTTAACCTCATTACTAACTTGGGCTGCCTCTTGCCCATATCCACTCATCTTCCTGGGTGACCTAAATTTACCTCTCATCAACTGGATAACTAACGAAAGTACAACTGATCCAATCCACACAACAATATACAACGCTGTTACTAACCTAGGTCTTGAACAACTTGTAACCAATAATACAAGACTAAACAACTGCCTTGACCTCATCTTCTGCAACAATAACAATACCATTTATGGACTACAAATAAGAGAACCCTTTTCCAACAGTGATCATTGCATGATTGACTTCCATCTTAATATACGTTGTGACTTTAACCATCATATCAATAGCATTCCCATTTACAACTTCAAAAAAGCCAATTATGACTCTATAAACAATGATCTTTCATTTCTAGACTGGCAAAATCTGTTCTCAACCTGTATAACTGCTGAAGACCACTATAGAGTTTTCTACTCGAAATCAACAGAGTCATCGAACTATATGTACCACTAACTACCATCAAGATTAGGAAAAGCAAACTACCCATATCAATAAAAAGCTTCAATCTAAAAGATCCTCTGGAAAAGAAACAAAAGGGCTATGTAGCTAATTTTAAAAACGCTACAGAACTATATGCAACCAAATAAAAACTGAATGCACAAATTACCACACCAAGCAAGAAGAGGATCTTCTGCACAAATTCAATCGTGCCTTCTATAATTTTGTCAACAACAAGCTTAAAAACTCTAGGCATGCCACCTCTAAAAGATCCTGATGGCAATGAATACAATGCTGAAGAATCTAGAGCAAACCTCTTTAATAAATTCTTTGCATCAGTTTTTGTCAACAGTGATGGCACTCATCCAACATTCCAAATTTGTACAATCAATGAGCATGACAACTTAACAATTGTTGATTTTACAGAAGAAAATGTTGGTAAAGCTCTAAGTAAATTGAAGCCATCTCTATCCATTGGACGTGATGGTCTTTGTGCTTACTTTTTAAAAACTCTCTAGTAATCTAGCAGAACCCTAAGTATAATCTTTAATATAGCCTTTAGAACCAGTTCCTTCCCAGTCTCTGGTCGCTAGCCACAGTCATTCCAGTTTTCAAAAAGCGACCCCAGCTTAGTTGATAATTATAGACCTATCTCCCTATGTTGCGTCGCCTGCAAGGTTATGGAATCCATCATCAACCAATCCATTACCTTACACTTAGAAATGCACAACCTTCTCTCAAATAAACAATTTGGCTTCAGGAAAAATTATCATGCAATCTACAACTTCTCTACTGTAAAACCTATGGACTACTAATCTTGATCTAGGTAAATCAATAGATGCAATATACATAGACTTCTGCAAAGCTTTTGACTCAGTAGTACATGATAAACTTCTCCTAAAATTAAAATCCTATGGCATTTCAGGACCCTTACACCACTGGATATCTGCTTTTTTGTCAAACAGACAACAAATAGTTAAAATTGGTAATGCTCTTTCAAATCCTGTTCCTGTCAAGAGTGGTGTTCCTCAAGGCAGCGTTCTTGGACCTACTCTCTTTATAATATATATAAATGATCTTTGTATTGATATTTCAAGTAACTGTGTTCTCTTTGCTGATGATGTCAAACTTTTCAACACCACTGACAATGCATCCACAATTCAAAAGGACCTTGATCATCTATCTGCCTGGTCTAAAATTTGGCAACTACAAATTTCAACCAGTAAATGCTCAGTCTTGCACATTGGAAGAAAGAACCCAATCACAAAGTACATGCTTGATGGACATTGCCTCGCAGATGACCCCACCCTGTCAAAGACCTTGGAGTTTTTACATCTAACGATTTAAGTTCCAAAGCCCACTGCAACTACATAGCTAAGAAGGCTCTAAGAGTTGTCAACTTAATTTTACGTAGCTTCTTTTCAAAAAACACCATGCTACTGACCAGAGCATATAAAACATTTGTTAGGCCAATTCTTGATTACTGCTCTCCTGTCTGGAACCCTTACCATATATCTGACATCAACACAGTTGAGCGTGTCCAAAGGTATTTTACGAGAAGAATTCTCCATTCCTCTGAAACTAATAAAATACCTTATTCCACCAGACTTGATATCTTGGGTCTAGAAAACTTGGAACTTCGTCGCCTTGACTGGATCTGGGTTTAGCATATAAAATCATCCGTTGTAATGTCCTTCCTGTCAATGACTTTTTTAGTTTCAATAACAATATCACAAGAGCTACAAACAGATTCAAACTCAATGTCAACCGTTCCAGTTTAGATTGCAGAAAACACGATTTCTGTAACAGAATTGTATATACTTGGAATGCATTACCTGACTCTGTGGTTTCTTCTCATAACCCCAAAGGTTTCACTCAAAAACTGTCCACGGTTGACCTCACCACTTTCCTAAGAGGACTCTAAAGGGGCGTGCATAAGAGCACAAACGTGCCTACCGTTCCTGTCCTACTGTTTCTTTCCCTATGTATATACACGTTTTTAGTACCTCATTTCTCCTCATATATACGTTCATATATTTATAACCTTTTATGTAACGCTTGTATATATTGTTATGACAAATAAATAAATAAATAAATAAAAATAAATAGACATGTCCAGAAATATTTCACAAGAAGAGTTCTCCATTCCTCTGATCACAACAAAATACCTTATGCCACCAGACTTCAAATCCTGGGTTTAGAAAATTTAGAACTCCGTCGTCTTCGGCATGACCTGAGTATAACTCATAAAGTCATCTGCTACAATGTTCTTCCTGTCGAAGACTACTTCAGCTTCAATCGCAACAATAGACGAGCACACAATAGATTTAAACTTAATGTGAACCGCTCCAATCTTGATTGCAGAAAATATGACTTCAGTAACAGAGTTGTTAATGCTGGAATGCACTACCCGACTCTTTGGTCTCTTCCCAAAATCCCCAAAGCTTTAACCAAAGACTATCTACTATTGACCTCACCCCATTCCTAAGAGATCTGTAAGGGGCGTCCTTAAGAGCACCATCGTGCCTACTGTTCCTGTCCTAATGTTCCCTTTGACTGTATCCAATTCATATAGTTATTTCATGCTTATACTTATATATACTGTTGTGTTTGACAAATAAAATAAATAAAATAAAATAAATAAAAGTATACCTCTATTTCTCAAAGTAACTAATTGTATTACGAAAAAAAAGAAACAAAGGAAAATAATTTCAGTAGAATGTGAAAATATTTGGTTCATATCAAAGAAACCTTTGTAGGAAAGTGTTTCACATTTGGGCCAATACAAGTTCTTTCTACTATTTCCACAACCATTAGGCCAAATGAGATAGACTGGCACTTGAGGAGAAATTGAAACCAATAGGAAATATAGTATATAAGCAGAATTCCATATATATTCTTTCCCAGTCGTGAAATTCAATAATTTTTCCTACCAGTTCTGTGGGCGTGGCTTGGTAGTCATATCACTGAGTGGGCGTGGCTTGGTGGTCATGTGTCGGGTGGGCATGTCTTGGTGGTCATATGACCAGGAAACACAACTATCACACTTTACACAAAATATTGGCTCGGGCAATAGGTAGTAAAAAAAATGCTTTAAAAAGTAAAAAAAAAAAAGTTCTGACTATTGTGTGGCATAGCTGATTGTCACAGCAAAACTACTTCTTTAGTTTTTTAAAGCACTTTTTTGCTACCTATTGCCTGAACCGGTAGTAAAAAAAAATGCTTAAAAAAACTTTAAAAAAAAGTTCAGATGATCAGTTGTGCCGCGCAATTGTGGGAACTTTTTTTTTTTTAAAGCATTTTTTTTACTACCGGTTTGGGAAAACCAATAGCATTTTCACTACCGGTTCAGGTGAACCGCCCCAAACCGGTAGCATTTCACCCCTGTTCTTTCCTATATCTAGGGTTTGGTTCACATGTGTCTCATATTTTCCCTAAACTATCCATAATGGACCTGTAGTACATAATGCAGGCTGTATACTGTATCTGCATCTGTGCTGATCCCGCTCTGTGCACCAGAGCTTTTTTGAAACTGTTGCATTCAGTTTGTTCCTAATAAAAGTACTTTTCTCTAAATCTATGGAGCCAAGGATTTTTCTTTCCTAGGGAATGAACAGAGGCAGCCCTGACATTAAGCAAGCTCTGCTTTAATGGTCACCCAGGAGACAGCAGTCTACTATGGGGATCAAGCATCCAATGTCTGACTACAGGAGTGAGCTGGAGGAAATTGGAGCAACGGCCGGCTCTTCCACTTAACCACACCGGACTCGAGGTGAGGCAGAATGGCAAGAGGAGCTGGACTTCAGTGAGAAGTCCATCAGGCTCAGGTGGGTGAGGGGAGTGGGGCAAAGGGAAGATCTTCCCTGGAGAGAAGCCCAGAGGAAGCCATGCTGAACCAGGCCCTATTCCTGATTAGGAGGTTAAGGGGAGTTGAAGAGCCCAAGAGCCTCTTGGACAGGCAGCTTCTCAAGGTTCCTGGGTCACTCCAGACCAAGCTGCGCAAGCCACTCTATCTGCAGGGACCATAACTTGAAGGCCCCAGGCCCCAAAGGTCCCAGCCTTGGGTGTTAAGTATGGGGGTGACCCTGAGCAATTGGGCTTCTTGCTGGTGCAAGTCTGCTTAGTATATAACTTGCTAATAAAGCTCAGTAGTAATAATAATAATAATAATAATAATAATAATAATAATAATAATAATAATAATAATAATAATAATAATAATAATAATAATAATAATAATATTTTAATTTGTATACCGCCCTTCTCCTGAAGGACTCAGGGCGGTTTACAGCCACAATAAAAATACAGCAATACATACAATATTAAAAACAAACATTAAAAAACTTATTAAATTTGGCCTAATATTAAAATACACTAAAAAATTAATAAAAAATTAAAACCCCATAAAATCAGCTAAAAATTGAAATTAAAATTCAAGCCAGTCCAGCAAGATGAAACAAATAAGTGTTAAGTTCGCGGCGAAAGGTCCGAAGGTCAGATATTTGTCGAAGTCCAGGGGGAAGCTCGTTCCACAGGGTGGAAGCCCCCACAGAGAAGGCTCTTCCCCTGGAGGCCGCCAGTTGACATTGCTTGGCTGATGGCACCCTAAGGAGTCCCTCTCTGTGAGAACGCACAGGTCGCTGGGAGATACAAGATGCCAGTAGGCGGTCCCGTAAATATCCCGGTCCTAAGCCATGGAGCGCTTTAAAGGTGGTAACCAATACCTTGAAGCGCACCCGGAAGACAACAGGCAGCCAGTGCAGTCTGCGCAGGATGGGTGTTACATGGGAGCTCCGAACCGCTCCCTCTATCACCCGCGCAGCTGCATTCTGGACTAACTGGAGCCTCCGAGTGCTCTTCAAGGGGAGCCCCATGTAGAGAGCATTGCAGTAATCCAAGCAAGAAGTAACAAGAGCATGAGTGACAGTGCATAGGGCATCCCGGTCCAGGAAGGGGCGCAACTGGCGAATCAGGCGAACCTGATAAAAAGCTCTCCTGGAGACGGTCGTCAGGTGATCTTCAAACGACAACCGCCCATCCAGGAGAACGCCCAAGTTGCGCACCTTTTCCATCAGGGCCAATGACTCGCCCCCAACAGTCAGCCACAGCTGCAGCTGACTGTACCGGGGTGCCGGCATCCACAGCCACTCCGTCTTGGAGGGATTGAGCTTGAGCCTGTTCCTCCCCATCCAGACCCGTACGGCTTCCAGACACCGGGATAGTACTTCGATAGCTTCGTAAACTAATGGGTCCATAGTTACATGGATCAATTTTATTTCCCTTTTTATAGATTGGTACAATAATTGCCATTCCCCAGTCTCCAGCATACATCCAGTCTGATCTATAAATGTAAAGAGACATGCTAAAAGAGGTGTTTATCAGCGAAGGTGCTTTTTAATTATTAATTATTCAGCAATGTGGGCTTCATTATATTTAAGGGATCCCATCAGCCAGGATACCTCTTGTGGTGTAACTGGGGGCCAGTAAGGGGCTGGGTCCAAATTAATCTGACCTCTCATTCATTTCATAGATGGGTTCTATATACAACTCCATATAGTTGTCTTCCAGGTGTGAGTTGGGACTTGGTTAATGGGTGGAGGGAGTGGTATTCCCAGTCCTCTAGTGATATGCCAAAAAATGAGATGTATCATTCATCCTGAATTAATTTATTCCAGGACTCCTTCAATGCCGCAGTTTTCTTTTCTTTTAAGAGGCCTTATACTGAGCCTACAAACATCTTAGGTAGTGAGTTTGATCTTCAGAAGGGGAGTTTTTTTTCTGTACTCCTTATATCCTCTAATTGTAAACAAGCCTGATCAAACTGTTTTCTATTCTTTATAATCTTCTTTCTGGAATGAGGCAGTGTTCCATTGGTGAGATATGATTTTAGATTGGCAATTAAAATTTCAAGTGCATCTAAATGTGATCCTTGAAATTTACTTTCTAGGAGATGTACATACACTTCTATAGCTTCTGAGGCTTGTATTCCTTTGGCGACTTCAATTGCATTTTTCTCAGTCCATTTAATTCTCACCTGGGTATTATAATTATCAGTTCTTGGTAGATAGATTGAATTAGTTCTTAGGAATTTCCAATGAAATGAGAGTTAGAATTACTGGATAGTGGTCACTTTCCAGTTGTGAATCTATCACCATTTTCAGTGCAAAATTCAAAAGATCACATGGTACTATCCAGTAATCAACTATAGATTTTCTTCCTGCACCCCAATAGGTGTGTGCCTGTTTGTTCTGTGTGTATGTTTAAGGCCGAGAAAGAGGAGAGGACTTGGCCAAACTTTTCCTGCCTCCCTTTGCAGCCGAAGCTGCTCAGAAGGCAGCTGCTACTGCCTGTCCCTTTAAGGTACTTTGAAACTGTCCACCATCTGTAAAGGATGTGCATAAGAGCACAAACGTGCCTACCGTTCCTGTCCTGTTGTTTCCTTTCGTTATATCCAATTAATAGAGTTATTACATACTCTTACTTATATATATGCTTATATACTGTATAGTTATTTCATGCTTATGCTTATACTGTGTGACCAAATAAATAAATAAAAATAAATAAATAAAATCTGGCCCTGTGCAAAGGCAGCCAAGCGGGGCAGCCACCACCAAAGGAAATGGGCTCAATTCTCCCAATCAAGCTGAAGCTGAATGGTGGTGGGGAAGGAGGGGGGATGAAGAAAGAGGCAGTTGTCCGGGAAGAAGCAGGGAGAGTGAGTAAGGGGCCTCTGAAGGAGGGGAAATGGGGTGGAGGTAAGTGAGCCAAGTCAATCTGGCAAAGAGTGAGACCACAATGGAAACATGTAGGAGCAAGCGGGGCAGTGGCGGGGGGGCGGGAGGTGTCCCTTTAGAAAAGCAGGAGGTGGGTGAACACCGTGGCTTCTTTTGTAGGATCTGGAGCTTAGCAGGTTCTTCTGTTTTGGAAAGTGGTGTTAGTTGCACCCCTTGCCCTAAAGCAAAGTTTTCTTTGAAGCCTGGATGGCTGAGCACTGCTCCATCTCTCTGGTTGTCCTTTATATTCCCTGTTGCTGCCGCTGCCCTGCTGGCTTTTGCTGGTCCAAGCTTAAGAAACTTTACTTCATTAATCTCATTCTGCTGCCTTTCCATCCTCCCCCCCCTGATTAAATTTCTCATCCTCCCCAGGCTTTAGACCCGATTTAGTGAAGCAAAGCAGACATGCCAGGTGGGAAGGAAGAGAGCTGGTTTTTTTGGCTCAGGGTTGGATCTTGGCCACCACATTGGAGGTTTCATTAAAAGTCTTTTTTAAAAAATGTGCCCGCCCCTTTCTTCACATGGGATTGCCCAGCAGCGAGGATGGAGAAGGGGGCATCCGCTAGTAGAGAGAGGAGTGCTTCTGGGATGACGGGAGCCGGGAAGAGAAAAGGCAGCGAAACCTACAAGCAATGCTTTGGCCTGCTGGCTGGCCTCTTTATTCCCCCTTGCATCCAAGGCAGCCGGGTAACAACACACGAGGCCACGGACGCTTTATAGCATAACATCTCCTTGCATGAGAAGTGACCAAAGGGCCTTTTTGCTGGAAGCGCCACCCTCGTTCAGTTTGCCTCTGGTGGCACTCAGCTGAGCGCAGCTGCCCCAGCAACCGAGAGAAGCAGATCCACTTCAGCCACACTACCACCACCAAAATCTTTCAAGTCTTGAAATGTTTCTTAAAAGTCATCCCAAAGTGGTGAGCAAAGTAGACTCCTTATCTTACATTCTCATTAGGTGTAGTCCTCGACTACAATTGAGCCAAAATTTCCATTGCTAAGATTTAAGTGAGTTTTGCTCCGTTTTGTGATTTTTCTTGTCACCATTAAGTGATGTTCAGTAGTAGTAAAATAAATATTGTATCTTGTTGAGGCCTTTGAGGCGAGTGTCCGGGAGGTGGGTCAGGCATGGTGAGTGATGTCGAGTTGGCCATGCCCACCCAGTCACATGATCACCCAGCCACACCTACCCAGCTGGTCATTACTTTGGCTGTAAACCGCCCTGAGTCCTTTGGGAGAAGGGCGGTATAGAAATTGAAACAATAAATAAATAAATTAGGGCAGAGAACCGGTTATATTATTTAAATTCTACCACTGATCAAAGGGATGATAGACTGTTTAAAGGACAGGAGTATCTGCTTCTTAAATTTGCTGTACTTACATTTCTCTCTCGTGTGAAGTACTCCTCAATTCTTGATGTTTTGCAGAGTTCAAACGAGGGAGATGTCCTGGGCTAACACCATGGTGTTTCTTTCTTTCCCCCATAACTATCAATTCCAATCAATATCTGTCATCTGTATATTTGTCTTCATTATTGTTTCATCCAAACAAAGTTAGTTAAGTAAAAATAAGTCAAGCAAAAGTACTAAAAAGCTAATTACATAATAAAATAATAAAACTGAGTGGAGCTGCTATAAACGTGTGTTGCTGGGCTGACAGCTCATGCTCCTCCTCAATTAGACAGAAAGGCTTTCCTAATCATCATGTTCCTGGAGCAGACAGCTTCACAGAGCTTTACAGCACTCTCTGGGTGGTTTACAATATCAGCATGCTGCCCCCAACAATCTGGATCCTTGTTTTATTGACCTTGGAAAGATGGAAGGCTAAGTCAACCTTGAGCCCCATCAGGGTTGAACTCGAGGCTGTGGGCAGAATTTGCCTATCATACTGCATTCTAACTACTTAGCCACCAGGATTCCTGGGTAAGGATGTGGCCCAGTTACAGATTACTATACAATCATTTTAAGAAAGATGAACCTATCTCCACTTTCTGAATTGGACTATTGTGTGTATTAATGATATCCAATAAATTTTGAAAAGAGAAATGCTGTATATTTAGGAATATTAATGCAAGGTGTTTCCAAAGTAACTTTTAAAATTTGAAACAAAATTGATACAATTTCCAGAAAAGGTAGGGAAAGAATATGGTTTAATTTATTGACTTAATAGTTTCTGTGTCAATTTTACACTTAATCAATTTAATAAGAAAAAATACTGTATTATATATAATTTACATGCAAATTGATTGAATGAAGCATTATAACTTCATCAAATTCAAAATCCAAGCAATTTATATTCCATTATCTAATCATTTCTCATTACTGCAAACAATTTCACCATATTTCTGATGCTCATTAAACAAAACGTAATTTTTAAGACATGAAAAATAGAATTTTCTGATCTTAATCTCATTCTCACTCTTTAAACCTACCATCTCAAGATTTACAAATTAAATCTACTATTATTGGAAGTAAGTTAGAGCAAGTTCAGGGAGCTTTCTCCCATGTTTGTATTATATTCATTGTTGCTGTTGATTTTCTTAATTAAGTTTCAAAAGTAGTTATGGAACTAAAGCCCCCCCCACCCCACCCCAAGGCTACTTCAAAGGCTTAAACAGCCAGATAATTAGTTTGTTTGATAGAAATAGCTTTATAAGATGTCAGACCAAATATCAGTGAGTGGAACTCCAAATGGGTGCTTTGTTTTTATGAATCATGGAAGAAATCAGTCCTTGAAGGTTAATTGTGAAGCAAAGCAACTTTTCATTTTTAAGCCATAGACCAGCTTGCTCATCCAGTTTGTACATACAAAGAAGCCATTTTGAGAAGATACAGCTGTTTGAAGCATACGTATTTTCCTTGATTTATGGCTTTGTGAAATTGAGTGTGTCACCTTTGCTGCCCAAACCATCAAAGAGTAATCTGGTATCAAGATTATCTCTTGATGAGTCTTTCAAATATCTAAATTTATATATCTTAAAAGTATTTCATATATCTAAATTGTCTTGGCCTTGATTGCTTGTTTTTTTTAATTTATTTGAATAATGAATCAGTGTTTTACTATGTTTCCCTTCAAGAACAGAATGAATTGTATTTACACTTTTAACTGACCAGGATAGTACAAACCACTTTCATGTACATTCATAATATAAGGGGAATCATAGCTTTTCTCCACCTGTGTGTAATAGATTTCTTCAGATACAGTTGGTGCTTCTTTCGAGCCCATTGTACCATCTGGATTGACATTAGTAATGCAAAAACACCAACTAAAGAAAAAGAAGGAAATTGCTGGTCAACTGGGTCATTGTCAGAAAATATATTTTCTCTCGCCCACCCTCACCAGCCATACAAGGTTGTTTTAGAATTGGGAAGATTTGTACTGCATTAAAGCTTAAGAGGCAAGATCCTAGATGGAATTCATGCATTTTTGGAAGTAGTCTGATGAGATTTTATTTTTAGTAGCTTCCATGTTTACTGAACATTGTCTATTTAAAAATAAGGCTTCCTCAAATTCCCTGATTTCAAAGGAAAAACCTTATTATTGAAATGTTCCTCGTGCTGGATCAAAAAAAATATTAATGGAGAGAAATTAAATTAAATAGTGCACACACTGCAAACAACAAGCCTTTAATATCATATTTTATAAGATATATTCTTGGTTTTTCGAAGTCTAAGTTCATTTTTGGAGAGCTACTTTATTTTCTGGTAAGTGGCATTTGTATTAACAATCATGGCAACTTTTTTTTTTTGGCAGCCATTTTCATTTCCATCACGTGTTCCCAAAATTGTAAGTGTGCCTTTGTCTAAAAAAGCTAACTCTAAAAAAATAATGTTGTTGATTAAGACAATAATAGAAATAAATCCTAAACTGATTTTTATTCTGCTTGGTTCGCTGGAAGATGAAAGGAGTCAGCTGTTACATAGTTCTTAATTAATACAAATCATATGTATTCTTACCTGGCAGAGTTTGTGTCATCACTGTAAAACACAACCAAGAGCCAATCTATTATAGGAATAAAAGAGAAAACCTTCACCAGATGGCAATAAAAGTACCTTCTTTTTTTTGTTTTGGCTGAATTGTTGGGCTCACATTAGGCTTCAGTGGAAGCTGTTCCATCTCCCCAGGCACCATCTAGGGCAGCGCCAGCAAACTTTTTCAGCTCAAAAGTTTGAAAAAAACCTAACATGACTCTGCAGACATATCACACTCAGTCACCCACAAAAGAAAGTGAAACAATTCTCCATCTCCCTCCCACATCTATACCACCCTGAACAGAGGCACTTGGTAGCGGCACCAAGGCTGAATCTAACATAAAGGCCTTGACTTATCAAAAGGACTTTAAACTAAACCTGGGAGAATGACCAGTCCTTAGGATCTTTAGGATCTAATCCCAAGTATAAACCTCAAGACAACTAAACAAACAATGAGGTAAGAAATGATGGTGTCAATGTAGAGTTGGCGAATCCAGAATCCAGAAAATCCTAGGACATTATTTTATCAAGAATATAAACTGAATAAATCCACATTGGCACAGAAGCAGTGAAACCAGCTCTGGGCTTCCTGTGCAAATGCACACAGAGTTCATTTAATCTTTCCCCTCAGGCCACCCCAGTCCATTATGTCCACCAATAACTTCTATTCATTTTGTTTTGGGAACCAGCCGATCATGTTGTGACATCTGCTCTGGATGTCCTTGAGGGGGGAGCAATGTCTCATGGGAATCAATGATGCTTGGATGCCATTCGCTCCACCCTTGCAGTCCACTCCCCACCACCCTATTCTTTGTCAAGTTGCAAGCAAAGCAGAACATAGGTGAAAGTTCGAGTCTGTCTTGACATGCCGACCCCCCCCCCCAGAAGAAGGGTAGACCTGAAATAACAATAAACATACAAATACAGTATTATTTACAACCCAATTACTGCTACATCCTTTATTGAGGCCATTGAGGGTACCTAGTTCTGAAACCTTTTAACTAACCTCATTGTCCTAACATCCGGTGTAGCCATCCACTCAGCATCTGCTGGTTAGACTTTCTATTGTACTAATTTTTCCTTATGATATCTGGAATCAAGAATCATTTTTATCTCATAGTGCTCCTCTCCCTTAACTAGGATGAGAGGAGGAGATGGTTCTTTGACTGGCCTAAAACCCTGAAAGGGTTTTAAAAGACCACAGTGAAATACCAGATGAACTTGCCTTCTTGGCAACTTTAACTCCGGATTCATAATCTGGACAAATTTGGAAAGGTCCTATGTATTTGAGACTGAACTTTTTACAAGGCCGTCTCAGGTTTAGATACTTGGTGGACAAATACACTTTATCCCCCACTCTAAATTCCTTTTCTGATCTGCTTGCCTTTTTTGACTTTCCCTAGCTGTATTTAGTGCTTCATGCATGGCAGACTATATGGCTTTTAGAGTATTTATCCAGTCGGCTAATGACACTGAGGCCGGAGCTTCCTGTGGGAGCTCTGGCATGAGTATGAACTCAGTCCCTGTGGCCACTTTGAAAGGGATAAAATCTGTGCACTGAGTTGCTATATGCCACTTCTGTGAAGGCAGAAGCTCAGCCCAATTAGTCTGCTGATAATTTATGTAACAGCGCAGTATTGGTCTACTGAGTTGGCACATTCAGCCGCCCATTTGGTATTTGGATGGTAGGTGGAGCTAAGTCCCTGGGAGGAGCCTATCACTTTTAAAACTTCCTGCCAAAATGTTGTGGTGAATTGCATCCCCTGTCTGAGATCATGTGTTTTGGGATTCCGTGTAGTCTGTAGAAGTGTTGCACAAACATCTTGGCTAGGACCTGGGCTAAAGGAATCTTCAGACAAACCATAAAGTGTTCTTGCTTCGGAAACAGGTCAATGACAATCCAAATTTCTGTGTTCCCTGCACTCTCAGTCAACTCCATAATAAAGTTCATAGATATCTCCTCCCACAGGCTAACTGGGTTGGCTACTGACTGTAGCAAGCCTGGAGACTCTGTTTCATGGAGGCACACAGAGGACAGCTGGCAACATAGGCTTCTCTGTCCTTTTTCATCTTTAGCTACCAGAACTGTCTCTTCACTAGGTGAAGGAGCTTCATAAACCCCAAATGCCTTCTGGATTTTCTATCATGGCTTCAAACACCAAAGTTCTCTGGCTGGCTGCAATGTAAACTTTATTCCTCTTCCAGGCTAAGCTCTCCTTCATCAACAGATCATCTTTATGTCTTTGGAACTATTCATTCATCCCCAAAGCATTTTTTAGCATTTGTATCATCAAGTCCCGAGCCAGCTTCCTCTACTGCCTTGCAAGCACTGGGCTGCAAGCTGCCTGGATGGGATAATGGAGTTAACTACCTCCTCTCAGATATTTCTGTATTGGGGCATGCGAGATAAGGCATCAGCTAAGAAATTCTTCTCACCCAGCAAGTAGAAAAGGGTAAAATTGAAGCAAAAAAACCCTGAGCCCCTTGGACCTGCTTAGGAGATAGCTTCTTCGGGATCTTTAATGCCTCCAGATTCTTGTGATCCATCCACACTTTGAATGGAATCTTACTGCCCTCTAAGAACTGCCTCCAGAGAAGAGCCCACCAGACCATGTAAGCCTTCTTCTCCCAGATGGTCCACTGCCTCTCAGTATCAGACAATTTGTGAGATGTGTAGGCACATGGTTGCAATTTTCCCTTTTCATTCCCTTTCTGCCATATCACTGGCATCTGCCTGGACCACAAAAGGCTCATTTGGGTTTGAATGCTTCAAGACCAGCTCAGCAGCAAAGAGCCACTTCAGCATTTCGGAGGCTGCCTGGCATTTGATAAACTTGAGCAAGTTGGTGATAGACGAGGTTATCTGGACAAATATGGGAGTGAACTGCCAGTAAAAGTTCATGAATCCCAGGAAGCTGTGCAACTGCTTCCTGGTTTGAGAGCCCTCCCAATTTAGGATTGCTCTCATCTTGGCCAGGTCCATCTCCACCCCACCCTTGGAGATGTGGTTCTTCAGGTAGTCTAGATTGGTCTTCTGGAAGTCACATTTAGATTGCTTTGCATATAGCTGGGCTTTGTGCAGCTTCTCAAGTACTACTCTCATTAGCCTTACATGCTCTTCCATGGTCTCAGTATAAATTGGGGTATCATCTAATTATACTAGCACCCTTTTGTACAGGTGTTCATGCAAGAACTAATTTATTATTCTATGACTACTATTGGTGCCCCTTGGAGTCCAAATGGCATTGTCTGAAATTGATAGCAACATGGAAGGCAGTTGAATGCAGTTTTCTATCACCCTTCTCTTTAATCCTCACTCAGTAATAGGCTTCCCTCAAGTCCAGCTTAATAAAGATCTTCCTCTTGGCTATGTAGCCTAGCATGTCATTCATAAGGGGGAGGGGATACATATTGTCATGTATATGAATTTAATCCTCTGTAATCTATGCATAATTTGGGAGACCCATCTTTCTTCTCTTTAAAATTACAGGGGCAGCTATCCTTGCTTTGCTGGCTGGATAAATCCCCTGGCTAACTTCTAAGTTCCTTCATCTTCCTCACCATCATGGAATACATCTTTGGCTTGGGTAATTTAGTACCTGGTAAGATTTCAACAGCACAGTCTGTGGGGCAGTGGGAGTATATCTGATTCCCTTTCACCGAACACCTCTTTTAGGTCACAGTATTCAAAGAACAAGCAACTCTAACTTCTTGCTTCCTTTAAGGGTATTTGCTAACTCCACTTTTAGTTTCCTAACTGGTGTTCAGGGTTTTTGCTGGCTCCTGCTGGCTAGCCATTTTCTTCCTCATTTGTCACTTGTTGCTGTCCCAATCTACTGTTGGATTCCATTTCTTTAAGCAAGCTAGTCCTAGGACCATGGTCTCATCATTCCAGGAGCCACAATAAAATCAACAGTCTCTATGTGAGTCACAGCTCTGAGGCTCACTGGCTCCATTAGACAAGTTGCTGCTGCCCTCCCATAAATGAGTCAACTCCAGTTCTCTCTAACTGGAGAATCGTATGGGCTGCTTTAACTTCCTCAGCCTCAATCTTAGTTTCTCCACTGTCTGAAGGCTAATTAGGCACTGAGTAAACCCTGAATTCAACAAGGCCATAAGGGGAGGGCACCAAAATCTCCATTTGGGCCATCATAAGGGTTATGGTGCCACTTACCATTGGATCATCTTCCCCTTTCCTGTCACTTTCATAGAAAACCAAACTGGGGTTTCCATGGGTTGGAGTTCCCTCCCCTTCTCTGCATTGGGGAGAGACCTCCATGACGTGTTGAGCTGTCTGCATTTTCTCCTTTGGCTTTGGGGGTGTTTTTTTTTTTGCTTCAGTTGGACCAGGATTCGCGGTGCAGATGCCAGCTATGGTACAAGACAATCAACTACCCAGTGGACGTCCTTCCTTCCCATATCAGAAATATGGTCCCAGGATCCAGCAGGACTTCTCCCCCTTGGTAGAGGACCCACCCTCTATCCCTCCAAGGAACACTGGGCATCTCTTGAGCATTCAGTGGGGCTGGTTCTCATGTGCAACATGCTTCCGATACTCCATCAGGTCAAGCTCCACATTTGTGGCTAACTGATACCATGCTGGAAGGTCATGGGGCACACACACTATGGGCAGTCAGTTGTGATACAGCTCCTTGTTCAGCCCCTCTCAGAAAGGTAGACCAGCATACATTTGGGCCAATCTCTTAGGTGAGCTGCCAGGCTATGAAAATCTTGGGTGTAGTCTGCCTCCGGCCACTTGCTTTGCTGCAGGGAGAGGATGTGGGTTTCTGCACACCAGGCTGCTGTGGGGTCTTCAAATCTGTCTCACAACATCTACATCCTGATCTTGCAGCTCTGGAGCCCCCTTGTCATGGTGAAACACCAGCTATCCCACTGCATCCCCCTCCAGGCTTAATGTAATGGCATTGATCTAGGCATTGACACTCATCTGGGTTCATCGCTTCATGGTGCTCCATGTAGTTCCAGACTTGGGTCATGAAGTAAGCCAAGTTGTTGGGTCGCCCACTGAATTGGACTGGTAAGGGAGGTGGCAGTCGGTACTTTTGCACTAGAATGTATCCAGGTGGCAACCCCACTACAGCCAGGGGCACCTGAATGGATATACCAGCTGCTGCTGGTGTGCCATTGCCTGCCCCCTCAATGTGGCTGCATCTGGGATGGGAGCCATTGTCCCTTGGTGGGGGCTTCCACCGACTCAGATGGGATCAGCACCATCAGCTGCAGGAGGGGAGGGGAGGCAATGGTTTCATGGCCCCGACTCCTGTGACCACGCTTTCAGTGAAATGGCTCCCCAGACCTTCTCCCTTAGCTGCTCAATCAACAGACTGCAGTTGCAGCTGGAAACTTCCACTTGGTTGGGTCATCCTGCTTAGCTGCTCACATAGCCTTCCAGTTCCTCCCTGGATCACCATGACTCTAGGGGGGATAGGCTGATTCTCTGCTTCTGCCACCTTCCTCACATAGCTCACCCACCAGCCCCTGGTGCCAAAATACAGTCCTTCCATTGCCATTCCCCCCACCCTTGCATTCCACTCGACCACCACCCCTCTATTCTTTGTGAAGCATGAGCAAAGTGGAATATAGCTGAAAGTTTAAGTTAGTCTTGACAGATGGGAAGGAAGAAAAACTCAGATATAGGAAGCCTACCCACGATCAGACATAAAGGATTCAAATGCTTATATTCAAATGCTCAAAGTTTGAGAACAAACAAAATAAACTTGAAATACTAGTACACAATGGCAAGTATGATATAGTTACCATTATCAAAATTTAGTGGAATGAAATGGATCAGTGGAATATACTGATGGAAGGATACAAACTGTTCAAAAGATATAGACCTGACAAAAGAGGAGGTGGAGTTGCATTATATGCAAGAGATCACTAATCTCTACAGAGATGTACAAAACCCAAATGAAAGCCTCCTAGAATGCATATATAAAGAATGCATATATAAAGAAAAAGAAATAACATTTTCATAGGTGCATACTACAGGCCACCCAACCAAGCAGATGAAATAGATGAATTATTTGCTAACTATTTAACAATGTATTACTAGCACAGTATTAATAGGAGATTTTAATTTACCCTGATATCAACTGGGAAACAAATTCTGCATAAAGTGGGAGATCAAACTGGTTCCTGACTAATCTAGATGACAACTTTGTCATCTGAAAGGTAGATTGGAGGGACAGTTTTACTGGACCTAATACTAACAGAGAAGAAATGATAGAGAGGATTAAAATTGCTGGAACTTTGCGTAAAAGTGACCCTGTCATATTGAAATTCAATATAATGCAAATACAAACAATAGAACACAATCAGTGCCTCAGCCTTTAAAAGAGCTGATTTTAACAAAATTACAGAGAGTTTGTGAAGGATTCAATGGATTAAAATCTTAAGGGGAAAACAATTCAAGAAACTTGGAAAACTCTGAAAAATAGGATTACAAAAGCCCACTCCAGCTCAAAACCACTGAAAAAGAAAAACAAGCATGACTATACAAAGAACTCTCTCATAAACTGAAAGACAAAAAGTACAGGTACAAAATATGGAAAGAGGGACCTATTATTAAGGCCTGCACTTGCAAAGATGAAGTCAGGAAAGCTAAGACTCTCAAATAATAATAAAAAATTATTTCAACATATAAAAAAACAAGAAAAAAGTCAAGGTAACCATCAGTCCACTAATGAGAGAAGATGACAAGAAAGAAACAGGCAGTAGAGAGAAAGCAGAGCTGTTTAATTCATTCTTGGCATCTTGGCATCTGTCTTCGCACAAAAAGATAATAAGCCCAACCTACCAAGATTAAAAGACAGACTAAAAATACAAATGAAAATAAGTAAGAAAATAAGTAGTACAAGAACAACTATCCACTCTAGATGATTTCAAGTCACCAGGACCTGATGGATTACATGCCAGAGTTCTGAAGGAGCTGGCAGATATGATCTTAGAACCATTGAATCATATATTTCAAAGATCCTGGAGCACCAAGGAACTACCAGAGGACTGGAAAAGAGCTGATGTGGTTCCTATCTTCAAAAAAGGGAAGGGAAAACTTATCCAAGAAACTAGAGACCAATCAGTCTGGGAAGATCCTGAAAAACATAATCATGCAACAGATCTGAGAAAACATAGAAGCAAGCAAAGTTGTAACCAGAAGCCAACACAGGTTTGCCAAAAACAAATCATGTCAAACAAATCTTACTTCATTCTTTGACAAAGTACTTAAATTAGTGGACCAGTGAAATCAGTGATGGAATTCAAATAATTTAACAACCGGTTCTCTGCCCTAATGACCAGTTGGGTAGGTGTGGTTCGGTGGTCATGTGACTGTGTGGGTGTGGCCAACTCAACATCACTCACGATGGGCACTTCGCCTTAGCTGTTACAATGTAATACGGGTTAACAAGAGAGGCAGTTTCTGTAAGCAGGGCAATAAAGATTAGCCTAGAAACAACACCAGAATGTTTTCTTCCTACCTTTCTTACAAGATTAGTCCTATAAAGTGGGGGGAAAAAAAAGATTTCTTCCAACAACCAGTTCTCTGAACTGCTTACAAAGTTAACAACTGGTTCTCCTGAATGTGTGAACTGGCTGAATCCCACCACTGAGTGAAATGAAGTGGACATAGCTTACTTGGATTTCCGTAAGGCATTTGACAAAGTACACCACAACCTGCTTGTTGGTTAGTATCACCACCACAGGGATTTGTAATTGTAATTGGCTGACAAACCAGTCAACATCCAGTCCTTAATGAAATTCAATGAAAAAAAAAGTAAAATTTTATACTTTGGCAACCCCCCCCAATGCACAGGTATAGAGTAGGGGGTACCTGGCTCAATAGTAAGAACTGCTAGAGGGATCTTGGAGTCCTAGTGGACAATCACTTAAATATGAGCCAGCAGCATATAGCAGGCACCAAAAAAGCCAATGCAATTCTAGGTTGCATTAACAGTGGGATAGAATCAAGATCACATGAATTATTAGTACCTCTTTATAAAACCATAGTAAGATCATACTTGGAATACTAAATCCATGTTTGGTCATCACATTATAAAAAAATATGTTGAGACTCTGGAAAGAGTGCAAAAACAGCAACCAAATTTATTAGGGAGCTGGAGGCTAAAACATGAAGAACAGTTGCAGGAATTGGATATGTTTGGTCTAGTGAAAAAAAAGACTATTTGGGGGAATGTCACAAAGAAGAGAGGGTCAACATATTTTCCAAAGCACTAGAAGGCAAGAAAAGAAACAATGGATGGAAACTAATTAAAGAGAGAAGCAACCTAGAACTAAGGAGAAATTTTCTAACAGTGAGAACAATTAACCAGTGGAGCAGCTTGCCTTCAGAGGTTGTGGGTGCTCCATAACTGGAGCTTTTAAGAAGATACGGGACAGCCACTTGTCTATAAGGGGGGCCTATTGTTATTCTGATGCCATCCCTAGCACCTCCATTGCTAATCAAAAAGGCCACCTCACATCATTCTCCAAGACTGACACGTCTTGGAGGATGGTGCAATTGCCCTCATAACCTAGCCTCCTTATGATCTGTCACATTTTTCATGTTTACATTAAGGCATTTTTTTTTTGTATTGACAGATCCCTGAGGCATAGCTGAAGCTGCCCTGGGTAACCCAAGGCATTTGTTTTTGAAAGAACTTCAGAAAATGCTCGTCTGTGACCTTTGCAGCCTCCAAAAATTGTGTGAATTCTTGCCTGATTCTCAGAGACTGCAGAGTATGCAAGAGCATAGCCTTCTAGTGTGACTTCCAGAGATTGTGCAAGATCACACCACATTCTTGTGAAACCTCAACAGCCTTTGAAAATCAAGCAAGAGTGGGGCATGTTTTTGAGAACAAGTGTTGTCAGGTGTTGGTGAATGCTAGCAGGCCATCCAAATGTCATGGTGTGTGGTCTTTGACATGTGTGAATAATCTAATGAGTAAAAGGCAAAAAGACCAAAGGCAGCAGAACTAGAATCACCATAAGGCTCATTGTTAATGGAGCAATTCCAAAAAGTTGAAGGAGGAGAGAATGTGAAAAGAATTATCAGTCATTTGAAAAACATGACTGGCATATTGATGGGAATGTAGATTGACTGAGTAATCAAGACATGAGCATTATTACTATGGAATCATTGGTGCTCTCTGAACTTAGTTATTTTCTTTACCAAAATAGATAGCATCATCATTAGCAATATTCTCTTCCATTATTAAACTACTGTAAGCACTTACTGTAAGCCAATATTGGCCATTTTAACAATCAATTATTTTGAGAGAGGGAGGGAGAGAGGGAGAGGGAGGGAGGGAGGGAGGGAGAGAGGGAAGGAAGGAAGAAGGAAGGAAGGAAGGAAGGATACCTCATACGTGTAATTTGGACAGGAAACAAGTATAAAAATCCATGTGAAAGGATTGAGTGTTGGACTTGGAAAAGATACTTTATTTCCTGTTGGAAAAAAGAAAAAAGAAAATATTGAGTTCAAGAATTAGAAGAGATTTATTTATTTAATTGTATGTATATCTATTTTCATTTACAGAAAAATTATTGTCATTATAAGTTTATTTTCTATTTAGGTATTTATGTTATAAATGTAATTCAATTCCAACTGTTCTTTAACTATTGTGATTTCCCATAGCTTGGATGGACATTCAAAAGATTCTCCTCCATTTTATGTTTATACAGAATTCCAGGAAAGAAACCATATTCATTCAAAGTGTTTAAGTTTAGTGCTGTCAGGGTTGAATCTCCCTTATGAACGTGTACTTATTTAAAGTAACAAAATTACCATAAGATTTTTTTTATTTTTTATTTTTATTTATTTAATTTTGTCATAGCAATATACACAAGCATAACACAAAAAGATTATATAATATATAAACATATATATGAGGAGAAACAAGGAAGTGTAAGCATATATATATATATATATATATATATATATATATATATATATATATATAAATATATATATATATATATATATATATATGGGGAAAGAAACAATAGGACAGGAATGGTAGGCACGTTTGTGCTCTTATGCACGCCCCTTAAAGTCCTCTTAGGAATGGGGTGAGGTCAACGGTGGATAGATTTTGGTTAAAGCTTTTGGGGTTATGAGAAGAGACCACAGAGTCAGGTAATGCATTCCAAGCACAGATAATTCTGTTACAGAAATCATATTTTCTGCAATCCAAACTGGAGCGGTTGACATTAAGTTTAAATCTAATGGTAGCTCTTGTGTTATTGTAGTTGAAACTGAAGGAGTCATTAGCAGGAAGGACATTACAACAGATGATTCTATGAGCTAAAACCAGGTCCTGTCGAAGGCAACAGAGTTTCAAGTTTTCTAAACCCAGGATTTCAAGTCTGGTGGAATAAGGTATTTTGTTGGTTACGGAGGAGTGGAGAACTCTTCTCGTAAAATACCGCTGGACACGCTCAACTGTATTGATGTCAGAAATATGGTATGGGTTCCAGACAGGCGAGCTGTAATCAAGAATTGGCCTAGCAAATGTTTTATATGCTCTGGTCTGTAGTGTGGTGTTTTTGGAAAAGAAGCTACGTAGGATTAAGTTAACAACTCTTAGAGCCTTTTTTGCTATGTAGTTGCAGTGGGCTTTGGCACTTAGATCATTAGATATGAAAACTCCAAGGTCTTTGACAGGGTGGGGGTCATCTGTAAGGTAATGTCCATCAAGCATGTACTTAGTGATTGGGTTCTTTTTTCCAATATGTAAGACTGAGCATTTGCTGGCTGAGATTTGTAGTTGCCAAATTTTAGACAAGATGATGAGAAAAAAAATCTCCTGCACATAGACTGGAAAAATCAAATAGAGGTATAGAATATGTGGCACCTTGGTCAACAGTAGTAACTGTGAGAGGGATCTAGGTGTCCTAGTGGACCAACAATTAAGTATGAGCCAGTGTTAAGAGTCTTATAGTATTAATGTATTTATGGTGTAGTAACAGAATAACATAGTGGGAAGGCACCTTAGAGGTCTTCTGGTCCAATCCCTTGCTCAAGGAGGAAACCCTATATCATTTCAGAGAAGTGGCTGTCCAGTCTCTTCTTAAAATCCTCCAATGATGGAGTACCCACAATTCCTGAAGGCAAGCTTACCATTGGTTAATTGTTCTCACTGTTGGGAAATTTTTCCTTAGTTCTAGGTTGTTTCTCTCCTTGATTAGTTTCCATCCATTGATTCTTGTCCTGCCTTCTAGTGCTTTGAAAATAGGTTGACCTCCTCTTCCTGTGACAGTCCCTCAAATGTTGGAACACTGCTATCATATCACTTCTATTCCTTCTTTTTACAAGACTAGACATATCCAATTCCTGCAACCATATTTCCATACTATAGAACTAATATATTATATATATGTGCGCACATACACACACACACACAAATATACGTATATATTTCTAAATTTATATGTATATAAAAGTATTTAAATGTAAATAGTATACAAAATACAGAATTTATAGTAAAATATAGTTCAGTTTTCCCAAATGTTGTGTTATTTAAATGGACTGAAATTCCTATCATAACAACAAGGCTCAAAATGGATAGTACTATGTAAGGAAGGCTGCTCTAGAATGTCCAGAAATCTTCAATCTAGGATGCCACAATGATTTTATTATTTCTTAGAATCATAGGACTGGAGGAAACCTTGGAGGTCTACTGTAGTCCAGTTCCCTGCCCATGTCAGGAGGGTTTATATCATTCAGGCCAAATGGTTGTCCAATCTTTCCTTGAAAACCTCCAATAATGATGTATCCTCAACTCCAAGAGGCAAGCAATTGGTTAATTGTTCTCACTATCAGGGAACTTTTCCTTAGTTCCAGGTTGGATCTCCATTTCACAAGTTTCTATCCATTGCTTCTTGTACTGACTTCAGATGCACTTTCTTGCATCAACAAGGCACTATCTAGTTTGTGCCTTGTTAGAAATAGCAATAGCAATAGCACTTTGACTTATATGCCACTTTATAGTGCTTTACAGCCCTCTCTAAGTGGTTTACAGAGTCAGCATAATTTCCCTCAACAATTTGGGTCCTCATTTTACCCACCTCAGAAGAATGGAAGGCTAAGTCAATCCTAATGATACATTTAAAGAGCACAACATTTGGGAAATCTTCACTTATACTTTACTGTAAATAATATACTGTAAATACATTAATACTATAAGACCCTTAATGTTTCAATGAGACAATGGAGTCAACTGTTCTGATAAAATAAAGTTTAGCATTATGTGGATACTTTTTTGACTATGACTATGTTCAGTTTAGTATAGTGGTTAAAGTACTGGCCTAGAAATCAGCAAACTGTGAGTTTTTGACCTGCCTTAGGCATGAAAACTGAGAGGGGGACCAATCACTCACTCTCAGCCCAATCCACCAAAATGTTATTGCTGTGTGGAAAATTGGAGGAAGAAGCATTATGTATATTTACCACCTTGAATTATTTATAAAAATAATAAAGGTGAATTAAAGAAATAAATAAGCCAATGCACACCATATTTTAGACTGTTTTTCTAAGATTCATCCAAGAATAGCAAATTAATTTTGTCCATCTTCAACATTTCAGAAGTATGATTATATGCCATCAAATTCGTGCTGGCTTTTAGTAACCACATACATTTTCTTCATCATTCAGAAATGCAAATAATATATATTTATAATAATATTCAATCAGTATTTTCAGAACACAGTCATTCTACAATCAGTCTTTGTATGAAAGCTTAATTTTCTGAGTGATAAGCCTTGACTTTTGTTCCAAAATTTTAGAAGTCTTTTTACCATATAATTCATAAACAGACTTTTAGATAGATTCAAGAAGATCAGGAATTGCAAGGGAACATTTTCAATTAGTAGGCCTCCTGCCAACATTATGAGAAGACTCTAGAGAGCCAGAAAGAAACACTGTCTTTGACAAATTCTCTGTTTGCATAAGGTAATTTACTCAAACTATTTCCCAAGCATCAAGAATAATGCTATGAAAAAAATTAAAAGTTAGGAACTGAAAAATAACTACAAACCTGACTGATTTTGATGAACCAAAGCCACATTGATAAAATGGTTTCCAGCTTCACATACCTGCAAAGTTATTTCAAATTTATTCAATTTTTTTGTACAGATGGACACTATAATTTGGTAACCAGTTGATATATTATCAGGAGAGCCTAGTAAATTCGGTTAACAAAAAGCAGGCAAGCCCTATTTATATTCTCGTACTGTTCAAGAATATGAATATCAAGAATATCAAGAAAAATAAATATGCTCTTTACAAAATATAAAAAATTTCCTACAGTAACAACATGAACTGTGTCCTCTAGGCTTTCTTTACTATTGATTTATGGAGTACTCACTGCTGTTTTTATTAATATATAGCTAATGTATAGCTATCAATAGCTAGTTTGCCTGACCCCAGAGTTAATTAGCATTTAGCATTAAATATGTTGAGGGTTTTTGGCTTAAATGAATAAAAATCCCAACAAAAAAGTTTTAGACTATCAATTACAACACTTGTAAGGCTGCACATTTCCCTGTTTAAAAAGTGGGGTAGGGAGAAGGTAAAATAGACTAAACATGAGAAAATAAGATAATGTTCCAAATGGAAGACAATGACATCTTGGCCTTTGATAAAATCCTATTAAGGATGGCTGCAAAGTGATTTCAAAATTAGAGCCTCATTTGGAACTATCCCTGACTTATGCAGTTGGTTCTTATATTGTGACTTATAAAGATTAACACATGTAATTAGTTAAGCATTGTTTACTGTCTGCTGCATGGCTTGCAATCACCCTGAGTTTTCCTGATTTAGCAAATTAAAACTTTCTAACCTTAATAAGTTGCAGTTTATGAATAAACTCTTTGAGGGTAAAGATAAAGGTTCCCGTCACACATAGGTGCTAGTCGTTCCCGACTCTAGGGGGCGGTGCTCATCTCCGTTTCAAAGCTGAAGAGCTAGTGCTATCAGAAGACGTCTCTGTGGTCATGTGGCCAGCATGACTCAACGCCAAAGGCGCACGGAACGCTGTTACCTTCCCACCAAAGGTGGTCTCTATTTTTCTACTTGCATTTTTTACGTGCTTTTGAACTGCTAGGTTGGCAGAAATTGGGACAAGTAACGGGAGCTCACCCTATTACGCGGCACTAGGGATTCAAACAACTGAACTACCGACCTTTTGATCGATAAGCTCAGCGTCTTACCCACTAAGCCACCACGTCCCTTTGTATGTAGTATACCTTTTTTCTTGGTTTAAAATGCTTACATGACCAACTACTATTGTTTTGATATCAACATTAGAATGGCAGCTTTTAAGTTTCAATTCAAAAACAAATTCAGATAATATAAAACATAGGGCCTTCAAAGAAAGCTTAAAAAAAATCCTCCACAAATGTAATTCCCCTAAAGACATTTATATATACTAGATATTTTCCACACTCATATTTATTCTCCAGCTGCTTGCCTTTACATACCAGAAATCCAAAGGTAGCAAAAGAAACTTGCTTGTTTCCAAATGCTAGAAAATATAATAAAATCATACATTAGTCTTAGATGATTGTAGATATTAGAGAAACATTTTAGTATCTACAATAATATATAATTGATAGATAATTCACAGGATTTTGTCTGTTTGGAAACTTAATTCTTTGATATCACTGTGATTTGTGCATCGATATGTACTTAAAAACAAATGCTTAATTCACAATATTTAATTCAATATATTTCTACATATTTAATCCAACGAAAGGAAACAAAACACTGATCTATATACATAATTATTATTTTACTACAGATTTCCTACAGTTTATTGGAACTATGTTTTTCCTATACAAATGTATCTCTAACAATACAATATTTGTTACAATATTTCTGGCCTTCACATCAAAACATTATGCGGTAACATCGTCCCACATAACAGGAAAAATTATATTGCTTTCCCACATTAGGAATATCAGACAGAGAGAAAGCAAGGGACAGAGTTCCTCTGTTTGCAAATGTTTATAAAAATAAGTATTTTCACTATAAAAAATATTTTTTTAAAAAATGCCAATGCAAAAGTGAATCACTTCCAGTCATGAGAAAATGCCAAAAGAATCTACATCTATTACTTAAGCACATCCCTCTGTTCTACTTACATGGAGGAGTATACTGGGGGTGGTTGATGTAGTAAGCAAACCAAGAAGTAAATCCCCAGTAGAAAGCACAGCCCTATAATGGAAAAAACAGGTAATTATAATATATATTTCGATATAAAATATATACATATAAACTATTTTGCTGCTATTTTTTTTTTACAAAAAAGACAGAAATATTTTACATGACTCTAAAAGAACTAGGGTGAAGTTGTTCTACAGAGAGTTTCCTTGTATGATGAATAACACTTTTTTAACTATCACATCAGAAAGAACACCACAGGAACAGAATAAACAGAATACAGAACAGATAGTTCCTGATCTTTTACATTTTTTTTTACCCAAAGGACTGTTGCATCTTTATTAGGGAACACTAAAAACTACTGAAGAGCTCCATTTTCTATTCAAAAGTATATATATATATCCCAAATTAAACTTAGTGGGAGTTTCTTATTTGGTAAGATTGCTATTAAGTAAAGATCTCAGAGATATGCAATCTCTTTGAGGCAATCAAATAATGTGGATATTATGATATCTCGTATTCCTCCAAAGAAGACATTACATTTAATGTTGCAGGTTATTGCCTCCTGCACTAAATGCAGTGCACATCGATACTATGCCCCCCCCCCAAACAGCGGTAGCAATTGAATCTTTTTATTTTTCCAGAGAGGCACATATTCCAGCAGCATTGAAGATATATTCAGCTAAGGTTAATGCACAATTACTCTTTGGTGCTCAGTTGGGACCTTACTCCTCTTTTATTCCTCTGCAAAAGTTGCAATCCAAATTCCTAAGAGCCATATTTCAGGTAGCGCACTGCATTTCAAATGCAGTACTAAGGAGGGAGAAACAGGTGCATAGATTTAATTTTTGAAATTTTTGTAAATTGGTTAAAACTATTCCTTTTCCTTACAGGGTTCTCTCCTTATACAAAACAATTTCAAATCAATATAGTTGAAGACCATCTCACAAAAACTCCAGTATCTTAGTCTCTCTAGGGGAGTGCTTTTAATGATGGGATATGAGTATGCCCTTTGTGCACTTAAACAATGTATTAAAGATCTGAAAATCTAATAAGATTGGGCTGCTTTTCCCAAGAATGTTTGTTTGAGCAATCAAACTACCTCCTTTAAAAGCAGCAAGATATTTGTATCAAACAACCATCCCCAAAATCTAAGGGCATTAACCTTAGCACTTTGCAACATACTTCCCACAGCAGGACCAATACAAAAAAATACATATGACCTGAGACTGTCCCCTGTGAACAAGGGGTCACTGAAACTGTAGCTCACAATCTACTATAATGTATCTTCTATAAGGATTCATAGACTCAATCTTATCTAATAAAATATTTTGGAAAATTGACCTTTTTCATGTACAACTATTGTTGTAGTGTAAACTAATTTTTCTGAGTACAGCCAAATTCTGCTATGCTGCGTGTAAAATTAGGCAAACTTTAACTGCCCACTGTTAATCCTCCACCAATCATAGTATATTATTCTGACTTTTATTTTTTTACTATTATTATTGTTGTTGTTATTGTTATTTTTTATTCATTAAACATGAAACTCAGACAACTGAACATTTAAAATTGTATCTTAAATACCATTGACTGGTGCCAGCGTCCTAGGTATCAACCAAGTATCTTTATTTATTTATTTATTTATCAAATTTTTATACCGCCCTTCTCCCGAAGGACTCAGGGCGGTGTACAGCCTAAATAAAACACAATATATATACAATTAAAATCCCAATTAAAATAAAGCATATTACAAAAAGGCCAATGTATAAAAATTTAAATTTAAAATTTAAAAAATTTAAAACCCCACTACAATAAAACCCAATTTAAAATGTTAAAAAACCATTATGCCAGTCCAGCTTGAATAAATAAGTATGTTTTTAGCTCACGGCGAAAGGTCCGAAGATCAGGCACTTGGCGTAGGCTAGGGGGAAGTTCATTCCAGAGCGTCGATGCTCCAACAGAGAAGGCCCTACTCCTGGGGGCCGCCAGCTGACATTGTTTGGTGGATGGCACCCTGAGGAGACCTTCTCTGTGAGAGCGTACCGGTCGGTGGGAGGCATAAGGTAACAGCAGGCGGTCCCGTAAGTACCCGGGTCCTAAGCCATGGAGCGCTTTAAAGGTGGTAACCAAAATCTTGAAGCGCACCCGAAAGACCACAGGAAGCCAGTGCAGACTGCGGAGCAGTGATGTTACATGGGAGCCACGAGCGGCTCCCGTTACTACTCGCGCAGCCGCATTCTGGACTAACTGTAGCCTCCGGGTGCACCTCAAGGGCAGCCCCATGTAGAGAGCATTGCAATAATCCAACCGAGACGTAACCAGAGCGTGAGTGACTGTGCATAAGGCATCCCGGTCAAGGAAGGGACGCAACTGGCGGACCAAGTGAACTTGGTAAAAGGCCCTCCTGGAGACGGCCGCCAGATGTTCATCAAAGGACAGCCGTCCATCCAAGAGGACGCCCAAGTTGCGAACCACCTCCTTTGGGGCCACTAACTCGCCCCCAACAGTCAGCTGCGGGTGCAGCTGACTGTACCAGGGTGCCGGGATCCACAGCCACTCCGTCTTGGAGGGATTGAGCCTGAGTCTGTTTCTTCCCATCCAGACCCGTACGGCTTCCAGACACCGGGACAGCACTTCGATAGCTTCATTGGGGTGGTCCGGGGTGGAAAAGTACAGCTGAGTGTCGTCAGTGTACAGATGATAACTCACCCCGAAACCACTGATGACTTCGCCCAGCGGCTTCATATAGATGTTGAACAGGGTAGGTGAGAGAATCGACCCCTGAGGCACCCCACAAGTGAGGCACCTCGCGGATGACCTCTGCCCCCCTGTCAACACCGTCTGCGACCGGTCAGAGAGATAGGAGGAGAACCACCGATAAACGGTGCCTCCCACTCCCAATCCCTCCAACCGGCGCAGCAGGATACCATGGTCGATGGTATCAAAAGCCGCTGAGAGATCTAATAGGACCAAGGCAGAGGAGCAACCCCTATCCCTGGCCCTCCAGAGGTCATCCACCAACGCGACCAAAGCCGTCTCCATGCTATAACCGGGTCGGAAGCCGGACTGGAACGGGTCTAGATAGACAGCTTCATCCAGGTGCCGAGGGAGCTGCCATGCAACCACACTCTCTACAACCTTCGCCACAAAGCGAAGGTTGGAGACTCGCTCTCCCCAAAATAGCTGGGTCCAGGGAAGGCTTCTTAAGGAGGGGTCTCACCACCGCCTCTTTCAAGGCGGCGGGGAAAACCCCTTCCAACAAAGAAGCATTTATAATCCCCTGGAGCCAGCCTCGTGTCACTTCCTGAGCAGCCAGCACTAACCAGGAAGGGCACGGATCCAGTAAACATGTAGTTGCATGTAACCTCCCCAGCAACCTGTCCACGTCCTCGGGAGCCACAGAATCAAACTCATCCCAAATAACCTCAACAAGACGCGTCTCCGTCATCTCGGTTGGATCATCGCAATCTTGGTCCAAACTATCCCGAAGCTGAACGATTTTATCGTATAGATAACCGTTAAACTCCTCAGCACGTCCTTGCAAAGGGTCATCCCGAACCTCCTGATGAAGGAGGGAACGGGTCACCCGAAACAAGGCGGCCGGGCGGTTATCTGCCGATGCAATGAGGGTGGAAACGTAAGAACGTTTCGCCTCCCCCATTGCCACTAGGTAGGTCTTAGTAAAAGACCTCACTAGTGTCCAATCAGCCTCGGAATGGCTAGCCTCCAAGTGCTCTCAAGGCGTCTTCTCCGGCATTTCATCTCTCTCAGCTCCTTGGAAAACCAGGGAGCCAATTGAGATCTACGCTGGGTCAGAGGCTGCAAAGGCACGACACAGTCCAAAGCCCCAGCCGCTGCCCGTTCCCAGGCCGCAACTAGTTCTTCAGTCGTGCCGTGGGCCAGATCTTCAGGAAACGGCCCAAGCTCCGTCCGGAACCTCTCCGGGTCCATCAGGCGCCTGGGACGGAACCAACGCATTGGCTCCGTCTCCCTGCGGTGGTGGGCGGCGGTCCGAAAGTCTAGGCGAAGGAGAAAATGATCTGACCATGACACTGGTTCCGTCACTATATCTCCTAATTCCAGATCATTAACCCACTGACTTGAGATAAAAATCAAGTCTAGTGCGCTTCCCCCAATGTGTGTAGGGCCATCAGTTACTTGAATCAGGTCCAAGGCCGTCGTGGAGGCCTGGAACTCCTGAACCACCATTGATGACAAGCCGGCTGATGGCAAGTTGAAATCCCCCAAGACCAAAAGTCTGGGAGTCTCAACCGCAAATATTCTTAAAATATACGATGTTCTGAGTAGCACAGTTTTTTGCAGTTCCAGTGGTGTCATTGCAGGAAGCTGCAATTTCTTGATGTGCTTTGTAAAATTTTTGGACATGGTACTAAGTGCCCCAATGACGATGGGTATCACAGTTACATGTTTCATCCATAATCATGTAGTTCCCAATGGGCAGGTTGCGATATTTCATGATTTTTTCCAGTTCTTTTTCTTCAAGTCTGGCATATTCTTGTACAGCAATATCAATAAATTGTATGCTTCGGCCCTCAACAACTGTGATATCTGGTGTGTTATGTTCCAAATGATGATCTGTCCATATTCGAAAGTCCCACAAGATCTTTACCATCTCAGTTTCAACAACTTTTTCAACTTTGTTCCCATGACTTTTCAGATAGAGCTAGGGTGTATTTTTTACATAATAACCAATGGGTTAATTTAGCAACTCGATCATGTCTAGCTTTGTAATCAGTTTGCACGATTTTGCTGCAATCACATGTTAAGTGTGAAACAGTTTCAACTTTGCCATTGCAAAGTTGGCAGTTTGGATTGTTAGTGGTTTTTTTGTATCTTCACTTTCATGGCATTAGTTTGTACTGCAAGTATTAAATCTTCATTTTCTTTCCTGATGGTTCCTCCCTTAAACTATGCACATATCAAGTTGTTATCACATTTTCCTTCAATGTTTTTCAAGTGCTGTCCATGGAAAGCTTTAGTTTTCCATCCATTTAAACTGTCATCCAGCTATTTTTCCTTATATTCTGCTTTTATTTCTGTTGTTTTTATACTGTTCTCCGTTTTCACAGCCTGCAGCAATCTTTCTGTACTTTGGTTCACATAATCATTCAAACTTCATTTTTCTTCTTCTACAGTTTGATGGATTTGCAATAGCCCTCTGCCTCCTATTCTTCTTGGCAGGTACAGACTGTCGACGTCACTTCATGAATGTAAAGTGTGGTATATATTCAAAAGTTTATGTGTTTTCCGTCCAGGTTTTCCAGTTCAGCCACAGTCCAGTTGATGATTCCAGGTGGGTAGAGTATCATTGGAACTGCCCATGTGTTAATGGCTTTAATTATGTTTCCAGCACTCAGTTTTGAGTTTAATATTTTGTGGATCCTCCTGATGTATTTCTTTTGTGTTGACTCTTTGATTTTTCCATTCAAGTTGTTATCTGCTTCCAATATGCCTAGGTATTTGTAACCATCATCCTTTGCTAATATTTTCACAATGCTTCAATTTCCCAGTTCTATTTCTTCTATTTTTTCATTTTTCTTTGCTACATGGATAGTATAGCACATTTTTCAAGTCCAAAGGTCATTCTGATGTCACTGCTGAACACTGCTATGTTTAGTATTTTTTTTTTATTAGAAAAGTTTTATTTTAACCTTCATATCCAATAACATATTTAATGTACCATCATATACAATTAATCAGACCTGCCTGGTCACCAACCCCTTCCTTTAACTCTCTTCCCTTCTCTACCTTCTTCTACTTTCCACAACCATCCTCCCCCTCTCTTATCTACATCCTCTCCTCCTTCCTCCCTACTCCTTTCTTCTCCCTCTTCTATCCCTCTTCCTTCCTTTCCTCTTCCTCCTCTTCTCTTTCCTACCTCCTTCTCTCTTCTACTTCCTTCTTTCCCATCATTCTGAAGTGGTAGCCAGGCAGCTTCGATCTTACATTAATTATACGTCTTCGATCATCTTTGTACATTGATCATCAATCCATTTTCTACCTTCATCCCCCCTCCCCTCCTTCCCTTCCTCCCCCACCCCTGGACTTCCCAGAACCGAATACAGGGTATAAAACTAACAACAAAAATTAAAATATAACACAAATCATAATCCATAGTCACTCCTTAAAACCTCAACCCCTTCCAGAAACAAAGAAAATACATTTCTTCCAATCCATTATATATCAGACCATTCCACTCCTAGAGTTCTCAGAAATTTCTGATTGAGTTAGTGTTTGTTCTTGAATAAAGTACATAGTTTTTAATATCCAACCTTCATCAATCAATATCAAAACAACGTTCCATCTTCCAATATTCTCCATGGGTTCTTCTAAAATGTCTTTCTTCCTTAAGCAGTCTCTCAAAAATAGTTCATATTTCCAACTTAATTTCTTAAATTTTCTATCCAACCTTCAAGGGTAAACAATAGTCCATCTTTTCACATCTTTGACGTTTATATACATCAAATAATATTACAAATATCCAATATATCAATTGTAATAATTAAAATCTTCACTTTACCTTGCTTATATCAAATAACATTATTAAAATTACACCTATAACTTATCCAAAATATATCTATTATAACAATTAAATTCTAAATAGCCATATAACAACATTACATCCATCTCTTAAATATAATATTTAATCCAAATTCTTAAATTTTACTATCTATCCTCCAAAGTTAAACAATATTCCATCTTCCTATTCCTTTATACCTGAAATATATCAAATAGTATCCCTAAAATTACACATTTATATCCAAAATAAATCATTTACAAAAATTAATCATAATCATATATAATAGAATTAAACATTCTCCCTCCCCTTTTTTTGTCTTACACTTTTTCCATCATCTATTCACCATTCAACTTAACATCTATTAATAAAGAGTTCCCAATCTTTAATACATTAGTGTAGAAATCTCGTGCTTTACAAACTGTATTGAGAAAATACTTTCTTTCTTTATAATTCACTGTTAAACCAGCTGGAACCTCCCATCTAAAATATATCTGATGTTTCTTAAGCTCATCTGCTATGTTGAGTATTGATTCAAGTTCAGTGGGGCTTTTCCCATACAGTTTTAAGTCATCCATGTATAGTAGATGTTTATCTGCCATGTTGGCTTGAGATTTGGTATCCCAGTTTTGTGTTTTGTGGATTATTGTCAGTGGAATTAATGCAATATTGAACAGTAGTGTCGAAAATGAGTCCCCTTGGAAGATTCCTCATCTGATGTTGACTTCACCAATGTTCTTCCCATTTGTTGTTATAACTGTTTTCCATTTTTGCATATTTGCTTTCAAAAATGTACAAATATTTTTGCTGATTCCAAAGTTTTTCAGACAGGCATTAATCCAGCTGTGGGGTAGTGAGTCAAATATCTTCTTGTAATCTAGTGTGTGAGTCAAATATCTTCTTGTATGCCATATTTAAATTTGTTCTTGTTCCATTTTTTAGTCCGATTTTGTCAATAAGCAGCTGATCTTTTGTAATTTCATTTTTGTGCTACTGGGTACAAACTGTTTTTCATCAGATGATTGAATACTTGATTTGCCAGTACTCTTGTAAAAAGTTTGAACGTTGTTGGCAGACAAGTGATTGGGCGATAGTTGTTTGGTTCTGTGCCCTTTCTGGATCTTTCATTATCAAATATGTTTGGCCAGCTGTTAACCATTCTTCGCTTGTTGCATTTTCAAATTAAGTGGCCATGAGGTGATGGAGGTTGGTTAGGTGTTTTAACCATTATCCATGCAGTTCAACCAGGCCAGGTGTGCTTCAGTTCTTTACCTTCTTTACTTGTTGTGCAACCATATCAGTTGTTATTAAAATATTTTCCATTTTGTTTCATGTTGTTTGTTTTTGACTATCTTTGATCCAGGAGGCAGTTTTATTGTGTTCCACTGGGTTTTCCCACAGTTGTTTGGAAAAGTTCAAAGTTTTTTTCTTTACATGGGTGAACATTAGTATGGACTTGACTTTCATCAAATGATCTGTAGAAGAGTTGTTGGTTTCTTCTAAACATTTTCATGATATTGTTTTATTTGTCCTTTGTATCTTTCAATTTTCTTTACTGTTGCTATTATGTGTTGTTTTAGTTCTTCCATGATTTCCATTATTGTTTTTTCCTCCAGGTTGTATTTTTTGTGTAAACTATTTTTCAGCTTTTTGTTCTTTAGTTTTCCTTCTTTCAACTACTTCAAATTGCTAACATCCCCTTGTAGGTTCTTGATTTTATTTTCTAGTCAAATTTTCCACTTTGGTGTTTCAATGGGCTTCTTTTTTGGCATTTTATAACCCAATTGTGCAGTTATAATGGCAGCTGTGCTATACATTAGTTGGTTGGTTTCATATAGTTGTTGGATGGGATGGAAATTAAAATGTTGTTCACAGCAGTTAATTAATCTTTCACTCATTTGCTATTCACATTATTGTTGTTGTTGTTGTTGTTGTTATTATTATTATTATTATTATTATTATTATTATTAGTAGTAGTAGTAGTAGTAGTAGTAGTAAAAGTAGTAGTAGTAATAGTAGTAAAATAATGCTTTTATTTGCATTATAAAATGCAAATGACCATAATAAAAATTGATGATTTCTCCATATCCCCATATAGCCACTGAAAATGTTCGATAGAGGGTCCCTGTCTTCACTGGCTCCATGCCTAGGTATTGCTCAACAAAAATATTCATTTCCCAAATTTCATGTTAATCTAGATTTTTCTTCCTTATTTTCAAAGGAAATAGATGATCATCTCTACCAAAATTTCTAAGAATCAAAGCTTACAGATCATTATTTTTCATGTCAGAGCAATATCCTATTTTTAGGATATTATAGGATTTTATATTATGGTATGGTATGGTGTGGTGGTGTGTGGTGTGGTATGGTATGGTATGGTATGATACAGTATAGTATAAGTTAGAAACATGCAGAAAAAGCCTTCATCCTGCAGTAGACAGACAATGCTAAAATGATAATGATGATATAATAGAATGAATTTTATGTTTGAAATGTTTGAAATTTGACTATAAGAATCTATTTTTGTGACAAAATATTTAACACAATAATAGAAGTATGGTTGAAAAGGCTCTAACATGGTGATATGATATTATTGAGGCAAACAAGTTGCCCCCACCTCCTTATTAGAGTTGCACAGCTGTAATTGGAGTTGGCTGAGTCAGTTTACTATGCATAAGTCAAAAAATATCAGGAAGATTGCTTTTTTTTCTTTTCTGTCGTTATATTGTTTCCACCATGGTATCCTGCTGCACCGGTTGGAGGGATTGGGAGTGGGAGGCACCGTTTATCGGTGGTTCTCCTCCTATCTCTCCGATCGGTCGCAGACGGTGTTGACGGGGGGGCAGAGGTCGGCCCCGAGACGCCTCACTTGTGGGGTGCCTCAGGGGTCGATTCTCTCGCCCCTCTTGTTCAACATCTATATGAAGCCGCTGGGTGAGATCATCAGTGGTTTCGGTGTGAGGTACCAGCTGTATGCTGACGACACTCAGCTGTACTTTTCCACACCGGACCATCCCAACGAAGCTATCGAGGTGTTGTCCCGGTGTCTGGAAGCCGTACGGGTCTGGATGGGGAGAAACAGGCTCAAGCTCAATCCCTCCAAGACGGAGTGGCTGTGGATGCCGGCATCCCGGTACAGTCAGCTGCAGCCTCGGCTGACTGTTGGGGGCGAGTCATTGGCCCCAATGGAGAGGGTATGCAACTTGGGCGTTCTCCTGGATGGACGGCTGTCTTTTGAAGACCACTTGACGGCCGTCTCCAGGAGAGCCTTTCACCAGGTTCGCCTGGTTCGTCAGTTGCGTCCCTTTCTAGACCGGGATGCCTTATGTACGGTCACTCATGCTCTCGTGACATCTCGCCTGGCCTACTGCAATGCTCTCTACATGGGGCTCCCCTTGAAAAGCACCCGGAGACTCCAGGTAGTTCAGAATGCGGCTGCGCGGGTGATAGAGGGAGCCCCTCGTGGCTCCCATGTAACACCCCTCCTGCTCAGACTGCACTGGCTGCCTGTGGTTTTCCGGGTGTGCTTCAAGGTTTTGGTAATGATCTTCAAAGCGCTCCATGGCATAGGTCCGGGTTACTTACGGGACCGTCTACTGCCACCGAATGCCTCCCACCGGCCCGTGCGCTCTCACAGGGAGGGACTCCTCAGGGTGCCGTCGGCCAGGCAGTGCCGACTGGCGACGCCCAGGGGAAGGGCCTTTTCTGTGGGGGCTCCCACCCTCTGGAACGAGCTTCCCCCAGGACTTCATCAACTTCCTGACCTTCGGACCTTCCGCCGCAAGCTTAAGACACATCTATTCATTTGCGCAGGACTGGACTAGATTTTTTAAAATTTTTAAATGTCTAAATTTTAGATTTGGTTTTAAATTGGGTTTTATTGTTTATATGTCTATTTTAAATTTTGGCCTATATAATAAGTTTTTTAGATGAATGTTTTACTTTGTATATTTATGTGTTTTTTATATGGCTGTACACCGCCCTGAGTCCCTAGGGAGATAGGTCGGTATAAAAGTATGAATAAATAAATAAATAAATAAATAAATAAGTCTGAGATAAAGATCACTGTAATATAGTGACGTCACAGAAGAGAAACACAGTGGATCTCAGAAAGAACAGTTGGGGAATAAACAATGCATAGGAGTAGAATTAAAATATTTTAGAGAACATTAAGGAGATAAGTCTCTGGACTTCTCCTGGATAAGTATTTTAGCCATCCAGTTCATTTGGCCTACATTCTTGTATATTACATCATCAGGTTCTTATCACTTCATCACCCACTCTATTCAAGTAGGACAAAAGTGCTCACATTGAGGTGATGAGAAGGAAAAGGAATATTTTATCTTTACCAAAACTGTCTCCAACACCTTTGGGGAAGTAGAAATTATATATAACCTGCCAGGAATTACTGATAGCAAAATGCTTTTAGAAAGGGTTTTTTTCAATTAATAACAATAATGATGATGAAGATGATGATATTTAGCAAATGGGAAGAACTATGATTTTTCATCAGTTACCAACATATAGCTATTATTGAGCAACATAGGTTACTCACAGAAAAAAAAATTGCTCAGTAGCCCAGTGCTTCTCCCTCCTCAGCCTTCTAACTTTCCCAAAGTTTTAAAGGACATTCTAAAACTGAAATACAAATATTATATATCTGATGGCATCAGCTTAATCAAGTACAATTTTTAGAAGACTAATTAGCTATACTGATGAATTTTTAAATTATTCTTTCATATCTCATGTCAATAGTGTAATATTTCAAATTTGGTCTTAGCAAGGCATTATAAAGTGGTAAAATACTTCACATGATCTTTTTTCTCTCAAGTTTTTTATTTTTTTACAAACATATCAATGCATGAACAATGTGGCACCTGAGTGTCATATATTTTAGTACAAATAAAATAATATTTGTTATGTATTGGAGATAATTGCTGGTTGAAGGTTTTATCCTGGTTATCTGTTGGAATGGGGAATATTCGCTCCTGATTGGTTGTTGGCTGATTAATTCCCTATAGAAGAAACTATGTCAGCTAGGGAATTGTTTTAAATTGGCTTACAGACAGAAATAAATAAAGAGCTGTTAGAGATAACTCTGGCCTCACCTCCATTCTTCGCCCAGAACCTAACACTGGTGATGAAGGTGGGATGAATGGAAAGGAGGCAGTAAAGAACCGATTACTGCTAGCTGACTCACTTAGAGTTGACTTAATGGAGCTGATTTATAGTTGCTGCCACAGACACCTAAACCCAGATTACCTGGGGCTCATACCAGTCCCTTGGAAAATGGCTGCATTACTATCCTTTGCCTCTGAGACATGTGATTCCTACCTTGTCATTTCGACTGCTTCCTTGAAGCAAATGACTTTGCTAAGATAACTGACAACAGGAAGAAGGAACTTTTCCTAAACCTCTGTAGCCCAGAGATTTTTGAGACAGCCAGGGCTCTCCTTGCTCCATTGGCTATTCAGTCTGTGCTATGGGACACCATTATGCACCCAAACCTTTGCGAATTGCACGTCAGCATGCCTTTCATCATTGGAATCAGGCTGAGAGTAAATCTATCAACAAATACATTGCTGCCTTTTGGAAGGCAGCCCTCTAGGTCCCTGAATTTAGGGACCTAGATGACGCTCTCTTGAAAAGAGTGGTCTGCAGTGTGAGGGCCACCAAGCTACAATGGCATCTCTTTACAAAAACAGACCTCACCCTGCAGATGGTGCTCTACAAGGCACAGGCAGCCAAAATGTCCAAAATGGCTGAGATTAAAAAATCAAACAGCTCACTAGCAACACAGAAACCAGTCACTATGCACCATGAAGATGCTAGCCACGGTGAATCATCAGATGAGGATGATGATGTTCATTGCCTCAAATCCTCCAAGGAGAAGAATGTGGCCACCGGAAAGAGGCAACCAGCATGTGTTGGTTGTGGCAGAAATTACCCATCAAGGGCGTGTAAGTTCAATAATGCCATCTGCCAAAGATGTGAGAAGACAGGACATTTGGCCAGGGTCTATCACACAAACCAACCAACAGCTACCACTGCGAGTCCAGAAAATTGCCCTAAAAGAATGCAGGAAAGACGAGAGTTATGGAGAGAACTGTTTTACTGTCTCAAGAGGCACCTGTAAGGCAGAAACAGTCATCAGTCAAGCTAGCCTCTCCTCCTGCAAGAAGGTCCCCTTGCCATATGGAAGTGGATACGGGGTCATCAATGACCATTTCTCTTGGGGTACATTAAGGGGATTGGTGCCTAAAATGTCAAAAAGACAGTTGGACTTCCATATTCATGTCCAAGATAACCAGGGAAACAGCATTCCTGTCATCGGCACTGGCACTTTTAGAGTATCTTTTAAGGACTTTTCAGGCTCACTGCGACTGCTTGTAGTGGACAGTTCTCTACCGAGTCTCCTAGGATTGGACTGGTTTTCCTCTTTGGATCTGGGAATTATTCGCATTAACTCCATCAGTGACTCTGATATCGAGGCATTAACCTCTAATTTTGCAGATGTGGTTGATGGAAACCTGGGCAGATATACGGGCATCCCCATCTCATTTAACTTTGACCCCCAGGTTGCTCTGATCTGAATGAAATCATGAAAAGTACCGTTGGGTCATGCAATGGTTGATGAGCAACATGATAAGTTCATCAGCCAAGAAATCCTGGAACCTGTTGCCCACACAAAATGGGAGACTCTAATTGTGACCTTTGTGAAGTCAGATGGTTCTGTCCACATTTGCACAGATTATAAATGTACATTAAATAAAGCACTACAGGAAAATGCATACCTGGTGCCCATGGTCCAACATCTACTGCACTCTTTGGGTGAGGGTAAGGTCTTCACTAAACTGGACCTTGCCCAAGCCTATCAATAGCTACCAGTTGATGATGCCACAGCAGAGGCTCAGACGATTGTAACACATTGAGGAGCTTTTAGATGTCACCAGCTACAATTTTGGGTGAGCGTGGCATGTCTGATGGAGCATCTCCTGCAAGGCATCCCAGGTGTTGTCCCTTATTTCAATGACATTCTAGTGTCAGCGGCCAACAATGCTGAACTCTTCAACCATATGTGAATGGTACTCACCCGTTTCTAGGAAGTTGGCCTCAAGGTTAAAAAAGAAAAGTGCAAGATCACTGTTCCACAGGTAGAGGTCTTTGGCTACTTTATTGATACCTCTGGATTACACCCTACACAGGCAAAGGTCCAAGCCATCCAGGAAGCTCCCACACCCAAGAACAAGATCAAACTCTAGGCATTCTTGGGGCTTTTAAACTTCTATAGCGTTTTCTTGCACACTTCAGTAGTGGAGGCACTCCATCATTTGCTTTACAAGAAGATATCTTGGTCGTAGGGCTGAAAAGAAGCTGCTGATTTCTCCACTGTCAAGGAATTGCTATCTTCAAACAGCATCTTGGTGCAGTACAATGAGAATGGTTCTCACTGCGACACCTCTCCATTCAGCGTTAGCTCCATTTTAAGCCACCAATTCCCAGATGAAAGAGAGGCCCCCCGATTGTCTTCTTCTCACAGATCTTGTCGTCAGCTGAACGAAATTAAAGCCAGCTGGACAAGGAGACTTTGGCTGCAGTTGCAGGAGTCAAATGCTTCCATGAATACATCTACAGCAAATCATTTGATCTTGTGACTCATCACAAGTCACTACTGGGCCTGCTCACTGGGGACCACCAAATGCCACAAGTTTTGTCCCCTCGTATGCTGCACTGGACTGTTTTTCCTAGCTGCATACAGCTACTGCTTCCTGCATCAGCTGGCTAAGACATTTAGCCATACCAATGCCCTCAGCTAATGCCCGCTCCCAACTGTTGTGGAGGATCCGGATCCGCCTCCAGCATCAGCTGTTTATTAATTGAAGACCTGCTGTCTGGTCCCATTACAGCGTCGGAGATTGCTGCTAAGGACCATGTCATTGCCCAACTAAGCTCCACTAAGGACCATGTCATTGCCCAAGTACTCAACTGGGTATGGAGGGGTGTGTGCAAAGGGACCAGTCAGCACAGAGTTCCAGCCTTTCTGGCAACATGAGCTGTCTGCTCAATGGGACTGCCTACTCCAGGGGAATCATGTGGTGGTATCCCAGAGGTTGCAGCGACCAGTTTTGGAAGCTCTTCACGTAGGCCACCCAGGCATTATGCAGATGAAGACACCCGGCCACACTTATGTCTGATGGCCTAATTTAGATAAGGCCATCACTGATTGGGTCGCATCTTGTCAGCCTCTATACCCACAACCACACCTGGGGTCCTTCTTGGATTCCTGCCCAACAGAGGATGTTATTGGGCCACATTTATACAGGGTGGTGCTCAAAGATTACCATTGTGGGATTGCCATATTGACCAACTGTGTGGCCGCCTCGGAACCTCCATCTTCCACCAGCCAGAATGCATTACGTCAGAGACAAACCCGGCTAAGGATACTCTAGCTCAGCCACCACAAACACTGATACCGACAAGTATCTCCCCTTGGCTTATTTCATCAGTCATTGTTGTTTTTGTTGTTATCTCCTTCTTGTCATCTTGTTTTATTTGTTGGTTTTTCTGTTCTGTTTTTTCATCTAGTCTTTCAATTGGCTCCTCTTCTTCCTAGGTGTCTTGATCACTTCTTGTCTTTTGTGTCATGTTTTCCAGCTCTTCAACTATGCTCTGCATTTTATTCATAATCTCCTTGTAGCTTCTTTTCAAAGTATCCTTAATACTTTGTTCATCTATATATTCATCTATTTCTGCTTGTTGGGCGGCCTGTACTATACACCTCTGGCAATATCATTGTTTTTTCCTTTTATATTAACCCATATGTATTCAAGGAGGCTTTCATTCTTGGTTTTATGTATTTTTGTAGAGGTGTAGTGATTTCTTACACATAGCACAACTCCATCTCATCTTTTGTTAGGTCTGTTTCTTTTGAACAGTTTATATCTTTGCAGCAGCACATTCCAGTTATGAGTTTCACACCATTAAGTTTCAGTAAAGACAAATTTATCATATGTGCCCTCGTATATTAGTACTTCAAAGTCACCATATTAGTTACTCATACTTTGAATATTGGTGTATAAACATTTGGCCCTGGGTTTGCTTCCTATAGCTCCTGTTTTATACCTGAATTTTCCTTCTTTCCCACCACTCTCTATCTCCTGATTGGTTGATTGGTTGTCTTAGGGTTTATTCTTGGGATTAGTTCCTAAAGATCCTAAAAAATGATCACCCTCATCCCTCAATTTTAGTTTAAAGCTCTTTGGATAAGCTGAGCCAGTCATTTTCCAAATACATTCGTCCTGGCTATTGTGAATTGCAGCCCATCTCCTGTCAGAAGCTGTTCATGTAGATAATATATAGACCATCATTTAGGAATTCAAATTTCTCTTGATGGCATCAACCCTTAAGCCAACAATTTATTTCTATAATAAATTATTTCTAAAATTTTTAAAATCCTCTGTTTTCTCATTGAATGTTGACTTTCCATTTGAAATAAAGATGAAAAGATGAGTTGTGCTTTTCTTTGGCTTTTATGCTGAGCTTCTCATAGTTTCCTGATATTGTTTTCAGGCTCATTGTTGTATCCCTCATCTCCACATGGAAGAGAAGAAAGGGATAGTAATTTGCATGCTTGATTATTTTAGTAAGGCACTCAATCACATGTTTGATTTTTGCTCCTGGGAGACAAGATACCTCCCTAGATTGATTGCCTGGCTTACAAATGCTGGTCCTGTTCCTCTGAGAAGTGAACCTTCTAACACATGTCTTTTTTTCTCTTCAGAATGTATCGGCTACTTTTCCTGCACACATGATGTCTCTTCTCCAAGTGTCCACATACTTTCTTCCAGGAGAGAGGATATGAAATCAATTGTTCAGCTCCAGCAGGGCTGTAAATACTGGACTGCACTAGACAGCAAGGACATGTGTTCTTGGTTGTTGCTTTCTTCTATGAGGGATGTGTTGCCTTCGGTCTGTCTCTTAAGGTTCATATAATAGGCTTATTTCTTCTTGTAGTTTTTTGTTCCTAACCATGTTTAGATAAAGTCTTCTTCTTTTGGTTGGAGTTTCTCATTTTGTATACTGAGTCTCAGAGTGGCTAGAGTTGCTTTAGTTTACATTTGGTACAAGTGTAATCTGGGTATTTTATGGGCATGAATACTACATGGAACATATTTTGAAAATCACAACAGCATAAATCTCTTTTTCCATAGCTATTTTTTTTCATGACTAATTCTCTTAAAAATTAAACATTTCAAACATTTTCAAAACTTTAAAATATATATTTTTTAATGTTAAAAATTCTAAAAGTTTATCTAAAAAGTTAAACATTTCAAACATGTTCAGCTTCCAAAAATAAAAAAATATTTTTTAAAAATATTTTTAAATATTATAATTTTTAAATGTTAGTCTTTTGATTCCTCTTGTTGCTAACTTCAAATGCAAATGAGGTTGCCCTCTCGATATAGTTTGTAATGCATGTATAAAAGAATAACAGTTGAATAAAAGATTGAAAGGGAAAAAAATAAAATCTAAGGTGAAAATAAAAAATGAAATATGAACTGATAATTAGTGTTAAAGTTTATTTAAAAAATAATAGTTTGTAATAAGAAATAAATAAGATTCTTTTCTTTAAAAATTTTGCAGTCTTTATGGTTTGCATTCCAAAAGGAAATAGGATAGGATGGGATGGAATGGGATGGGATGGGATAGGATAGGACTCGACAGGACAGGACAGAATAGAATAGTAATGATTGCAGAGAAATAGAAACTGAGTGTCTTATTGCCAGTTAAGTTTTGTTAAGCATTTGTTCTTAATGCCTGAACCTGTAGTATTATTGCTCTTCTGTAATCTTCATGGATTGTTCAGGTCAGAATTATTAAAAACAAAGCAAGTCTTTTGAATGCTGAGCTATGGTAAAGAAAATCTCGATACATATATGTTTTTATATGTTTTCATGGGTATAGGTATGTAGGTCTTGGTGTATTCGGGTCTTTCCCCGTGTGAGGTTGAGAGTATCTTGGTGATGTTTTGATGAGGTCTCACTCGTCATCTTCAGGCTGGTGCTTATGGCTTTGTGCCTTTGCTCGCAGAAGCACGAAGCTGTAAGCACCAGCCTGAAGATGAGGAGTGAGACTTCGTCAAAACGTCACCAAGATACTCTCAACCTTACACGGGAAAAGACCCAAATACACCAATACATACATACACACACACACATATGTCTGTCTGCCTGTCTGTCTGCCTATCCATCTGTCCATCCAGACATCCATGATTTTATATGTATAAAACACACACAAATACAGGTAGTCCTCAATTTACGACCACAATTGAGGTCAAGATTTCTGTTTTTAAGTGAGATATTTGTTAAGTGAATTTTGTCCCATTTTATGACATTCCTTGCCTCAGTTGTTAAGTGAATCACTGCAGTTGATAAATTAATAACCCATTTGTTAAGTGAATCTGGCTTCCCCACTGCTTGTCAAAAGGACGTAAAAGGGGATCTCATGATCCTGGGACATAGCAAAGGTCATAAATATGAACCAGTTATCAAACATCCAAATTTTGATCACATGATCATGAGGATGCTGGAAAGGTTATAACTATGAAAAATTATCATGTCATTTTTTTCAGTGCTATTGTAACTTCGAACAGTCATTAAATGAACTGTTGTAAGTCAAGGACTACCTGTACACAGCTTGCAATTAAGTTCTCAGGGTAATTTGCTGTCTTCCACCTAGTCTAACCTAAGTTGGAGGGGTTGTTGTGATGAGAATATAATGCACCATATGAATAACTTTGAAAGCAGGACAGAAATGCAACAGCAGACTAATAATACCATTTTAATGCTTATTCATTTCTACAGTATATTTTGTGAATGTTAATCACCTTGATCATATTTTTCAGTGGTGTATGTCCTTCTGAAATCTTGTGCACAAAGAGAGTTTCCAGAAGAAGCCTGATATAATGTAAACAGTGACAGATGCAGGCCACACTGCAGAAATAATAAAGAATACGAAATAAACATATTTTTTAAAAAATCTGATGCTATTGTAGGCTCAAATCTAATTTATTGTAGTTCAAATCTAATTTATCATAGCAAAGAATCTAAACAACTTGCTCTGTCTATGACCCAGAGGTGGGTTTCAGCAGGTTCTGACCGGTTCTGGAAAACCAGTAGCAGAAATTTTGAGTATTTTGGAGAACTGATAGTAAAAATTCTAACTGGCCCCACCCCCATCTATTCTCTGCTTCCCAAGTCCCAGCTGATCAGGAGGCAATGGAGATTTTACAGTATCCTTCCCCTGGAGTGGGATGGGAATGGAAATTTTGCAGTATCCTTCCCCTGCCACGCCCACCAAGCCATGCCATGCCACCAAGCCACATGCCGTGCCACCAAGCCACACCCACATAACATTAAGTTCAAATGTAAGAGGAGAATATGAATAGAAAACTACTTTGGGGACTGAGAAATAAAATGATGAAAAGACGGTGACCTCACAGACAGCCAAGAAGTGCCAATATTATAAGGGTATTGGGTTTTCATTCATGGTTCACTACACAAAATGAATTTTAACTGTTTCCAAAGAGGACTGAAAATACAGTCCAAAGTGTAACAAAATCTGATATTCAGTTGTTATTCTCTGTCTCTCTTCTCTCTCTCTCTCTGTGTGTGTCTGTCAAGCACACATTTATGTGTCTATATAAATAAATCTTAAAATGCAGGCATTCTTACTTACTGAACCACAGGGTGCCGTAAACACCGTGCACTTTCTTTTGCATCGTAAACAGTTGAGAAGCGAAAATAAAACAGCAGATAGATTAGAAGAGGGCCTGTATATTCAGTTAGAAAAACCTGGAAAACCCCAAAAAGGAACAGAGAAAGATTGGTTAATACAATGAGAACAGTAAGATAAAGGCTGTATTCCTGAGAAATGTTTTATAGCTCTTTCAGCAAAAGTCAAAAGGTTATGACTTACTGCACCTTCTTACTCTAGTCCTTGAAACATCACAATGTAGGCCAATCTAAATTTGCTCTTTCACTGTAGCCAGGCTCTGCTTTGCCCTAAGCATTAGGCCAGCAAAGGTATTAACAGCTCACTATGGGACAAATTAATGTGCAAGGATTGATGGAGGAATCCATCTATTGCCCTCCTCAAAGTCAGCTGGTGACTTGGATGATAAATTTACCATGAATTTCTAAATATGTCAAAAAACCTCTATACAATATAGTGTGTGTGTGTGTGTGTGTGTGTGTGTGTGTATGCAACGTAGGAGTTGTGGTCTCTATTCAATTATTGATTTAGATTCGTTGGTTGAAAACAATTTGTCCTATGATTAACTCATAGAATTGTCTATTGCAATGTCCTTCCTGTTAAAGACTACTTCAGCTTCAATCACAACAATACAAGAGCTAACAATAGATTTAAACTTAATGTTAACCGTTTCAATCTTGATTGCAGAAAATATGACTTCTGTAACAGAGTTGTTAATGCTTGGAACACACTACCTGGCTCTGTGGTCTCTTCTCAAAATCCCCAAAGCTTTAACCAAAAACTGTCTACTATTGACCTCACCCCATTCCTAAGAGGGGGTGCATAAGAACACAAACGTGCCTACCGTTCCTGTCCTATTGTTTTCTTTCATTATATCCAATTAGTATAGTTATTGCATGCTTATGCTTATATATATATGCTTATGTATTATATAGTTACTTTCATGCTTATGCTTATATATACTGTTGTGACAAAATAAATAAATAAATAAATAAATAAATAAATAAATAAATAAATAAATAAATAAATAAATAAATAAATAAATAAATGATGCAGCATTTCATCCAGTCAAAGTTTACAGACACATGAGTTTAGTAGGTACAATCAAAACACTGTTGTTGTTGTTGTTGTTGTTGTTTTTACAAAAAATGCAATTGTAATAGTATCAATAGAAATTGATATTCACTTCAAATATTCTGTTTGAATCAATGAGGCAGAGTTACAATCATTTAACAAGTTGTTGTTGTTAAGAATAAAAATTTGACAACTAAAAAAATGGCTTTAGAGCAAAGGATTTCAACTACTCTTCCATGGAAAAGTTATGTTCCACAAAAGATCTGCCATATCAGAGAGCCACAAGCAAATGTCCGAAAGTGGTCTATAGCTATGCAGCCAGATGTTCACTTATGGAGCCATCACCACTAGGGACAGACTGCCTCCATTTCTGCCAGCAACATGTGATGTCATAGAATCCAAAAGTCCTGGAAAAAAGCTGTGTGTCTTGAGATGAAAAAGAGTGATTAACGTCACTCTTTTTCATCTTCAACAGTAATCACTAAAAAGGAATTAAATGTACAATTTATCTGAATGATGTAGAAAATTTCTTACTAAATTTTGAATTGAACCAAGAATCAGAGTAACACTGAGAGTATGGCAGAATATAGTCAATCAATTCCAAAAGGGTGGAAGCTACAGCACTAAATTGTAGAAATCTGGAGAAGGAAGGAAAGAGGGAAGAAGGGAGAGAAAAAGCAAGGAAGGAAGGGGGGAAGAAAAGGAAAGTAGAGATATAGAATAGCAGGGAGGGATGGAAGAAAGGGAGAAAGAAATGAGGGAAGGAGAGGAGAAACAAATCTTTGCTTAATGTTCTTTTGTTGATAAATTAATAAGAATGAAAAACACCTAATATCTGGTTCAGTTTTGAACTATGATGCAGACAAGATTCAATTCAAAATGTGATTTGAATTTTTAAAGCACCACAATTAGATTTGAAACAATTTGAAAGTAAAGACTACGTCAAGTTTCAGTAATCATTTATGAAGCCATAAAAATGACTGCAAAGGCTTTATCTTTTTTATAATTTATATAAAAAGAATTGTACATAAAAGAATTGTATAATTCTTTTTATATAATACAGTGAAATTAATAAAGATGCTGAACTGTTTAAACATCTTAATTCTCCATTTTCAAAGTATTTGAATACTTTAAAGCCTTTGCCATAGTCAAATTTCAAAATATTTTCCCTCATGCCCCTTTAAAGAAAAGATAACAAAGATGAAAACATGAGCAAATAATATAATTAGAAGGCTGAAAATGATCTTGGAGGCCTTCTAGTTTAACCTGCTGCTCAAGACAAGAGGCCTTTGTCTAATAGGCTGGACAAAATATTGTCCAATTTATTCTTGAAAACCTCCAGCAACCACAACTCTGGATATTCCAAGATATTCCATTAATTAATTCTTCTCACTTCTCAATCTCACAGGAAATTTTTCATTACTTCTAGGTTGGATTTCTCTTTAATGAGAGAAACGCTCTCATTAATAAGAATAATCATTAATAATCATTAATAATTATTTAATGAGGTCCAAAGCTCTTCATACTATACATAAATGATCTCTGTGACCTCATCTCAAGTTATTGTGTTCTCTTTGCTGATGATGTCAAACTATTTAATGCCACTAACAATACTTCTACCCTTCAAGAAGACCTCGACTTAGTTTCCGATTGGTCTAAAACTTGGCAACTCCAAATCTCTACCAGCAAATGCTCAGTCTTACATATTGGAAAAAAGAATCCTATCAACAAGTACAAACTTGATGGTCATTACCTTACTGACAACCCTCTCCCTGTCAAAGATCTTGGAGTTCTCATATCAAATAACCTAAATGCCAAAGCCCACTGCAACTCCATAGCAAAAAAGGCTCTAAAAGTAGTAAACCTAATTTTACGCAGCTTCTTTTCCAAAAACTCTACACTACTAACTAGAGCATACAAAACACTTGCCAGACCTATTCTTGAATACAGCTCATCAGTCTGGAACCCACACCACATCTCTGACATAAATACAATAGAATGTGTCCAGAAATATTTTACTAGAAGAGTTCTTCACTCCTCCGAAAACAACAAAATACCTTATACCACCAGGCTTGAAATCCTGGGATTAGAAAACTTACAACTCCGTCGACTTTGACATGACCTGTGTTTAACACACAAAATCATCTATTGCAATATCCTTCTTGTAAATGACTACTTCAGCTTCAATCGCAATATTACAAGAGCAAAAAATAGATTCAAGCTTAATGTCAACCGCTTCAAACTTGATTGCAGAAAATATGACTTCTGCAACAGAGTTGTTAATGCTTGGAACTCATTACCTGACTCCATAGTCTCTACTCAAAATCCCAAAATCTTCAACAAAAAACTGTCTACTATTGACCTCACCCCATTCCTAAGAGGACTATAAGGGGTGTGCATAAGAGCACAAAAGTGCCTACCGTTCCTGTCCTATTGTTCCCTTTATTATATCAAATTAATATAGCTAATGCATATTCTTTACATATATATACATACATGCAGCAGACTGACACCCACTATGAAGATGTAGCACCACCACAAAGCCAAACAACAGCTATGCAGCTCACCAGCTCAAATCCCCCTGCAACACAGACTAAATTGAGCACAATCAAGCCCCCACCCAAACAGGACACACCCCCAGCCAATCAGAGCACAAAAAAAACCTCCATCCAATCAGAGCACAGCCAAGCTCCCACCCAATCAGTTCAAACCCCCACTAGCAGTTAAAAGGAAGAAACAGCTGCGATCACACATTGCTCCCAGAAGCACGAAGCTGAAGCCTGAAGATGACGAATGAGACTTCGTCGAAACGTTGCCAAGACATTTCCAATTTTACACGGGAGAAAACCCGAACAACCAAAGACCTACACACACACACACACACACACACACACACACACACACACACACACATATATATTCTTCATGATATATTTTTTTACTTATGACAATGTTTATATATACTGTTGTGACAAAATTAAATAAAAAAAAAGAGAGACCAATCAATGAGAAATAATCCATTGCTTCTTGTCCTGCCCTCAGGTGCTATGGAGAATAAGTCTACCCTCTCTTCTCTGGGGCAGACTCTCACGTAATGGAAGACAGTTTTCATATCACCTCTAATCCTTCTATTTTATATGCTAGACATAGTTAGCTTCTCTGCACACTTTCTATGCTCTCAGCATCTTTTTCTGTATCATTATGATCAGAACTGAAAAACAGCATTCCAAGTGCAGCCTCACTGTTGCAGTAAAAAGCAATACTATCACTATCACTCATGATCTTAATGCTAATCATCTGTCGAGTATAAGACATTACTGGCTTATACTTAAATGGTGGTCCACTTGGAAACCTAGATCCTTGTCATAGTTGCTTATTGTTCTTATGTTTTCAGAAAGAAAAATATCTGCATCCTGTATTATTTAATACTCTTGACTTGGTTCCCTAAGTTGAAACTATTGAAGCAGGTTGAATTTTCACAAAAGAGGTCAAATCCAGCTGATACAAAATGTTCTGAATGTTAAGTATGCTTCTATATATCATCTATTTATACATGACTGAAAGATAGAAGAGGGACAGGAATGTGATGCTTGATTCCATGAATACCAGAGTTAATATTCAGTTCAGACCACAAAGTTCATATGCCTGGCTGATTCATTCAAATTCATCATACAATGATCGTAATGACTCAGCATTTTTAGTTAACATTAAAAAAACAAATTGGGGATCAATGGCTTTTGTATTTTCAGAATTGGGGAAAGCTTTGTATTCTGGGTGAAACTAGACACCTAAAGCATCTTTCTTTAACAAATGCATTGAACTACTGAAAGCTTAGCAAAAGAACTTTTGGCTGTGACATCTGGTTTAATGCTTACACTGTCTTGTTTTTTCTCCATTCTCAACTTTTCAAAACATTCTTCGTATGAAATTCTGTAAAATCTGAAGCTTGATTCCCACTTTTGTGTCATTTTAATTGATCTTAGTAAAAAAAAAAGGTATTTCATCTAGAAGGGTCTATTCTTCATTTATCATATTCTATAGTTCATCTGAGGTTACTGTTAGTAGTAATTTGGTTTTAAACTTGATAACCTATAAAAAATAAAAATCACTTGTTGGTGACCTAGCTGGAATGCTTCTGTAAAGAAAGAGGGTTATTTTTTAATGTCTTCCTCATCTTGTCATATGATATTATATACATATGCACATAGTTATGTGCATAGTTATACATATAGATATTATTTATATCTCAAACTTAAAAAACCACCATCATCCTTACAAAGGGACTTTGATCAGTCTACAAGTAAAATATGAAACATAAAATCTATATATAAATCTTATATCAGAGGTTGAGCTAGATAAAATTGAAATTCAAAATAAGGGGAGGACTTCAAGGTGCTAACTGGGACCATGGTGGCATGCTTTTGTGAGGATGACAAAGAATTTTTTAATATATATACATGTTTGCAAGCCAATAGAACTTTTCACAAATTAAAATTTTTTCATGGACATTAAAAAGATTAATTCAATCCTCCAATGAACTACATTTTCATGGTATCGCCTAACATGTCAGTAGCCTAACTTGGAATCCATTTATTCATAGTTATGTGCATTTACCACGATGCTGTATTCTTAATTTATGAAATCAAAGTCCATGCCTAATCTCACCTGTGGATTTTTTGAGAATCACCAAGCAAGTCTGTTCACCTTTCAGTTTGAAAGTTACAGAAATGATCATTTTGAAGACACTTTGACACGTAGGGGGTTTTGCCTTTTATTTTGCTTAATATGTATGTTTATAAGATGATTATTCTTCTCTTTGATTCCTTTCGTATTTTGTCAAGATGGTTTCTTTAGTAGTTATATAACCATTTCCCCATCAAATATTATTTTGTTATAAGCTATTCAGTAACCACAAGAAAAGTCAGGACATTGCAGATGGAGAGGTTGAAGAAAAGATGTCTCAAAGGTGCTTTTCAAAAGAAGAAGCTCCTTGGATAAGAAGTGAAATGTCTTCCTAAAAGAAAAAAAACAATCCAGCTGCCTTTTGAAACAGCACTTTTAAGACAACTATGACCTGGACAACTGAGAATTTCTACAGACATTGAAGAAAAGATATCTTGCCTATGTAGTCATTGTGAAGGGCATGTTTGAATTGGGATTTCTGATTTGTACATCTGATTTTTTTACTCACTATAAGTTAATAGACTACATAGAACTACGCTGACTTCAGTTTGACTTAAGCATAGTACATAAAATTATCTACCACAATGTCCTATCTGTCAATGACTACTTCAGCTTCAACCACAACAATACACGAGCAAATAATAGACACAAACTCAAGGTAAACCTCTCCAAACTTGATTGCAGAAAATATGACTTCAGTAACAGAGTGGACAATGCCTGGAATGCACTACCTGACTCTGTAGTTTCTTACCCAAACCCCCAAAACTTTAAGCTTAAACTGTCTACTGTTGACCTCACCCCATTCCTAAGAGGTCAGTAAGAGGCGTGCATAAGTGCACCTGTGTGCCTACCGTCCCTGTCCTAATATTAATTTTACTTATTCTTTTCATGTATCCAAATTATGTTTATACTTTTACCTGTTATCTTATATAGGATTGACACATACACACACACACACACACACTAAAGTCTACTTCTTGAAAGGTCTTGTGATAAGCCAGCTCCTTTTATTAAAAATTCTCTTACAATCAGGTAAGTTATTAAGTCAATGTTTCTCAACCTTGGCAACTTTTACATGGGTGAACTTCAAGTCCCAGAATTTCCTAGCCCATGTGGTAGAGAAGTGAGACTATTTAAGCTTAAATAATGATACTATTTAAGGAGAATCTGCCCCTTAGTTTTCTAAGGACATTGGTTTTTTCCATATTCCTTTGCTTTAGGTTCTAAACTAAGATCTGGATTGAGTAGTCATATAACCAAGCTAGCAAGTAAATAAATTGCTTGTCTAAATAAATTTAAAGAATCAGTTAAATTCTGTTCTGTTCTGTTCTACTCTACTCTTTGAGTGTCCAATCACACTTGGCCAATAAAGAATTCTATTCTATTCTATTCTATTCTATTCTATTCTATTCTATTCTATTCCATTCCATTCCATTCCACTCCACTCCACTCCACTCCACTCCACTCCACTCTACTGTTTCAGATTATTCAATCAGACATAATTTCAGAAGCATCTGGTAAAATGAAGGGTGGAGGTTTATGTCTATATATTAATATCAACTGGTGTCAAGATTTATCTGTAATTTACAAATTCTGTGACAACAATTTAGAGACTTTAATTATCAACTGCAAATCATACTATTCACCTCGTGAATTTTCCTCATTTCTTCTAATTGCTGTTTATGTACCACCTCAAGCCTGTGTAAACAAGGCATTACGAACTCTAGCTGACCAAATCATGGAGGCTAAAGTCAAATACCCTAATTCACTGGCCATTATTTTGGGAGATCTAAACAAGGCAAACTTAAGGAAAGAGCTACCTAAATACTTTCAGCATGTCAATTGTCCCAATAGAGGCAATAATACATTAGACCATTGCTATACAACACTAAAAGATGTTTATCTGTCTTTATCACATGCAGCTGTAGGACACTCTGATCATTGCATGATTCACCTTGTACCTGCTTACAGGCAAAGACTTAAAACACAAAACCAACAATTAAATCAGTGAAGATCTGGAGGGAGGAGTCAAAATTAAAGCTGCAGGCCTGCTTTGACTGCACTGATTGGAACATTTTTGAAGATACCTCTGCAGACCTGGATAAACTCACAGATACTGTAACATCATATGTCAGCTTCTGTGAAGACCTATGTGTACCGACAAAGAATTTGCGAATATACAGTAACAACAAACCTTGGTTCACACCTAAACTTAAGCAGCTACGTCATTCCAAAGAGGAAGCCTACAGGAAAGGTGATAAAATGCTGTACAATCAGGCCAGAAATGTACTAACAAGGGAGATCAGAGCAGCAAAAAGAAGCTACTCTGAAAAGCTAAAGAATCAGTTTTCAGCAAATGAACCAGCAAACATGTAGAAAACTCTTAAAAATATCACTGGCTATGGCAAACCTCCCTCCCAGGCTGAAGGAAATCAACAACTGGCAGATGACCTGAACGTGTTTTACTGCAGGTTTGAAAGGAAACTACAGCCACCTATCTCCACAACCCCCATCTCAGACACACCAACAACAAAGCCAGCTGGATGACTAGCTCTTGGCAGGAAGCAATGGCTAGCCATTTCTTGGGGTGGGGGTGGGGGGTGGGGGAGAGAACCTTGCCTAGAAAGCAATAGCGTCATGTTCCCTGTCTCTGAGAATTAGACATTATTGAACAAAAGGAAAATAGCAACAATAATAGAAGAATAAAACAGTTATGAGCTGTTTTAGCATTGAATTATATGACTGTGTGTATATATTTGTATTTCTACAAAAGTTATACTTACTGTTATCCAGCTAACTTGCTGTCCCATGTCTGTGAAATACAGTGTAATAATAGAAGATGCTGCAAGACTCTTTATATTAACAGAATCTTTTAAATATGGCCCATCTGTAAAAAATAAAAAACAAGAAAACACTATTACATTTTGAACAATATTTCCCTGTTAACATATGAGCAAAAAGGAATTCTATTAAAAAAAAGCCTAATGAAATTGCTTTTCTATGGTACCAAATGAAATTGCCAAATAATAGATGTACCAGCAATCCTTAAACCACTACTGAACAAGCATGAGAATATAGTAATTCTGCATCAGGGATATTTACTTGGGTGCACTTTAATTAGCCACAATATTTTCTGACGGTGTTTCTCCAGAGTAAAAATGTGACCTGAGCAATAAAGGAAGGATTATTAAAGGAAAGAGATGGTGGAATTGTAGGGGAAAGTTGGTCAAGCAAAACCATTTCCCTTATTTCCTTATTAGTTACGTAGCATCAGGCAGGGCATCAAATATCAAGTGTGCTAGGAAGACAAAAACAACCAGGGAAAGTGAGAGATAAAGAAATGCAAAGGAAATTCCTAACTTGTTGTCTATATTATAACTACCCTTTGTTATCACTAGGCTCAGAAATGCTATAGAGTCAGTGCAATTAAAGTCACCCTGGTAACCGTTTCTACCTGGGTAATAACTCTGAGGTACTACTGTAGCTCAGATTTTCCTCCTTCTTTTAGTTTCTCTGGACATGTCTTTCTGTGTTACATGTATGGCAAAGAATCTGCTGAACTGTGAATTTCCCATAGTGACTTTGGGTTTCCTCAACTCTTCCTTATCTTATGTTTTCTAATACTTTCTGCCTGATGCTTTATTATCTTTGTTTGAACATTATAAATACATGTTTTCTCAGAAAGTCTTTTCACATAATTCCCAATTTGCTATTTCGAATTTCAGCAAGGAAATTGGACAGGCTAGGAGGGAATGATCATGATAAACATGGAATATATTTATATAAATCAGTAGGAAGGAAATGCATTCTCTTTGTTCAACCTGGTTTACTTATGGAACACTTTGATGAATAATGAGTAATGAAGTGAATTAGAATCCTTTATATGTTCCTTTACACCTCCCCCATTATCAAAAGTATTTGAGGTTCTCATGGAAAGCCCAAGGGGGAATCTCAACTCTTTTTCAACATTCCAATTTACAATCCCTCAGTTAAAAGAGGTAGAGAATTGTTTATAAACTCTTGCCAATATTAGCAAAAAGCTTACTAACAGAGTGCGTTGCTAAACTTTTTTTCTTGATTCATAGTTAGAGAACTCAGTATGAGGGACATTTTGTTATATAAATATAAATGTAAAGGAACAAATGCTTAAGAAAGTGCTCCCATATTCTGAAAACTAGAAAACTTCCAAGGTTCCTTCCATCTCTGTTATTCTATGTTTTATGTACAAACATTTCAATGATTCACTTTTTGGAATTGCATTTTCTGTACTGACAAAACAGATATTTATGTACTTAGAGTTTCCAACAGAAAATATGTGTATCTAAATCTATATAATATGTAGTAATGTGGGGATGAATTATTTTCCTCAGGGAAAAGAGACTTTAAAATATTTTGACAGGAAAACGAATACTTACTGCGTTCTAGTCGCAGGCCTATCCGAGATGGGTACCATTGTGGACCTGTTCTCAAATAAGTGAAAAATGTACTTTACTCCCAGGCCTTTGTTAAAGAGTAAGAATCCTATTACTTTGCCACATCCATCTGAAGTTTAGTATTGCTTCAGTACTATTGCTTTATAGTATGATGGGATACCTGAGTAATCAACAAATTATCACTGCTTATTATGAGGAATCCATAAATTTAATTTGCTATGGGGACCAGCTGCTAACTGAATTTTTCTATTTTGATGTTTTTACAAATTGTTGCCAATACTGCACAGAAAATTGAAATGGAAGCAATGCAGAAACTGCATGATAAGCTTTGTGTTGTAGATAATTTGAACCATGTCAATATATTTAAAACTACTAATCTAAATTAAAATCAGACTTATAAAGTTATTTGTTTTTAATATTATGAATTAAAAAGAAAAACCATCCCAATACTTAACCAGTTCATTAAGAAGTTATATCTTTTTGGTCATAAAAAATTAAGATAAAAATGGATGTCAATATCCAGACGTAATATTAAGATATGCTGCAACTAAACTTCTTCAGCATTTTGAATTTCAGCAAGGAAATTGGACAGGCTAGGAGGGAATGATCATGATAAACATGGAATATATTTATATAAATCAGTAGGAAGGAAATGCATTCTCTTTGTTCAACCTGGTTTACTTATGGAACACTTTGATGAATAATGAGTAATGAAGTGAATTAGAATCCTTTATATGTTCCTTTACACCTCCCCCATTATCAAAAGTATTTGAGGTTCTCATGGAAAGCCCAAGGGGGAATCTCAACTCTTTTTCAACATTCCAATTTACAATCCCTCAGTTAAAAGAGGTAGAGAATTGTTTATAAACTCTTGCCAATATTAGCAAAAAGCTTACTAACAGAGTGCGTTGCTAAACTTTTTTTCTTGATTCATAGTTAGAGAACTCAGTATGAGGGACATTTTGTTATATAAATATAAATGTAAAGGAACAAATGCTTAAGAAAGTGCTCCCATATTCTGAAAACTAGAAAACTTCCAAAGTTCCTTCCATCTCTGTTATTCTATGTTTTATGTACAAACATTTCAATGATTCACTTTTGAATTGCATTTTCTGTACTGACAAAACAGATATTTATGTACTTAGAGTTTCCAACAGAAAATATGTGTATCTAAATCTATATAATCAGTTTTCAGCAAATGAATCAGCAAACATGTAGAAAACTCTTAAAAATATCACTGGCTATGGCAAACCTCCCTCCCAGGCTGAAGGAAATCAACAACTGGCAGATGATCTGAACGTGTTTTACTGCATGTTTGAAAGGAAACTACAGCCACCTATCTCCACAACCCCCATCTCAGACACACCAACAACAAAGCCAGCTGGATGACTAGCTCTTGGCAGGAAGCAATGGCTAGCCATTTCTTGGGGTGGGGGTGGGGGAGAGAACCTTGCCTAGAAAGCAATAGCGTCATGTTCCCTGTCTCTGAGAATTAGACATTATTGAACAAAAGGAAAATAGCAACAATAATAGAAGAATAAAACAGTTATGAGCTGTTTTAGCATTGAATTATATGACTGTGTGTATATATTTGTACTTCTACAAAAGTTATACTTACTGTTATCCAGCTAACTTGCTGTCCCATGTCTGTGAAATACAGTGTAATAATAGAAGATGCTGCAAGACTCTTTATATTAACAGAATCTTTTAAATACGGCCCATCTGTAAAAAATGAAAAACAAGAAAACACTATTACATTTTGAACAATATTTCCCTGTTAACATACGAGCAGAAAGGAATTCTACTAAAAAAAAAGCCTAATGAAATTGCTTTTCTATGGTACCAAACAAAATTGCCAAATAATAGATGTACCAGCAATCCCTAAACCACTACTGAATACAAGCATGAGGATATAGTAATTCTGCATCAGGGATATTTACTTGGGTGCACTTTAATTAGCCACAATATTTTCTGAAGGTGTTTCTCCAGAGTAAAAATGTAACCTGAGCAATAAAGGAAGGAAAAAGATGGTGGAATTGTAGGGGAAAGTTGGTCAAGCAAAACTATTTTCCTTATTTCCTTATTAGTTACGTAGCATCAGGCAGGGCATCAAATATCAAGTGTGCTAGGAAGACAAAAAGAACCAGGGAAAGTGAGAGATAAAGAACTGCAATGGAAATTCCTAACTTGTTGTCTATACAACTACCCTTTGTTATCACTAGGCTTAGAAGTGCTATAGAGTTAATGCAACTAAAGTCACCCTGGTAACCGTTTCTACCTGGGTAATAACTCTGAGGTACTACTGTAGCTCAGATTTTCCTCCTTCTTTTAGTTTCTCTGGACATGTCTTTCTGTGTTACATGTATGGCAAAGAATCTGCTGAACTGTGAATTTCCCATAGTGACTTTGGGTTTCCTCAACTCTTCCTTATCTTATGTTTTCTAATACTCTCTGCCTGATGCTTTATTATCTTTGTTTGAACATTATAAATACATTTTCTCTCAGAAAGTCTTTTCACATAATTCCCAATTTGCTATTTTGAATTTCAGCAAGGAAATTGGGCAGGCTAGGAGGGAATGATCATGATAAACATGGAATATACTTATATAAATCAGTAGGAAGGAAATGCATTCTCTTTGTTCAACCTGGTTTGCATTTATGGAACACTTTGATGAATAATGAATAATGAAGTGAATTAGAATCCTTTATATGTTCCTTCACAGCTCCCCCATTATCAAAAGTATTTGAGGTTCCCATGGAAAGCCCAAGGGGGAATCTCAACTCTTTTTCAACATTCCAATTTACAATCCCTCAGTTAAAAGAGGTAGAGAATTGTTTATAAACTCTTGCCAATATTAACAAAAAGCTTACTAACAGAGTGTGTTGCTAAACTTTTTTTCTTGATTCATAGTTAGAGAACTCAGTATGAGGGACATTTTGTTATATAAATATAAATATAAAGGAACAAATACTTAAGAAAGTGTTCCCATATTCTGAAAACTAGAAAACTTCCAAAGTTCCTTCCATCCCTGTTATTCTATGTTTTATGTACAAACATTTCAATGATTCACTTTTTGGAATTGCATTTTCTGTACTGACAAAACAGATATTTATGTACTTAGAGTTTCCAACAGAAAATATGTGTATCTAAATCTATATAATATGTAGTAATGTGGGGATGAATTATTTTCCTCAGGGAAAAGAGACTTTAAAATATTTTGACAGGAAAATGAATACTTACTGCGTTCTAGTCGCAGGCCTATCCGAGATGGGTACCATTGTGGACCTGTTCTCAAATAAGTGAAAAATGTACTTTACTCCCAGGCCTTTATTAAAGAGTAAGAATCCTATTACTTTGCCACATCCATCTGAAGTTTAGTATTGCTTCAGTACTATTGCTTTATAGTATGATGGGATACCTGAGTAATCAACAAATTATCACTGCTTATTATGAGGAATCCATAAATTTAATTTGCTATGGGGACCAGCTGCTAAGTGAATTTTTCTATTTTGATGTTTTTACAAATTGTTGCCAATACTGCACAGAAAATTGAAATGGAAGCAATGCAGAAACTGTATGATAAGCTTTGTGTTGTGGATAATTTGAACCATGTCAATATATTTAAAACTACTAATCTAAATTAAAATCAGACTTATAAAGTTATTTGTTTTTAATATTATGAATTAAAAAGAAAAACCATCCCAATACTTAACCAGTTCATTAAGAAGTTATATCTTTTTGGTCATGAAAAATTAAGATAAAAATGGATGTCAATATCCAGACGTAATATTAAGATATGCTGCAACTAAACTTCTTCAGCATTTTGAATTTCTTACCAAAATTCCACATTCCATCTCTTATCAAAAGGATTCCAAATCTCAAATTTCGAAAGTTATTCCAAAAGACATGGGGTACAATAATTATATATATTTATTGCTCATTTTTTAACTCCTTGCTATTCCATAGAAAGAATATAGTCCCCCGCTAGCTATAGAAAAGGTGTATCAAAAGCTGAAACATTACTGGTGGAGGAATTTTAAGGACAGAATGAAAAAAAGCAACATTGTACTTTCACAGTGCAGACCCCACAAATGGAACTTTCAAATGACTAATGTGGGGGTTTTGTTTTACTTTCTATTGTTTGCCCTCTTATGTGTTGTTTTGTTATTGTTGTTTAAAGACAGGAGAGTAGGAAGAGAAGGTCAGTGTTTGGGCTGACAGTAACAAGGGTGGATTTGGAAAATATTTACATCCAACATATTGGAAATCTAATAGTTTTGAATTAAATTTGATTCAGAGGTAATAAATGCTAGGGTGTTATGTTCTTTTTCTGTATTTTTCTACAGTTCTTAATGAGAGCTAGAGAGAATCATCATTCATCAGAGATTATTTTTGGGTGGATGGAAATTGAAGATTGCTAGAAGTCATATTAATTTAAAATTAATTTGGACCTTGTATTTCATACTATCTAAAAACATATCAACCGAAATTTAAATGAGAGATGAAAGGGTGTCAGCTCAATCTCCAGAACAGAAGCTATAAGACCATGCTTCATTGTCAGCCAAAACAGATACATTCCCTACAAGTAAAATAGATCTAGAAATGTCAGATCCTGGTTGGACTGTCTGGAAATAGCAAAGGTCATAATAAATGTCCTTTAAGACAGATGAGGATCTAGTGTCTGAGAAATCTCAAGAACACTTCTGAATTACTGCAAAACAGATAATGATATCACTTGGCAACTCTGTATTCCTTTGTTACCCAAATTGGAAAATGTTCCTGGAAATGAGCTAAACCATCTGGAGGACTTTTTCTTTCTGATTTCTTATGTACAAACCTAACAACTTAAGAAAATGAAACACACTTTAAGTTCATTGATTTTAATATGGGAGGGCTAGGCTTCAAAATAAACCTTGGAATGAAATCAGTGACATTGATGAGATGTATTTCATTGACTGGATTGTCTTTCTTCATTTGCCATAGGGAAATTGACTTATATTCATAAGAGATCAATAAATATTAATACAAAGATATCACTAGATTTATATATCAAAGCATAAAAAATAATTTGGTGATTTATCATTAACAAATAGATTTATTGGCAACTTTACACTTTGCATTAACATTGAATATGAATCCCTATCATTGGGATTCTTTTTATTAAGGTTGAATACATTAATGCTTTGGTAAATTAATTAATTAAAGCTGGCGCTTATTTGGATCGCCATGACTAAGAATTAAAGGCACAAGTCTTTTTATGTTGAAGCTATCCTGAATTTGAATCCATTGTTATAACATGAAATAAGAAAACAGATTAAGGAATATATTTCCTATGAACAATGAATGCACTTCTTTCTCTGTAAAAACCTGAATTTTTATCATTAATTCAAAGCAGCTGAAATATGGTAATCTGACATGCTATGCTAGATCATGAGATCATCCTACCTAGTCTAGTTGTAATTCTTCTTGGTGGCAATAGTTTTTAGGAAGAGGCCCTTTCCAATCTTTGAGGCCTTTTCCAATCCATACTTCCTCTGGAATAGTCAATGATTAAAGATAGGGCTTTGAGAGTTGGATGGACTCTAAAATCCGTGCTATCCAAAATGGCCTTTTCTGTAAGATCTCACAAACAAATTACACAACTGCATTTAAAGCAAACTGGGAAATTATTCAGTTCATTTGTCTAAGGCAGCAGTTCTCAAATTTGACAAACTTAAGATGTGTGGCCTTCAATTTTCAGAATTCCCTAGCCATTGCCGAGTTTGAAAACGCTAGTCTAAGGGAAGACTGTTAATCAACTAACTTTTAATTAGTTGACAGAAATGTCATATCTGTCCTAAAGCTTATTCCAAAAAAACAAAACAAAACAAAAAAAGCTTAGGGCACATACTAGAAAAGATTAATAAAATGGAGAACTGCATAAAATTGGAAATGTCAGTTTATGGTCAATCTAGGAGCAAATCTCCTACACCTAGACATTGAATTATATGAAGGTATAATATCCTTTTTTAAAAAGGAAGAAACAGCTGCAGTCACACATTGCTCCCAGAAGCACGAAGCTGAAGCCTGAAGATGACGAATGAGACTTCGTCGAAACGTCGCCAAGACACTTCCAATTTTATGCGGGAGAAAACCCGAATAACCAAAGATCTACATACAAACATCCGCGAAAACCTCAGAAAACATATATATATATATATATATATACATATGTAGGTCTTTGGTTATTCGGGTTTTCTCCTGCGTAAAATTGGAGGTGTCTTGGTGACGTTTTGACGAAGTCTCATTCGTCATCTTCAGGCTCCAGCTTCGTGCTTCTGGGAGAAGCCTGAAGATGACGAATGAGACTTCGTCGAAACGTCGCCAAGACATATATATATATTTTCTGAGGTTTTCGCGGGTGTTTGTATGTAGGTCTTTGGTTCGGTTTCTCACAGAAATTGAGTGTCTTGGCGATGTTTGACGAAGTCTCATTCGTCATCTTCAGGCTTCAGCCTGCTTCTGGGAGAAGCCTGAAGATGACGAATGAGACTTCACGAAACGTCGCCAAGACATATATATATTTTCTGAGGTTTTCGCGTTTAGATGGTTCTTTGAGTTCACAGAAATTGAGTGTCTTGGCGATGTGACGAAGTCATTCGTCATCTTCAGGCTTCAGCCTGCTTCTGGGAGAAGCCTGAAGATGACGAATGAGACTTCGGAAACATCGCCAAGATACCTACGCAGGAGAAAACCCATATATATATATATATATATATATATATATATATATATATAAAATTGAATATTTAACGATCCAGCATCCAGACAGTTGCACAAGGTCAATTCGAAAGTACATTTAGTTCAGTTTGAGCAGTTTCATATGCAGCAGACAAAACCAGTCAATTTATAACACTTTTAGAGCCTCTTTCTTTCAGTTACAAATATTTAAAAATTTGTTAAATATTCTGTTAAAATGGGTAAATTGATTAAACTGTACCAATTTTATTATTTCAGAATGAAGATTTTTTTCATAATGTTTTGATCTCACTAATATCATAATTTCACTAATATCATAATTTCACTAATATCATAAGCTATGTTTAAATATATCTTTTTAAAATGTCACTTAGCTTCCAATCGCAATGAATACAGACAAATGCCAAAGGCCTGGTGAAATCTAAATGTCCTCAACACAGAAAAACTCTGACTTGATCTTATGTTGATTCAGTATAAACTCAAATAGTAGTTTAATAATCCTTGCTTTCAGAAGGTCTTGAGGTAAAGGAAAAATGGACAAATAAATTAAGAATTTATTAAGAGCATTTAAGACATTACAGTAGCTCTTTATAAGAGCAAATGCATATACACAATATTCATACAGTATTTGCTATGATAGATAAATGTTCTATGTACAAATAGATGTTATAATAGAGGGCCAAAGTAGATTTAAAACATCTAGACATTAACATAGGGAAATGGGAACTTTAATACTTGACCTTCTGCTGCAAAATATATTAGGATGTTTTCTTGAAAGCATTTGGACTACTGGTTATAGTTTCATTCCTTGTTACAACTATATCTAGCCATGTAGCTTCCATATCTATCTATCTATCTATCTATCTATCTATCTATCTATCTATCTATCTATCTATCTATCTATCTATCTATCTATCTATGTATATAAATTTTATTATTAGATATTACTCTCACTCATGTCTCTAAGTTTCATAAAAAGAAAATGAGTAGTGTTTAAAAATAATACAAGTCACAAGATTAACTTGAGATAATAAATTAATTTCCCCATAGAAATTCTCTAGGCCAACTATCCTGTCAATTTTTGCAAACGAGATAATAATTCTAAGTGCCTTAAACATTTGTTGCTGTAAGGATTTATAACACTTCTGAATATTTATTTATTTATTTATTTATTTATTTATTTATTTATTTATTTATTTATTTATTTATTCACAATATACATAAGCATCACACAAAAAGATTATATAGTATATAAACATATATATGAAGGAATATGAAGGAAGAAACATATATATATATAAGGAGGTATATTCTAGAACACAGTGCAAATTTGCTTTTCTGTATCAGAAATATTGCAGCACATTGCTTCAAAATATTGAAGCAATATTATGCAAATATTACTTATTCAAAAATATTGCCTAAACATTGTAAGTAGATGTCAAAATCTAAGGAAAAGATCTTTTGCTCCATCTCTTGAGAACTAGTGAGCTGCTGCAGATGGTATCCTGTAATATTTAAATACTGGAAATCAAATAATAAAAACCCTACTTGTAGACACTTAATTTGGAGGGCTAGGCACAATAGGAATCAATCAGCAACATTTTTGTCAATTTCAAAACAAGGGCATACATTCAAATTTGAATTAATAATCCTATCTAAAATTACCGTGGATCATTAAAGTAAATTTTCATGAAAGTTATATTATGGTCTGCCTTATTTAGCACAAAATGTTAAAAAAAATTCATTGCAATGTAAGTATCACCTATTGGTATTATTTCATTCTGTTGATGAATCAGCAGAAAAATTAGAAATATTTACAATTTCTGAGGAGAAAAATCATTAAGCCAGTGCAAACATTAAAATAAAATAAAATCTTTAAGACAGCAAAATATTGTATTTTTTTAAAAGACATGTTCTTTGCAATGTGCTGTTAAAAGTACACCTAAAAACTTACCTTATCTACTACACAGATCTGCTTTTTGCTGTGGGCATCAAGAATCTCCACTTCAATGTAAGTGATTTTTGAATGTCTAACAACTGGCAGTGGTCTTAGGTGGCCAGCAGTAAGTACGAGCTGGGATAAGTTGAAAAAACTTTTCATGCCATTATAAGGCGCAGGCAATACTGATCCCTGGATGGCAAGATCTTTCTTGTGTTCAAGAGTGCTGGGCTTACGTCTCCTGAACATGACTGCATGAAATACAAGGGCCTGTCATGTCAACACTGGACACCTACAATGGGTGATCTGTTGTCCCTGCATTACTTAAATACAAACACTGGCTGATGAAAGGTCAAGTGGCATTCCATTTAAAGAGTCTAAGTTTATATGGCAGGATTGGAAACAATAGCTTTCTAATCCACTACTATATTTAGCTGGCTATTGTGATATTCTGTACTACTGTTTTTATTTTAAACACAGTGTTTGAAACAAACACCCTGCTCAGTTTCTTATCTTGCTTCCTAATTATTACAATCCTATCCCTTTTTTTAAAAAAGTCCAAGAGCTATAAAGGAATCAGAACTGATATGCAATGGAATACATTATTATATATAGAAGCTGGGAATAGAAATCAGTCTAGTTTTAAAAATGCAAGTCAAATGTCACCCACATGGGAGTTGCTTCTTAATACAGAACATGTCTATACTAAGATTGTAATGCCAGTCAAACAGTTAAATACTGTCAAATGTCTGCCACATATTGTCAAGTAATCCATGAAGCTAAAAATATGCTTGTGTAGGTAGATGACTTTCCGTTCAATTGCATCATATTGTCATCCGATGTTAAAAGCAAACAAAAACAAAAATACACCTCCATATTGTAGGAGTCAAAGAACACACACTTTATATAGACAGTCTATTCAAACTTCAGTACAAACTTCATTGTTGCATCTCTGGCCTGGGATGACCCAGCATAAAAAATGTAGAAGCAGCGTTTCCATTTGTTGGCATCAAAGCTGGAATGAACTGAGTTTTCAGAGTGGAGTGCATTTCTTCACATGTCGCCAAGACACTTCCAATTTTATGCGGAGAAAACCCGAATAACCAAAGATCTACATACAAACATCCGCGAAAACCTCAGAAAACATATATATATATATATATATATACATATGTAGGTCTTTGGTTATTCGGGTTTTCTCCTCGTAAAATTGAGGTGTCTTGGCGATGTTTGACGAAGTCTCATTCGTCATCTTCAGGCTTCAGCTTCGTGCTTCTGGGAGAAGCCTGAAGATGACGAATGAGACTTCGTCGAAACGTCGCCAAGACATATATATATATTTTCTGAGGTTTTCGCGGGTGTTTGTATGTAGGTCTTTGGTTATTCGGGTTTTCTCCCGCGTAAAATTGGAGGTGTCTTGGCGATGTTTGACGAAGTCTCATTCGTCATCTTCAGGCTTCAGCCGTGCTCCCAGAAGCACGAAGCTGAAGCCTGAAGATGACGAATGAGACTTCGAAACATCGCCAAGATACCTCAATTTACGCAGGAGAAAACCCGAACAACCAAAGACCTATATACAAACACCCGTGAAAACCTCAGAAAACAAATATATATATATATATATATATATACATACATACATACATATATATATATGTATATATATATATATAATTGAATATTTAACGATCCAGCATCCAGACAGAAGCTGCACAAGGTCAATTCGAAAGTACATTTAGTTCAGTTTGAGCAGTTTCATATGCAGCAGACAAAACCAGTCAATTTATAACACTTTTAGAGCCTCTTTCTTTCAGTTACAAATATTTAAAAATTTGTTAAATATTCTGTTAAAATGGGTAAATTGATTAAACTGTACCAATTTTATTATTTCAGAATGAAGATTTTTTTCATAATGTTTTGATCTCACTAATATCATAATTTCACTAATATCATAATTTCACTAATATCATAAGCTATGTTTAAATATATCTTTTTTAAATGTCACTTAGCTTCCAATCGCAATGAATACAGACAAATGCCAAAGGCCTGGTGAAATCTAAATGTCCTCAACACAGAAAAACTCTGACTTGATCTTATGTTGATTCAGTATAAACTCAAATAGTAGTTTAATAATCCTTGCTTTCAGAAGGTCTTGAGGTAAAGGAAAAATGGACAAATAAATTAAGAATTTATTAAGAGCATTTAAGACATTACAGTAGCTCTTTATAAGAGCAAATGCATATACACAATATTCATACAGTATTTGCTATGATAAATAAATGTTCTGTGTACAAATAGATGTTATAATAGAGGGCCAAAGTAGATTTAAAACATTAACATAGGGAAATGGAAACTTTAATACTTGACCTTCTGCTGCAAAATATATTAGGATGTTTTCTTGAAACATTTGGACTACTGGTTATAGTTTCATTCCTTGTTACAACTATATCTAGCCATGTAGCTTCCATATGTATGTATGTATGTATGTATGTATGTATGTATGTATCTATCTATCTATCTATCTATCTATCTATCTATCTATCTATCTATCTATCTATGTATATAAATTTTATTATTAGATATTACTCTCACTCATGTCTCTAAGTTTCATAAAAAGAAAATGAGTAGTGTTTAAAAATAATACAAGTCACAAGATTAACTTGAGATAATAAATTAATTTCCCCATAGAAATTCTCTAGGCCAACTATCCTGTCAATTTTTGCAAACGAGATAATAATTCTAAGTGCCTTAAACATTTGTTGCTGTAAGGATTTATAACACTTCTGAATATTTATTTATTTATTTATTTATTTATTTATTTATTTATTTATTTATTTATTTAGTCACAATATACATAAGCATCACACAAAAAGATTATATAGTATATAAACATATATATGAAGAAATATAAGGAGGTATATTCTAGAACACAGTGCAAATTTGCTTTTCTGTATCAGAAATATTGCAGCACATTGCTTCAAAATATTGAAGCAATATTATGCAAATATTACTTATTCAAAAATATTGCCTAAACATTGTAAGTAGATGTCAAAATCTAAGGAAAAGATCTTTTGCTCCATCTCTTGAGAACTAGTGAGCTGCTGCAGATGGTATCCTGTAATATTTAAATACTGGAAATCAATAAAAACCCTATTTGTAGACACTTAATTTGGAGGGCTAGGCACAATAGGAATCAATCAGCAACATTTTTGTCAATTTCAAAACAAGGGCATACATTCAAATTTGAATTAATAATCCTATCTAAAATTACCGTGGATCATTAAAGTAAATTTTCATGAAAGTTATATTATGGTCTGCCTTATTTAGCACAAAATGTTAAAAAAAATTCATTGCAACGTAAGTATCACCTATTGGTATTATTTCATTCTGTTGATGAATCAGCAGAAAAATTAGAAATATTTACAATTTCTGAGGAGAAAAATCATTAAGCCAGTGCAAACATTAAAATAAAATAAAATCTTTAAGACAGCAAAATATTGTATTTTTTTTAAAGACATGTTCTCTGCAATGTGCTGTTAAAAGTACACCTAAAAACTTACCTTATCTACTACACAGATCTGCTTTTTGCTGTGGGCATCAAGAATCTCCACTTCAACGTAAGTGATTTTTGAATGTCTAACAACTGGCAGTGGTCTTAGGTGGCCAGCAGTAAGTACGAGCTGGGATAAGTTGAAAAAACTTTTCATGCCATTATAAGGCGCAGGCAATACTGATCCCTGGATGGCAAGATCTTTCTTGTGTTCAAGAGTGCTGGGCTTACGTCTCCTGAACATGACTGCATGAAATACAAGGGCCTGTCATGTCAACACTGGACACCTACAATGGGTGATCTGTTGTCCCTGCATTACTTAAATACAAACACTGGCTGATGAAAGGTCAAGTGGCATTCCATTTAAAGAGTCTAAGTTTATATGGCAGGATTGGAAACAATAGCTTTCTAATCCACTACTATATTTAGCTGGCTATTATGATATTCTGTACTACTGTTTTTATTTTAAACACAGTGTTTGAAACAAGCACCCTGCTCAGTTTCTTATCTTGCTTCCTAATTATTACAATCCTATCCCTTTTTTAAAAAAAGTCCAAGAGCTATAAAGGAATCAGAACTGATATGCAATGGAATACATTATTATATATAGAAGCTGGGAATAGAAATCAGTCTAGTTTTAAAAATGCAAGTCAAACGTCACCCACATGGGAGTTGCTTCTTAATACAGAACATGTCTATACTAAGATTGTAATGCCAGTCAAACAGTTAAATACTGTCAAATGTCTGCCACATATTGTCAAGTAATCCATGAAGCTAAAAATATGCTTGTGTAGGTAGATGACTTTCCGTTCAATTGCATCATATTGTCATCCGATGTTAAAAGCAAACAAAAAACAAAAAACAAAAAACACACCCCTCCATATTGTAGGAGTCAAAGAACACACACACTTTATATAGACAGTCTATTCAAACTTCAGTACAAACTTCATTGTTGCATCTCTGGCCTGGGATGACCCAGCATAAAAAATGTAGAAGCAGCGTTTCCATTTGTTGGCATCAAAGCTGGAATGAATTGAGTTTTCAGAGTGGAGTGCATTTCTTCACATGTGCCATATAAGAATATCAGGGACATACTATATTCTAAATAAATTAAGGTAAAGGTAAAGGTTCCCCTCGCACATACATGCTAGTCATTCCCAACTCTAGGAGGCAGTGCTCATCTCCGTTTCAAAGCCGAAGAGCCAGTGCTGTCCAAAGACGTCTCCGTGATCATTTGGCCGGCATGACTCAACGCCAAAGATGCACGGAACGCTGTTACTTTCCCACCAAAGGTGGTCCCTATTTTTTCTACTTGCATTTTTACATGCTTTCGAAACTGTTAGGTTGGCAGAAGCTGGGACAAGTAACGGGAGCTCACCCCATTATACGGCAGCACTAGGGATTCAAACCGCTGAGCTGCCAACCTTTTGATTGACAAGCTCAACATCCTAGCCCCTGAGCCACCACGTCCCCTCTAAATAAATTATGGTTCCATAATAGCATGTTCATATTGAAGATATAAGTTTACAACACTTAACAGAAGAATTTGTATTTGACTGGAATAAACATTAATATTCTGCATGAACCCATAATATTTAGAATGATGTACTTACATTCATTGTAAGTTTAAGCAATAGGTGAAATACTGTGTAAATGATCCCTATCCATTATGTATCAGTTAGAACTGTTTTTTCTTCTTGATATGGAATAACATATTATTGTTCCAGGCAGAAGTGGAGAAGATAAGTATGAGGAAAAAATCAAGGCTTTTAGAAATGCAGATTTGGTAATCCATTACTCCAGGAGTGAAATCTAAAAATTTTCCCTACCGGTTCTGTGGGTGTGGCTTAATTGGTGGGCATGGCTTGGTGGTCAGATGACTGGGTGGGCGTGGGCAATAACAATAAATAATAAAAATAATAAACAAAGTATACAAAACTAAGAAGTACCAAAAACCAACTTTCACACTTTACACACACAACACAACACAACTGACTCACACACAATGTAAAAGCAGCTGCACTTCACCCAAAATGGCCCCTGCAACAAGCGGGGAACCTCACACTTTCACACTTTACACACACACAACACAACACAACTGACTCATACATACACAAAATGCCACATACAGCTTTGTGAGATTTTGTGTGTTTGTGTAGTTAGAGTGAAACACTTCAGAAACACACCAAATCTCAGAAAGCTGCACAAATATTTTATTTTATTATTATTTTTATTTATTTTTTTAGATCAGGGGGTCTCCAACTTTAGTAGCTTTAGGTTTATGGACTTCAAATCCCAGAGTTCCTCATTCAGCAAAGCAGGAAGTCAAAGCAGGCTGTAATCAGTAGCAGAAGTAAGCATTGCGTTGCCAGCCCGAAAGGAGCAGTAATTATAGGTAAGTGAGGAGGGGGCATTGGCTGGGCATGGGTGGGGGCTCTTGTAAGTGGGGGCTGTTAAAAAGTGATTTTAAAAGCCTGCTAGGATCAGGAAACTCCTCTGGGATTGCCAGAGGAAAAAAAGTTTTAAAGTCAGCTCCTCTGACGATCTCAGCTGAAGTTCCCTCATAGCAGCCCAGAACCTCTTAAAATAATTGTTTTAACATGTAGAAAACATTTTTTTTAAGGTTCTGGTGATGAGGAACTCAGCTGGGATGGCCAGAGGAGCCTTTTAAAGCCCCCCCCTTTTCCTTTTTTCCCCCTTCGGCTGAAGAGGTTTTTTTTAAAAAAAAACTTTTAAAGTATTCTTATGATCTCTGCTCAGCCCCGCGATCATCAGAGTTTTTTTTTTTTACTTTTCAAGGCATATTTCAGCTGAAGAAAAACTTTAAAAAAAAAACAAAAAACCTCTGCTGATGGTGCGGCTCAGCAGAGGCAGGGGGGACGGAGCCAGGGATTTTTGCTACCGGTCCTCCGAACCAGCAGCTGCCATCGCTACCTAATTGGGAGAGCCAGTGTGAACCGGGAGCATTTCACCCCTGCATTACTCCCAGCAACAAGGTCTGAACAAAGATAGGATTAGCCCTCAGCCCCTTCATTGCATCAGCACACTTCAATCAAACTTGACTTCAAGACAAACATGGTCCCATGGGAGTCTGAATATAGCCAATAGAATACATTTCTTGCACAGGAACAGGAAGCTCAAAGGCAAGACCCAAGAGATGGTATAAATAACCCTCACTCTCCACTTCATGTGTTCAGCTGCACCAGGACCATGTGCTTGATGGTTCTGCTTCATTAAACCATCTTTCAAATCAGCCTCCATGTTTCCAGTTTCTTTCTCCCCATTTGGAACTGAACCAGATGGATATTTCTTCTAACACTGCATTTTGTTATTCTGCAGTCAGCATATTCACATCAAACCCAGGGGCAAGTTTCAAAACTCGTCGATACCGGTTCACTCGTGGGTGGGTGCACGCTTGTGCGTGTGTACATTTCTGCGCATGTGCAGAAGCTTCTGTGCATGCGTAGAAGTGTCCAGCCAGATGGGCAGAACCTCCCGCCACCGCCGCTATCGGTTCACCCTGGATTGGACGAATCGGTAGCAACCTACCATGATCAGACCAACAGAAATCTAACTACAGTTTTAAAATCCGTAATTTCTGAAATGTGGAAATTCTTTAAGGTATATCCCTAATCTCTATGCGTTTGATTGACTCATATATCTTTCTTAAAATATATTCTTTTTTACTATGTATATCTTAATATATAAATTATATAAAATATATAAAATAATATAAATCTTAATAGATTTCATTCTATGTATACAATACTTTATTAACCATAGACCCAAATGAATGATCTGGAAATTTCCTACGAAGCATAACATTTCTGTTCTTTTTATTATTTATTCACCAAATGAGTGACATAGGTGTGAGTGACAGAGGGAAATTGGATGACCAAACTTGGCAATTATAATCATAAGTGAGTTTTTCCCATTTTTGAGCTCAACATTCTTATTGTGTGCAGTATTCTTGCAGTAATATCAAAATATAGAAATCCATATCATGTTTTAGTCCTGCTGGGTTCAACTGAAATGTGTTAAAAGGGGATTTTCTAATAACTGATGTTGAAAATATTCCTTAGGTTTTCATAAAACGTTTAGAAAATTTCACAGCTTCACGTAATATCCAGTGAAATGGCTGTTCCATTTTCACCATTCAAGAATGCAAAGAACTTGTAGGTCCAGTTTCAACATTATGTGAAATGTTGTTTAATGGAAGCCTAATTCTTCCATTCTTTGTCTCTTATATCTTTCATTCAATAATATCATTTTCTTCTAGGATGAACAGATCTGAAATAATTGGAATGTGTAAACCTTTTTTTAAATGTAGCCACCAGTAGCTAAAAAATCATCAGAATCTTCATTTGCCTCCTGATTAATACCTAGATTATTTTCTTTCCCTTTTTAGGACAAATAGTGTTCTGCTTTTAATCACTAGCACTTTTGACAACTAAAAATCTTTGTCATTCACTGTTCCTGTCAGTGGGAGATCACCCATCGCTATGTCTTGCATACATTCCAAGCTCTTCCTTAGAAGCAAGTGGCTTCTTTCTGTACCTTGATAAGGGAAATCTCAATTAATGCAAACTTTTCAGGCTGGGAAATAAATCTGTAACCCTGTTTCTAGGCTTAAATGCGTATCACTTCTTAGTTAAAGCATCTTGAGACACATTTATACACCAAAATAAATGTTTATTTCCATAGATGTGCTGATTTCAGGGTAAGACAAATAGAATCCCAATAATTTAAAAAAGACACCCCCTCAAAAAAAAAGACTCAGTAAGCAATATAATTAACATGCTGGCTAGAGAAGTCCGAGTCATCAGGGAGTTGAAATCTGTGTATTTTAAAGTTGCTGAGATCAAAAAACATTGCAACACTCAAGCACAAGAAACCAGGAGCAGGTATAAAGTTCAAACCACTAAAAGTTTATTTCATGCTACCTATACAAAGAAATATATATATGAATGACGAGTCATCAATGACTGAAATTAAATGTGGGAGTATCTGTCTCAACTAAAGAAGTCTTTCTTTACCTTAACTGAACTATGAAATTTGCTATTATCAGCGTAGTACTCATTACAAATAAAGGCACAGAATAATTCATGGATGAACTCACCATCAATATTTGCTCATCTTTTGGAGCTATATTATCTTCTGAATCACAGGCAGTATGGAGTATCACAGGCTGGCTAGCACTGGTGGAAAAATTCCTAAACCTTCTAGTCCATGTTTGTTAGCTTCCTGGTGGCTAATAGCCACTGAACTATATCTGCTGAACTATATCAGCCAACAAGGCTGCCTTATTTTCCTATATTTTTCTGCCGTAGAATCTTATTGAAGATGGGCATTATATCAGGAGGCTTGTAACTGTAGAGAAAACGCTCACCAAGAGAAACATAACAACCACCACAAAATCCCCCCAAAACCCCAACACTTTCTAGAAATATGAAATAATATCCAGGCATTTTTAATGATGGTGCAAAAATGGCAGATTTTTTTTAAAAAAAATGTTATTTACTGTCCAGTATATAATCCATGTATATTATATACTTTATATACTGGACAATATATACTGGACACATTATATACTGGACAATATTGGCATCATCAAGGTGCATTCCTTTTTTATGTGTAAATACCTCTTACTATTTCATTGCTGTCTACTGCTGAAAATTATTGATTGTACTTGCTCTAGAAATTGTCACTGCATTTGTTGATTTCAATGGGAATCAATCAATCAAAACAAAAATAATTGCAACTTTGAAAGCTTAGGATCCAAAATTTTCAAGTACAGTAAAATTTACAGTAAAGGTATTAAAAATCACTAGTTCTCTATCCTTTGGCACACAGGAGGTTAGCAGGCATTTAAATAGTATGGAAGGTGTATTTAGCACTGCTAGTCTGGGAGTCATGTTGCATTCTTCATCTTTCTTAAATAAGAGTCAATATTTCAGTGGAGCACTATGCAATCATCTCATGGGAGGGAGAGAGCAATTGAGGTTAAATCCTTCAGCGAAGGCATCAAATGTCATTGCTAACATAAATTTCCGAAGATCAAGGGCAGGACTTTTGAACCCCTCACAAAATACTACACATATATACAAATATGAATACACAAGATGAACAATGAAATGCCACAACAGCATAACCACATGATGAATACTGAAATATGCCAAACATGAACTAAAGAAGGATGCATCAGTGATAATGTGCTAAAAAAAAAGCTTTTGAGAAACAAAGGAAAAATACCGGTATACTTAAGGAATAGAGAAATACTATCTACAGAAATACACAACACCAAGAGTGAAAGCCTTCTTGAATAGATTTTGGTGAAAATTAGAGGAAACTAAAAATGACATTGTTATAGTATATACTACAAGCCACACAACTAAACAGAGGAAATTGATGAAACTTTTTTCTAATCAGTTAGCTAAGGTATGCAGGAAACATACTGCTGTAGAAATGGGGGACTTTAACTACCCTGTCATTAACTGGGAGACAGAATAACAGAATAATAGACTTGGAAGGGACCTTGTGGGTCTTCTAGTTCAACCCCCTGTCCAAGCAGGAGACACTAAACCATTTCAGAAAAATGGTATCCAACCTCTTCTTAAAAACCTCCAGTGATGGAGCACCTACAACTTCTAGAACTAGCCATTCCACTGATTAATTTTTCTCACTGACAGGAAATTTTTCCTTATCTCTAGGTTGCTTCTTTCCATCTTGTGCTGATGCTTTCTAACCCACATTTTTCTATGTTATCAAGTAATCAATTGTAGTCCACTTTGTCAAATGTCTTGCTGTGGTCAAAATAAAATATTCCACAGCATTTCGCTGTCCTTTAATTTAATCATTCTGTCAAAGAATGCAAAAAGATTTTTCTGGCATGTTGTGTTTTTGACAAACCCATATTGGCTTTTGGTTATAACTTTGCTTGCATCTAGGTGTTCCCAGATTTGTTGATTAATTATCTTTTCCAGGATCTTATCAGTTGTTTATGTCAGGCTGATAGGTCTATAGTTACTTCAATCCAATCTAGTGAGGATTCAGACCCAGTTATGGGACAAAAATGGCAGTAGCCGCACTTGTTGATGATCTCTGGCAAGAGTAGAATGGAGATACAACCTCCTTGCTCTCCTTGCTCTCTCAGAAGCCTTCAGAAGTTGACCTCAGAAGTTGACCAAGTTATCCTTTTGGCCCAGCTGCAGGGTTTGGAGCTGGACAACACAGTTTTGCGCTGGTTTGACTCCTTTCTCTAAGGCCAGTCCCAACTGGTGTTAATAGGGAATGAGAGCTAATCCTTTGTGGTATGCCACAGGGCTCAGTTCTCTCACCATTCCTTTTTAACTTCTACATGGTGCCATTGGGTAAAATCACTTGCCACCAGAGGTTGAACTATAATCTCTATTCTGATGATACTCAGTTTTACATCTCAATTCCTGGTGATCCAAGTGATATCGTTGCTGCCCTCTTGTGGTGTCTGGAGGCCGTGAGGCCCTGGATGGGGGGGGCAATAGGGTTTAGCTGAACTCTGGCAAGACTGAATGGCATTGGGTGCAAATGGCTTTGAGTTTCCAGATTTATATTTATATGTTTATTTTTTTATTATGGTTGTACTTGGTTTTAACTGACTTTATTATTGTTTTCCAGCCAAAGTCACTTGTTTGAGATAGGGAGCTATAGAAAGCAAACAAACAAATGCTGCTATAAAGTTATTTCTTTATAAAGAAATCTATAAATTTTCAGTCAAATCATCCACTAATTACATCAGGATCGTACAATGTTGTTGATTTGACTTTGAAGATTTAAACTCATTCAAAATAAACAGATACTCTATGTCTATAATTCCCATCATTCTCAAATTCTTCTTTCCACTTTTTATATATACCCTTTTTTGTTTTTAGACCTTCGTTAAATATCTGTCCACATTGTCTTATTTTGTGGCTTCATTATTTTATTGGAAGTATTCCCAAAACTATTTTTATTTTTTTATTTTTATTAAACTCCCATCAATTTGAGTTCCTTTTCCATTTATTTCTTTTGCCATGCAATTTACTTAATTGTTGCTTGGATTAATTAAAATACGTTGTTTTCTAAATCCAAGAAACATGCCGAATTACATTCTGCTTAGAAAGGGGGTCCATAGCTATTTTTATTCTAAAATACACAGGTTTAGCATTGCATAAATACTATGCTACCATGCCTTATAGAAGGCATTTAAGAAATTCTTATCAAAGCAGCTTCCCAACTAAGTATAAGTAGTCTAAGGCTTAGACTCTAAGCTTTTATAAGAGGCATGTAGAATGAAACCACACATCTTTATTCCAGTGAAACGGGCTGTGTGCAACAAACAGTATAAATTCTTTGTGCTTGCCAGCTGAGGGAACAAGAGGAACAAGCTGTTCTGGACTTAATTCTTACTAAGAGGGATGAAATGGCTGAGGGAATAGAAGTGACAAGAACTTTGTGGGACAGTGACTATGACACATCTGAATTTACATAAAGGCAATGAAAGGTACAGCAACTTAAACCAAGTCAGATTAATATTTTAAACTTTAAGACAGTTGACTTCAACAAGCTAAGAAAGTGACTACAATGGATCACACAGATGGATATCCTAGAATGAAAAACAGTTCAAGGCACTTGGGAAACATGAAAAATAAGATAGGCCTAAGCAAAAACATTACCCCAGAGAAAGAAAAACAAAAAACATCAGAGAAGATGGACACTTTTGTGGGGACACTTTTTGTCCCCACAAAGGGACAAAAAGATCAAATATAACAATTGGAAAAAAGAGCATATAAAGAGGAACACATGGCTTCCCACTATGTTTGAGATGAACAGCTACACACACTGCATGAATCTGTTGCATTATAACTCTTAAAATTATAGACAGAGTGTGAATGAATGACAGACACATTTTGGATGAAAAGGAATGACGCTTCCACAATACAGCTGTGGGCATATTGGAATTGGTGCATGCTTTAGCTATGTGATATGAATGTGAATTAGATATACTAAATAATAATATAATTGTTTATTTAATTACTCAATTTGATTTAAACACATAGATTTACTTTCTTAATTTATTTCTTTTCCATTTAGGAAATTGAAGCCACTTATTGGGGTTGAACAGATAATAACACAAAGAGAAAAGGCTCTGAAAACTCAACACTTGATTGCCAAAAGCTTATTTTATTTATTTATTTTATTTATTTATTTATTAAATTTTTATACCGCCCTTCTCCCGAAGGACTCAGGGCGGTGTACAGCCAAAATAAAACACAATATATATACAATTAAAATCAAAATTTAAAATAAAGCATATTACAAAAAGGCCAATGTTTAAAAATTTAAATTTTAAATTTTAAAAATTTAAAACCCCACAACAATAAAACCCAATTTAAAATGTTAAAAAACCATTATGCCAGTCCAGCTTGAATAAATAAGTATGTTTTTAGCTCACGGCGAAAGGTCCGAAGATCAGGCACTTGGCGTAGGCCAGGGGGAAGTTCATTCCAGAGCGTCGATGCTCCAACAGAGAAGGCCCTACACCTGGGGGCTGCCAGCCGACATTGTTTGGTGGACGGCACCCTGAGGAGACCTTCTCTGTGAGAGCGTACCGGTCGGTGGGAGGCATAAGGTAACAGCAGGTGGTCTCGTAAGTACCCGGGTCCTAAGCCATGGAGCGCTTTAAAGGTGGTAACCAAAATCTTGAAGCGCACCCGAAAGACCACAGGAAGCCAGTGCAGACTGCGGAGCAGTGATGTTACATGGGAGCCACGAGCGGCTCCCGTTACTACTCGCGCAGCCGCATTCTGGACTAACTGTAGCCTCCGGGTGCACCTCAAGGGCAGCCCCATGTAGAGAGCATTGCAATAATCCAACCGAGACGTAACCAGAACATGAGTGACTGTGCATAAGGCATCCCGGTCAAGGAAGGGACGCAACTGGCGGACCAAGCGAACTTGGTAAAAGGCCCTCCTGGAGACGGCCGCCAGATGTTCATCAAAGGACAGCCGTCCATCCAAGAGGACGCCCAAGTTGCGAACCACCTCCTTTGGGGCCACTAACTCGCTATGGAATGCTGTCAAACCAAAACTGTTTTAATTGCCATTCTATGACAAAATTTTCTTTCTGTGATATCCTATACATGTTCCCATTTTAGGTTATTTTTAATTGTATGCCATGTGATTTCTTAGCTGATTTTAGATTATTCTGACCTACTAAATATAATAATGTATCCCATCTTTTTTCTATTAAATTGCAATAGTCCTCCATGATTCTTTTTTTTATATATTTTTATTTGTAATATTCACCAGTGGCTTGGTGAGCTTTATGTGGATCCTGATTGGCTTTCAAGGACGTGCTGGGTCATAAATCCAGGTCTAGAGTATTTGTTGTCTGACTTAGAATTCCAGAAATCACATTCTATTCTTGCTTGTTTGTTTCTTTTGTGAAGAAAACTAAGCTAAGCATCTACATTTACAATTTTCCTATCTTGCTTTGAAAGTATCAAGATAATAGTTAGAAAGAAAAAAGAAAATAAAAGCATATAACAATCAAAATAGATGGTCATGTTACCACACTGGTAAATCAAAAAATGTCCAGCTAGCTGACTATAGGGTGAGCGATAATCCTCTCACTAAGATTTCTCCCACTGAATTCTTTCTTGAATTTTCCTCAACTGTGGCAGCATTTCCACTCTCTTTTCAAGCAGCAGGCAGTAGGCTTCTCTACATCTTTCATTCCAAAACCTTTAATATATGCTTATATGATAATTCCCCCCCCCCCAATCGGAGGTTGGCCCCAACACTCCTATCTTTTCATAAGAGCATACAGATGTAGCTTTGCCAGTTGGCTTGGGAACCCAGTGGGGGAGCAGCATAATGGAGGTGGTTGATTGAGTAATACCAGATCCCACCTTCCTTCCATTCTGCCCCCGCCCTCCCCATGTGTGTTGGTTTTAAATTTTTGTGTTTTAGCTTAGATACCATTAGCTGCCCATGGTAAGATGGGCAGCCAATAAATTTTACAAATAAAATATTTGCTGGTTAGGCATGCAATAGTATGCAGAGGCCATTTCATGAAGTGTCCTTCTAAAGCTTCTCTAAGTGATGCCTACAGGGAACTAACTGCATGTTTGCCTCAGATACCTATTTCACCAATTGTTCAAATCAGGTGCTTCATTCTATATTCTGACAGAGTAACCCTGCCTTTACTGTTTAGTAGATTGCAATATTTTCAGAGAAGATATGCCCATAGCTATTCATTCCTGAAATATCTATAGTGGAAATTTGACAAATCAGTAGAGTGTAATTTCACAACGCCTCTCCATCATAGATGAGTTAAATCATTAGGACCAGATGGATTATATCCCAAAGTTCTGAAGAAGTTGGCAGATGTGATTTTGGAACCAGTAAACATAATCTTTCAAAGATACTGGAACACAAGGTAACTAACAGCACATTGGAAAAGAGCTGATGTGGTTCCAATCTTGAAAAAAATGGAGGGGGGAATGGTCCGAGAAATTACAAACCAGGGGTGAAATCTAAAAATTTTCCCTACCGGTTCTGTGGGCGTGGCTTAATTGGTGGGAGTGGCTTGTGGTCAGATGACTGGGTGGGCGTGGCCAATAACAATAAATAATAAAAATAATTAACAAAGTATACAAAACAATAAGAGGTACCAAAAACTAACTTTCACACTTTACACACACACAACACAACACAACTGACTCACACACAATGTAAAAGCAGCTGCACTTCACCCAAAATGGCCCCTGCAACAAGCGGGGAACCTCACACTTTCACACTTTACACACACACAACACAACACAACACAACTGACTCACACACACACAAAATGCCACATACAGCTTTGTGAGATTTTGTGTGTTTGTGTAGTTAGAGTGAAACACTACAGAAACACACCAAATCTCAGAAAGCTGCACAAATATTTTATTTTATTATTTTATTTTATTTTATTTTATTTTATTGTGGACTTCAAATCCCAGAGTTCCTCAGCCAGCAAAGCAGGAAGTCAAAGCAAGCTTTTTTTTTTTCTTCAGTAGCTGAAGAAAAGCATGCAGTTGCAGCCCAAAAGGAGCATTAATTATAGGTAAGTGAGGAGAGGGAATTGGCTGGGCGTGGGTGGGGGCTCTTGTAAGTGGGGGGCTGTTAAAAAGTGATTTTAAAAGCCTGCTAGGATCAGGAAACTCCTCTGGGATTGCCAGAGGAAAAAAAGTTTTAAAGTCAGCTCCTCTGACGATCTCAGCTGAAGTTCCCTCATAGCAGCCCAGAACCTCTTAAAATAATTGTTTTAACATGTAGAAAACATGTTTTTTAAGGTTCTGGTGATGAGGAACTCAGCTGGGATGGCCAGAGGAGCCTTTTAAAGCCCCCCCCCTTTTCCTTTTTTTCCCCTTTGGCTGAAGAGGTTTTTTTTAAAAAAACTTTTAAAGTGTTCTGATGATCTCTGCTCAGTTCCGCGATCATCAGAGGGTGTTTTTTTTTTTTACTTTTAAAGGTATGTTTTCGGCTGAAGAAAAACTTTTAAAAGTAAAAAAAAACCTCTGCTGGTGGTGCGGCTCAGCAGAGGCAGGGGGCGGGACCAGGGATTTTTGCTACCAGTCCTCCGAACCAGCAGCTGCCATCGCTACCTAATCGGGCGAGCCGGTGCAAACCGAGAGCATTTCACCCCTGCTACAAATCAATCAGCCTGACATCAATACCTGGAAAGATCCTAGAAAAGATAATGAAGTAAGCAAAGCTATTACTAGAAGTGAAATGGGTTTGTCAAAAAACAGATTATGCCAGATAAAACCTATTACATTTTTTGACAAAGTGACTAAATTAATGGAAATTCTGTGGACATAGCATACCTGGACTTCAGTCAGACAGTTGACAAAGTAGACCACAACCTACTTTGATAAAATAGAAATATGTTGGATAGACAGTATCACCACTAGATGGATACACAACTAACTGAATCCTGGTTTATCTTTTGAATATTGTGAACACATTCCTTTCTTCACTGATGCAGATTTAGTAGCTACATATTCTGGGATATAAGCAATGAGGCTTGGATTCAGTAAATTGGCAGCCATTGATGAAAATTGAAAAATATGCATGTGATTTGAAGAAAAAGCCAAGCATTGTAACAAAATAGATTTGCACCCCTTGATATTGTATTTCATTGTCAAGAAGCTCTAATTATGGTATCCTCCTTTGTACATATTCAATTTTGTACTTCACTGTTAAATAAACTCAATCTATTCATTAAGGAAGTTCTAGCACTAGCTTCATCTATTTTGATAAGATTAAACAAAAACATGAATATACTGCTTTTGTCTACAATATTAACTTATTTGGGCTGTGTGTCGTTGAACAGATAGACATAATTTACACCCACTCATGAAAATACTTGTTATTCTCCCTACACAAAAATAGATTAGATATTGGTATGCAACATGTAACCCACATAAACAGTTAAGAAGTACATTTATTCAATTTTTATGGACAACATTACAAATCTTAATAAGGTATGGAATTTCATCAAGGCTGGCACAACTATTCAATATAAGCAGGTATTTTTTTGACTACTTGCTTGTCAAATTTATATACCACAAGTAGATAAATTGGACAGAATAGGACTGGATTAGATTTACAGCCCACCTTTATTATTATTATTTTTTATAAATAATCCATATTGATTTCTGCTGCTCATAATGTCTTTATCCAATCTAAACTTTTACTTAATTCTTAAGTAAGAATGTTTTTATTAGCTTCACTCTAGGGATGAAATCCAGCAGGTTCTGACAGGTTCTGGAGAACCGGTAGTGGAAATTTTGTGTAGTTTGGAGAACTGGCAAATACCATCTCTGGCTGGCCCCAGAGTGGGGTGGGAATGGAAATTTTGCAGTATCCTTCCTCCAGGAGTGAGTGGGAATGGAGATTTTGCAGTATCCTTCCCCTGCCACGCCCACCAAGCCACACCAAGCCCACCAAGCCATGCCCACAGAATATGTAAAGAAATTTGGATTTCACCACTGCTTCACTCACTATTATTTATATCCCATTCAGCCTTTCCTATTAATAATAAGGAAACCAAAGCAATTAAGGCTTTATTTTACAGCAAGTGTGCTCCTATTATTCTGCACAAGCTAGGATTTCTAAACTAGAGACTACATTGCAAGCCAATGTCTTCATCTTACCAACTGAGAGGTATCTACATGTACTGACATATTCTCTGTATGTATTAGACTGATACTGACAAAAATAGTTCTCCCATCTGAAGAAATAAACCATGCCAATTTTCAGCACATGGGTAGAAAAGCAAGAAGGAAATATAATTTCATTTTGGCCCTTTTGTTTGGAGACAATGCTTCTGAAAATATTGTTCAGAATAATAAAAATTCTGTTCCATTTGGCAGAAAGCCTAGTATAAAGGAATAGTTGGTTGCTTTCTATTTTTATCTATTCACAGTGGGTTACAAATTTTCTTCTAGTTTTTATAAGTGAATTTTAAAAAGGAGAAAGCCTGTAACTATTTCTTTTGAACAGAATTAAATGGCATTCTTCTACTTCACAGAGGAAGAAAAAAATAAAGTATGCTGAGTTTTCTTTACTTTTATTTTTTGGTCCTTATGTAGTGTTCAGAAATACTGAATTCTGCAAAACTTTTCTGGATGATTCTGATTCAACTGATTCAATTTGAGTTACTCTGATGAGCAGGCCATTGCTTTAGGTCATTGTCAGATCCATCATCATGTCTTGTTGGAAGTGTGGGAGGTAGGAAGGTTTTTCACATGTTTTAACTTCTGTTGTAACTGCTTGGGAATTACAGAAAGGGATTGTTTTTGGAGCTGGAGCAGACTCCCTCCCAGCTGGTTCCAGCCTGGTTCCAAGGCTGTCATGCCCTGAGAGTGAACTGTTATCTGCCTAGAACCTCAGCGTTCTCAAAACAACCTTCCGGCATCTCATTGGCTGTTGGTGGACTGGTCAAGCTTGGGTTTGGGGAAATAATTGATTTGTGCTATGCATGGGATCTTCAGATTCTACCTGAACACTTTCTCTCAGTAAAAGTTCTTTTGATTCAACTTGAAAGAGTCAAGAGTTTAGCTTTCCTGAGGGACCAACTGGGGCAAGTCCTTACATTAGGCAGAATCTACAAAGTCAGTCAACCAGAGAGGCACACTGCCCTACTGTGGGCATCATGCACAAGATGTCAGCCCAAGGCAGTGACAAGGAAGAAGCTGAATGCTGGGCCGAAGCATCGTTCAGGCCTCCCTCTGGGGTAGACCTTTCTGAGTGGATGGATGGAGACTTCAACAAACCTGTGGTGGGTCATAAGAGTGAACAACTGCAGTCCTACTTAGCTGTCATAATTTTGAATGGGGTTGTATGTAGCTTTTGGAGGATCAGTAGTAATCTTGAATGCTTATTAAATGGCCTGTCATACCTTAAGGATTACCTTTAATACCTCTACATAAAATACAGCAACAATCATGATTCTGAATGGGGATAATTTAGGATACTGCAAGTATAGAGACAGAATCTTCTGCTCAAATGTGTTGTAGCTGGCCATATGTCCTAGAGGGCATGCTATTTAACATCTTGCACTAACAAATGGAAGATCTTGGAAGATTTTGCTGGTATTGGTGATGCCAGTAATAGGGAGTATAAATATCATCTTCTTTGAAATAAACTTCAGCATATAACAGTATATGTTCTGTTTCCCGTTATTAGGCCTGGTAAGTACTATAGCTTAAGTTTCACTAACATGAATCTTATTATGTAGGAGAAAAACTCTTTTAACACAGATACATTAAATGAAGAAGAAAACATAATAATAATACTCAGATTTCTTCCTTCTATTAACCAATCTAAAATTGCAAATGCCCTTTAGAAACACTAGATGGCAATGTTTGAACACTGTAATATTTTAATGTTTTGGTAAGAAACTGTCAATTAACAATTAAACCAATCAAGCAACAGTAGCAAATAAAGACACAGCTTAATAGTGTGATTGGCCTCTATTGCAGAATAAAACCATATTCCTATTTTCAGTTCATCTACTACTGTAGAAATTACTCAGAATTACGACCAGAGCTTCAATATATAAGCCCCTTTGGCTTAAATGGCAGATTGGTTGATTTCAAACATTGTGCTAATGAACTGATCCAAAACTGGCTCATTTCATATAATGCTGTAGGATAGAAGTCCCCAACCCCTGGTCCGTAGACTGGGACCCAGCACTGGTCTGTGGAATGCCAGAAACCAGGTCACAGAAACAAGCGAAGCTCCATCTGCCGGATGCAGGCAAGCACAGGAAGCACATGAAACCATGCCCTCTCCAGTCCATGGAAAAACTTCTCTCTATGGAACTGATCCCAAAAGATTGGGGGCCGCTGCTAAGTTGGAGAATTCTACTGAAAAATCTACTGAAAATAGGAAAAAGAACTAAGGAATATATGGAGAGTTTGCAAATGTGGAATTAGGATGGGGAAATTATTGTCAGATTGATGTACAGGTAGTCCTTCATTGGGACTAGAATTTCCATTGCTAAACAAGACAGCTGTTAAATAAGTTACACCCAATTTTACTATCTTTTTTGCCATGGTTGTTAAACAGATCAATGCAGTTGTTAAATGAATCAGATGGTCATTAAATGACTATTGACTTTGTTGTGGGAAGTCAGCTGGGAAAGTCATAAATCACAGGACTCTGAGACACTGCGGTTGTCATAAATATGTGCACATTGCCAAGGACCCAAATTCTGGTTGATGCTGCAATATCCATATATTTAAGAACTGATTGTAAATCATTTTTGATCCTTGTTAAAAACATATGAAAGGCTTGTACTTCTTTTTCCTAGAATAGGCTTCTATATTTTAAATATATTTATCTATAACATAATATAGAAGCTCTAAAACCCTACCCTACCCTACCCTAAAACTATCATTATAGCTGTTCAAATACGGTGTTATTTTCTGAACCTTATGGAGCTGGACTAAGTCTAGCCTAAACTATTCTCTTCAACCAGATTGTTGAGGAGGAAGGGAGGAAGGATAAAGAGAGGTTTAGAGGGGCTAATATTCTTCAGAAGATTATTTATTTTTCCAAATGGGAATAAATTCTATGCCAAGTACAAGAGAAGGCTAAATAAATGCTGAAGTTTCAAAAAATGCAATAAGACAAAAATTAATTAAACAAAACCAACCATGTTTAGGTTCCACAAAGTTCACATACAGCAAAAACTAACCTTCATTTAAAAGAGTGAGCAAATTATTGTGCTATTCTTCACCATAAAGAAGAAAAATATCAAATGATACTTTCTGTTGAATGAGACACTGGTTGGTTGGGTAATTTTTTTTTTTTAATTCGCATTTATATCCCGCCCTTCTCCGAAGACTCAGGGCGGCTTACACTATGTTAGCAATAGCCTTCATCCTATTTGTATATTTATATACAAAGTCAACTTATTGCCCCCAACAATCTGGGTCCTCATTTTACCTACCTTATAAAGGACGGAAGGCTGAGTCAACCTTGGGCCTGGTGGGATTAGAACCTGCAGTAATTGCAGGCAGCTGTGTTAATAACAGACTGCATTAGTCTGCTGAGCCACAAGAGGCCCTTTTATCTAACTGACCTGCCCTCATGTCAAAATTATCCTAATGGGCATTCCAATCTCCTTTGAAATAACTGATGAGAAGACAACAAATTTATTGTAGAGTGTGGGTGTGGTGGCACTTCTTGAAAACAGTGAGTTACTTTATTTTTTTCCACCATTTTACTTTTTTCCATTTTCAGTTATTTTGTCCAAATTTCTATTCCTTTCCTGCTCATCTCTTCCTTTCGCAATCTGTTCCAATATTTATTTTATTTAAAGGCAATGATTTTCAATGGTCCCCCCCATCCTTGCTGGATTTTCTTTCCTCTCAAATAATTAAATAATTTTGCAGTCAGTCAGGGGCATGAGGAGCAGGGGCATATTTTATTATACATTGTCAAGATAAATAGTATTCAGCGGTACATTAAGTTTAAAATAAAATATAATTCTGTCTGCCTGTCTTTCTCTTTAATTTTCATCCTTGGAAACTATACTCTTTCTCCCTCCCATTTTGGTTGTTCTGAATGTGGTTTGCATAGGCGTGTTAGTGTTTGAGGCAATGCTGTTGAGAAGAGTACCATGTCCCCAGTATGCTACCTGGGGCAAGATGACCATTAGTGTCTAATGGTGTTCCGCCTGCTGGCTCCTATGTGACACCTGTATAGAATAGAATAGAATAGAATAGAATTTTATTGGCCAAGTGTGATTGGACACACAAGGAATTTGTCTTGGTGCATATGCTCTCAGTGTACATAAAAGAAAAGATACGTTCATCAAGGTACAACATTTACAACACAATTGATGATCAATATATCAATATAAATCATAAGAATTGCCAGCAACAAGTTATAGTCATACAGTCATAAGTGGAAAGAGATTGGTGATGGGAACTATGAAACGATTAATAGTAGTGCAGATTCAGTAAATAGTCTGACAGTGTTGAGGGAATTATTTGTTTAGCAGAGTATGAAGCCAGATCTGAAAAATTTAAGGGGACCTACTTCCCAACCTTAAGCAGGATTGATTTCAGAGGATGGGCAAAGTTAATTACCTTAAAAATAAAGGATTTTTGCTTCCACTTAAAAAATAGTTTTTTGAACACTACAATTAAAAAAATTAAAAGCTCAAAAAAATTAAAAAGAATAAAACTTTAAAAAAAATAGAACGTGCAGAAAAGAAAAAAACAGAAAGAAAAAAGAAGAATGTAGTAAATGTAGCAGATGATCAGGCTGAGCCCAAGGCTGAGGTCAAATGCATCATCTCCTACGGTAAAGAAAAGAAATATATAAAGACATTACTTTCCACTTCATTATTAATGTAAATAAATTTAATAATATTGCCTTCTCTTAAAATCAGATGAATGATCTCTTTTTTCCATATCCCAGCTCTTACCTTCAAACAAATGTTTAAAACCTCATTCTTCAGTCCTGATCAGCAAAACTCCTTTAAGAATCACCAGACATAACAATGTATCTATTGTAACCTTGATCTGATAAACCAACTTTATTTTCCTTCCTTTTACTATATAACAATCTTGATCTTTATTCCCTTCAAATAATGTTCCAGAACTTGAATTCTTTTCAGTTTGTTCTTTGTCTCTACACAAAATTCTTCAAAGCTTTAACGAACCTGTAAATCCAATACAGGAAAGTTATCCAGATCACTCTCTTAGTTTATCATTTGTATATCCATTTTAATTATTAAGGAGTTATATGTTTCTTTTGTATGTCCGATGTAGCATCTTTTTCCATACCATTCTTATAGCCCATCATTTTTAAATCCACTTTTCAATCAGTTTCAATCTTTTCAGATTCAGTGGATATTGAAAGTCTACACACCCCTGTTAAAATGCCTGGTTTTTGAGATATAAATAAATCAGACCAAGATAATTTACTTCAGAATATTTTCCATCCCTAACAAAATATATAAGCTATACAAATCAATTAAAAACCAAACTGAAATCTCTTAGGGAGAAAAATAAAAATAAAAAACTTCCAACATATTTGCATAAGTGTTTGCACCCTCTTATTTTTTTTAATATAAATTTTATTGAATTTTAACAATTAAACAATTTTCATTCAACTCTTGTGCATGACTGTAACTATTTACATATCATCCCATTAGTGTTCTCCTATACTCTATATAATTTTACTAAATTATATTGTTAATTCTAATTAGAATTTCTAATTCTTACTAATTCTACTATTTGTTATTTCCCCCTTTTTCCTATTTTTGACCCAATTATATCATTTCTCCTATATTACATAAAAATCTGAATTCATCCGTCCTTTCAGTTCAAGTGTCATTTTGTCCATCTCGGCGCAATCCAATATTTTTCTAATTATTAACTCTTCTGAGGGTGTATTTGAGCTTCTCCAATATTGCCAATCTTGCTGCCATTGTCATATGTAAAATAATATATGGTTTTTAAAATATTTTATTTTTATCATTCCTAGAAAAAACAGCTCTGGTGTGTATTCTATCTGAAAGCCTGTTACCTCCTGTATCCAACTATGTATTTTCATCCACTATTTTTTTGCTGTTTCAGAGCATGACCAACATGTATGAAAGAGGTACTGTGCTTTTGTCCACATTTCCAGTAATTAGGGTTTAAATTTGGATATATTTTTGCCAATCTAGAAGGTGCCAAATACCAACGGTAAAACATTTTATATTGATTTTCTTTGTATTTTGCCGATATGGTTAGTTTATAATTTTTGTTCCAAATTGTTTCCCAATCCTCTAATTTGATATTATGCCCAATATTTCTAGCCCAGGCTATCATAGCTCATTTTACTATATCTTCTGCTCTGTCAAATTCCAATAAATAATTATAAATTTTGGTTATTAATTTTTCATCTGGACCAGTCAATATTTTGTCTAATTGTTTTGGTAGAATTTCAATACCATATTCATCTTTATCTTTTATATATCTTGATTTTAATTGTAAGTAAGGCCACCAATCTATATTTATTCCCTGTTCTTTCAATTCTTGCCTATTTTTTAGATTCCCCTGGTTATCTAGAATTTCACTGTATTTTGCCATTTTACTTAGATTCAGAGTATTGGGATGGATCATTGCTTCCATCGTCAAAACCCTATTAGGGATTTTCATATAATATTTTTTCTTAATTTCTTGCCATGTTTGCATTAGGGCTTCTCGTATTGTATGTTGTAAGAAATATGAATGAGATTTGTTCTCTCTGTCCCATAGGAAGGCATGCCATCCTTTTTGTAAATCATGTCCTTCCAATATGAGTAATCTTTTATTTCTCAAATTGATCCACTCTTTAATCCAAACTAAGATTGCTGCCTGATAATAAAGTCACCAATCTGGGAGTCCTAAGCCACCTCTGCTTCTACTGTCCTAAAAGTTCTTTGCCCATATAAATTTTGTTGTAATTTGATTCAATTCTGTGAAAAAATTCTTATCTAATTTTATGGGAATGGTTTGAAAAAAAAATAGCATTTTCAGAAGAATCTTCATTTTAATCATTGCAATCCGACCCAATATGGACAGATTTAATGCCCCCCATCTTTCCAAATCAATTTTAATTTGTTGCATAAGCTTTACGTAATTGTCTTCTTTAATTGAAGAACATCTTGCTGTAAGCCAAATTCCTAGGTATTTAATTTTTCTCACATTCTGTAATCCCAATTTTTCTTCTAACTCCCTTTTCTGTTGTGTTGTTACATTTTTAACTATCATTTTTGTTTTTGTCATATTAATTTTAAGACCTGCTACCTCCCCATATTTTTCTATTTCCTATATCAATATGGGTCCTGTTTTCTTTGGGTCTTCCAAAAAGAATACCAGATCATCTGCAAACTCCATTAATTTATATCTTCCATTCTAATTTTAATTCCCCTAATCTCTGAATTTGCTCTAATCTTCGTCAATAGTGACTCTAAGGTCAAAATGAAAAGCAGAGGTGACAGTAGGCATCCCTGGCAGATTCCTTTCTTTATTTCGAATGCTTTTGTAATTTCTCCATTTATTATTATGCTTGCTTTCTGAGACAAATGAATTGCTTCACTCATTTGTTCAAATTTGTCACCGAATTTTATTTCTCTAATTTGTCTAATCCTATATTTCCAGTTTAAATTGTCAAATGCTTTCTGCACATCCAGAAAAACAAGGGCAATTTATTTTTCTGGATGCACCTCAAAATACTCTAATATATTCAGTACTATTCTTGTATTACCTCTAATTTGTTTGGAAGGGAGAAAACCATTTTGGTCAGAGTGAATAATCTCATTCAGTATTCCTTTCATTCTTCCTGCTATGACAGCAAATAAAGATCTTGTAATCTGCGTTTAAGAGTGAAATTGGTCTGTAATTTTGAATTTGATTTGGATCGGTACCTTCTTTCATAATCTCTGTGATATATGCTTCTCTCCATGAAACAGGCATTTTTGCTTCCAATAGGATCTCATTGTACAGTTCTAAAAGAATACGTTCTAATAGTTCCCCCATGTTTTTGTAAAATTCTCCTGATAAACCATCTGTTCCCGGGGTCTTATTATTATTTTTTTGTCTTTGAATCACTTCTTCTAACTCTGTCGGTGTTATTTCCTTATTTAGCAGGGTTTCTTATTTTCCTCTAAAATGGGCATCTTTTTTTCTTTTAAATAGTTTGCACCCTCTTATAAGTAGAGATGTAGCTCTGTTCAGAATTAACTGATCAAATTCAAACTAATATTAAATAGTATTCAGTACACACCTACCATCAATTAAAATTACTTTGATCAAGCTGAAGTTCATATGAAATTCAACTATTCTGATAGGATTGTTCTGATATTTACTGACTTGCTTCTTCGAGAAAAAGCTATGGTGTGCAAAGAGATTACAAAGCATCAAAGGAATCTCATTGCTGGAAGATATCAGTCAGGAGAAGGGTACAAATTTTTTTCCAAGGCATCGGATATACCGTATTTTTCGGAGTATAAGACGCACCAGAGTATAAGATGCACTTCAATTTTTGGGGAGGAAAATAAGAAAAAGGCTGATTGGCAGGTGGATCAGCCTCACCGAATACCCCCAATCAGCTGCTCCCAGAGGTGAATTTTAGCAACAAGTTCCTTGGTTGTGAACTCTGTGCCTTGCTTTTTTTTTTTTTTTGCTTTTTTTTCTGCCTCTGAAAGCCTCAGAAACAGAGCTTCCAAAAAAAAAAAAAAAAAAAGCCTCTGAAGCTCTGTTTGGGGGCTTCTTTTCTGAAGCTCTGTTTGGAGGCTTTTTTCTGAAGCTCTGTTGGGGGCTTCTTTTTTGAAGCTTTGTTTCTGATGCTTTTTTCAGGTTCTGAAACCTCTGTTTGAGAAGGGCGGGGCTACATTTGGAGTATAAAGCACACCCAGATTTCACCCTCTTTTTTGGGGGAAAAAGGTGCATCTTATACTCTGAAAAATACGGTACCATAGAACACAGTGAAGACAGTCATCAACAAATCAAAAAATGTGGCACAATAGTAATATTACCAAGAACTGGATGTCCCTTCAAAATTGATTTAGAAAGCTGCATCCAATTTTGGTCACCACAATATAAAAGAGATGTTGAGACACTGGAAAGAGTGCAGAAAAGAGCAAAGATTATTAGGGGACTGGAGGTTAAAACACATGAAGAACAATTGCAGGAATTGGGTATGTCTAGTCCAGTAGTGGGTTTCAATTTCGGCTGCTACCGGTTCTTTCGTGGGCGTGGGCACGCTTGCCAACATGCGTGAACCAGTAGCAACCCACCACTGATCTAGTTTAATAAAAAGAAGGACTAGACAGACATGAGAGCAGCTTTGTTCTAATATTTGAGGGGCTACCACAAAGATGAGGGACTCAAACTATTTTTCAAACCACCAGAAGGCAAGACAAGAAACAATGGATTGGAAACTAATCAAGGAGAAGAGAAACCTAGAACTAAGGAGTAATTTCCTAACAGTGAGAATAATTAGCCAGTAGAATGGCCTGCTTTCAGAAGTTATGGGTGTTCCATCACATAGGCTTCTGAAAAGAGATTGGACAGTCACTAGTCTGCAATGGTCTAGGGCCATGATGTGAACCTATGGCACTCGTGCCACAGCTGGCTCACAGAGCCCTCTTTGTGGGCATGCGAACCATCGCCCATCTTAGTTGTACCATGCATGCATGTGCATGCCTCCCACTGGCCATTTGATTTTCAGGGTGCATACGGGGTGGGGTGTATGCGGGAGATATGCCCGCATGTGCAGAGGACTTGCACGCATGCCCAGGGGAATGGAGCACAGTGAGGCTGTGTGCTCCCCACAGCCCATTTTAGGCCCAGGAAGCTGCAGGGAGGCCTGCTAGGTCCAAAATGGGGGGCAGGGGGGTTGTGCGCACATAAGTAGGAGCGCATGGAAGGTCATGTGGGCATGCATGGGGTGCATGCATTGCATTATGAGTGCTGGCATGTGCCCACGCTGTTGAGTGCACATTTGTGTGCTTTCAGCACACGACAAGAAAAAGGTTAGCCATCACTGATTTAGGTTAGCCATTTCCTGCTTGAACAGGGTGGTTGAACTGGAAGACCTCCAAGGTCCCTTCCAACTCTTTTATTCTATGTTCTAATTTCAAAATTCTAATCAATCTTTTGCTATTTATTCAAAAAAGAGTTTTGGGTTTTTTTAAAAAAAAGTTTTTAAACTTTAGTTTAAAATTTATCTCACTAAGAATTGTAGGAAACTCCTCCAGGGCTATAACACATTTTGCTCCAAAGGCCTTTAACATTTGAGAAGCATTTAAGAAGCAATTTGTGAAAGTGATTAAGAAATGAAGTTTGGCAAACCTTATGTTAATATAAACTATTTTACAGGTATGAGCTTGACTGAATTTCTTCAACTGCCAATGGGTCAACTCACAAGTCAACCATAAAAGTCTCCAGTCCTGCAGTCTCCTCATGAGGAGCAGCTAGCTGTGAAATGTACAAATGGGTGATCTCACAATCTTTTCTTCTTCTGGAGAGACTTCAGGAGAGAATTCTCTGTCTGGCTGCCAATTACTGCCACAGTATGACTCACTCATTCAGGGAAATCTATTTCATAATTAATCATCACTGGAAGTACAATAATTCCTGTTCCCTATATGATTGTAAAGGCAAGTAGTAATCGATTCCTAAAATTTGAGTAGATTCTTTGATTGAGCTGTTCCATTAACTATCTAAACTGAGACAATCAAATACTGGAGAAACTTTGATGATTTGAAAGCCAAGAAAAAATTAAAAGGTTATGCAGTAAAAATGTTCAGCTTCTTTGGCTAATTAGGGTTGCAGAGATTATAAGGCAATATATTTGTAGATCATAACAAGTTTTGAGGCCTCTTTTAGAGGTCAATTACTATATAAAGTTTATATTTTACAGTTCAGTGATTTGTAGTGGAACTTATTTATTTAAGTTTATTATGGCTCCACAGAGAGTGTATAAAAGAGCAGAAGAAAACTGGATTCTTCTGGATTCCAAATAAGACTCAATTGTAATAAAATGGTAAAGAAATGAGCCTCATATTCAAATAGGGAATTGGTGCTTACCTGGTAAATTATTATATGCATAACAGTAATAGCTGTATTGCATCTTGAATTGAAGTGTTCCATTCCTATTTAAAGTTACAAGTTCCAGGCTGCCTGGCAGAATCCTTCATTTGTTGTTTCATCATCATAAAATAATGTAAGCCTTCTCTAAGAATTCAGAGCTTCACTGAAGGCAGAGAAATTCTCTTAATATGATTCAATACAAATAATGACACACAGTCACAAAAGATATACAGCTTACTATCCCCTAACTTATTAGAGTTTGCAGTAATCCAACCAGCACACAAGAAAAAAATTCAGCAGGATTCATTTATTTTTTTTTTATTTTTTTTATTTTTATTTTGTCACAAAAGTATACGCAACATTGACATAAAACAACACATCATACAAACATATATATAAGCAAAAGTATGCAACAACTATATTAATTTGATATAATGAAAGGGAACAATAGGACAGGAACGGAAGGCACGTTTGTGCTCTTATGCACGCCCCTTATAGTCCTCTTAGGAATGGGGTGAGGTCAATAGTAGACAGTTTTTGGTTGAAGTTTTTGGGATTTTGAGAAGAGACCACAGAGTCAGGTAGTGAGTTCCAAGCATTAACAACTCTGTTACAGAAGTCATATTTTCTGCAATCAAGATTGAAGCAGTTAACATTAAGTTTGAATCTATTGTTTGCTCTTGTATTATTGCGATTGAAGCTGAAGTAGTCTTTAACAGGAAGGATATTGCAATAGATGATTCTCTGTGTTAAACACAGGTCTTGTTGGAGTCGGCGGAGTTCTAAGTTTTCTAATCCCAGGATTTCAAGTTTGGTGGTATAAGGTATTTTGTTGTTTTCAGAGGAGCGGAGAACTCTTCTTGTGAAAGAAAAGAAAAGGTTGGTTGAGCAATGAGTGGTTAATCATTGGAGGAAGGAGGTTTTGTACGGGTGGTTGGAGGTTAATAGGTTGATTGACAGTTGATTGTACGGGTGGATGGATGTTTCGATTGTCAAATGGATGGATGCCTTTGTTGATGGATGGTTGGATGTTTTGATTGAAGTGTGGTTAAGTGATGGAGATTTGATTGAAGGATTTTCTTTTTATGCAGTCAGCACGGTAATCAATGTAAAGGTTAGTTTCTCCTTCAACTTGCCGTCGTTTGAGATCTGAACGAAGTTCACGGGATCTAATACGTTGTAGGAATGATAAGTCTGGTCTAGCTCTAAGTTTGTTGAAGCTGAGGTTGTTTGTTTCTGGCAATTGTGTTTATAGTATAGATGAAATTTCTTTTGCTGGTTTCATTTTTGCATATGACTACAGAATTTAGGCGCTACTGAACCATCACTGTATTTGAATTCAGGTCCATCTCTGGAGACTTTGGTTATTTCACTAGGGTTGAAGATTGATAATTTATAATTTGAAATGATGTTATGTATTTTATCAATATCTGGTTCATTTGTAATATCTAGACCAAATAATATAGCATTTTGACGCTTTTTTCCTCTCTCAATTGTATCTTTTACTAGTATTGCTACATTGTTTGGTTGATTGGCAGATGCTTGTGGTTTGGTTTGTGTACAAGGCAATGTTTGTTGGATTGGGAAATGTTTTTGATCAGTTGCATTTCCATTTATTTGTGCTATAATTTTATTTTCAAGGTTTGTGCATCAAGATATGCTAGTAATTTTTTTTCTAGGTTTGTTTGAATGTTGTTAATGACAGTTTTTTTATGTTTGTTAGAATGGAGTTAGTGATAGTTTTTTCTAAGTTAGCATAAATAGCATAAATAATATTTTGTTGAGATTTTATAGTTGTATCCATGGTTTGTGTATTATCAGCTATAGGGTTATTACAGTTATGACATATTTTTGATTCATATTGGTCATTATTTGTAGCGGCACATATTGATCGAGAGCGTTTTGTATTTTTGTTGGAATTTCTGCATGGCATGGTTGATGTTCTGTTTGTATTTTACAGTTAATTTTTACTGTAATTATACTAATGTTAATAGATGGTAAGATAGGATTTTAGATTCACTCTCTCTTTCCACAAGATGGAAGTGTTTGAGAGATGGAGGATGGACCAAAATCAGTAATGAAGTAGTATCTCTCTCTTACTCTCTCTCCCTCAATTTCTCTCTCTCACTCCTTCTCTCTCTCAGATAATACGATTGGTTTTTAAGGTTGTGATGTTTGAGTCAGTGGGGATGTTGATGATGGAGGTAGCATGGTCGGCAGCGGGGATGGTGATGGTGGATGTTGGAGTTAGCAAAGAAGGAAGTGGTGGGGAAATGAAGATGGGCGAAAGCAGTGATGACAGTGTTGGTGGATGTTGGAGGCAGTAGAGAAGGAGGTGGTCAGCTGAGTCTCTCTTCGACGGGAAATTCAAAATTCAAAAGTGGAGTTTCAGCAGGGCTTGGCTGTGGGGAGAGCTGTCACCTCTCCTCTCCATGCAGCTTCGGAGGGAATTCGGATGGTGTTCAGCAGCAACAGCGGTAGCAACGGCAGCAGCTTTAGTAGCAGTAGCGGTAGCAATGGCGGCAGTTTCAGTGGTTGCAGCGGCAACAACGGTGGCGGCGGCTTCAGCGGTGGCAGCGGCAGCAATGGCGGCGGCTTCAGCGGTGGCTCCTGTCTCAGTCTCAGTGGTGGCGGCCACTTCTGCAGCAAAGGTAGCAACGGTGGCCTCCTCGGCCGATGGCCGCCTCAGCGGCATCGGCAACAGACAGCAGCGGCGGTTTTGCTAGGAGTATTTTCACTTCTAACGCGAGTGGACGCTCCAAGCAGCCTAGCTAGTTGCCATCTTGTATATATTATATATATATATATACATACATATATATATATATATGTAGGTCTTTGGTTATTCGGGTTTTCTCCCGCGTAAAATTGGAAGTGTCTTGGCGACGTTTCAACGAAGTCTCATTTGTCATCTTCAGCATTCAGCTTCGTGCTTCTGGGAGCAATGTGTGATTGCAGCTGTTTCTTCCTTTTTAACTGCTGCGATCACACATTGCTCCCAGAAGCACGAAGCTGAAGCCTGAAGATGACGAATGAGACTTCGTCGAAACGTCACCAAGACACTTCCAATTTTACACGGGAGAAAACCCAAACAACCAAAGACCTACATACAAACACCCGTGAAAACCTCAGAAAACAAATATATATATATATATATTGTATATAAAGAAACTTCTTTATATACAATACCATAGAGCAAAAGCCAGAACCACAACTCAGAACCCAGAAGTACAGAATCAATAATCATAGGATTATAATACAGAGACTATAGAATCACAGAAGGACTTGTGTATATATACAGATCAGTAAACCTAAGCCACGTTCCCTTTGGCTGATCTGTTATTATGTCTATTCCAATTCATGAACCCTTATATACTGACATAACTCTAATTGATCAAGAGGAACAAAAGATTATCTCTTGACTCAGTCTTTTTGATATAGAAGCAATGTAGACTGACTTCAGTTTGTTTATTTATTTATTTATTTATTTATTTATTTATTTATTTATTTATTTATTTAATTAGATTTTTATACCGCCCTTCTCCCGAAGGACTCAGGGCGGTGTACAGCCAATTTTAAAACAATACAATATACAATTAAAACAAAGATTTAAAAACATATTCCATAAATGGCCGAATTTTAAAATAATTAAATTTAAAACCCTTAAAATTCATAAAATAGTAACCCCAGTTAAAAGTTATTTAAAAATTTCAGAAGTGTTAACCAAAAATATGATTAAGAACCAGAAAGAAAAACTAGAGGAAATAACAGGATTTGAAATTGTAAAAAAAGTTAAATATTTAGGAGTCTTTCTTACCTCATCAAATGTAAAATTGTATAAGAATAATTATGATGTGTTATGGAAAAAAATTCAGAAGGAAATGAATACTTGGGAAAAATTACAATTATCTTTGTTGGGGAGAATAGCAGCTATAAAAATGAATGTTTTGCCTAAATTCTTGTTCTTGTTTCAGATGATACCAATAATTAAGAAAGACAAAAATTTGGAAGAATGGCAGATTGGAATTAATAAATTTATATGGGAAGGGAAAAAAGCGAGAGTCAAAATGAAAATAATGCAAGATATACGGGAAAGAGGAGGATTAAAAATGCCTAATTTAAAACTGTATTATGAAGCAGTTGTTCTTTCGGTAATAAGTGATTGGTTTAATTTGACGGAGGAAAGGATTTTGAATATAGAAGGTTATGATTTATTATATGGTTGGCATGCATATTTATTGTATGATAAGAAAGTAGATAAAGCTTTTAAGAATCATGTGTTGAGAATTTCTCTTCTGCGTGTCTGGAAAAAATATTATTATAAGTTAAATTATAAAATTCCCATATGGGTAAGTCCTCGGCACGCAGTAGAGAATATAAATATAGAACAGGAACAAGAAATGATTACTTATAAAGATCTTTTATACAATGAGAGGGAAAATCTACAATTAAAATCTTTGGATACATTAAAAGAAGAAGGGAGGAATTATACGTGGTTTCAATATGGACAGTTAAAGGCTAGATGGAAAGAAGATCAGAAAATTGGTATTACTCAAAATGAAGAAAATTTGGTTAAACAAATTAGAAATCAAACCAGGGGCATATAAAGAGATTGTATACTGTGTTGATAGAAATAGATTCTGAAAGAGATTTAATAAAGGATTGTATGATAAAATGGGCACAGAATATTCAAGAACCAATAATGTTGGAAACATGGGAAAAAATTTGGGTTAGAAATGTTAAATTTACATAGCGCAGAATTTAAGGGAAAAATTTTTATAAGATGTTTTATAGATGGCATTTAGATCCTAAGAAATTATCATGTATGTATCCAGATATGCAAGCGAAATGTTGGAGATGTAATTGTGATGATGCTACATATTTTCATGTATGGTGGACTTGTAAGAAAATTAAGTCTTTCTGGATAAGAATCTGGTGGATTATGCAGAATGTTCTGAAGAAGAAGATAAAGTTCCTACCGCAATTTTTCTTTTGGGAATAACAACGGACTGTACAGTGATTGAGACTAAGTTGATTTTGAACTTAATAACAGCAGCAAGACTGTTGATTGGACAATATTGGAAGAAAAAAGAATTACCCACAATAGAAGAATGGATATTGAAAGTTTCCAATTTGGCTGAGATGGCTAAAATTTCAGCCTTCTTGAAAGACAGTACTCAAGAAAAATATTTAAATGAATGGAAGAACTGGATTGATTATATTCAAAATAGATATCAGATTAAGAAATTTCGGATTGCCTTTGAATGAAGGATGTTGTTTTTGACTTTAATGGAAGAAGTCAGGTTATGTCGGAGAGAAGGATTATAATTGTGTTAGATTTAAAAAATTTAATGTATGACTGTTTGTTTAATGAACTATACCTTGTGTTTGCTCCGGGAAGTCGGGGGGGGGAGGGGGTTTTGGAAGGAGGGGGGAAGGTGGGGGAGAGGGAAAAATTTAATTGTTGTTCTAAAACTTTTTCAATAAAAAAAAAAAGTTATTTAAAAATTTAAGCCAGTCTGCTTGAATAAATAAGTGCATTTTCAGCTCACAGCGAAAGGTCCGAAGGTCAGGTAATTGACGCAAGCCAGGGGGAAGTTCGTTCCAAAGGGTAGGAGCTCCAACAGAGAAGGCCCTTCCCCTGGGGGCCGCCAGCCAACATTGCTTGGCGGACGGCACCCTGAGAAGACCCTCTCTGTGTGAGCGTACGGGTCGGTGGGAGGCATAAGGTAACAGCAGGTGGTCCCGTAAGTACCCGAGCCCTAATCAGTAGATAATATATGATCAAACACGTGATCAGACTGAATTTTCATTTTATCCTTTCTGGTAGTATTTATAGGTAAAGGTAAAGGTTCCCCTCGCACATACGTGCTAGTCGTTGCCGACTCTAGGAGGTGGTGCTCATCTCCGTTTCAAAGCCGAAGAGTCTCCGTGGTCATGTGGCCGGCATGACTCAATGCCAAAGGTGCACGGAACACTGTTCCCTTCCCACCAAAGATGGTCCCTATTTTTTCTACTTGCATTTTTACGTGCTTTTGAAACTGCTAGGTTGGCAGAAGCTGGGACAAGTCACGGGAGCTCACCCCGTTACACGGCAGCACTAGGCATTCGAACCGCTGAGCTGCCGACCTTTCAATTGACAAGCTCAACGTCCTAGCCCCTGAGCCACCGCGTTCCACACAGGTAGTATTTATAGCTTTCTGATATTCCTTATTTTCTTGAAAAATGAATAAACTTGAGGCTAAGGAAATCAAGAGCTCTAATTTGGGAATTTTGATTAAATGTTTTTATTATGCCAGCAATTCTGGGCTATTAGTGCAACCTAGGCAGGTCTTTAAATAACAAAATGGCAAGTTATATTTTAACTATGAAGACTGTGTTTGAAGTTGGTGAGAGATTTAGTATCTCTACAAGCACACAAATTGCATGCTGTCACTCTGGATGTGCATTGTCTCTGTAGAAAATTTCACAGTTATTAAGTATTTCAGGTTCACTGTGTGTTAATTGTGGCAGATAGCATCGTAGCCCTGCCTTTAAAACGCTAGTGGTTAGGAACACATATTGACCGATCAATTGATTTGAATTACATAAATATTTAAGTTGTCTTGCTTCCTGCTGTTATGTAATCTAGCTGAATTTTTCATGCCACTAACCCACAATAATACATCTACCTATTTCCCCACTGCTTTCTATATAATTTGTTTCTTTCATTCTGCGAATACACAAATAACAATCATTGCTACACCATATCTAATCAGCATTACTCACCATTTGCATAGATTGATCTGATGTTTAATTGTAAAGAAAACATTAATTTAATTAAAGATATAACTAAAATACATTATAATGTTCCATAAAATAATAAGTTAGTTATAATTAAAGATATAACTAAAATACATTATAATGTTCCAGCAGGAAATGTGTTGCAATGTACTTAGATTTTACCTGGCTCCTTGAATATCAGATCAACAATCGAGTAGAATTTAATTCACTTGGTATTGAAAGGCAGAGAAATCATTATTTTATCACAATCATTGTCCAGCATTTCTGTGAAAATTAAAGCAAAGCAAAGGTCTTTGTGATCATCCCTGGATAGTTGGAGAAGCAAAATCCAAATTTTTAATATGTTTATCTTCTAAATAAAATAGTAAATTTTGGAGTTAAAGTCTTGGCCACAATATTTCTTTTATTGAAGTGCTGGTAGGAATAGAAGAAACATTTGTTGAATGATTTAATAAACAGACAATGGAAAATTAATAGGATGTGCTGGAGTGTAGCTATAAGGAATGCATATATAAGACTACACAAAGGTTCAAGATGAGTCAAAGTTGAATATAAGGGGATAAAAAATATTTATGTGGTAAGTTCCTTGTAATCTCTACACTCATGGAAAAGAGCTTTTATCAAATTGATATGATATTTGGTTACATGATCTGTGATGCTGGGATAACTCAGCCATCCAGCTGATGCAATCCAGCATTGCTTATAAACAATAATTGAAGGGAAAAAAAGTTTTACCTTTCATCTGCATTCCATCAATATTCCTCTTAGATATCACTTTTTGAGGACTTCCATTCCCTTTTGTTACTTTGTTGGTGATAAGAGGCGGTGTCGTGTCCCACTCCTCCTCTGACGGCCGGGTCGGGGAGGTCCATATCAAGCGTGGCTGCAAAGCCTCTGCAGCTTTGCAAAAGTACTGTCAGAATTCTCAGGGCAGGCAGGAGACCAGGATGTGACTTCAGCAATCCAAGTTAGACTTTGCCTGACTCAGAGAATGCCAGAAAGCAGATCCTTTATATAGGCCATGGGGTGTGGCTCCATGACTCAGCACTTATCCAGGCCTGCCCCTCCCATTTTGCTGATGTCGCCTTTCAATTCTCCGGAAGCGAGGATCTCTCCAGCATCCAACTGTTGGTAATCTTAGCTCATGACTGGCTTCACATTCTTCGGCTCACATGCTGTGGGGGAGGGTTTAGTTGCTCCGTTTGTCTGGGCATGGTGCCAGGACTGGGGGTTGGAGGCACGTCAGGCCATTCGTCTTGCTCGGCCTGTCTGGGCATGGTGCCAGGGCTGGGGGCTGGGGGCATGCCAGGACATTCTTCCGCACTATCAGCGTCTGGCAGGAGATAAGAGGGGCTGTGCCAGGGGGAGTGAGCGAGGTACAACAGGCGGCTTTTAGAATGTATGATCTGAGAGACAGTGGCTATTGTTTATATTATTAAGATAAACTTTTTAAATTTCCTGGGAATCCTTAAAATTAAAAAATTATAATGTTTCTAATTCTACAAGATGGAGCCAGCATCTTTATATATGTCTCATTCTGATAGACACCATTGGGCAGAACTGTGCTTTGTGTATGCATGTGTTACTATAGGAAGATGTTTAAAAAGGAAGGAAGACTAAAATATTTTCCTTTAAAAAAATCCCAGGGTTCAATATAAATCTTTTTAATGAGATTTAACTGGTTATAACTTATTAGCCTTCAAAAAAACTTCAAGCAGCTGATTATTCCCTTGGGCTTGGGGACAAGATATTTGCTAATTTTTAAACAGTCATGTGATCCTGGATCCAGACAGGAATTTTCTCATGTAAAATCTTTCCTATCTAGACATGACTTACCCATGTCATTTTTCAGTAAAAATCAGCAATAACATTTTTTTTTTGTTTACATTTATATCCCGCCCTTCTCTGAAGACTCAGGGCGGTTTACAGTGTATAAGGCAATAGTCTCATTCTATCTGTATATTTTTTACAAAGTCAACTTATTGCCCCCCCAACAATCTGGGTCCTCATTTTACCTACCTTATAAAGGATGGAAGGCTGAGTCAACCTTGGGCCGGGCTTGAACCTGCAGTAATTGCAGGCTACTGTGTTCTAATAACAGGCTTCTTAACAGCCTGAGCTATCACGGCCCCTAATATATCTAATGCCAACTCTAAATCCATTGCTATACCATTTACTTTTCTTCCATCTTCCTTAAAACAGGCCATTCTTATATAAGAAGTAAAATAATATCAGTCTCTATCTACCTGGGAGCAACACTGCTGTTTCTATTAAAACAGCAGTAGGAAGATCTAGTTAGTTCCAATCCAGACCAGGTACCCTTTACATGTGGCAGGCCTTTTTGTCTGTTCTGAGCTACAGGTCTGCCTGACATTCAAAGGATCTTGGGTGTCTGACATCTGCGCAGCTGGTATCAAATTCAAAGCATGGGCATTTTGCCTTCTTGCATATCTACAGTACCATCATTTTGTGCACCAGCAGCATTTCTCAGTCTAGGCTTTTCTTTCCTGATGTTGACATTCCATTTTACATATTAAGCAATTGTTGGGAAAGGATATATAAACACTGAAGCCACAGTAAAACAAAAACCCATTAAGTTCTATTTAGAGGCAATGAATTAGAAGCAGGTGTTTGCTACATACGGGGCAACAACCTTAGAAAGTGAGATGAATGCTGAATAGAAAGAAATCAAAAAGAGCTGACTTAGATTCACAAAGAGAACTATAATCAAACCTTATCCATGTCCATTACGAGGAAAAAAGACAAAAACAATAGCTATTGAAAGATTAATAATGACTTTGTAAATTCTGTTTCCCCTGCTGTTTACTTTGGTGAAATTTCTAAAGCATAATTGGAGCATTTATAGAATATATTTATAATACCTCATTACCCAGATCTGCTTCAATTCAGTGATTTCAATTTTCTTTTAGACAAGTGGTATTTATCAAAGAACTTAGCATATGAATGCAAAGAACAGGCTCAATAAATGCAAAATATATACTTCAACTTTCAAACTTTGGTGGTGGAATAACCATAAAAATCAATTCTCCCTTAAATGGTGTGCAATCCTCACCTCACATGTTGACCCCAATCTGAATAATTAATGTCATAATGGAGTCTTTCATGGTGCAGGTTGGCTTATTATTGTCTCTACTCTAAGTTAATAACATCATGTAATTACCATGGTATCGAAGTGTTTCTATCTTTTTAAACAACATGAGCAAAAGATAAAAGATCATCAGGGATAATGATGGCAGCTGCACTAAGTGGGGCTCACCTTCACCCTGGCACCTGCCAAATAAGCCTATTTAAAAACTGAATATTGTTTGAGAACATCCCTGCATATCCCACCCCTTCAATTGATTGCAGCTGTTTCATTCCTTTTAAGAAGTATGTTCTGTTGTTTTGGGAACAGGAGATTAGGGCCTGAACAAATGCTAGCTGACAAATGATTGTATCTATGGGAGCCCTCTACGCACATGACAGTATGAATCGTAGGAATTGCATCAAAAAATTGCGGGGGGATTCTAACTCTGTTTTGATTTGCAAAGCGTGTGCATGTATGCACTTACATGAATAGAAGCCCCTAATTTTATCTTTACCAAATGTAAATTAATTGTAATACTTGAAGAAAAAATTAAAAATCTAGAGGAAAAATCAAAGGGTCTAGGATAGTGATGGCTAACCTTTTTGCCGTCGCGTGCCAGGATGGAGTGGGTGGGGGTAAGGTGTGCGCACGTGCCCACACCCATAATTCTATGACCCCGCCCTGCACATGCGCACGCAACCACCACCACCCGCTCCTGGCATGCGATGGCCCATTAGGCCCGTTTTTCTTTCTCACATGGCTCCAGGTCCTCTCTATGCATCTGGGGAGGGTGAAAACAGCCTTTCCCACCCCCCTCCGAGGCCCTCCATAGGCCCAAAATGGCCCATTTCCCAACTCCGGTTGGACAGGAAGTGACTTTTTTGCTGTCCCCAGCCTCCAGAGCCTCTCTAGGAGTCTCTGGAAGCTGGGGACAGCAAAAAAGTTTGCTGTTTTAAGCCTCCAGAGGGCCTGGGGAAGGCTATTTTCATCCTCCCTAGATGCATAGAGAGGATCTAGAGCCAGGTGAGAAAGAAAAACGGACCCCCCCCCACCTCCCACAGGCCCTCCAGAGGCAAGAAGCAGCCTGTTTCCCTACTTCTGGTGGGCCCAGAAGGGCTGAAAATCAACTGGCTGGCGTGTGCATGCCCGCTGGAGCTGAGCCAGCATGCACACTGATGGCTACACCATCACGGGTCTAGGATAGCCACCCTGAGACTCAAACAGTAAAACACAAAACCCCAGTTAAAGGAAGAAAATTATAATCAACTGATCACAGTAAGAAATTATTAACTAAGACAGAAAATGAATCTTTAGAGATCGACGGATGGTGGCATGTCAGCCATAGAAGGAAAAAGAAATCAAACCCAAGTGTGAAAATAACTGGAAAAGATACATCATAAAGTGTACCAATTATAGGAAAAAAATTAGACCAGACTTTCCTAACAAAAAAAAACAGCATGTGTTGTTGATAGAAGATTCACTACTTAGGGAAACTAAACCAGCAATTTGTAGATGGACAATCAATTTAGGGAGGTAAAGCTGTCTCCCAGGAGCTATTAAAGATGTGACTGAGGGGCTTACTAAAATAATTAAATCTACAGAATATTATGCCTTTTTCCTCTTCCATGTTGGAACAAATGACACCACAAAGACGCTGAAAATAGTATCAAAAGACTAGAAAAAGCTAGGTATCAAGGCCAAAGAAATGGGTGTCCAGGTTCTCTTATGTGTTCCCGACAAAAGGTAGGCACCCAATGAGGGAGAGCGGCTTTTGAAATAAGCCACTGGCTCAGGGGATGATGCTGCCAAGTGGATTCTTAGGTCATGGATTACAAGAACTACATAAAGGGCTGCTGGTAGGGGATAAGCTATACTTCACCAGAACTGGGAAAAATGTCCACCCACTGAATCTTTAACAGCCCCCTCCTCCAGTTCACAAAAGAGTTCCTCTTCAATAGCCAAGCCAGATGCAGTACTAGCAGTTGCTAAATGCCAGGAGCCACAATAAAACTCGAAGTCTCTATGTGTGCGATCGGTAATGAACATCACTGAAATCCCCACCGCCATTAAGCTGTGCAGCAGGCAAAAAGCACTTGAGCACTTTAAGATACCTGTGTCTCACACTGAGTTTCTCAACCAAGGTGATGTTGACTAGACATCTGGTGCACCATAGGCCAGCTGGTCACCCCTCTTGGCCATGCATGGAGGTTGTCAGTGCCTGGCAGCAGCTGCTGCTCGTTGGTCCCCCCAATCATTCATTGACCATCAGCAACAGCCAGCTGGAAGTGAGTCAGGGCATCTATTAAGCACTCAGCCCCATCCCACATGCACCACACTTGCGCACTTCAGGGCCCTGCAGCCTGTGCAGTGCAGGTGGGTATGAGCGCCGTGGCCATCAGGCTGGCCCTTTAAGGTAGAGACAGAGGCATGGGGGAAGGCATGCAATCTGGGTCATCAGATGCCCACCCCATCCCAGCCACAGTGGCGTCTGCGGGCAAATAAAGACAGATGGTGGGACCAGAGTGATGGAAGCCTAGCCAGTTATTGTTGCTGCTACATTGTGCCTGTCCTCAACACTAACACTGCTTGGGCTATGGTGTTCCTTTGGCCCAGTGCCCCAGGGCACAGCCATCCTTCTCCATATGGCGGCTCATGCATTGTCAGGCACCCAGCCATGGGTCATGAGTGCCACGTTCCCCTCTTCAGTTCTGTCATGCAGTGGAGAGTATAAACCAGAGCCAGCCCCCACCAATGCTTGGCTCGTGCATCCCATGGGCCAGGTCCTGTCCCCCACCTGCCCAGTGGACTTTCCACCCCCCACTTTCAGCCTCATGCCTAGGGGATGACAAGGCTCCTCTGGTGGATGAGGTTTGGCACTCACCCTGGTCCCACCTTCTTCTGCTGGAGAATTCTGGATCCTCCCTCCCAGCCTTGCCTGACCCCCACAGGCACCCTCAACAGGAGCAATGTCATGCTGGCCACACCCACTGGCCCTTTCTGGGCAACCATAATCTTGATGTGTTCCTCAATGAAATTGACTTTGACCCCCTGCCTTAGCAGATAACAAACCTTTCATCATGTACTGGATAGGACAGGCAAATATACTCAGGAAAGGTGGATTCAATTAGCCCATTTCAGATAGGTCTACAAAACCAGCAGTTTGAATTGAACCAAGAATCAAACTAACAACAAATGTAGCTTACAGAGCAAAGATGTGCCATCTTAGGGGCAAATGTAACTGTCTACACTGCTGAGCTTTGCATTGATTGAAACTTTGGATCAGTGGTGGGTTTCACATTTTTTTAGTACCAGTTCTGTGGGTGTGGCTTGGTGGGCATGGCATGGCTTGTTGAGCGTGGCTTGGTGGGCATGGCAGGGGAAGGATACTGTAAAATATCCATTCCCATGACACTCCAGGGGAAGGTTACTGCAAAATCCCCATTTCCTCCCGATCAGCTGGGACTTGGGAGGCAGAGAATAGATGGGGTGGGAACAGTCAGAATTTTTACTACTGGTTCTTTGAACTACTCAAAATTTCTGCTACCAGTTCTCCAGAATTGGTCAGAACCTGCTGAAATTCACCTTTCTTTTGGATGCTCTTCAAAGGCAGCCCATATAAAACACACTAAAATAGTCCATTACCCTTTAAACATTAAAATATGGCACACCACAAAGCATAAGTGTTTTCTTTTTTCAATTCTGATCATATTTTATATTTATTTATTATTTATTTATTTATTTGATTTCTATACCGCCCTTCTCCCGAAGGACTCAGGGCGGTGTACAGGCAAGAATAAAACAGACGGTACAATATACAAATTTAAAATGCAGTTAAAAAACTTATTTTAAAATTGGCCTGAGAAGTAAAATATATAATAAGCTAAAAAACCCCATTTAAAATTAATTTCTAAGAATTTAAAAATTTGTTAAAATCAATTTAAGCCAGCCCCGCGCGAATAAAAAGATGTGTCTTCAGTTCGCGACGGAATGTCCGAAGGTCAGGTATTTGGTGATATGATAAGATAATATGATATGATAAGATGATATGGCCAAACATAACATCTAATTTAATAATTTAATAATAAATTGCGTTTCATCTTTTCTTCACAGAGTTTACGGCAATTTACAGTATTTTCCCCCTTACACCAATTTATCCTGAGTATCCTGGAATAGTTTAGATTTTAAAAAAAGACATGTTAAATCTGATTATTTTATATTGTGTCAAGTTTTCCTTACCATACTGTTGGGATACATTCTCAATTTCTCAATTTCTCAACATAACTGCCCCCCAAAAAGCTGTCCTTGATTATCTATCTGCCTCTGATATTTGATATTTGATGATAATTTCCTTGATCACTTTTATTATGTACACATTTATATTGTTGTAGTATGGTATTCTAAATAAGAACTACATTAAAACAACATTTCCATGAATTTACTCATTTGGATTTTTTTTTAAATATTGGGCAAAGCATCTTCTAAGATGTACCATACTTCTTAACGATGGGAGGGGAACAATTTTGGAAAAAGACAGATGTAGATTCTACAGTATATTCTAAAATATATAGTCTCTATTAGACATTATATCTGAAAGCAAATCTACCTTTATTCTACTATTCCATTTTTCATTGCAATAAAATTCAAATAGATGTGTATCTATTTTTCTCTAAATAAAGAAAATGATCCTTCTTCTGTGCTTAGTTAAAGAAAAATTCCAATCTATCAACAGCTAGGTAAAGTACTATTTATATGGATTCTTTTTATAGTGAATGTATAGGTTGAGCTGCCAGAATATCATCTATCCTTAATACTTACGATGCGTTGCATTTTCATTATAGGAAAACACTGATAGATGTAATTTATTTCCTTGAAGAGTTGTTTTCAAGAAAATTTGATAGGCAATTAGGACAATATTAAAAATATACTTTGTTCCACTAGAGTGTGCTATTTGCACAGGCAATAGAAAGTGTGGTCCTTTTGCATTTAATCCTACTTCAAAATCCACACAAAATAATAGCCTGTTTGGAAACACCTATACTAAGATTGATCAAATGAACACAATCAAGGTTTCTTCTCCTGCAAAGCACAACATCAAGCAAAGAGTAACAAAGATGTATATTTAAAGTGATACTTAGTTTTATTAGTTTTTGTATAATAGATAGGCTAAATATAGACAATTTGTTTTATATCAAATTACACAAAATCACAAAGGACAAAAGATATTGCAGTTCAGAAAACTCAGCATCTATAATAGATGTTTTAGAGAGCATAAAACTGGCATGTATTTTTCTATTAATTTGATTGACCCTAATAATAAATGTAGTAATTGTAAATGACCTTGAATTACAAAATCTATTGTGTCAGTATGGAGTGAAGATAGTTGCTGTGTGTGATAAATGTACAAATTATTAGAGTAAAGCCTGCAGGAGAATAAACTGAATGCTTAGGAAATGATTCCACACTGAGACAGAGGAAGATACAAAGATATGATATCCCCTTGGCTGCTGAATATATTTATGGATGCATATATATGAGTTTTTGGTTAGAATACAGGGGGTTGGTCAGGAATATGAATGTGTTTCTGTTTTTTGTATGGATGGAGTCGTGTTGTTTGGAGCTATTTGCAGCAAATTTAAACTCTATAATGCAACAAATATAGTGATATATAAGGGATGAGTGACTAGTTTTGATATTTCCTTCTTCAGAATCCTATTTTCAAAAAAAAAAAAAATGACTAGAGTTTTTTAAAAAGTCCTAAAGATTAATATTTGGAAGACACTCAACATCAATGCTATAAGAAGCATGATAATGCAATAATAATTCTCCTGGGTGAAACTAGCACATAAGTAAGTTTGAAGACTTAAAACCAAATGTATAGGTACGTTTTTATTAGAAAGATGCAATCCTGGCCTCCTTGATTAAGAATGAACCATGCAGCTCCATTCTCTATACTCTGAACATTTGATTAAACAGTTTGTTCATATATATATATTGTTCATATTGTTTATTCAATATTATATTGAATATTAAAGAATATTGAATATTATACAACCTATTACTTAAAAGTCAAATACTTCAGAATATGAAATAAATATTGGCTACAGGCACAAAGGTTTGTTCACATATACAGAATTTTCTTATCTGATATAGTGAAAATGTCAATTCATATACTTTCTTGTCCCTGAAACTTTAATTGTTTTGTAAGATACTATGAAATAACATGCTCTGCTTTTAAAAATCACATTTTATATAAAACCATTGTTACTGATTATAATTTTGTAACAATTGCAATTAATGCTTGATATTCAGTTAGTTTGGTTCCATTAGTGGCTAGACCATCCATACTTTGCTAGAATAAATAGAAACAACCTTGTACTATGTTCATATCTCACATTCTTCTGTCAAAGTTGCATGTAAATTAGGGATCAATTTCATCGTACCCACACTTTATCTAGATACCTTTGTAGGAGCTTGAATGTAAATCAAGTATTAGCTTTTGTCACTTAAGTGCTAAAGTTGAGGTATAGAACTTGGAAAAACAATCTTCAACTTGCAACCATTTGTTTAATGACCCCTTGATGTTACAATGGCACTGAAAAAAGAGATTTATGATGATTTTTCATACTTATGACTGTTGTAGCATCCCCATGAACATGTGATCAAAATTCAATCTTAATAATAGACTACATCTTGCAGATTGCTGTATGATTTCATGTGCCTTGACAAGATTTAAATGGCTTCCGTATGATCTAGAAACAGAGTCTCAAAAGTAGCAATTAAGAAAAAATGGTCATCAATTAAGCAAAGGGCAGTCTGAGTGAATCCTCTAAATTTATTTCAGTCTTCTCCTTTCTACCATTATTTCTTAAGCACCTAAGCAATGTTCAAGTATAGTTTAAAAGCAAAACATCATAAAGTGGGTTTGCCTGCGCTTTTGCCTGTTTATCCTCACACACTTTCTATGCTGCACCTAACTGAATCAGATGTCACTATACAGCTAATGGCACTTTCTATCTTAGTTCTTGATCTCAGTTACTTCAAATTACAATGAAACTGCTCTGAATGCTGAGGCTCTGTTTTGTTTTCTTAATTTGTTTTCCTTGTTTTCCAACTCAATTGTCATTATGCTTTTCAGCTCCCAGGTTGAGGCGATTTTGTTGTTGAGATCTAAATAAATGCCTAAATAAGCAAGTAAGGATTTGGAAGGAATGAGTGAAACAGGAACACAGCATTTTATTTCCCTTTTTCAAGAAGCAAGGTTGGAAGACTGCAGCTGCTAAGATTGGGCCAGAGGCATCTTAGCCTGTGGAGGGTCTAGGGCTGGAAATAGGATGCTGCAATCATTCTCCACCTAGTCCTCCACATAGTGTCTTAAGGTGTCACCTATGAAACACCTGAACATGATGATCGTTGCTTCGAGAAATAAAGAAATATTCATGCACAGTATTTGGTGGGACTATTTTATCCATCATGTTCATTTTTAGAACCCAAGTATTCAACAGATTTTACTTGTTCAATAAACATATCATTGATAATCCATCCAGATGGACCTTTCCTATTGAACTAATTTTTTTTAAAAAAATAATATTTACTGAATTTCCAAAAGTTAAAATACACAGTACAAAACAACAACAACACAATACAGAAAAACAAAAACAAAATATATAAAACACACGAATGCATCAAAATTACATTACTCATAACAGCTTTTCCTACTTTTGTATCTCTTATCCTATTTAATCTCTATATACAGATTCTACTTCTAAGTATCTCTATAAACCAACATTCTTATTTACATTATCTTAATCTCTATTCAGAATTCAGTCTCATGACAAAAATTCCCCTTAAGTTTTACCGTTAAATAAGGAATACCATAATAATGATATTCCTGGCTGGTATTCTCCAGCCAGGAATACCATCTATTCCATCTATTCCATATTCGTTAGGACTCTGTGTCTTCCTCTCCTTCATTTCCATCGATAATCTATCCATTTCTGCACATTCATATATACTTTTTAATTATAATTTGATATGATGGGATATCCAGATGTTTCCTATTCTATGCTATCACAATTCTACATGCCGTCAATATGTGTAATATGATATATTGTATATTTTTTCCCCATTTTTCCTTCCAGAATGCCCAATAGGAATAGTTCCGGGTTTTTTTCTATTTTCTGCCCTGTTATTTCATCAGCCAGTTTTTTATCTTCTCCCCACAAAATGTTAATTTTAGGGCAGGTCCACCACATGTGGTAGATTGTCCCTTGTTTGCGACCACATTTCCAACAAGTCAGGGGACTGTTTGGAAACATCCTGGCCAATCTCACTGGTGGCCAATGCCATCTATAAAACATCTTCTACAAATTTTCTTTATAAGCAGCTAACATCGTTAACTTGTATTTTCTCTCCCACAATCTATCCCATTGATCCAGATAAATATTATGTCCAAAATTTCTTGCCCAACTGATCATTGTTTCTTTAATGGTTTCTTCTTCCATTTTGAATTTTAACAAAAAAATATATATTTTGGTAATCATTTTCCCCCAGATCCCAGTAATATCTTATCAAGTTCCAATTGTTCTCTGTATATGACAAATTGTTCCTTATATTTTTTGTATTTTGTTCTGATCTGTAAGTATGGCCACCAATCTATTTTTATTCCTTGTTTTCTTAAATCCTGTTCTGACTTTAAATTTCCACTTTCATCTAATAAATCAGAGTATCTTACTATTTTATTTAAGTCCAATACATTGGGATAGATTATGGCCTCCATCGTTGATATCCAAACTGGAACTTTCATATAGTAATTTTTCTTTACAATATCCCAAATATTGACCAAAGCATTTCGCACTAGATGCCTCTGGAAGTATATATTCATCTTAATTTCACCCTCCCAGAGGAACACATGCCATCCCAATTGGAGGTCATGTTCTTCCAGTATTAAAATTATCTTATTTCTCAATTGAATCCAATCCTTTAACCAAGTTATTGCAGCTGCCTGATAATATAATTCCCAGTCTGGTAGGCCAAAGCCTCTTTTGGTTCTGGAGTCCTTCAGAAGTTTATGTTTTATTTGGGCTTTTTTTCCCCGCCAAATAAATTTACCTATCATTCTGTTTAGGTATTCCAAAAACTGTTTCCCTAGCCTAATTGGTATCGACTGAAATAGATATAACAATTTAGGTAATATATTCATCTTTATTACGGCTATTCTACCTATTAAAGATAGTTGTAATTTAGCCCAGATATCTAAATCTTTTTGTATTTGTTGTGTTAATTTGTCATAATTATCTTCTTTTATTGTGGAACATTTTGCCGTAAGCCATATTCCTAAATATTTCACCCTTTTAACAACTTGAATCCCCAGTTTCCTTTCCAATTCAACCTGTTGTTTTTTTGTACAATTCTTTGCTAATATTTTAGTTTTTTCCTTATTTATTTTAAGTCCTGCTACTTTACCAAATTCTTCAAATTCATTTATCAAGATGGTTCCTGTCTCCAAAGGATCTTCCATGATAAAAACTAGATCATCTGCGAATGCTTGGACCTTATATGCTTCCTTTTTTACTTTCAAACCCTGTATTGTTTGGTTTTTCCTAATTTGTATTAATAATATCTCTAAAGACAATATAAATAATAGTGGTGACAGGGGACATCCCTGTTTTACCCCTTTAGTTATATTAATCTTCTCTGTCATTTCACCGTTCATTATTATTCTAGCCAATTGTTTTGAATAAATTGTTCTAATTAAGTCTGTAAATTTGTCCCCAAAATTCATAATTTCCAATTGGTTGATAAGAAAGTTCCGGTTTAGATTATCAAACTCTTTCTGAGCGTCCACAAACATCAATGCCAGCTGCTTGTCCGTATGGGCCTCATAGTATTCTAATGTTTCCATGATCATTCGTGTGTTGTTTCTCATATGTCTGTTTGGCAAAAATCCATTTTGATCCAAATCAATAATTTCATTTAAATTTTTTTGGCCCTTTCAGCTATTATAGTTACAAAAATTTTATAGTCTACATTAAGCAGCAAGATTGGTTCTTGATTTGTTGTGTACTTGTACCTTCCTTTGGGATGAGTGATATTAGTGCCTCCCTCCATGTTTGTGGTAGTTTGGATTGTCCTAGTGCTTCATTTTATAAGTTTAGCAATAGTACTTCCAGTGGCCCTTGTAATTCCTTATAGAACTCGGAGAGATGCCATCAGATCCTGGTGCTTTGTTGTTGTTTTATTTCTGAATAGCCACCTTCAGTTCCGACATAGTAATTCTATTGTTCAACATTTCCTTCATTTCCTCTGATACCTTCAGAACATTTTTTTTTCAAGTATTTCTTTATATCCTCCTCCTCTATCTTCTCCTGGGTATATAATGTTTCAAAATAATTGTGGGCTATTGTCTTTATTTCATCTAACCAATGGTGGATATTCCCCTTCCCATCCTGCAGTTGTACTATTGCTCTTTTTTCCTTATCTTTTTTAATTTGTATGCCAGCCATCTTCCCGTCTTATTGGCATGTTCAAAATATATCTGTTTTCTTGCGTTAAGCTTTTGGGCCATTTCCTCCTGGGAAAGCAAATTTATTTTATGTTTAGTCAGATCTCTTTCTTCTCTAATTTTCTTATCTGGGGAGGTCTGCTTTTTACACTCTAATTCTTCCAATTTCTTTTGTAAATTTAATTGTCTTCTTTTTTCTCTATTTCTCCTTGTCCCAAATGCAATTGTCAGGTCTCTGACATAAGCCTTGGTTCTATCCCAAAGGATCTGTAGAGTTGTGTCCTCATTTAAATTTTCCTTCAAGATGAAATCCAGTTCTTTTCCCATCCATTCAATATACTTTTTTTCTTTGATCACGTTTTGATTCATGGTACATCTTCCTCTTGGTTTAAATCTTCCTCTCCATTTTAGTGTCAGCAGATTATGGTCTGCCCATATATTAGTTGTTATTTCTACTTCCTCTATATTTTTACTTAAGTCCAAATCCATCCAAATCGTATCTATTCTGTACCATGAATCATGTGGATTTGAATAAAAAGTATATTGGTTTTTTTGTGGATTCCGTTCCGTCCAGATATCTTTTAGATTCAACTCTTGCATTATTAAAAAAAAGCCAATGGTAGTATCTTCCTCTGTTTTTTATTTTTCTTCCCTGATCTATAATCTTGCTTTGGATCTATGACTGAATTAAAATCTCCCAATAAACAGATATTTTCACTTTCCAATTCCACTAATTTTTTATGTAATTTGTAATAAAATTCCCCCTGCCTAATATTTGGTGCATAAATAGCCACTAATGTTATCTTTTTTTGTCTTATCATTATCTCAGTTACTAGCATTCTTCCCTCCTCATCTGCATAAATTTGCTTCAGTTGTAGCCAATCCTTGACGTACATAACTACTCTCTCTTTTTGTGGTGAAGAGCTGAATAAAGTTTCCCTAATTTAGGAGCTTCCAATAGATGCCCTTTTTATCTTTTGATGTGGGTTTCTTGTGGGCATATGATATCTGCATTATATTTTTCTAATTTAGCTAGAATTTGTCTTCTTTTGGCTGGAGAGTTTAAGCCATTGATGTTGATCGAGATTAATTTAATTTCTTCATCCATCTACTTTCTACTAATGGTTCTAGTTTTTTTTCTTTAAATTCAGTTCTGTTGTGTCCTTGACCTTGTCCTATTCTTTCCTGCTCCTCTTCCTCTTCCTCTTCCTTCTCCTGTACTTGTTTCCGACTCTTTTCCTTCTTCCTGGCTCTTACCCTCTGTTTCCTCCCCACTCTCCCTCTCTTCATCTGTTGCTATTTATGTATTTATATACACTAATCTATAATATATCACTTTTTCAAGAGTCAATTAAACAACATATAATAACAATAATAGAAATCAAGAAAATCTAGACATATACATATTATTTACTTCTAAATAGGCACTATACATGATATACATCTCTGGCTTCTGATCTCCCCAGCCTAAAGTTTCTTGGTGGTTCTTAACAAGTTCTCCACTCTCCTACTTCCTTGCACTGTCAGATCCTCTTCCATTCACTGCTTTCCAGTTCCTTCATCCAAGATGTTTGTTCCTCTTAATATGCACTGTCACTGTTACTGTCATTCTAATCCACACTCCAAGCCTCTTTGTTTAAGTTGTTTATCCACACTCCATCTTTTTTCATTTTCAAATCTCAATCCAATTAGTCCCAATCTTTACCGAATTTCAAAATCCTTCTTTTCTCTTCCTTTCAACTCCTCCAGTTGCCCTCTTTTCTCTCTTCAGCTTCTTTCATGCTGTTCCACTCCATTGCCCAGCATGCCACTTTTCCTCCTTTTAGAGACTCCCTTGTCACATCTTTTAAATTCCACCAAATGGAGGAAGTAGCTGAGTAGCTCTGTCCCGTCTCTGATCCCCAATGTTTTGGCTGTTTCTCCACTTCTTACTTCCTTCTTTACAAAGGGGCCGTCATGCCTCTGGATCTGACCATTACAGCCTCTTCCATGCTGAAATCCAAGAGGTTCTTCTTTTCGTAATGGGGGATCACACACCTCCCCATTACCCTGAGAATTTCCCCTTTACAGATCCGACCTCTCCAGGGTCAGCTCCCACTGTTACTGGCTTCCAAGCATGGAAAATCAATCCAAGAAGATGGAGCTATGTTTCTTAGATCGCAACACCGTAAAGTCACCCTGGAAGTTCCTTCCTTAAACTTCCAAATAAATCTCAAAACTAGAATCATTAATTTCAAGTTGTTTTCTAGCATAATAAAGCAATATAGTTTAAAGATATTTTTGAAGGCATCCTTAGATAATAGAATAGCCTTATTGTCAGTGTAAAGAATAAAAATGGGCTAGAGGACAAGAAATGAAGTACAGAATTCTGCCTTGGCAGGACTTCAGTGAAGCCATTAGTATATTTATAAATAATGAGGCAAGGATGTATTCTTATTTAAAACCCTTGCAGGTATACATTCAGTTAAGTAACTTAGTTGGAAACTGACTTGGATGATATACTATAATATTGTAATATAATTAGTTTAAGCAGACATTGATGATTTTCTCCAGAACCTTTCATTGGATATTGAATCAAAGTCTGCACTTAAATCTATAAAGGCAACATGAAGGGCACATTTTAAACAAGATCTAATATTTTGACATGGCACAATATAACATATTGGTCCATGATAAAATGACCATACTGCTCAGGGAATAAAAAGTTCCTGAAGAATATCAAAGAGTTTATAACACACAGATCTGGCATGTGATTCTGGATTTTGGATAAAGAAGTAAATTAATCTGCAAAATTATGATCTGTTTTTAACAAACCAGTGTGGCTACAAGTTATAACTTTATTTGTTTCTAGATGTTCACAGATCTGTTTTTTTTTAATTATTTTTTCCAGTATTTTCCCAGGTAGTGATGTTAAGCTGATTGATCTATATTTTCCTGAGTCTGTTCCCCCCTCCTTTTTTTGAAGATGGGAACCACATCAGCTCTTTTCCAATCTTCTTGTAGTTCCCCAGTGCTCCAAGATTTTTTAAAGATATGGGACAATGGTTGTGAGGTAACATCTGCCAGCTGCTTCAGAACTCTGGGATATAATCCATCAGGTCCTGGTGATTTATATTCATCAGGGTCAGACAGGTGTTCACTTTCCATTTTCTTGCTTATTTTAATTTCTTTTCTAGTCTGTTTTTTACAGTTTTATTTTTGGTAGGTTGGACTATAGTCTCTCGTTGTATGAAGACTGATGCAAAGAATGAGAAAGCAGCTCTGCTTTCTCTCTACTACCTGTAACTTCCTTGCCATCCTCTCTCTTTAGTGGACCGACTGTTTCCTTGCCTTTTTGTTGTTATTTATATGTTGAAAGAAACTTTTTAAAAATTATATTTGACTTTTGTTGCAAGTCTTTGTTCATTCTGTTCATTCTCCAAAGATAAAGTCAGGAAAGCCTTTGCTTTCCTGACTTTATCTTTGCAGATTCGGGCTATCTGCTGATACTCTGTCTTAGTTATGCGTCCCTCTTTCCATTTTTTGTACTAGTACTTTTTGTGTTTCAGTTTATCAGAGATCTTTGTGCAATATTTGAGGAGTTGTCATAGATGAGGAGGTCAACTAAAGCAGCTGAAGGAAGAACAAGAGGCAATGGATGGAAACTAACCAAGAAGAGAACCAGTCTAGAACAAAGGAGAAATTTCCTGACAATGAGAACAATTCATCAAAGGAACAGTTTGGCTTCCAGAAATTATGAGTGTTTCAACTCTGGAGGTTTTTAACAGGATTGGACAGCCACTTGTTTGAACTGGTATATAGGTATATGCTTGAGCAAGGAGTTGAACTAGAAGACCTCCAAGGTACATTCCAACTCTTCTATTCTATCAAAATGACATCACCACCACCAACATAATGATCAGTAAAACCTGAATGATGGATGATGAAATGAGAAGTTAATGCTATTTGAATTGATAAATGGCTTCTTGGGTTTTAAAACGTCAGTTAAAAATTTTTTTACATTGTTGGTAAACTGAATCACTAGGATACCCAGAATTGCAAGTTTAGGAATAAATTCATGGTAAATACTGAAAAATCTCAAGCCCTTCTTTTAGTATTATCAATGCGGAAGAATTCCCAAGGACAAAATTGACAGTACTTAATGAGATCTACCTTCAGATGAAATATAGTAAACCTATATAATTATAACAAGCATATCAAATGTGTGTTTCTGTAAATTAACTATAAGTTAAAAAAATTATTCAAGGTTAATCATAATGGAAGCCAGTGTCCCCTGAGTAAATCGGTACAAAGTCTAAACAAACTATCAAGAAATGGTTCAGAAAAACCATCAAAAATATGATTCATAAATCTTTGAAAGACTGAGTCTCTACTTATCAGTTCAAAGCATATTACTGTACATTGTATTTAGAATTCTCACAGAGACTCTCAAAGCTGTTAAATACCTATGTCTCTCTTATATAAAAACTTAATAATAAGCTTCTGAGATCCCATTCAGTAAAAAACCCAATTTCTTCTGCAAGTGTTCTAAGAATTTAGAAATAGATACAGAGATTGCTGCTTTGGAATTATTTAATTATTTTTAGTATTCATTTCTATATAAATAGGCACATTTTGAAAACTTTATTCATTGATATTCATCTTATTGGAAGTGTTGAGATATTATCTTCTCCTTTAGTTAAAATAGGCAAAATCATAAAGAAAATAGGGAGAAGGTTTACCCTTCATACAAACAAACAAACAAACAAACAAACAAACAAACAAATCCAAACTTGATTAGAAGCTTGGGGATTGCACTTTTGGTTCAATATTCTACCAGTTGGTGCATTCAGGTGAGAGACCTACTTAGATGAACCCCCAAAGCACCCCTTGTGATTGTTAAATTAACAAGTCAATTTGGAAATAATTTCTCCCAGCAGCTATTAAATTATTTAAAGCTAAAGTTTTGCATATGATGCTTTAAGGCATTCAGCTGTGTACATGTTAAGAAAACTCCAAGCTTAGAATTTACTGAATCTATATTTTAAAAAATCATAAACATGATCCCTTTTCCATTTTTTAATGTTTTAATAGTGTTAAAATTAGGCTGCATCTGTTCTAGAGCTTAATGAAGATTTACTGATTTAAATTTGAGCTAAAACAGGTTTTGTGTTGTCAGGTTCATCGAATCTTGGTGGACAGGTTTGGCTTTGCCCTAAGGAGACATATTAACAATGATTTGGCATTTCCTTGCCAGCACCTAGTATTGTTCTGGGTTGAATTCTGGCTGGATTAAACCAGAAGGTTAGAGAGATAGATATTCAGATAGACCAGGGATGTCAAACTTGATTTCACTGAGGGTTGCATAAGGATTGTGTTTGACCTTGAGGGCCAGGGGGGCATGGCCGGGAGCATGGCCAGGGTGGGCGTGGATAGCTCAGTGTCACTCTTCAAGGTCATTTTAGGCCGCAACGGCCTCCTGTAGCCCTCTGCCAGGGAAAATGGAGCTCCCTCCCAAGCTCCATTTTCACTGGCAGAGGCATCGTGGACCTTCACTGTTTCCAGGACAGGCCAGATCTAATATCTAAGCACTCCACAGGCCGGATTCAGTCCCTGGGCCATGGGTTTGACACCCTTAAGATAAATGGTGTTCCTTGTCTTTTTTATAGTGTAATCAGTCTAGTTCTTGTCCTACCCCTATGTATTACATGGCTCTTATAGGAAACCCATTTCCTCTGGCATGAATTTGAATACTACCAATAGGGTAAAAATTGACAGGTATGATAACTTTCCCGAAAGCCACCCTTTCCTGTGCTCAAATACAAAGACTTGAATGTGCATGTGATACAATAATTTCTGTTTTATACTCTGTGATAATTAAAACCAAAGATCAGGACAAAAAGTAATGAGTGGAAGCTTGTTAAAAGAGAAATCCAACCTTGAATTAAGGAGAAATGTTCTGACAGTGAGAATAGTTAATCAATGGAATACTAGTACCTGGAATAGTAGTACCTGTGATAGGGATTTTGGAGTCCTAGTGGACAACCATTTAGATATGAGCCAGCAGTGTGCAGCAGCTGCTAAAAAATCCAACACAGTTCTGGGCTGCATAAACAGAGAGATAGAATCAAGATCACGTGAAGTGTTAGTGGCACTTTATAATGCCTTGGTAAGGCCACACTTGGAATACTGCATTCAGTTTTGGTCGCCGCGATGTAAAAAAGATGCTGAGACTCTGGAAAGAGTGCAGAGAAGAGCAACAAAGATAATTAGGGGACTGGAGGCTAAAACATATGAAGAACGGTTGCAGGAACTGGGTATGTCTAGTTTAATAAAAAGAAGGACTAGGGGAGACATGATAGCAGTGTTCCAATATCTCAGGGGTTGCCACAAAGAAGAGGGAGTCAGGCTGTTCTCCAAAGCACCTGAGGCTGGAACAAGAAGCAATGGGTGGAAACTGATCAAGGAAAGAAGCAACTTAGAACAAAGGAGAAATTTCCTGATAGTTAGAACAATTAATAAGTGAACAACTTATTGTTGTGCAGAAGTTGTGAATGTTCCAACACTGGAAATTTTTAAGAAAATGTTGGATAACCATCTGTCTGAGATGGTGTAGGGTTTCCTGCCTGGGCAGGGGGTTGGACTAGAAGGCCTCCAAGGTCCTTTCCAACTTTGTTGTTGTTGTTCTTGTTGTTGTTATTGCTGTTATTTTAATATTATTATTTTATTTACACAAAATGACAGTATACACAGCCATTTTTTATTTTTTTATTTTTATTATTATTATTATTATTATTATTATTATTATTATTATTATTATTATTATTATTATTATTATTATTATTATTATTATTATTATTATTATTATTATTAGCCTCCCAGAGTTGTGGTGCTCTATCATAGATGTTATAAAAAATAGACCAGACAACGATTTGACTAGGATGGAATAAGGATCCCTACATTAGGTAGGGAGCTGCGCTAGAAGATCTCCGAGGTCCCTTTCACCCTTATGATTCTATGTTCTATGAAACCCATAGCCCCAATTATTTATTTATTTATTTATTTATTTATTTTATTAAATTTTTATACCGCCCTTCTCCCGAAGGACTCAGGGCGGTGTACAGCCAAAGTAAAAACAAAGATATATACAGTTTAAAACAACAATTAAAAAGAGCAAATTTTAAAGGCCGATTATTAAAATTTAAATTAAAAAGTTAAAAAATATTAAAAACCCAATTAAAATTCATCACTAATTATGCCAGTCCCGCTTTAATGAATAAATATGTTTTGAGCTCACGACGGAAGGTCCGAAGATCGGGCACTTGACGCAGATTAATTATCATTAATTTTAATTATTTTGTCATTATGAGATTACTCCTTAATTTCAGAATCCTCTAAGAAGATTGCAAAATGCTTATTGATAGCCCTGAGATAATTTGAGATAATCTCCTTAATGGCATCATAACTATTTTAGGATTTTAATGTAATTTAGTGTAATTTTATTTTTATCTTTTTATTGTCAACCTTAGAAAACCAGGCAGGAAATACAACCAAGTGAGCTAATTCTATTTTATTTTAAGGCTACAATAACGGTGTCTAAGAGGGACGCAGTGACTTAGGGGCTAGTTTGTTGAGTTTGTCGATCAAAAGGTTGGCAGCTCAGTGGTTCGAATCCCTAGTGCTGCCATGTAACAGGGTGAGCTCCCGTTACTTGTCCCAGCTTCTGCCAACCAAGCAGTTTCGAAAGTACATAAAAATGCAAGTAGGAAAAATAGAGACCACCTTTGGTGGGAAGGTAACCGCGTTCCGTGCGCCTTTGGCATTGAGTCATGCCGGCCACATGACCACAGAGACATCTTCGGACAGTGCTGGCTCTTCGGCTTTGAAACGGAGATGAGCACCGCCCCCCAGAGTCGGCAACAACTAGCACGTATGTGCGAGGGGAACTTTTACCTTTTTAACAGTGTCTGAAAGTACAAATTACAAATGTACATGTAAAGTACAAATGGACTTGTTCTTGCGTTGATGTGTATATGATGTGCGTATCCTTTCAATCAGTAGTGGGTTTCTACTGATTAATCCTAGTTTGGGAGAACTGGTAGTGGCAGCAGAGGGAGGCTCTGCCCATTCACCCGGATATCATCATGGACGCTCTGCGCATGCGTGCTCACAGTTCCAAACCGGGAGAGAAGGTAAGTGAAAACCACTACTGCTTTCAATGATAAATATTATACTGCAGGAGGAACAAATAAATATCAGTTTTCTTTGCCACTTGCACAGTTGACTCCACTTTTTTATTTTGGTATGAATATGTTATGAAGAAAATAATCTGGTCTGTTCCAATTGCTATGAAAATAGGTTGCATTCATTATGGGTGAACTGCATTGCCACCAGTGGTGGGCTGCTGCCATTTCGGACCGGTTTGGGTGAACCGGTAGTTGCAGCCTGCAGCCTCCTCTGCAGTATACCGTCCTATTTAGCTGTGTTTTTTAAGATACATGCATGTGTGCAAGCTGCGCAAATGAGCAAAAACATGCATGGAAGGCATGCATGCTCACATTTTCTGTTGAGTTGGGCGAGTGAGGAGACAGGAGCCAGGTCTATGTGAACAGCACAGTGAGACAGCTGTCCTTGTATAGTCTCTTGGCCAGGGGACTAGCCAATAATCATTGAGCTTTTTCCCGCTTAATTTTTCTCTCCAAAATTAGATACATAACATTTTCAGTGCTGAGCCAAGCAGCTGTTAATTCATGCACTGCCCACCTCTGATTGCCACTGAAGGCTGCATATCTTTAGTTTCCAGATGATTTCTATGGTTGACTTCTATAAACTATCAATTCTTCAGAAATTGGAATAGCAGTTTATATTAGAAGATGTTGCTTTTCTTTGAAAGCAAATAAATCAATGACAGTTTTTTTCAATCTGGTAATAGGATCTTTTTTTTTTTTTTTGCTATCAGAAGAATAAAAGGCATTTCAACTTTCTATGTATGTTTTCAACTATGTGCTAATCCTTGACCAATACCAGATTCTCAAATTTATCACCCCTTCAGTTTCAAACTGAAAATAGGGTTCTGTTTCCACAGGCATCTGGCTTTTATTTGTAAGCCAGCTTTCTCAAATTACTTGTTTTAAAACTATTCTGTAGTTTTGTTTATTAGGGAAATCATTAGATTGTTTAATTACAATATCAGGACAAACATAAAACTACTATCTGCCAATACTAAAGCTTTTCTTGTTTCCTAATATTTTGGGTGGCCATATAGTTAGACATATGTTTAGACTGGACTTGGCATTTTTATCCACCTATCAAATATTTTCCAAGAATATGGGATAGGCAGATGGTTTTTTTTGATTGTGTTAAAGGTATTGTTGCAGGTTGTAAGTTGTCTCAAATAAAACTGCCCTTTGCAATTTTGTCAGTGCTGTTGGGGTTCAAATAGTGCTCCAGATGTTTTGGGATTCCACCCAAGACATCTATTACAATTGGTACTATCTTTGTTTTCTTTTGCCACAGTTATTTCACTTCTATGTGTAGGTCTTTATACTGTATTTTAGGATTCCATCCAGTTCTTTCTCTTGTGTTCTACTATGGCCAGGTATTGTCACATTCAATAATCAAATATCCCTTCCCCCCACTCAGGGTTTTCCAGTTCCACTTTATCGTTCTGCTTTGTCACCTGAATATTAATTTCAGTTATGGTGTTGAGAAGTTTCAGTAATCATTGCTATGAAAAAGTTTACTCCAGCCATTTTTTGCCAATGTGGGTATGGATTAAATTGTCTCAACGTCACTGTGATCAGGTTTTAGTCCTTCAAGAAAAAAGTCTCTAACTTGTGTACTATATATCATCTGTCTTTGACCGAGTTTTATTTTGAATGAAATTTTGATTGAATTTCATTTGATGTTCCTCATTCTGCAGCATTGAAAGACAGGGAGCATGTAATTACTGTATTTTTTGCATCAATATGATCCTATGCTCCTCCAGATATGAGGATGTCATCTGCAAATCAAACATCCAAGTGACTGGAGTACTTTCCTTTGAAATACATCAGATTTAGGGATGCCCATTGGAAGACAATGCCATCTACAGGAGATAAAAAAAAGTAGAAAATGTATTAATTCTTTTAAAAAAAACTTTCCAATCAATTTCACATGCAAAACACTATTGTTGACATTGCAAGCAGTGAATATTTAAGCTCTGGGGATATCTGAAATGTTATGATGATCTGCAAGGATTAAATCATGACAACATGTTATAGCTTAGAAGAACATCAAATCCATAATTTGTTTAGGAGTTATGGATGTATCATGCAGAGGAGGGATGTGGCTAAAAAAATTATATTGAGAGACTGTAAAAAATGATATTATTCTACCTGTTAAAGAATGGCTTATAGAAATCATAACTTACCTGTCATGGAAAAGGAATACATTCTACTAATCAAAGGATGAAACAACATGTACTACTTAGGCAGAAATGTTATGATCTTTTACAATAATAATTTGTATTTCATTATACTATTATTACATACAATTTCAGCCAATGACTCTTGGTAAGTTTGATATATATGGTGGATTTATCTTATTTTTTTATCCTTTTCTTTTTCTGGCTCTTATAATTTTTTTTAAACTTTAAAGATTGTTCAATTTAATGCTGATTTTTTAAAGAGTATCTTGGTTTATTGTTTATATTTTATACAGGTAATCCTTAAATTATAATCAGTTACTTAGCAAACACTTGTAGTTATGACATATCCTCCAAAAAGATACTTACAATCTGTATGCTGACATTTGCCATCCCTTCCTCCAACATGGTTGTGAAATCCATTAAATCTTATCTAACTTGTAGCAAGTTGTAGCAAGTGCTAACCATAAATTGAAAATATTCCTGTGTACAGGCATGAGCAGTAAATCTGTTTAATTGCAACTTCATGTATAGTCCTGGTCTTTCATATCTGACAATGACCCACTTAATGACCAGCATGACTTACAACCAAAGGTCCAGGCCCAGACTGGGAAGGATCAAAGCAATCACACAGGAAACTGAGCAACTCAATAACCCAGGCTTTAATCCCCAACCGTAGGCTGGAGCCTTGGTACACATTGAGTATAATATACAGTTCCGTGCAAAGTCAGCACTGGGAGCTCTCGCCTCCCAGTGGACTTTATAGTCCAGAGTCACATCCTCTGCTTTTCCTTCTGGCTGGCCTGACATGCCTGTTGGTTGGCCAGCGTTCAGCTGCCTGTGGCTGACATCCAGTAGCAGCAGTGTGGCCGAGCCGGTGGCATGCTTTAAAGCCCAGGGAATCATAATTGGAGATGTGTGCACAGCTGCAGGGGTGATCAGCTGGTGGGCGGCTATGTGGTTCTGTCACCAGAAGTCCCATCGCTGTTGTCACCTCCCTGCTCTTCGCACGGAGTGCATACCTCTGGCTTGCGGCCAGATCCAGCCAAGAGAGCAGCCTACTGATGAGCGGCTGGTCAGCATTGGCCTGACATGTCCCACTGTCACAGCCGCAGCCTTGTTCGTCATTGGAATCACCATCTCCGATGTGTGTTGCTTCGTGTCTTTCCCTCCTCCATCACCCCCAGGTATGGTGAGTCCTGAATTGGGACTCGACAATTATATTTGTAAATTGAGAACTTTCTGTACTTTTCTAAAATTATGATTTTTAATTAATTTGTAATTGGACTGGAGGATTCTTCACTACAAACGCCAAATATTAAATCACTATTATCACCATCTCTCACTTAACCTGGTACACTCTCAAGTTTAATTAGAAATTACATTCTATTTAAATGTTTTCTCTTAGCTTGTTCCTAGTTAGAAAACCTCTCATAAATGTATTATCCCAAAATGCCTTCCTTTATCATCTTAAATCTATTCTTTTTAAATCTCTTAATCTTAAATAATTCTTAAATTCTTAAATCTATTAATCATGATAAGTAATTAATATTAATTGTGAAAAGGTGAGGCCTGGATAAAAGCGTTTTTCTTCTTCTTAAAAAAATTTGATCTTGTATGGACATTTTCCATTTGTACTCAATTTTTATCCTACTGTTCAACAAATTATCTACCTAACATGTGTCCATCTTTCTGTCATCTATCTTCCCCGACACTAATATAGTATTTTATTTATTTGATTTGATTTATACAGGCACCGATCTTACATGCATGACTCTGACTTACAAAAAAAAACAGATAAAAAGATAAAATACTTAATATAAAACAAAAAGACAGAGTCACCAAAATCATAAAATAACCATCAAGAAAAACAAGAGATGGGTTCTTTCACACATTCAGAGCCCCAGCCCCAACCAAGGTTTTAGGGCCTTACAAAAAGGCAGCAAACTCTATGTTAACCTAATCTCAGATGGAATTTCAGATCTTATGAAGAACAGGCCCTCCTCACTCTTTCAAGATGGCTGCTGCATGGTAAGAGGATTTTTCCCCCTCTTATGGATGATCTGCTGATTTTTACTGCTAAAGCTGGTTCTTTGGCAGTGCTGCTCCCTGCTTTTGAATGGGAGCATTAGGAGTGACCCAAGACAACTTTTGGATGATCATGGACCCATGGGTCTTGAAAATTCCAATTCCCTCTGGAAGTGATTGAAAAGTCATTGGGTGCATGTATCTTCCTGTCAAGCAGTTTCATTTTCTAAACACGCTGGGATTTTAACTTTCACTTTTTGACTTCATAGTTTTATTTTGCTTATTGATTTAAAAGTTGATTAATTTTTGAGTATTGATTTATTTTAACCACTTGCTGGACTCTAACTGCTTTTTCTCTCTTTTTTTCTTTTCGATATATGGTGTTCTGGATAATTTCTGTCCCTTCCGTATGGAAATAATGGCAACATTTGGAGTGGTAATTAAGAGTTCTCACACTCTCATCACTGAATTCTGTATTTTTTGAAATTGCAAAACAGCTGGAGCTTATTTCCATTATACTTTCCTTATAATTTTGAATTGAAATATAGAGACAAGAATACTTTTTTTGTACTTTGTTCCCTAGCTAAATTTCACAGATTATGTTGACTGAACAGTCTCTGAAACCTAAGAAAGGACAGTAGGGAGATGTGCAGCTCCTAGCTGGAATTTTCCCTTGAAAGCTTAATCAAATTATAATGATTGTTAAAAAAATATTAAGAGCCAAAACTTTATCTTTATAAGGAAAGTAGAACAGCGAGGAGGGTGGGAACAGCTGTGCCGCGTGACTTAGATTTGCTAGAAAGCAGGTTTTCCTGCATTCTAATGAATATAAACAGCTGATTGTCAGAAATACCCGTTCGTCCAAACCAGTAGCAGTTTTTTACTACTTTTTCACCCAAACTGGTAGATTTTATTACTACCGGTTTGGAAGAACCTGTCCAAACCGGTAGCATTTCCCCCATGGTCTGCACGTTCTTTCAATGTTATGGCTTTGACTGAAAAGGAAAGAGACAGATTCCAGACATCTATGAAGTTTGAGGGAGGCTGAGTAGATTTATTATAGTTATAGTTATCACTTCTGCTTGCACTTTATTTAGAAGATAGACCTATTTTGAAGACTGAATTTTCTATATTTAATTAAGCAATAATTGACTAGAGATGATATTAAGAAACAGACATGGATATTTGATCCAGGACAATTTGTTTATAAATTCTGGGATGATTTGGAATAGATTAAGTGCAGTGGTAAATTTTCTATGTGTGGATTACAATAAAAACTTGTTAACAGAAAGTTTTGAAATTTTAATTTTGTTTTGTTTCACTAATATTTTTTTTCCTGTTAACTACTTGGTTATTAATATAACATATAGAAGACAGGTCAACAAGTTGCAAATAGATTGTTTAAAATTTTTGGGATGGCTTGTTTTGCAAGGGTGGGGACTAATGTTGTAGTGGTATAGTAATCAGTATTCAGCTAAAGGGGATAATACGTGTATAATGTCTTTTTTTAATCACCTTTTAATACTTCAATTGTTTTGTGTTTTTTGTGGGTTTTTTCTCTTTGTTCTTTTGGATTTTGTTTTTGAGGTCTGTATTTTATATTTTAACTTTGATTTGAATAAAATAAAAACATATTAAAAAGAAGATGAAAAGGCCATCCTCCTATGCTCTGCCAGCTGATTCTCCTTAGTTGACAGTACATTTACTGCCATCTTGGGGCAAAAAAAATGCTTATAACTCACATATTGTGTTTGTAGTATGTGACTATATGGAACAAAATAATAAATAATTTTAATTTATTTTGTGATATTAATACTACACTGAATGTTAATATCATATCTCTTTTGCACTGTACTGATATAATGATAAAAAAATAAGGAGTTGAAAATGTGTTGGATTCTCTGCCTTGAGTTATATGTAAAAGTAATAAAGGCGAGAAATAACTAACTAACTAAATAACACATATTCATATATTGCAGTAATAAGTAATAAAATTGTTTACATTAGGAAGTGCAAACTTTTTTAAAAAAATAAAATTTGGGCTGGAATCTTAAAGAAACAATATGTAAGCCTAGTACTTTGTTCCTAAATACCCCTTATTCCACTGAACTCAGGCATATTCTGTCAATAATATATGATATCATTGGAAGGATATAACTCTACTGAATGAAACAATTCAATTGCACAGGCCTTGAAGCATTAATGGAGGGGAGGGGGAGAGTGGAATAAGCTAATTTCTAAGTGCACAGATCACACATTCAAAAAGGTCACCTAAATTTTTACATATAAATCATTAATCTAATATATATATATATATATTAAATTTCAAAGTTCTTCCAAAATTAAGCAACATTCATCTTGCACTATTAGAAATGACGCTGGTGAACCTGTGAGGTGATTAGCAGAATTGACTGGAATATGGTAACCTGAAACTGAGCTTTATTGAAATTGAGGTAAAGAGAAATGTGTTTATTGAACAAAAAAAAAATAGAAGAAACTACCATCTTCACTGGGAATTCATTTAGAAATGGGAAGGTATTTTTTTCCTTTTGCTTTGTTTTTTCTTTTGTTTTTGAAGCTTTTTATATGTAAGATCTTTGAAATAAATTTATTAAAAATGAGGAGGAACTAATTACTCTTAATATTGGATTTGATATTTGTTTATTTGATATTCGCTAACATAGTGAGTCGCCCTGAGTCTTCGGAGAAGGGCGGGATATAAATGCAAATAAAAATAAAAATAAAATAAAAAATAAAAAAATAAATATTTAAGAATTTTTGTCTTTGTAGAATCCCATCTGAATTTATATCTCCGTGAGCATCTGGGTTAAAACAAAAGGAATCAGTTCATTATCAGCATGAAGTAATTGCAAAAAAAGAAAATGTTCTGAAAGAACAAGCTAGGGAAAAGAACAAAAAGTGGTCAAAGGAGAATAAGGGCAGAACTGAACCAAATGAAATTATTAATGCTTGGAAAATTGGAATGAAAATCTGTAAGTCTATTTTAGTCAACCTAGGGCTCTGAAGTGTAACAGGCTCACCTCTGCCCTTCAAAGCTATCAGTCTATCAGTGCTACAACAGCATTTTTTCTTTATGGTGTGATTTTAATGTTTTTAAGGAACACCTTTCACTTCATCTCTTGTTGCCCTCATTTTTCCCTTCAGAGTCTCATTTTGTCATTTTTCCAATTCTGTTTTCAGAGTCATCTTGGCTTGCCATAGCTCTTACTTTTTCTTTTTGATGTATTATGGTCATACAAATCCATGCAAAATTAAAGAGTATGATATAGATCCATATTCTTATATATTATTTTTTTAAAGAAAGTAATTATTCTGGTTTACATTTCTAATAAAATTTTCTATTTTTGAATCTTAATTTCCCACATATGCATAGAAATGTTTGCATGCAATTAGCAAATATTTTCCCAAGGTCTGATTTTATTTCTAGAGTGTCATCAATTGTCAGAATCAGTTATTGAGCTATTTGTTTTTATTTTCCTCAGTTAAAAAGTGGTTCAGAGACATGTAATAATTGTTATCTATTGCTCTGCAGGGAAGATCTTAAGAAAAGGGCAGGCAGACAACAAGCCACTTTTGAATTACATAATTGTTTAAGCAAACAACCAAATAAATAGGAAGAATAGGCATATTGATTTACTTAAAAAAGCCAAACAGAACTACCAATGAGAGCTTCTCCCTCCAATATACTGAATGTTAGACAGGAAGAAATAAATTTCTACTTGCAGAGAAATGTCATCAGGAAGTGAATTTCTTACACCAAGATCCTTCTGGAATTAATTAATGAGTTAATATCCAATTCCTGAAGTATAGGCTTCTCCATATATCTTAGAAGAAAAACAGTTGATCATCTTTGAATAACCTATATTTTTATAGGAATAGGAATATTCTTTATTGGCCGTGTGATTGGACACACGAGGAATTTGTCTCTAGTGCATAAGCTCTGAGTGAACATACAAACAACAAAGTGGTAAATCATAGATCATAAATAATAAGATACAATCAAACATCATAAGATACAAATAACAAGTGATAAATCATGTTGCAAGTACTAGGCATGGATAGTCTAATAAAGAGAAGGACCAGGGGTGAGATGACAGCAGTGTTCCAATATTTGAGGGGCTGCCACAGAGAGGAGGGAGTCAAGCTATTTTCCAAAGCACTCGACGGCCAGACAAAGAATAATTGATGGAAACTGATCAAGTAGAGATTCAACCTAAAAATAAAGAGAAATTTTCTGACAGTGAGAAAAATCAACCAATGAAACAGCTTTTCTTCAGAAGTTGTGGTAGCTTCATCACTGGAAACTTTCAAGAAGCGATTGGACTGCCATTAGTCAGAAATTGTGTAGGGTTCTCCTCCTTGGGCTGGGGGTTGGACTAGAAGATCTACAAGGTCCCGTCCAACTCTGTTAATCTGTTAATTAATCTGTTAATAAGATACCAATAAGGAAAGATGGTAAGAATGATGACAAGATAGAAAGATGAGAAGGATAATAGCAATACAGTCCTACTATGTGGGTAAACATCTTTAGGCAGTGTTGTGGGAATTAGATGTTTTGCAGAGTCATGGTATGGGGGAAAACTGTCTTTGTGTTTAGTTGTTTTGGCACACAATGCCCTGTAGTGGTATCCTGAGGGAAGAAGTTGAAACAATTTAGGTCCAGGATGCAAGGGGTCTGTAGATAGTCAGCCCTCTTTCTGGTTCATTCATTTTGAGTTATTGAGGTACAAATGACAGACTCAATAATTCTGTATCAGCAAGTAATCTGAGCTTTCTGAGTGGATGCAGGAAAAACATTCTTTGTTGTACCTTTTTAATGATTGTTCTAATGTTAGGTCTCCATCTCAAATCCTAGGAGATTACTGGACCCAGAAACTTGAAGGTCTCTACTGTTGATACTGTGTTGTCTAATATTGTAAAAGGTAGTAGAACAGGAGGGCTTCTCCTAAAATCTCTACAGTTGTAAGTGTTCCGCTCCAGATTGTTCCTCTAACAGAGCCAGTTGTTCTACCTCTCATCTGTATGCAGACTCATCATCATCTCGAATGAGACCAAGGAAGGTTGTATCTTGTGCATCTTCAATATTTTAGCAAGGTGATTCTTCAAGTTACAGTCATTGGTATATATAGAGAAGAGTAATGGAGAGAGTACACAGCCCGGGGGAGCTCCTATGCAAACTGAACGGGTATTCGATGTGAATTTACCTAGCTTCATCTGCTGCTTCCTATTTGTAAGAAAGCTTATAATCAATCTACAAATGTGATCAGGCATAGCTAGCTGAGTAAGTTTAGAGAGAAGGAAATCTGGAATGATGGTGATGAATGCCAACCTGAAATCTATAAAAAGATCTCTTGCATAAGTCTTTGGGGATTCAAGAACTCCGCCACCCTGACATGACCTGAGTTTAACTCATAGAATCATCTGTTACAATTTCCTTCCTGTTGAAGACTACTTCAGCTTCAATCACAACAATACACGAGCACACAATAGATTTAAGCTTAATGTGAACCGCTCCAATCTTGATTGCAGAAAATATAACTTCAGTAACAGAGTTGTTAATGCCTGGAATGCACTACCAGACTTTGTGGTCTCTTCCCAAAATCCCCAAAGCTTTAACCAAAGTGTAATGTATTTTGAACTTTGAGAGGGAATTTTGGGCGGGAAAATTGCACGTTGCTGATTGGTTGAAGCCTCAACCAAAAGAGTATTTAAAGAGGGGTTTTTGCCGGTTGTGTTTGCTGGGGTCACAATAAACTAAAGAGCTGTTGTCACTCACTGGTCTCCTGCCTCTTCATTGCCCGAACCTAACATTGGCGACGAAGGTGGGATGTTGAGGCAGTGAGATCGTAAAAAGACCTGACGGAACCAGGAATTCGAAAACCCAGCCAGTTCTCGAAGGCGGAAAATAGCGATGTCCAGCTACACGCCGCCAGCGCCATTTGACCCAGCAAAGGAGAAATGGGGGTCGTACATGGCTCGCTTCGAGTGTTTCCTCGAAGCAAACGAACTACAGGGAGTCTCGGACAATCGGAAGCGAGCATACTTCCTGAGCCACTGCGGTCCAGAGGTCTTCGATACGGCGGAGTCACTCTCAGAGCCAACACTGGTACAATCGGTACCGTGGCAGACACTACAAATAACACTTCGAGCGCACTATGCACCGGTACCCTCAAAGTTCGTCCAACGGTTCGAATTGAGGCAACGGGTACAGCGAGAAGGCGAATCAATAAGCGGGTACATGGCCGCGTTGAGGAAAGCCGCAAACCACTGTGAGTACAGAGATTTGGAGGATTCCTTACTCGAACAACTCATTTGTGGGGTCAGGGACATCAGAACTACAAAGGCGGCTGCTGTCTAAAAGCAACCTGACATTAACGATAGCCCTGGATGAAGCCAGAGCTCATGAGATGTCCACCAAGGCGGCGGAGACCTTGCAAAAGCCAAAAGCGCAGGGTGCCGGGACAAAGACTACACCGGTCCACAGCGAGGAAGTCCAGGCCGAATCGGAAGGTGAGGAAGAGGAAGAGGTGTTCCACACCGGGAGGCTGGAGAGAGGTGACCGGGACAAATGTGTGAGTTGTGGGGGGCAACACCAACGGCAAAACTGCAGATTCAAGGACGCGGTTTGTCGGCGGTGTGAAAAAAAAGGACACATAGCGCGGGCCTACAGAGCCCCCCAACCTTCCTGCCAAAAATTCAAACCGACCAATCAGAGCACGGGAGCAGCGAAGTGGCCCGGGATTGGTCCATTTAAAAAGGGCGCGAAGTTAAACCAGACCACTGTGAGAGTGGGCCACGCATCGACACGACTAGAGAAGAAAATATTTACCCAAGTCTACATTGAAGGGGTGCAGTGCCCAATGGAAGTAGACACTGGGTCGTCAATCACAATTATGTCCTGGGACACCATCGTGAGAGACTTGCCAGCCATCGCAAAACGTCAGCTACAAACCCAGAAGCTGAGAGTGCAGGACTACCAAGGGAATCGGATCCCTGTTCGAGGAGTCACATCCGTCCAAGTCAAATATGGACAATTCAAAAAGACCCTGCCAATCAGCATAGTAAACGGAACTCTACCGAGCTTGCTAGGGCTGGACTGGTTCCGAGCTTTGGGCATGGGAGTGACCGGGGTCCACAGGAGCGACGTCATCCTCAGAGACAAACTACTGAAGGAGTTCGAGGACGTTTTCAAGGATTGCCTGGGCAAGTACGTGGGGCCCCCTATTTCTTTCAACCTTGACCCCCAAGTTGCCCCCATCCGGTTAAAGGCTAGGAGGGTTCCATTCGCCCTAAAGCCCAAAACTGACCGAGAATTAGACAAGCTAGTAAGCCAGGGAATACTAGTCCCCATCGATCATGCAAAATGGGAGACACCCATAGTAACCCCAGTCAAACTGGACGGATAGGTCCGGATTTGTGCTGACTACAAAGCAACGCTTAACAAAGCATTGCAGAAAAGTGCATACCCCGTTCCAGTGGTGCAACATTTGCTGCACTCATTAGGGCAAGGGCAGGTCTTCGCCAAACTCGATTTGGCCCAAGCCTACCAGCAGCTACCTGTAGATAGCAGCACAGCTGAGGCGCAGACAATTGTCATGCACCGCGGGGCTTTCAAATGTACGCGACTCCAGATCGGAGTTAGCATGGCCCCAGGGCTCTTCCAGAACCTAATGGAGCGATTATTACAGGGCCTGCCAGGAGTGATACCATACTTCGACGATGTATTGGTATCAGCTGAAAACTTAGAGGAACTCGGGGTAAAACTAAGGAAGGTGTTGGGCATTTTTAGGTCTGCTGGGCTTAAAGTTAAGCTCAACAAATGCCACATTGGGGTGAAATCTGTAGAATTCCTAGGATACCGAATAGACAGGGAAGGGATCCACCCCACAGAGAGCAAGGTACGGGCCATTAGAAAGCCCCCAGCCCCCAAAAATAAAACAGAATTACAGGCATTCTTGGGGCTTGTTAATTTCTATGCGGTATTCTTGAAGAATAAAGCAACAGTAGCCAAACCGCTACATAAGTTGCTAGCAAAGAAAGCTGTGTGGTCCTGGGGCAGAGAAGAGGCTAGGGCATTTGAGGGGATAAAAAACCTTTTGTCCAGCGATAGCCTCCTCATCCAGTACAATGGCACATTGCCACTAGTGCTAGTTTGCGATGCTTCACCATATGGCGTGGGGGCAGTGCTCAGCCATAGGTTACCAAATGGAACAGAAGTCCCTATAGCGTATTATTCCCGGACGATGTCCTCTGCGGAAAGGAACTACAGCCAGTTAGATAGGGAAGCGTTGGCCATAGTCTCCGGGGTTAACAAATTCCACGAATACTTGTTCGGGCGAGATTTCGAGATAGTCATGGACCACAAACCCCTTCTAGGACTCTTAGCGGGTGACCGCCCAACACCCGTGGCACTTTCTTCCAGGCTGACTATTTTCCTAGCGGCATACTCCTACAAATTGCTCCACCGCCCAGGAAAAGACTTAGGGCATGCGGATGCTCTGAGCAGATGCCCTTTACCAGAGACAATTGACAATTGAAGACCCCACCCTGGGGACACCCGTCTTGCTAATTGACTCTTTGGACTCTGGCCCAGTCACATCCAAGCAGGTGGCTAGGGCATCTTACAGGGACATTACAATACGGACTGTAATCGGTTGGGTGCAAAGGGGTTGGCCTGCTGCGCCGGGCGAGCGTTTCAAAGACTTTATGAAAAACGATCAGAACTGTCGGTTCAAGGGGGGTGACTGTTATGGGGGGATAGGGTAGTTATCCCAGAAAAATTACACGAAAATGTGTTGGAACTGTTGCATGTGGGCCACCCAGGGATTGTGAGGATGAAGAGTTTAGCGAGGAGTTATGTATGGTGGCCCTTAATGGATAAGGACATCAGCGACAGGGTAGGGAAATGTCAATCCTGCCAAGAGTCGAGGCCGCTACCCCCTACAGCCCCAGTTAGAGAGTGGGAGAAACCCCAGGGGCCATGGTCCAGGATTCACATAGATTTTGCGGGGCCGTTCCATGGGCAGACCTTTTTAATTGTAGTAGATGCCAAAATGGTTAGAAATCATCCTCATGAAAAGCACAACGGCCGAAGCAGTAATCACAGTCCTAAGGCATCTATTGGTAACACACGGTCTGCCCGACACCCTAGTCTCTGACAACGGCCCGCAATTCACGGCAAACCAGTTTGAGGGGTATTTAGCGGGAGAGGGCATCAGACATGTCCTCTCGGCGCCTTTCCACCCGGCGACGAACGGACTTGCAGAACGTTTCGTTCGGAGCACCAAGGAAGCGCTATCTAGGATAAGTCCAGGCGACTGGCAAATGAAAATAGACACTTTCCTGGCCGTCCAACATAGGACCCCTTGTGTAACAACTGGCCGCAGCCCAGCAGAACTCTTAATGGGCAGGAAACTCAGGTGCCCACTAGACCGACTAAACCCAACTTATACCCCAGACGGGTACAAGGGTATTCAAGGAAAAACCAGGGAAATGACAGTGGGTGACCCAGTATGGGCACACAACTATAGCGAGGGCCCAACATGGTTAAAGGGGGAAATTCTGGGCATAACTGGACCCAAATCATACGTAGTAGACATGGAAGACGGCCGGGTATGGAAACGCCACATAGACCAGTTAAGGAAACATATACCAAACAAACTAGGAACCAAACAACCAGGCCCTGACTACCAATTGTTTGAATCTGCAGCTGACTCAAACCCGAGGCGAGCAGAGGACTTATCTGATTCCGATGAAGTCCAGCGACGCCAACCGGTTCCTCCTGAAGGCAACAGGAACGACTCAGCCAATAATCCAGGGCCGGACGGCCTAGAGGAGGAGCTGGGAGGAACAAACAGTCCCTCCGACCAGCTCGACTCTCTCCCAGAGAATGAACTGCGCAGGTCAGAAAGAGTTAGGAGACGCCCTGTCTACCTGCGTGACTACGTAGAGAAATAGCATGCAAATATTATGTAAATAGAGGTACAAAGCGTTCTGGGAGGGAAGGAGTGTAATGTATTTTGAACTTTGAGAGGGAATTTTGGGCGGGAAAATTGCACGTTGCTGATTGGTTGAAGCCTCAACCAAAAGAGTATTTAAAGAGGGGTTTTTGCCGGTTGTGTTTGCTGGGGTCACAATAAACTAAAGAGCTGTTGTCACTCACTGGTCTCCTGCCTCTTCATTGCCCGAACCTAACACAAAGACTATCTACTATTGACCTCACTCCATTCCTAAGAGGTCTGTAAGGAGCATGCATAAGAGCACCAGCGTTTCTACCGTTCCTGTCCTAATGTTCCCTTTGATTGTATCCAATTTCGTATAGTTATTACATACTTATGCCTATATATATGCTTATATATCGTATAGTTATTTCATGCTTATGCTTATATATACTGTTGTGACAAATACATAAAATAAAAATAAATAAATATAGTACAGTGCCACATTGACAGCATAATCTGCCGATCTATTTGTGCAGTAGGAAATTACAAGGGGTCAGCCTACCCACCCCAGCTCTATGTTGTTCTATTTAGGCATGTTTTTGAGGCCGGGCGAATGCATAGAAGGAGCACACGTGAGTAAAGCGCATGTATGGAAGGCCGGTGCTGGGAGAACCACTAGGTAAATTATGTGAGTCCCACCTCTGCAGGTGACCCTGAGGAGACAGATAAATCTCCAAGTAGCTTCAATGACTCTCAAAAGAATGAAAATGACCAGCTGTCAGCAAGGAATATAAATCCTTCCATTCCCCACCAACCAGTCCGAACTAAAGAAGCTTCTTGGATGAAAAGCAAAACATCTTCAAAGAAAAACAAAAAAGTCCAGTTGTATCTTGAAAAAGCAGCATTGGGACAAGCATGACTTGGATGACTGAGAATCTTCAACGACATTCAACATTCTATCTCCTTTCCTGTAGGCTTCCTCTTTGGCATGGCATAGATATTTGAGCTTAGCTGTGAACTAATTATTGTATATGTGTAAGATTTTGGTCAACAGACATAAATCATCACAAAAGCTAATGTAAGATGTCATAGTGTCAGTGAGTTCATCCAAGTCTGCTGGGGCAGCTTTTATTCAGTCTGTGCAATTGAGGCACAGAGGTATTCAGTCTGTGCAATTGAGGTAGCTTTAATTTTGCCTCTTCATTCCAAGATTTCACTGTTTTATTTATTGGTTTTAGAATTTTAAGTCTTTGTCTATAAACAGCTACAAAGTGAATCTTACAGTGACCAAAATGTCCCTCAGCTACTTTTGGCAAAGAACAATAGGCATCTTTTAATATTGAGTAGAAGTGGTACAAAATATTCTTGCCTCTAGTGAGACAGCTGACTTGCTGATTGTATCTTGGCAGCTCCTGGCTTAAGTTAGCACTGTTAACATCTCCTAATACAATGAGTAAGGAGTCTGGATATCTCTGTTCAACCCACAGAATTTGGTCAGCTAAGGTTTGCAATGCCTTGTTTACCTGCGTGACTACGTGAAATAGCATGCAAATATTATGTAAATAGAGGTACAAAGCGTTCTGGGAGGGAAGGAGTGTAATGTATTTTGAACTTTGAGAGGGAATTTTGGGCGGGAAAATTGCACGTTGCTGATTGGTTGAAGCCTCAACCAAAAGAGTATTTAAAGAGGGGTTTTTGCCGGTTGTGTTTGCTGGGGTCACAATAAACTAAAGAGCTGTTGTCACTCACTGGTCTCCTGCCTCTTCATTGCCCGAACCTAACACAAAGACTATCTACTATTGACCTCACTCCATTCCTAAGAGGTCTGTAAGGGGCATGCATAAGAGCACCAGCGTTTCTACCGTTCCTGTCCTAATGTTCCCTTTGATTGTATCCAATTTCGTATAGTTATTACATACTTATGCCTATATATATGCTTATATATCGTATAGTTATTTCATGCTTATGCTTATATATACTGTTGTGACAAATACATAAAATAAAAATAAATAAATATAGTACAGTGCCACATTGACAGCATAATCTGCCGATCTATTTGTGCAGTAGGAAATTACAAGGGGTCAGCCTACCCACCCCAGCTCTATGTTGTTCTATTTAGGCATGTTTTTGAGGCCGGGCGAATGCATAGAAGGAGCACACGTGAGCAAAGCGCATGTATGGAAGGCCGGTGCTGGGAGAACCACTAGGTAAATTATGTGAGTCCCACCTCTGCAGGTGACCCTGAGGAGACAGATAAATCTCCAAGTAGCTTCAATGACTCTCAAAAGAATGAAAATGACCAGCTGTCAGCAAGGAATATAAATCCTTCCATTCCCCACCAACCAGTCCGAACTAAAGAAGCTTCTTGGATGAAAAGCAAAACATCTTCAAAGAAAAACAAAAAAGTCCAGTTGTATCTTGAAAAAGCAGCATTGGGACAAGCATGACTTGGATGACTGAGAATCTTCAAAGACATTCAACATTCTATCTCCTTTCCTGTAGGCTTCCTCTTTGGCATGGCATAGATATTTGAGCTTAGCTGTGAACTAATTATTGTATATGTGTAAGATTTTGGTCAACAGACATAAATCATCACAAAAGCTAATGTAAGATGTCATAGTGTCAGTGAGTTCATCCAAGTCTGCTGAGGCAGCTTTTATTCAGTCTGTGCAATTGAGGCACAGAGGTATTCAGTCTGTGCAATTGAGGTAGCTTTAATTTTGCCTCTTCATTCCAAGATTTCACTGTTTTATTTATTGGTTTTAGAATTTTAAGTCTTTGTCTATAAACAGCTACAAAGTGAATCTTACAGTGACCAAAATGTCCCTCAGCTACTTTTGGCAAAGAACAATAGGCATCTTTTAATATTGAGTAGAAGTGGTACAAAATATTCTTGCCTCTAGTGAGACAGCTGACTTGCTGATTGTATCTTGGCAGCTCCTGGCTTAAGTTAGCACTGTTAACATCTCCTAATACAATGAGTAAGGAGTCTGGATATCTCTGTTCAACCCACAGAATTTGGTCAGCTAAGGTTTGCAATGCCTTGTTTATGCAAGCTTGGGGTTGTATGTAGACCACAACTAATATGAATAAAGAAAACTCTTGGGTAGCAGAAAAGATTATACAATTAATGAATTAATGAAAACAATAAATATAGTTTTCAAAATTAGCATCTTGAATTAGACCAAGAAACAAAAAGCAGCCAGGGACACAGCAAAGTAAAGGACATATTTTCGGTAAGTGGCTATAGTACAATGTTTTACTTCTACATCAGAGTAAATTATGCATTATTTTCAAAATATGTCTCTCTAAAAATTATAAACTAAATATATACCGTAAGTAATTCTGTATAGCCATTTGTATACCATCACAAGTCTGTGGTAGTAGGAACAGATTGGACAGTTGGGAATATTTGTGTTCCAATTATAATATACCCTGGACAAGTTTTAATCTTTCAGTATTTATTTATTTATTTATTAATCACATTTATATACCACCCTATCTCCCGAAGGACTCAGGGCGGTTCACAGGCAAGTAAAAACATATAAATACAAATTAAAATAACAATTAAAAAACTTATTCTAAAAGGCCGAATTATTAAAAGCAGTATAAATAATAAAACCCATTAAAAACCAATATAAATTTAAAATCTAATCCAGTCCTGCGCAGATGAATAAATGTGTTTTAAGCTCGCGACGGAAGGTTCGGAGGTCCGGAAGTTGACGGAGTCCTGGGGGGAGTTCGTTCCAGAGGGTGGGAGCCCCCACAGAGAAGGCCCTTCCCCTGGGTGTCGCCAGATGACACTGCCTAGCTGACGGCACCCTGAAGAATCCGTCTCTGTGAGAGCACACGGGTCGGTGAGAGGTATTCGGTAGCAGTAGGTGGTCCCGTAAGTAACCCGGCCCTATGCCATGGAGCGCTTTAAAGGTGGTTACCAAAACCTTGAAGCGCACCCGGAAGGCCACAGGTAGCCAGTGCAGTCTGCGCAGGATAGGTGTCACACGGGAGCCACGAGGGGCTCCCTCTATCACCCACGCAGCCGTATTCTGGACTAACTGCAGCCTCCGGATGCCCTTCAAGGGGAGCCCCATGTAGAGAGCATTGCAGTAATCCAGACGAGACGTCACGAGGGCGTGAGTGACCGTACATAGGGCATCCCGGTCTAGAAAGGGGCGCAACTGGCGCACCAGGTGAACCTGGTAGAAAGCTCTCCTGGAGACGGCCGTCAAATGATCTTCAAAAGACAGCCGTTCATCCAGGAGGATGCCCAAGTTGCGCACCCTCTCCATCGGGGCCAATGACTCGCCCCCAACAATCAGCCGTGGACTCAGCTGACTGTACCGGGATGCTGGCATCCACAGCCACTCTGTCTTGGAGGGATTGAGCTTGAACCTGTTTCTCCCCATCCAGACCCGTACGGCTTCCAGACACCGGGACAGCACTTTGATAGCTTCGTTGGGGTGGCCCAGTGTGGTAAAGTACAGCTGGGTGTCATCTGCGTACAGCTGGTACCTCACACCGAAGCCACTGATGATCTCACCCAGCGGCTTCGTATAGATAACCGTTAAACTCCTCAGCACGTCCCTGTAATGGGTCATCCCGCTCCCCCTGGTGAAGGAGGGAACGAGTCACCCGAAACAGGGCAGCTGGGCAGTTATCTGCCGACGCAATGAGGGAGGAGGCATAGCAACGCCTCGCTTCCCTCAATGCCACTAGGTAAGTCCTATTATAGGACTTCACTAGTGTCCGATCAGCCTCTGAACAGCTAGACCTCCAGGAACTCTCTAGGCGTCTTCTCCGGCGCTTCATCCCCCTCAGCTCCTCGGAGAACCAAGGAGCCGGTTGGGACCTGCGCCGGGTCAGAGGCCGCAAAGGCACGACACGGTCTAAGGCCCCCGCCGTGGCCCGTTCCCAGGCTGCAACAAGTTCCTCAACCGTGCCGTGAGCCAGACCCTCAGGAAGTGGCCCAAGCTCCGTCCGGAACCTCTCCGGGTCCATCAGGTGCCTGGGACGGAACCAACGTATTGGCTCCGTCTCCCTGCAGTGTTGAATGGCGGTCAGAAAGTCCAGGTGAAGGAGAGAGTGATCTGACCATGACAAAGGTTCAATGACTATTCCCTTCAAGTCCAGATCTCTCAACCACTGACCAGAGATAAAAATCAAGTCCAGTGTGCCACCCCCAGTGTGAGTAGGGCCATCAACTACTTGAGTCAGGTCCAAGGCCGTCATGGAAGCCGTGAACTCCCGAGCTGCTGTCGATGAGCCGGAAGATGGCAAGTTAAAGTCCCCCATGACTAAAAGTCTGGGGGTCTCAACTGCCACCCCAGCAAGCACCTCCAGGAGCTCGGGCAGGGCAGCTGTCACGCAGCAAGGAGCCAGGTACGCGACCAGCAAGCCCATCTGACACCTATGACCCCATCTCACAAAGAGGGATTCACACCCGGCAATCTGAGGTACAGTGGTCTCCCTCGGCTCCAGGCTCTCTCTAATCACAACCGCCACCCCCCCACCCCTACCCTGAGCCCTCGGCTGATGGAATGCATGGAAACCCGGCGGGCACATTTCAACAAGGGGCACGCCCCCTTCAGTGCCCAACCAGGTTTCCGTAACGCCTATAAGATCCGCGGCGCCCCCCTGAATAAGATCGTGTATTAGGGGGGCCTTATTGACCACGGACCGTGCATTGCATAACATGAGCCGAAGGCCCAGGCTCTGAGGGTCTTGACCATCCGGGGAACGGGACAAGTCAGAGGGATCGGGGCGCGCAGTCGCCTGTAAACATCGAGCGCGCCCCCCCACAGAACGATATGATCCCCCACTTCCGCCATATCTGCCCCTCCCACTTACCGTGCAAATAGGACCACCCTCACTAGAAGGAACACCTTCCCGCCCCATAACCTCCGAACCTGATAAATAACCGCCGCGAGCACACGCAGGAACTGGCTCCCCTCCCGACGGGCTACCCCCAACACCCGCCCTAACCCTCCCACCCCTTAAAAATGCCCTATCTAAAAAACCCCAAAGGCTCTTTTTCTTCGCATGAAGATCCCAAGATCCGAGACGACTTCCGGTGTCCGGTGGCAACGGACGTCTGGAAGGCTTCTCCTGCCTCCAGTGTCCGAATCCGGCCGCCGCCGAGGCCCTTAGGGGCCAGGTGTTCCGAAAAGGACACCTGCCGCACGGACGGCTCGCCAGGGGTCTCCCAGCCGATATACAGGACTGGGGGGACCGATGCTGGCGCGTCCTAGGCTCGGCGGGGATCGGAGGCCACAGGCCGCGGCCATTACTTTGGTCGTCGCCTGGGCCGCTGTGCCAGTGACACCGGGCTTTGGATTTATAATTGCAGCAGCCTGGTGGTGAACAGGAACGGAGAAGAATTGAGGAATGAAGAAGGAAGGGAATATCGGCAAGCGTGGTGGAGTACTCCGGTGCGGGGGTTTTTCTCCCTGCGACTGGAAGGAGTACGAATCACTTTGGAGAGAGGAGAACTTAAAATAACAAGATTACGGGTTTTGTGGAGTTCTGGAGAGAAGAGGTGATGGAGAAATTTAGGAGGGAGGGTATGAGGCCCCCCCTCCCTCTGGGGAACAATGGTGGCGTGCAGCTTCCGCCTTCACTATGAGAATTTTCATGACATCACTTCCCTTCGGCTTCCTGGTTGATTAACTGTACTCTGGACTCGTTGCTCCTGTGAGTGCCCCCTGGTGGATCCGGAGGAAATTATAAGGATACTGTGCTTGCCTGAGGATTTTGAAAAAACTTTTTTTTTAAATGGCCAAAGGTCAGAGACCAACTGCTGGAGAAATGGAGAATTCTGGAAAAGTTATCTAATATGGACAAGAAACTGGATGAAATAAGAGCAGAAATTGTGACTATCCAAAAGGATTTAAAGGATACTCAACAAGTCTCAGCAGAAAATAAGCAGAAAGTGGAAGGTCTGGAGGGTGAGATGCGGGCAGTGCAGAAAAGAGGGGAGACGACAAGCAATGCTGTGCTTGGACTACAGATGGATAAAATGTCTTATTTCCTTAGGTTTCAAAATTTGGAAGAAGTGGACCAAGAAGACTTGAGAGATGTTGTGACTAAACTGTTGGGAGAATTTCTTGGGAGAGGTGTTGATTTTATGAATTGGGATGTGGATCGAGTTTATAGAGTTAATTCACAATATGCACGCACGCATGCAGTTCCTAGAGAGGTTCATGTCAAATTTGTGAAAAGAGGCGAGATGAAATTCTTAGAAAACATAGGAGTGGGGCACTGACTTATAGGGGCAGGAGATAGCCATTCTGAGGCAGATTCCCAGACAGGTACGTGAAATGAGAAAGAAATATTACTTTTATCAAGCAAATTGTACCAGAAGGGAGTGGGCTTCAGATGGCTGATGCCAGAGGGATTGATGATTTTCCGGGAGGGCATTACGAAAAAAATTAGTACCATTGCGGAGGCTGCGGCCTACGTGGAGGAACACAAAGCCCTCTTGGATTTAGATGATCCAGGAATTGAAGAAGGGGAGGTTATAGACCATGGGGCGGAGGCGGCTGCCGCTGTTGCGGCCCTGGAGTTGGGTCAGGCTGAACCCAGAGTTCTGAGATCCAAAACTAGGAAGTGACAAAGATATTTGGTATTGTGTTGGTTTTCCTTATTTTCTTTCGTATGATATTCTGATCATTTTTGACCCTTCTTTATTGTGTATGTAAGATTGAAACTTAGCTACTTCGTTTCACCTGCTTGCCATATGGCTGTTGTATGTGTTTAAAATTTTGAGTAAAATTCTTATCATGTATAAGAAAAATGAAAATTTACCATACCTGATATGTATTTGCATAAATCTTTTTTGACCAATAAAAACTTTTTTTTTTTTTTTTTTATAAAAGATCCCAAGATCCGTCATTGAGGCCGGCCCTTGATAGAGAAGCGGGCCATTCCTGCGAGGCGGGGGCACCTCGCAGGCGCAAGAGTTCCAATGCAGAATATCGCATATATAATAACTAAAGGCATAAATAGGAGATAGAGGCCGACGAGAGGTAATAATGTCTAGGATGGCAGAGTGTAATGCCAAGTCCAAATGGATACCCATCCTCCGATAAAACTTCAGATGGTGGCTGGCTTAAAGCTGGTAAAAGATGGAATGGTAGGCAGATATAGTCTGATGATAAAATTGTCACTACTCTGCCCAAAGCACAGTCCTAAAATCCATGGCCTGAAAGAGATGGTACTTCTCTCCACGTCAACGGCGTCACAGACGTTTCCAAATACATGTTTTAGAATAGATGTTTCGAAGTCAGGGCCCCCAGCAGATCACCAATCAGGCTCCAATCATCTTCCACAAAAATACAGGAATAATCATGACCCAAGAGTCTCAACCGGTCATGTAAAAAGCATGATGACAAAATGCAGATGACAAATGTTACAGTTGAAAATGTAACGTTATAATCCCGGGAGGAAGCCGGCCCAGCTGGGCCAAATCATACCGCACTAGGCCAGGACACCTCGGCCCACCACCCCATGTCTTTCCATAGAACGTCTCAGAAAGTCTCAGGCGGGGCCACAAGGAGGTCCCTTCATAACCCTTCGCCCCAAGCCAAACCTGGGAGAAGACCTGGAAAAACCAGGAAGCCAGGAAGAGCCGGAACAGTCAGGAGTAGTCCAGAAACGCCCGGTATCCAAACGTGGAGGAAAAACAAACCGCGGCCTTCCCGCAGCCAAATACAGGCCGCGGCCACGCCTAGCGCCCGATGAGATGGCAAGATGACCGCCGTCCACAGCTCGCCCTCCCCGGTCTCGTTCTCGGCAGCCGTGAGTCCGAGGAGGTCTGCAGACCCTTCCCACGGCTGCCCGAGAGATGGTACGCCTGACCGGGGGGCGCAGACCGCTCGGCAGGCCACCTGGGCGCCGCCATCCCCTCTTCGATCGCCCGTCGCCGGCTCCGATCCCCTGTTACGCCGCCATCTTGCGCATGCGCAGAGCCAAATTGGATAAAATAATCCAACAGTATGAACTGTTCAGTATGGTTTTAGTAATGAAACTGCTAGCTACTTTCCAATACTAATCAAAAGGATAATGTTACGAATATATCCAATCCCACCATACTTATCATGAATAAAAGATTCAATGGGCAGGGAGTTTGTTTGTTTTTTTGTTTAAAATATTTATAAAGCTGCCAGTCTAATAACCAGTTCTGGGTGGCTCCCAATCAGCAGTTAAACAGCATAAAAACATATTAAAACTATAAAAACCAAACACATTAAAAATGAAAACTTGGCACCAAGTCAGACTTGGGGAAAAAAACCCCAAAGCTTTAGAGAAACCCAGGAGGGTAGAGGCCTGCCAGACATCATGGGACAGAGTGTTCCATAAATCAGGGGCAGCCATGGAAAAGGCATGCTTCCTAATCATTCCTAAGAGAATAGAATAGAATAGAATAGAAATTTTTATTGGCCAAGTGTGATTGGACACACAAGGAATTTGTCTTGGTGCATATGCTCTCAGTGTGCATAAAAGAAAAGATACGTTCATCAAGGTACAACATTTACAACACAATTGATGGTCAATATATCAATATAAATCATAAGGATTGCCAGCAACAAAGTTACAGTCATACAGTCATAAGTGGAAGGAGATTGGTGATGGGAACAATGAGAAGATTAATAGTAGTGCAGATTTAGTAAATAGTTTGACAGTGTTGAGGGAATTATTTGTTTAGCAGAGTGATGGCCTTCGGGAAAAAACTGTTCTTGTGTCTAGTTGTTCTGGTGTGTAGTGCTCTATAGCGTCGTTTTGATGGTAGGAGTTGAAACAGTTTATGTCCAGGATGTGAGGGATCTGTAAAAATTTTCACGGCCCTCTTCTTGATTCATGCAGTATACAGGTCCTCAATGGAAGGCAGGTTGGTAGCAATTATTTTTTCTGCAGTTCTAATTATCCTCTGAAGTCTGTGTCTTTCTTGTTGGGTTGCAGAACCGAACCAAACAGTTATAGAGGTGCAAATGACAGACTCAATAATTCCTCTGTAGAACTGAATCAGCAGCTCCTCGGGCAGTTTGAGCTTACTTATTCCCCTATAATGATATATAGGGGAAGGGATTAGTAGCAAACCCACCCTATTTGACCTGGGAAGATGGATTCTTAGAAAAAGGCAGTCCTGCAGATAATCTGGCCATGTACCATACAGGGCTTTAAAGGTGAAGCATCTTGAATTGGAGATGGAATGAAACTGAGGCCAATGCAGCTCATATGAGATATGTTACCTAGGCAAACTTAGAGGCTCCCATTAGTGTGTGTGCTGCATTCTGGACCAGTTGAAGTTTCCAGATGGTCTTCAAGGGGAGCAGTTAGTAATTACTTGTTAGTAAATGAAGTTTACTAACAGGTTTCTGCTTCAGATTTCCATTTTATTCATTTTTTCAGTTAAGAAAATGACCTCTTAAAGGAGAGAAGAGAATGTAGGGAGATATTTGTTTTACTACAATCTACTGTCATTGTGTCCATATGTTTTGCATGGAAATAATTTTGCATAAATTATTTCTGAAATAAATCAGCAGAATCAACAAGCTACTATTTTCATATTAATATATGGATTGTGGAGATCAGGCTTAGAGAACAGAATTGCAGGAGGATAGTGGAGGGGCTTATTTCAGCACTCAAATTATATAAGGTTTTTATTTATTTATTTTGTATTTCGTCAAGCATTTATTTTATGACAGATACAAGTGTAAACATAATTATAAATACATGAAATGGATACGAACAAAAGGAAACATTAGGAAAGGGATGGTAGGCATGCTGGTGCGCTTAAGCACGCCCCTTAAAGTCTTCTTAGGAATGGGGTGAGATCTACAGTAGACAGTCTAAGGTTAAAGTTTTGGGGGTTTGGGGCAGAAACCCCAGACTCAGTTAGTGCATTCCAGGTGTCTGCAGTCTAATTTGGATTATCATGACAATACATCTATTTTATTTATTTATTTATTATTTAAATTTTTATACCGCCCTTCTCCCGAAGGACTCAGGGCGGTTCACAGCCTGGTAAAAATACAAAATAATACAATATACATACGATTAAAATATAATTAAAAAACTTATTGAATTGGCCACGGTTAAAAATTTAGAATAAAACCCATTAAAAACCCATAAGTTTAAAAACTAACCCAGTCCAGCGCAGATGAATAGGTGAGTTTTAAGCTCGCGACGAAAGGTTCGGAGGTCCGGAAGTTGACGAAGTCCTGGGGGGAGTTCGTTCCAGAGGGCGGGAGCCCCCACAGAGAAGGCCCTTCCCCTGGCGTCGCCAGATGACACTGTCGCGCCGACGGCACCCTGAGGAGTCCCTCTATGTGAGAGCGCACGGGTCGGTGAGAGGTATTCGGTAGCAGCAGGCGGTCCCGTAGATAGCCCGGCCCTATGCCATGGAGCGCTTTGAAGACGTTCACCAACACCTTGAAGCGCACCCGGAAGGCCACAGGTAGCCAGTGCAGCCTGCGCAGGATAGGGGTCACGGGGGAGCGAGGAGGGGCTCCCTCTCTCACCCGCGCAGCTGCATTCTGGACTAACTGAAGCCTCCAGATGCCCCTCAAGGGGAGCCCCATGTAGAGAGCATTGCAGTAATCCAGACGAGACGTCACAAGGGCGTGAGTGACTGTGCATAAGGCATCCCGGTCTAGAAAGGGGCGCAGCTGGCGCACCAGGCGAACCTGGTGGAAAGCTCTCCTGGAGGCGGCCGGCAGGTGGTCTTCAAAAGACAGGCGTTCATCCAGGGGGACGCCCACGTTGGGCACCCTCTCCATCGGGGCCAATGACTCGCTCCCAACAGTCAGCCGTGGACTCAGCTGACTGTGCGGGATGCCAGCATCCACAGCCACTCCGTCTTGGAGGATTGAGCTTGAGCCTGTTTCTCCCCATCCAGACCCGTCGGCTTCCAGACACCGGGACAGCACTTGATAGCTTCATTGGGGTGGCCGGTGTGGAAAAGTACAGCTGGGTGTCATCAGCGTACAGCTGGTACCTCACACGAAGCCACTGATGATCTCACCCAGCGGCTTCATGTAGATGTTGAACAGAAGGCGAGAGAATCGGCCCTGCGGCACCCACAAGTGAGGCGCGGGTGACCTCTGCCCCCGCCAACACCGTCTGCGACGGTCGGAGAGATAGGAGGAGAACCACCGATGCGGTGCCTCTCACTCCCAATCCCTCCAACCGGCGCAGCAGGATACCATGGTCGATGGTATCGAAAGCCGCTGAGAGGTCTAATAGGACCAGGGCAGAGGAACAACCCCTATCCTGGCCCTCCAGAGATCATCCACCAACGCGACCAAAGCCGTCTCAGTGCTGTAACCGGGCGGAAGCCGGACTGGAGCAGGTCTAGATAGACAGTTTCCTCCAGGTGCAGGGAAACTGATATGCCACCATACTCTCTACAACCTTCGCCGGCGGGTTGGAGACCGACGATAATTACCTAAAACAGCGGGTCCAGGAAGGCTTCTTGAGGAGGGCCTCACCACCGCCTCTTTCAAGGCGGCGGAAGACTCCCTCCAACAAGGAAGCGCTCGTAATCCCTGGAGCCAGCCTCGTGTCACCTCCTGGTGGCCAGCACCAGCCAGGAGGGCACGGGTCCAGTAAACACGTGGTGGCATTCAGCCTACCCAACAACCTGTCCATGTCCTCGGAGCCACAGGGTCAAACTCATCCCAGAAAATGTCACCAAGACCACCCTCAGGCGCCCCATCTGAATCGCCACAATTTTGGTCCAGACCGTCCCGAAGCTGAACGATTTTATCGTATAGATAACCGTTAAACTCCTCAGCACGTCCCTGCAGCGGGTCATCCCGCTCCCCTGGTGAAGGAGGAGCGGGCCACCCAAACAGGGCAGCTGGGCGGTTATCTGCCGGCGCAATGAGGGAGGAGGCGTAGCGCCTCGCTTCCCTCAGTGCCACTAGGTAGGTCCTAGTATAGGATCTAACTAGTGTCCGATCAACCTCTGAGCTGGACCTCCAAGAACTCTCTAGGCGTCTTCTCCGGCGTTTCATCCCCTCAGCTCCTCGGAGAACCAGGGGCGGTTGGGATCTCGCCGGGTCAGAGGCCGCAGAGGCCTGACACGGTCTAAAGCCCCAGCCGCAGCCCGTTCCCAGGCTGCAGCTAGTTCCTCTGCCGTGCCGTGAGCCAGACCCTCAGGAATGGCCCAAGCTCCGTCCGGAACCTCTCTGGGTCCATCAGGCGCCTGGGGCGGTACCAGCGTAATGGTTCCGTCTCCCTGCGGTGTTGGGTGGCGGTCAGAAAGTCCAGGCGAAGGAGAGTGATCTGACCATGACAAAGGCTCTGTGACTATATCTCCCAAGTCCAGATCCTTCAACCACTGACCAGAGATAAAAATCAGGTCAGTGTGCCTCCCCAATGTGAGTAGGGCCATCCACTACTTGAGTCAGGTCCAGGGCCGTCATGGAGGCCATGAACTCCCGAGCTACTGTCGATGGCGAGCCAGCAGATGGCAAGTTAAAGTCCCCATGACTAAAAGTCTGGGGTCTCCACTGCCACCCGGCAAGCACCTCCAGGAGCTCGGGCAGGGCGGCTGTCACGCAGCAAGGAGCCAGGTACGCGATCAGCAAGCCCATCTGACATCTATGACCCCACCTCACAAGAGGATTCACACCGGCAATCTGAGGTACAGTGGTCTCCCTCGGCTCTAGACTCTCTTTAATAACAACCGCCACCCCCCCACCCCTACCCTGGGCCCTCGGCTGATGGAATGCACGGAAACCCGGTGGGCACATCTCAACCAGGGGCACGCCCCCTTCAGTGCCCAACCAGGTCTCTGTAACGCCTATAATATCCGCGGCACCCCCCTGAATCAGGTCATGTATTAGGGGGGCCTTATTGGCCACGGACCGTGCCAATAAGGCAATAAGGCATCTATTGTGTGCTCTTGTATTGTTTTGGTTGAAGCTGAAGTATTCATTGACTGGTAGGACATTGTAGCAGATGATTTTATGTACTACACTTAGGTCAGACCAAAAACAGTGAAGTTCTAAGTTGTCTAAGCCCAAAATTTCAAGTCTGGTGGCATAAGGTATTTTGTTGCAAGCAGAGGAGCGGAGGACTCTTCTTGTGAAATATCTCTGGACTCATTCAATTGTATTAATGTCCGATATGCAGTATGGGTTCCAGACAGATGAGCTGTATTCAGCGGTGGCATACAAATAATTTAACAACTAGTTCTCTGCCCTAATGATTTCTTCCAACAATCAGTTTGCCAAACTGCTCAGAAAGTTAACAACTGGTTCTCCCGAAGGGGTGCGAACTGGCTGAATCCCACCATTGGCTGTATTCAAGAATTGGTCCGCAAAAGTTTTGTATGATCTAGTTTGCAGTTCAATATTACCAGAGAAGAAACTATGCAAGATTATGTTAACAACTATAATGCCTTTTTAGCAATGGTGTTACAGTGAGCGCTGGTACTTAGATCTTTTAAGATGGGTACTCCAAGGTCTTTGACAGAGTGAGGCTCGTCTGTTAGATCATATCCGCCCAACTTGCATTTTGTGTTCTGATATTTTTTTTTGCCAATGTGTAAGACAGAGCATTTTCTGGTTGAGATTTGGAGTTGCCAATTGTTTGACCATTCTGACACATAGTCAAGGTCTTTTTGTAGAGTAGCAGCATTGTTAGTGGTGTTGAATAGTTTTACATCATCAGCGAAGAGAATGGAGTTGCTTATAATATGATCGTAAAGGTTATTTATATAAACTATAAAGAGTGTGGGTCATAAAACACTGTCTTGGGGGACACCAATGTTAACAGGTGCAGGGTTAGATAAAGCATTCCCTATTTTGACAACTTGTTGCCTGTTTAATAGGAACGCAGCTATCCACTTATGCAGGATTCAGAAATGCCATAAGATTTTAGTTTTAGAAGTAGTTTGTTGTGTACCACTGAATCAAAGGCTTTACAGAAGTCTATATAAATTTCATCTATTGATTTACCCTGGTTGAATTTTGAAGTCCATCAGGGCCAATCAATTGTGTGAATAAGTAATAAGTGAATAAGGTTGTATGAAAAAGCAGAAGAAGAAATCCAAAACCTGGTTGTTTGACACTATTATTTATTTAATCCATTTCATGTATTCATCTGTTATCTTATTTATGCTTGACAAGTAAAATAAATAAATAAAAATAAATAAACATGGAGATCAGCCACAAATCAAAATTAAAAGAACTTGGATGAATAGATCAATTTATAGTTTGCTAAATCAAAGAAAAGCATGTGTTTTTAATATAAGCTGTCCTCAACCCAAAATGTTGGAGAAGATGGTTTTCCAATGATTGATTTTTAACCACTCTCATTTTAACTACCTACAAAGGTATTGATGGAAACAGATTTATTTTTAAAAAAGAATGAAAAGCAATTCCTGATGCAAAATAGATACTTTGCATTTTGGCTTGATCCCATTTAGTTGTTAATTAACTGAGGCGTAGGATGTCCTAATAGTTTGTATGCATGGCAATTTATATCAAACTCACAGTTGCATATATTAACATATCACCTTTCATATCACTATCAGAAATGATTGATTAATCAGTGGAACAGCTTGCCTTCAGAAGTTGTGGGTGCTTCATCACTGGAGGCTTTCATGAAGAAACTAGACAGCCACTTGTCAGAAATGGTATAGGGTTTCCTTCCTGAGCAGAGGGTTGGACTACATGACCTACAAGGTCCCTTCCAACTCTGTTACTATTCTATTCTATTCTATTCTATTCTATTCTATTCTATTCTATTCTATTCTATTCTATTCTATTCTATTCTATTGATTTGCAATTGCTTTTTGTTGCTCTGCATATTGCTGTCTATCATAAAATACCATTTCCTTTTATGCTAATCCTATTTGCATTCTATTAATGTCACAGAGAAGGGACAATCCAAACTGATTATAATCTACAGACCCTATACATAATGAAAAATTAATTGCATCTATCTTTTTTCTATAGCACTCTTAATTATTCATTTTCTGCTGGTCATTTTCCCACCTGCTCTCCAACACCCAGACCGCCAAAAAACCCCTCAGCTCAATTATTCACTGAATGCTAATGAAGGCAAGATCACTTAAATGTCAAGTGGCTGACTTGAGCATCCTGAGGTTGCTACAAACAGTTTGTCATGGAAGTAGCTCTTTTACTTCAGAAATTGTATACACAGTTTAGAGAAACAGAAATATACTATAACAAAAGAGGGAAAAGAGTGAAGCAAAACAGCCATTGTTTGGCTCCTTTTCCAGTGGTTGAACTTGAGGTAGATGGTGACAGCATAAATCAAGATCCAAATGCTAGCCCCAGCATGTCCTCCATGCATATTAATAATCCTGATTGTTCAGGTTTTACTTTTGACGATCAAGAGTGCTAATATGTATTAGAAAGCATATTAACACTAAGCCCATCAAAAAGGCTTCAGAATAACAGAGTTGGAAGGGATCTTGGAGATCTTATGGTTTAACCCCGTGCACAAGCAGGAGACCTATACTATTTCAGACAAGTGGCTATCCAGACTTTTCTTAAAAACCTCCAGTGATGAAGCACCCACAACTTCTGAAGGCAAACTGTTCTACTGGTTAATTGTTCTCACTCTTAGGAAATTTCTCTCCTTGATTAGTTTCCATCCATTGCTAGCATGAAACCATCCCCTCCCCACCCCTGAACATGGTCACTTATTCAGATGTATTGAGTGGCTAGACTGATAAATGATTTAAATTGTAATGAGGATGGATGAGGTAGATGCATCTCATGAAGGTTTATATCGGTGGTGAAATGTAAAATTTGTTGCTACAGTTCTGTGGTTCTGTGGGCGTGGTTTGGTGGGCGTGGTTTGGTGGTGGTGGGTCATGTGACTGGGTGGGCATGGCCAACTTTAAAAAAAACTTTTTTAAAGCATTTTTTACTACCTATTCGCCCGAACAGGTAGTAAAAAAACGCTTTAAAAAAGAAAAAAAAAGTTCCGACGATCACGCGGCACTGCTCTGATCATCGGAACCTTTCTTAAAACATTTTTTTACTACCTATTCACTGGAACTGGTAGTAAAAAAATGTTTTAAAAAAGAATAAAAAAGGTACCGAGGATCTCGAGGCGCAGTTGTCAGAACCTTTTTTTTTAAACCTGTGTATTTTTCGCCTGGGTATTTTTTCTTCTGTTCAGTCATGTCTGATTTTTGAAGTCTGCCTAGACAAATTCCTGCAGTTTTTTGGCAAGGTGTTTTCAGAAGTGGTTTGCCATTATCTTATTCCTAGGGCTGAGAAAAATGACTGCTCAAAGTTGAACATCCATTTGGTCTGACTTGACCACATGCAGGCTGCAGGGGGAGCACATCAGCTCCTATAGTATTTCATCTAATAACCTCAGAATTTCTGAGCAGGAAGGTGCAACAGACTAAAGATACTATAACAAAACTTTCTGCAAACTGAAATAAATTGGGATCAAGAATTTATTCCAAATAGAAAACTTACCATTTCGGTTCTCCCATTCTCCTCTGTGCAGCCTCACATACCTTTTAATCTTATTGCTGCAACTTACATATTTCTTATCTTCCTTGCTGCTTTTCCTGGAAGCTTGTTGTAATTAAATCAAAGGAATTTTTAAATTGCTATTTCTTGTTGATTTATCAAATAAAATAATCAAGTATTCTTGTTTTTCACTCATATTTTTCCTTCTGGGGTCTACATGGTATCCTGCTGCGCCGACTCGAGGGACTTGGAGTGAGGGGCACTGTTCATCGGTGGTTCTCCTCCTACCTCTCCGACCGGTCGCAGACGGTGTTGACGGGGGGACAGAGATCGACCCCAAGGCCCCTCTTATGTGGGGTGCCGCAAGGGTCGGTTCTCTCGCCTCTTCTGTTCAACATCTATATGAAGCCGCTGGGTGAAATCATCCGTGGTTTTGGGGTGAATTGTCATCTATACGCTGATGATACCCAGCTCTATATTTTCACCCCTAACCACCCCAACGAGGCTGTTGAAGTGATGTCCCAGTGCCTGGGGGCCGTACGGGTTTGGATGGGGAGGAACAGACTCAGACTAAATCCCACCAAGACCGAGTGGCTGTGGATGCCGGCGGCCCGGTACAGTCAGCTAATTCCATCACTGACCATTGGGGGCGAACTATTGGCCCCCACGGAAAGGGCTCGTAATCTGGGCGTCCTCCTGGATGCACGGCTGTCTTTAGAAGATCATATGATAGCTGTCACCAGGGGAGCTTTTCATCAGGTTCGCCTGATACGCCAGTTACGCCCCTTTCTGGATCGGGCTTCCTTATGCACGGTCGCTCATGCCCTTGTTACATCCCGCCTGGACTACTGTAATGCTCTCTACATGGGGCTCCCCTTGAAGGGTACCCGGAGACTCCAACTGGTCCAGAATGCGGCTGCGCGGGTGATAGAAGGAGCACCTTGTGGCTCCCGTGTAACACCCCTCCTGCGTAGTCTGCACTGGCTCCCGTTGGTCTTCGGGTTCACTTCAAGGTACTTGTTATCACCTTTAAACGCTCCATGGCCTAGGGCCGGGATATTTCTGGGACCGCCTACTGCCACCATTAACCTCTCACCGACCAGTGCGCTCTCACAGAGAGGCCTCCTCCGGATACCGTCAGCTAAACAATGTCGGCTGGTGACCTCTAGGGAGGGCCTTCTCTGTGGGGCCCCTACCTCTGGAACGAGCTCCTCTGGGGCTTCGTCAACTCCCGATCTCAGGTCCTTCCGCCGCGAGCTGAAGACGTTGCTGTTTCGAAGAGCAGGACTAGCTTGAACGTAGTTTTTAAATTGGGATTTTTAAAAAAGGGGTTTAATTGAGGTTTTAAATTTGTATTTAAAAGTTTTAGGGCATCAATTGAATTTAACTGTCTATTCTTTTAGCTGTTTATATGTATTATATGTTTTCTGTTGTTTTTTGGCTGTGAACCGCCCTGAGTCTTTCGGGAGATGGGCGGTATACAAATATAATTAATAAATAAATAAATAAATAAATAAATAAATAAATAAATAATAATAATAATAATAATAATAATAATAATAATAATAATAATATAAGAGCATAAAAGAACACCTGAGGCAATATATTTTGTTATGGTGAGTGACTCTCCTAGTCCAGAGGCAATACATTTCTGGGAATCAGATATTAGTGATACACACCAGCATGGTCTTTCTGGGTTGCCTTAGGCTTCTAAAAATCATCTATTTGACCATCTGGGAACAACATGCTAGACTATCTTGGTTTGATCCAGGTGGCTTCTTATATCCCTGTGAAAAAAATGTGATATTTCTATGAATAAATCATAGAAAAGTAATCCAATGACACTAGTGATATAATGGTTACAACTTATTATCCATGGCATTATCTATATTCCCTGCGTACTTCTGAAGAATAAGTTCTGTTTCCCAATTCCAAGCTTCATTTTGTTTATTTTCTTCATAACTTTGAAATCCTGGCTGGGTTTCTGCAGACAGAATGAAAAGTGATGATTCAAAGAGACAGCTGTGTTTAAGAAAATTTTGGATTCTGAGACTAAGCATGTTGGATGTGAACTCATTTTTGAATTTGCACAAATGAAATATTTTCTCTGGAATTGTATATAATCAGAAAGTAGCACCAATTCCTGTAAGCCTGGCACAATAAACAGACTCCATATTGCAATGTGCAATGCAACTGAAAAAAAAATAGTTTTCATTATTCAGCTCCATTGATAAACAAAATGTTTGGTCAAACACTTTGGGTGTTGATTTAAAAAAAAAACAAAATTGAAAGTATATACATTGGGATGTGACTAGGGTATTTGAAACTGGAGATCATGTCCAATGAGTAATGTTTGAAAGAACTGGGAAATTATAGCTTGAAAAAATGAGAAAGTAAGTGGAGACTTGATAGTAATCTTCAAATATGCAAGTGCCTGTCACAAAAGAAATGGAGCACTCAGAGGGAAGGAGCAGAACTATTGGTTGGAAATGAGAAAGGAACTGTAATTAGCTGTAGCCAAAGCAATAGGGTATTGTGGCAACATCATGGTAACATATGAATTAATTTTAAAGTAATTTTTCATATTCTATAAAGGAGAGAAAAGAGTATATCTTAATTCATTTCCAGATATTGAAGAGGTGAAAGTCTTTGAAGATCTCAGACGAAAATGCTTATGGGCCTACCCATTCATATATTTCTGCAAGAACCATATGACTTGAATAGATATGTCTTTATCACTGACTACAGTATCAGCATCAGGAAATCATTAAAAGAGTTCTGAATATAAGTACCGTAGTCCTCAACTTATGTCTAGTCACGTATTGACCATTTGACGTCATGATAAACCTCCCCAGTGGTGGGATTCAGCCAGTTCGTACCATTTCGGGAGAACCGGTTGTTAACTTTCTGAGCAGTTTGGTAAACTGGTTGTTGGAAGAAATCATTAGGGCAGAGAGCTGATTGTTATATTATTTGAATCCCACTACTGGACCTCCCAGAGGTACTAATGAACAGTTCTCCCCAGTCACCTGACCACATTTTGGGCATTTGATAACCCGACCACACTTATGGTCATCTGCAGCATCCTGTAAATGGTAAGCATACATTACCACAATTTCCATCATTTTTTGCCAGAAACCACCATCTATTTTGGGTTTCTAGCAAAAAAAACAACAGCTATTGGCTAAAGTTAATTTAACAACACTGTGCTTGCTTAACAACTGTAGCAATTGCCTAATAACTGCCACAAAAAGGTCACAAAATCAAGTGCAGTCATGTGATAGCTCGCTTGACAACTGTCATGACATGACATTAATTTTGGGCTTAGTAATAGACTTAAATCAAGAATTACCTATATTATCTAATCTATTTTTAATATCTAAATCATCTATTTACGTTTTTTGAAATTTCACCAATCAACTTTATATCTACATTTCTAATCAGAAGTCAGACCATCTAAAATCGTTTTCTTAAAACTGCCCAGAGATCACATAGACAATTTCTTTCTTGCCTTATTATCTTCCTCTGCCTCTAAATCAATAACATATATTTAAAGTTTCTCATCTAATCTATTTTTAATATCTAAATCTTCTATTTACATTTTTTAAAGTTTCACCAATCTCAAATTTATGTCTACATTACTAATCAGAGGTCAGACCATCTGAAATCTCTTTCTTAAAACTGCCCAGTGATCACATAGACAATTTCATTCTTCCCTTCGTCTTCCTTTACCTCTTTAAATACATGTTATTGATTTAGAGGCAAAGGAAGAAGATAGGGGAAGAAAGAAATTGTCTATGTGATCTCTGGGCCGTTGTAAGAAAATGTTTTTAGATGGTCTGACCTCTGATTAGTAATGTAGATATAAAGTTGATTGGTGAAACTTCAAAAAACGTAAATTGAAGATTTATTAAGGAATTTAGGGGGAATTAACCACGGGGGACTAGACTTCACTCTGAATGTGTTGAATTTGACCTTTTTTTCTATCAGATTTTGTGCAAATGAATAATTGAATTTAGGAAGAAGAAGGAAGATTTATTGTATTAGATTATAATATGTGAAATGTAATATGTTTAAAAATGTACCTGACCAATAATTTGTTCAAAAGGATTTTTTTATTATGTTTATAAAAAATAAAAAAAAATTGGCAAAAAAAAAAGAATTACCTATATTAGACTGGAAAAAAACAATCCCTACCTCAAATTTAGAATTACCTTCCCTAATTTATACATGCCCTGTAATAACAATCTTTCATTCCCTGCCATGTTAGTGTAAAATAGTGGGTGTCTATACAATCCAGTAGATCTGGGAGAAGCAGGTTTGGGAAAGCTGCCTGAGACACTTGCTACTGAAGTTAGTCATTCTGTTGTACAGGGATTAATGAGCTGATGTTATCAGAGATAATTTCATATTTGTTCAGAGTTAACTCTGATGTTCCTGCTTGGATAGAATGAACTATCCTCCCTCTGCAAAATGAAAAGTGGGTGGGAAGAATCAGACAAGCCTGGTAAAGCAGCCTTGCCGAAGGTTGGGAATACAATGTAGAAAAACTCTACTAAGGACTTTTCATTTTTTGTTGCTACAAATGTAGATTGAAGGTTTCAATATAACAAAAATCGCACACACAAAAACTCCACGTGTTCCAATGATTAATGGCTTTGCCCCAGTATTTTTTGGATATACAAAGCTTTTGAAAAACATATTCATGCTTGCCAAAAGAACTGCAGTATGGGTGGAAATCTTCCATTAATGCATCGTTAAATAATTTGCTGCACCTGATTTATTGCTACAATATCTTGCATTGAGTCAAACATTATAGGATAATAAATGGCTCCACCAAAAATAGCCTTTGTTCTAATTTGGCCACTTATGCTTCATTAAGAATTGCTCTGTGGAATTGAAGGGTCCTATTGATCCCACACACATATACTTGCAGACAAAGACCTTTGAATGCACATACTTCTGTGCTGATTTTGGCCTGCCTGTTTCTTAAGGGCCTTGGAATTTTCACCCAATTTTACTCATAGCAAGGATCTGAATTTTAAGGGTTTAGGTTCCCATATTCTTGAAAATGAAAGTTTGACACAGCCAGAACCACAACTCAGTGGCACCTCATGTCTTATTATTTGGAAACAGAGAAAAACACAAATGTGATTTGTTTGGATAAAAATGTAACACTTTTAGAGTTTGAAGTTTTTGTTTAAAGTTGAACTTTTTATCCTTAATTGTAATTTCTCACGGTTCGATTGAGAGGAAAAGTTCAGCAGGAAATCATAGAAATTCCTACATGAGAAAAAGAAGCCCATATTAGGAACTAATGTGCACTCTTGCATATATCTACTCTCAAAGACAATCTTGTTAATTTTTGGAGCACTTACTCCTGGGTAATTCTATGCAGTTGCAGTCTAAACTGATGATGATGCAAACAGCAGTAATGTTATTGTGTAACTCTAGATGTTTGTGACCAGTTTGTCACCAGTGGTGAAAATCAATTTTTTTTACTACCGGTTCTGTGGGTGTGGCTTGGTGAGGATGGTAGGGGAAGGATACTGTAAAATCTCCATCCCCTCCCCACTCCAGAGGAAGGATACTGCAAAATCCCCATTTCCTCCCGGTCAGCTGGGACTCGGGAAGCAGAGAATAGATGGGGGAAGGACCAGGGGTGAAATCCAGCAGGTTCTGACAGGTTCTGGAGAACCGGTAGTGGAAATTTTGAATAGTTCGGAGAACCGGCAATACCACCACTACTCCAGAGTAGGGTGGGAATGGAGATTTTGCAGTATCCTTTCCCTGGAGTGAGGAGAGAATGGAGATTTTGCAGTATCCTTTCTCTGGAGTGACCACAACACCAAAGCTCAGGAACAAAAGACCAGGACCACACCCACACAGGATGCTACAAAACAGCCAATCAATCTGCAAACACCCACTCCATCTAACAATCAGGATGCAACCACAGAGCCAACCAACCTGCTCACAGCAACATTCCCCATCTTGACCAATCTGCAAACATCCACTCCATCTACCAATCAAGATGCAACCATACAGCCAACCAACCCACTCACAGCAACACTCCCCACCAGTATTTATAGAGAGATGGCAGCTTCTCTTTGCTCAAGAAGCACGAAGCTGAAGACACCAGCCTGAAGATGATGAGTGAGACCTCGTCAAAACGTCGCCAAGAGACTCTCAACCTTACACAAGAAAAGACCCAAAAATGCCAAGACCTACAAACCTATACCCGTGAAAACCTACGAAAACATATATTTTCAAATTTGGGCTATATGCTGGTATTCTGCCTTAGTTATGTGTCCCTCTTTCCATTTTTTTGTACTTATCCTTGTGTGTGTTTGTTATACTATATGAGTGCATACACACACACACACACACACACACACACACACCACACAAACATAAACTTATAGATAAACAAACCCAGATCAAAAATCAACAGGGACATCTAACCTCCTCATCCAAAGCTATGGAATATATCCAGGCCTTCAACATTTTACTAAAGGGCAGCACAGTGGTGAGCAATCTGATCTCCAGTTAATAGTTTTTTATTTCTAAGCTTAGATATGCTTGGAGGGAAATGTGAAAAGGAAACATGCATAAAACTACATTATTGATATTATGTCTATTCTTCCTTCCGTCCACACATTATTTATTGTGGAACTGGTTAACATACAACCCCAATGCTTATTAAAGTCAAACCCATGTCAAACAGTTGTCAAAGTATTTTTTTTCTTCTAATGCTTTGCATTTGATTTTCGCAATGATGTTAGACAAAATGTTTCCTTTGAAAAGTATGTATGCATGCATGTGTATGAATTAGGGATGAAATGCTCCCGATTCACACCACCTCGCCCGATTAGGTAGCGATGGCAGCTGCTGGTTTGGAGGACCGGTAGCAAAAATCCCTGGCCCCGTCCCCTGCCTCTGCTGAACTGCACCATCAGCAGAGGTTTTTTTTTTTACTTTTAAAAGTTTTTCTTCAGCCGAAACATGCCTTGAAAAGTAAAAAGAAAAACCTTCTGATGATCACAGGGCTGAGCAGAGATCATCAAAACCCTTTAAAAGTTTTTTTTAAAAAAAACCCTTTTCAGCCGAAGGGGAACCCCCCCCCCCACAAGGTTTTAAAAGCCTCCTTGGTGATCCCAGAGGAGTTTCCTGATCCTCACAGGCTTTTAAACTCATTTTTAAACAGTCCCCACTTACAAGAGCCCCCACCCATGCCCAGCCAATTTCCCCTCCTCACTTACCTATAATTACTGCTCTTTCGGGCTGGCAACACCATGCTTTCTTCAGCTACTGAAGAAAAAAAAAGGCTTGCTTTGACTTCCTGCTTTGCTGGCTGAGGAACTCTGGGGGTTGAAGTCCACAATAAAATAAAATAAAATAATAAAATAAAATATTTGTGCCATTTTCTGAGATTTGGTGTGTTTCTGTAGTGTTTCACTCTAACTACACAAACACACAAAATCTCACAAAGCTGTATGTGTCATTGTGTGTGTGTGTGTGTCAGTTGTGTTGTGTGTGTGTAAAGTGTGAAGGTGTGAGGTTCCTGCTTGTTGCAGGGGCCATTTTGAGTGAAGTGCAGCTGCTTTTACATTGTGTGTGAGTCAGTTGTGTTGTACTGTGTGTGTGTAAAGTGTGAAAGTTGGTTTTTGGTACCTCTTATTGTTTTGTATACCTTATTTATTATTTTTATTTATTGTTATTGGCCACACCCACCCAGTCATCTGACCACCAAGCCACATCCACCAATGAAGCCATGCCCACAGAACCGGTAGGGAAAATTTTTAGATTTCATCCCTGGTATGAATGTATGTATATATGTATGTATGCAATAGTTATTTGTTTGTTTGTTTGTTTGTTTATCACTATAAAATCTGCTCATCTTCCTTACAGAAGGATTCTGGGCAGAGTAGAAATAAAATGTTAAAAACATAAAACTGAATATTCAAAATTAAAATACAGCAAGGATAATTAAAATTTTATATCAAAAGTTAATTAAAAGGGGGGGACAGTCTTTATGGTGCTAATAAACACCATGGCTGTATGTTCCTCTGTGGGCCCCAAATGAGATTTTGGAACCAGGTATTTGCTTACTTTTGAAAGAACCGGAGACTGGGAGCTTATCTTGCCTCCCTATCTGATCAGGTGGGATAGGCTGATAAGTTGGGATGAAGATCCATGCCATATCATCATCTTCATCATTTTAGTCATTATCTATCCACTGCAGGATGAAAACCTCTTCTACATGTTTCCAACCAATACAGTCATGAGCTTTCATTCGCCAATTGTGCCCATAATACTTGCTGATGTTTTATGTCTCTTTTGTGGATGCTTTTTATCAAGTGGAATCCATTCAATGATTTCCTTGGTCCACCTGCCATCAGTTCTTCTTGCTGCTGTGACCAGCCCATTTCCATTTCAATTTTTTCACTTTACTGATGATATTGTATGCTTTCATTTGTTTGCTAATCCATGTGCAGGTCTTTTTATCTTGTTTTGTAATGCCAAGGATGTATCTTTCCATGGCTCTTTGCCCGACTCTTAGCTTCTGTATTGATTGTGAAATTATGTTTCACTGGCATACATTAAAGCAGGTAGCACACACTGATTGAAAACTTTTCTCTTCAGGCATAGAGGGAGGTTGCTCTTGAAAATTATGCTTAGCTTGCTGAATGTGTCACTTTATTGTATCACCTTCCATTGAGATCCATTGGCCAAGATATCTGTATCTTGATATCTGGCCAAGATATCTGGCCAAGATATCTATTATGTCTAGTTCTACACCAATGCAGAGGTGCTATATCTGCACCATTCTGCCCAAGATTGTTTACACAGTTGCCTTTGGACCAACTGAATTTTCCTGATACAAATATTCCATGCAAATCATTGCTGAATAGCAACACTCTATAATGGATCTACATACAACTGTTTTAGTGTCAGATAAAAATTTCATTCACTTGCAATGATCTGTGGTTTCTTGTTTGCACATATAATGGGTTTGAGACAGTCTGACAGAGATCTTTCCAGATCTTGTCTTGATTTCAACTCTTCAGTGTAATTTCCATTGGTAATGGCCAGTGAGAAGTATTTAGAGATCTTTCCCCTACTTTACAAGAAGGAATTATCTTCATTTTCCAATGCTCAGACAACTCCTTCCAGGAGCCCATAACTGATGAAAGTAGGCAGAACATTATTCACAATTTAAAAAGTCAGAATATCTCTGTAAATGTCTTTACATGACTAACTGCACAATAGATCTAACAAGTCAACCCTTTTTAGGACATTATGAAAGTGGGGTGTGAAAGTAAAATAAAACAAAAATCAAATGAATGTGTGTCTAAATATTGCACCTGTCATATTTATATTTTTTTAATTTTTGAATTTATAAACATGCTTAAATAATAATACATTGAAATTGACAAAAAGTATCAGCTTCTGTTGATTTAGAGGTTTGTTGAAGTACCCATTTTAACCTGATGTCAGCCCTATAAGACAGACCAGACTGATAGATGAATTTTCTTCCCTTCCTCCTGTTTTATCTTTATAAGAATGAAGGGGAAACCTTTCTGGGGAATTTTTGTAAACAACCTTCTCTACCTGGGCTCAGTATTTTTAATTTTGTTAGGATCTCTCTATCCTTCTATCCTCTTTACTTCCAATATCATCTCTCTAATGAGTTTCAGAACCCTATCTTGGTTCCCAGAAAATCTACATCGGAGCCACAGGAATGAAAGGCAGATATGTAACTCCCCTCTAGTTTCTACCCAAAGTCACTTGACAACTCTTATAATGCAGGTGGCCCAAAGGCTGCATTACTGTGCTTTAAAATAGAATAGAATTTTAAACAGAATACTTTCACAATAGAATATCTTATGCCATCAGGGCCACTGGCCCCGATGGAGAGGGTGCGCAACTTAGGCGTCCTCCTGGATGAACGGCTGTCTCTAGAAGATCATTTGACGGCCGTCTCCAGGAGAGCGTTCTACCAGGTTCGCCTGGTGCGCCAGTTCGCCTTTCTGGACGGGAGGCCCTATGCACGGTCACTCACGCCCTCGTGACGTCTCGCCTGGATTACTGCAACGCTCTCTACATGGGGCTCCCCTTGAAGGGCATCCGGAGGCTACAGTTAGTCCAGAATGCGGCTGCGCGGGTGATAGATGGAGCCCCTCGTGGCTCCCGCATAACACCATCCTGCGCAGGCTGCACTGGCTACCTGTGGCCTTCGGGTGCGCTTCAAGGTTTTGGTGACCACCTTTAAAGCGCTCCATGGCATAGGGCCGGGTTATCTGGGACCGCCTACTGCGACCAGATACCTCTCACCGACCCGTGCGCTCTCACAGGGAGGGACTCCTCAGGGTGCCGTCAGCTAGGCAGTGTCGTCTGGCGACGCCCAGGGGGAGGGCCTTCTCTGTGGGGCTCCGCCCTCTGGAGCAGCTCCCCAGGACTCCGTCAACTTCCGGACCTTCGTACCTTCCGTCGCGAGCTCAAGACACATTTATTCATCTGTGCAGGACTGGCTTAGATTTTAAATTTTATAGGGGTTTTAAATTGATTTTAATATTTATATTTCTATTTTTAATGATAGGGCATTGGAATAAGTTTTTTAAAGATTATTTTAATTTTGTGTATCGATGTTTTATATGCCTGTGAACCGCCCTGAGTCCTTTGGGAGATAGGGCGGTATATAAATTTAAATAATAAATAAATAAATAAATAAATAAAAATTTTGGGCTTGGACAACCTAGAACTATGCCGCCTACAGTCTGACCTAAGCGTAGTACACAAAATTGTCTGCTACAACATCCTACCTGTCAATGACTTCTTCAGCTTCAACCGCAATAATACACCGGCAAATAAAAGACACAAACTCAAGGTAAACTGCTCCAAACTCGATTGCAGAAAATACAACTTCAGCAACAGAGTGATCAATGCCTGGAATGCACTATCTGGACTCTGTTGTTACATTCTCAAACCCCCAAACCTTTAACCTTAAACTGTCTACCATGGACCTCACCCCCATTCTTGTAAGGGGTGTGCATAAGCACACCAACATGCCTACCATCCCCGTCATACTGTCCCCATTTATTTGTATCCATTTCCTGTATTCATAATCATGTTTATACTTATATCTGTTATCTTATACATGTTTGACAAGCTAACTAAATAAAATGATTCAGAAGAATGGGAAGCATAATGCTTTCTTATATAGATCTTGTACAGATGCCATCATTTCAAGTAAAGTTACCATTGATATTTAATTACATGTGATTTCAAAGAAAGGAAACAAAAGGAAAGATTTCCTCAGGAAAATTGACAGATGTTTGCAAATCAAATGCCAAATTAAAGGGTATGAAAGATTGTTTTCTATTTCACTGTGAGCTGTGAGCTGTCACAGTCAATTCCAATCAATGGATAGCACATCTGTCTTGCTAAACAAGATATTTTTCATTCTGATGTAACCCAACAGTTTTCAAGTGCTCATAGAAATTTAGAAGAACTTGTTAATTCTTTAATTGCTCAATATTTTATTGTTTTTTCTAAAAGCATTTAATTACTGCAAATAGAAGCGATCACCTTCCATCAAACTATTTCCAGTAATAATTTGGTATTTTGAATGGAAGACTTGCAATGGTGGCTTGCAATCAAAATTTGCAAAATCTTTTGGAGCACCTGGACCATGGGGAAATAGTCAAAGACTGGAGAAGAGCTGATATGATTCCAACCTCCAAGAAGAAAGGAAAAGAGCAACTTAACATTGATACCTTTTAAAATCCTGAAAAAAATAATCAAGCAGCAGATTTGTGAGGATCTAGAAATGAATTAAATGATCACTAGAAGCCAATCCAGGTTTGTCAAAAACAGATCATGGCAGATAAACCTTATTGCCTTCTATGAAAAAGTAATTAAATTAGTGGATCAAGAAAATGCTGTGGATAAATGCTGGGACTTCAATACGACTTAACTATTGTAAAATGCTCTACAAAGGTTTGCCCTTGAAAAGTATGCTGAAGTTCCAATTGGTTCAAATTGCAGCAGTCTGTACAGTTTTGTGCAGACCCATTTTTGCACATGTGTCACCTCTCCTATAGGAGCTTTATAGGTTGCAATTTGCTTCAGGGTACAATTCCAGATGGTGGTTGTCACTTTTAACAACTTACATGGCTTGGAACCAGGTATCTGAAGGACCATTTCTTCCCAGTTATATCCACCCAGTTTCACCAGACAAAGGAGGCTAGGATTATTGTGGATCCCTCTCCTGAAGAGGTACAGCCCAAGAGAAGGGTCCTGATGGCTCCCTCTCTTTGGAACATCATCCCTGTGTATATTATTCTGGCCTCTATTTTGACACTCTTTTGCAAGGCCCTGAAGACCTTGTTTTGCCAACAGACCAAGGGAAGCCAGAATAGGATGGAGCCCATCATGTGACTTGTCTGTTGTTACTGGAGGAGTGGGGAGGCTATAATTTTTACTATTTTTATATTGGGCTTTTATTTTTTGTAAACCACCCAGAATGACTGAGAGAATGGGCAGCCATATAAATTCTTTAAATAAATAAATACCAAGGAGAGAATCAACCTAGAAATAGGAAGAATTTTTTTGATAATGAGAACAACGATTAATGGAACAACTTGCCTTCAGAAGTTGTGGATGCTCAAACACTGGAGGTTTTTAAGAAGAGCTTGGACAGTCATTTGTCGGGAATGGTATATGGCAGTGATGGTTAACTTTTTTGGCACTGTGTGTTGAAACTGGAGCGCGCGAACGGACTGGAGCACCAGAACCCAGAACAAAGCAGCTGGCAATGGGGCATGTGCCTACAGAGAGGGTTCTGCTTGCCACCTCTGGCACGTGTGTTATAGGTTCATCATCACAGGTTTATGGTCTCCTGCTTGAGCAGAAGGTTGGATTAGAAGATTTCCAAAGTCTCTTCCAACTCTGTTATTCTGTTATTTCAGCTCAAATTACCAATATTGGAAAATCAAGACCCTAAAATTTAACAGAGAGATTTGTAATGGTGGGACTTCTTTCTCAATAGCATAATTCCAAGAATACCTTCCAGGGGTGACCACTTGGATGAAACTAAATCTTACATTAATTTTTTTTGTCAGATTGTGTTTTAAAATGAACATTAAAATATGAAATGTTTCCTTATCTTGAGTCTCCTTTGATCAATTATTATAGTAACAATTAATACAGTTTTGAATTGTCCTATGGCAAGTTTATCCATCGGTGAGATGGCCATGGTGAGTTATTCTGAGGCAAGTTGGCCATGGCATGTTGTCTTAGACCCCTTCCATGCATAGTTAGTGCATCCTAGCATCAGATTTCTGAAGCTATAAGTTTCCATGCTATTATTTATGTTTGATAGCTGAGTTGATTAATCTTTAGTTTAGCTACAGGATATGTGAAATCATTAAAAAAAAAAAGTACCACTCTGTTTGAAACTCTGCAGCTATACCAGGCTGTTGGATAATGTTCTCCCAAAGGAGGGAATATTTTTTTCCAGCTCCTAAATTTTGTCTGATGTACCCTTTTGTCTGTAGATTCTTAAAGAAGAATTGTGGCTTGATGGCTTAATAGATCTCCCTCACATCAGCCACCTTTTTCATTAGCATAAAACAAAAAATCATTAGGTACGAATACACATGTTCCTACTGATTCCACTTTAAAAGACAGACAGGATTGATTTATTTTTAACTCTGCCCTTGCACCTTAATATGTTGCAAGGATCTGCAACAGGAACAGAGGTAAAATTGACAAGTGTTAATGTTCTGCTTTTTCCTTCTCTTTGGCAAAGGACCAGACAGCTGAAAATTAGCAGGCTATTGATCAGTTTATTTTTCATAGGCTGATTTCAAGAGAATAGGGGAGAAGGTCATAGCAATTTTTTCTTCCTTTCTCTCTTTTCATGGAAGTTATTGTTGGAAGTTGACCTATGGCAGGGGTGGATGTTTTGACCTCGGAGGGCAGGGGGGCGGAGTGTGTGTGTAACCAGCATGGGCATGACCAGCATGGGCATAGCCAGCTGAGCCTCTGTGGCTCAGACTGCTAATGCAGTCGGTTATTAATAGCAGCTGCCTGCAATTACTGCAGGTTCTAGTCCCACCAGGCCCAAGGTTGACTCAGCCTTCCATCCTTTATAAGGTAGGTAAAATGAGGACCCAGATTGTTGGGGGCAATAAGTTGACTTTGTATATAAATATACAAATAGAATGAAGACTACAAATATACAAATAGAATGAACACAGACTTCAGAGGATAATTAGAACTGCAGAAAAAATAATTGCTACCAACTTGCCTTCCATTGAGGACCTGTATACTGCATGAATCAAGAAGAGGGCCGTGAAAATATTTGCAGATCCCTCGCATCCTGGACATAAACTGTTTCAACTCCTACCCTCAAAACGACGCTATAGAGCACTGCACACCAGAACAACTAGACACAAGAACAGTTTTTTCCCGAAGGCCATCACTCTGCTAAACAAATAATTCCCTCAACACTGTCAGACTATTTACTGAATCTGCACTACTATTAATCGTTTCATAGTTCCTATCGCCAATCTCTTTCCACTTATGACTGTATGACTATAACTTGTTGCTGGCAATCCTTATGATTTATATTGATATATTGATCATCAATTGTGTTGTAAATGTTGTACCTTGATGAACGTATCTTTTCTTTTATGTACACTGAGAGCATATGCACCAAGACAAATTCCTTGTGTGTCCAATCACACTTGGCCAATAAAAAATTCTATTCTATTCTATTCTATTCTATTCTATTCTATTCTATTCTATTCTATTCTATTCTATTCTATTCTAACATAGTGTAAGCCGCCCTGAGTCTTCGGAGAAGGGCGGGATATAAATGCAAAAAATAAATAAATAAAGGTCAATCATGTCGGGGGCGCCTATGGCGTCCTGAGCATTCTCCCAGCAAAAACAGGCTCACAAGTTCCATTCTCAGTTGCAATGGCCTCCTGCAACCCTTTGCCAGTGAAACAGAGCTTGGAAGGTCTGCCTGCAGCCCCTCGCTAGCTCTGTTTTTGCTGCCAGAAGCACTATGGTCGGGTCTTTTGCTATTTCCAGGGGGGCAGATCTGGTCTCTGGGCCTTGAGTTTGTCACCCCTGATCTATGGCTATCTTCTTCCACCTGGCAGAAAATCATGAGTATTTTTTCTCTGGCATCTGTGTACAGGCATTATTTAGAATGCAACTCCTCTCTTTTGGCCACTCTAGCAACAGTAAATGCAAACATGATTACAGCGAATAGAAAAAATGCCTAGTTCTAAAATTGTCAACATATTCTTCTTCATTGACACATTTAGCAAATACGCTCTAAATGCAACAGAAAAGAAGAGGTGACTTGATGGCTTTGCAAATTTCCTCAGCAATCTGTCAGTTTTTTTTTTCTTTTAAAAACTGCCACATTCACAAAATAGGTTTTGAAGATTCAGACAGGAAAGAATACTGGCAATTTATTAATTTTGTATATGGAGTGGAGAGAAGATTTTTGGAGGAATAATAGCTTGGAATGGGACGTATATTTATTTATTTGCACACTCCTATTAGTTAGTTGAAGAGCACTGATTGCTCCCTGCTCTTCTTTATCTTCTGTGCTGAATATTTCACATAGCTTGCTTCAAAATAGTTGTAGGGATTGGGGAATGGAAATGATTCTGTACTAAAAGGCCATTCTATAGAGGTAAACTTTTTTGTTGTCTCATTTAGGGGATTAGGAAGCTAGTGGGTAAACAGAGCTATCATGAGCACAATAGTATCACATTATGAACTTTGTTTTTAGATTATAATTCCCGTACTTCCCAGGTTGAACCAGAAATATAGGATTTCAAGTCTGAAGCCCTATATAATACAACATATTTTATTTATTTTTGCGTTTCTTGATTATGTTTATAAACATGGGTAGCACTTTTTTTTTTCAATTTTTCTATCAAAATACTAACCTCGAGACTTAAGATGGGCTGAAATTGAATGACTAGCCCAAAGTCAACCAAGGAGCTTTTCTGTCTAAGTCCAGCACCTTAACCTATACATGCCATTAGCTTTTCTCAGCAATGACTTGTAATAATAATAATAATATTTTAATTTGCATACCGCCCTTCTCCTGAAGGACTCAAGGCGGTTTACAGCCAAGATAAAAAACAGTAAAGACACATACAATACTAAAAACATACATTAAAAAACTTATTAAATTTGGCCCAATTTTTAAAATACACTCAATCCCGATAAAAATTAATAAAAATTAAAACCCATAAAAACCATAAAAATTAAAAAAAATTAAAACTCATAAAAGCCATAAAAAATGTATATGGCTGTTTTTCAATTATTTGAAACAAGTTATATTCTTATCTTATAAAGTTTGAGAGACTGCTTCTCCAATAAAGTTTTCCTAATATGCTGACTCTTTAAGCACCGTGGGAGGTATATAAGAGCTATTGCTATCCTTTTTTATATTGCGTTGCATCAATTTTGATCATTAAATTTGAAACAGTGTCATCAGCAAATCAGCTTCCTCAACACCTGGAGGAAACTGTCTATCTGGACCTGTTCCAGTCCGGCTTCAGACTCGGTTACAGCACCGAGACGGCTTTGGTCGCGTTGGTGGATGACCTCTGGAGAGCCCGGGACAGGGGTTGTTCCTCTGTCCTGGTTCTATTAGATCTCTCGGCGGCTTTTGATACCATTGACCATGGTATCCTGCTGCGACGGTTGGGGGGATTGGGAGTGGGAGGCACCGTGTATCGGTGGTTCTCCTCCTATCTCTCTGACCGTTTGCAGACGGTGTTGGCAGGGGGGCAGAGGTCGACCCCAAGGCGCCTCACTTGTGGGGTGCCTCAGGGGTCTGTCCTCTCACCTCTCCTGTTCAACATCTATATGAAGCCGCTGGGTGAGGTTATCCGTGGTTTCGGGGTGGACTATCATCTGTACGCTGATGACACCCAGCTGTACTTTTCCACCCTGAACCACCCCAATGAAGCCGTTGAGGTGATGGGCCGGTGTCTTGAGGCCGTACGGGTCTGGATGGGGAGGAACAGGCTCGACTCAACCCTTCCAAGACAGAGTGGCTGTGGGTGCGGCGTCCCGGTACAGTCAGCTTACACCATCGCTGACTGTGGGGAGAAGTACTGACCCCCAGGAGGAGTGCGCAACAGGCGTTCTCCTGGACGACCGGCTGTCCTTAGAGGATCATTTGACAGCCGTCGCCAGGAGCTTTTATCAGGTCCACCTGATTCGCCAGTTGCGCCTTCCTTGACCGGGCGCCTTACGCGCGGTCACTCACGCCTCGTCACTTCCGCCTGGACTATTGCAATGCTCTCTACATGGGGCTCCCTTGAAGAGCACCGGAGGCTCAGTTAGTCAGAATGCGGCCGCTGGTGATAGAGGGAGCACCGCGTTGCTCCCATATAACACCTATCCTCGCGGCCTGCACTGGCTACCGGTAGTCTTCGGGTGCAATTCAAGGTTTTGGTTACCATCTTTAAAGCGCTCCATGGCTTAGGACCGGGATACCTTGAGACCGCCTTCTGCCACCGATTGCCTCCCAGCGACCTGTGCGCTCCCACAGGTGGCCCTCCTCAGGGTGCCGTCGACCAAACAATGTGGGTTGGTGACCCCCAGGAGGGCCTTCTCTGTGGCACCAGCCCTGTGGAATGAGCTTCCTCCAGGATTACGACAACTCCCTGACCTCCGGACCTTCAGACGTGAACTGAAGACTTTATTATTTCAGCGTGCGGGACTAGCCTAAGAACAATGTTTTAACCAAATTTTAATGGGGGTTTTATTGGTTCTTACTGTTTTAGTGATCAGGCTTTGATAATATTTAGTTTTAATCTGGGTTTTAAATGTTTATTTATTACATTGTTTTATATTGTTTTAATATGCCTGTGAACCGCCCTGAGTCCTACGGGAGATGGTGCGGTATATAAATTTGATAAATAAATAAATAAATAAATCAAATTAATTTTACTGCATCTGATAAATGATAATTGAGGTGTGTGCATGGGTGAAAAGCACTAAACATTAATATTGCATTGTAAATTAATATAAGTTTCCCTACCATTTGGATTGGTTGAAGGAAAGAAACTTAGCAAGTATGTTATGGGCAGTTCTGAAGGCTTTTAAACTAGTTTTATATTCACAGATATGATATAATTGGTAGTTTGGTAAATTCATGCCCTGTCAGCTGTTTCAAAATTAGGAAAATTAACAAAGATCTTGTTGTGCTCTGCCCTCTATGACGTTGGAAGAAAAGGGCCAGTAACCTCTTATCCACTTTGTAATCAAGGACACTTACATAGGACAACTCCTAGATTGAAAACAGCTCAGCTGGATATAAAAAATTCTGATTATTAGCTTTTAATATTTATTTATTGAAAACATTTCCCTGTTACTTCCTTTAAAAGAAATGTCAAAGTAGTATACAATAGTACATTATAATTAAAAATATTTAATGGAAGTATAATTTAAAATATGTTGCACAATACAATAGATATATGTAATAAAATCAGCAACTGCCTTCAACCAATCCAAGTGACAGGGAAAATTATCATAATTTGCAGGCAAAGAAGGACAAACACAATTGGAAAGGAGAAAAACATGGAGAAAGAGAGAACATACTGATTAATTTTTTTGACATCTGTGCAGGAAATTACAGCAAAAAATGTATATGTATATGAAACTATTTTTTCTAGCATTAGAATGACTGCTTTTTCAAACCCAGAATTATTCTAGAACCTGTTTGGAGACAAAAGTCTTCAATTTCTAACTGATTAAAGCCTTGTCAATTTCAGGAAGCAACTCAAGCTGGTCAGAATAATTAAGGTCACAGAAGAACCCTGTTAGCTTTCAGTTAGCATTTATTAAACACTATAGAGAAAGCTTTTAGATATTCAAAAAGTCAAGCAATATTGGATTTTAAGTCTATATCTGGGCAGATAAAGTATGTGAGGACAAAAAGGGGGACTATTTTCCTGTTTCTGGATACCTAGTAATTCTACCCAACAGGGGCATGCTTATTATAATCAATGATGTCTGTTAACATGAATTATTTTCCATTATTTTTTAAACCAAACAGAGAGCAACAGAAAGGAAAAAAGAGCTTTAATTATTTTTGTTGGCCTGGCATAAACCAGACCTCCTGTTAACCTGTTCTGGGATGGAAATTAACAAATACTAGCATAAAACAAGCAAGCTAAATTGACTAGCCTGATTTTGCCAGCATCCAGCAAACATGGAAAACTCTTAAAATATCACTGGTTATGGCAAACCTCCTTCCCAGGCTGAAGAAAATCAACAACTGCAGATTTGAAAGGAAACTACAGCCACCTATCTCCACAACCCCCATCTCAGACACACTAACAACAGCCAAGTCTCCTACAACTGACCCCATCCCATTGGATTCACAACCCCTAGTGATCACAGAAAAGGAAGTGCAGGACCTATTTCACAGAAAAAAAGCCAGGAAAAGCTCCAGGCCCAGACAAGATAACTCCTTCTTGCTTAAAAGTCTGTGCTGACCAATTGGCCCCCATCTTCACCCATATCTTCAATAAATCACTAGAGATGTGCTATGTTCCATCTTGCTTCAAATGCTCTACCATCATCCCAGTGCCAAAGAAGCCCACTATCAAGGAACTGAATGACCACAGACCAGTGCTCTAACATCTGTAGTCATGAAAACCTTTGAAAGGCTAGTGCTGTTCCACTTGAAAACCATCATGGATCCACAGTTAGACCCCTTGCAATTTGCATACCGACCAAATAGATCAACAGATGATGCTGTTAATATGGCTCTGCACTACATCCTACAACATCTTGACTCTCCAAAGACCTACTCACTGGTCCTCTTTGTAGACTTTAGTTCAGCATTCCATACCATCATTCCAGACACTCTTCGAACTAAGCTAAACCAGCTACAGGTACCTGAACACACTTGTAAGTGGATCATAAGCTTCCTAACAAACAGAAAGCAATAGATGAAGCTAAGCAGAATCACATCAGATACCTGTACAATTAGCACAGAGGCCCCACAAGGCTGTGTGCTCTCCCCACTTCTCTTCTCTATGTATAGCAATGACTGCATCTGTAATGATCCATCTGTTAAACTACTGAAGTTTGCAAATGACACAACAGTGATTGGTCTCATTCGAGACAATGACGAATCCGCATATAGACGAGAGGTCAAATGACTAGCCTTGTGGTGCAACCGAAACAATCTGGAACTGAACACACTCAAAACCGTAGAAATGGTGATAGACTTTAGGAGAAACCCTCCCATACTTCCACCTCTCACAACACAATACATCTCTCACAATAGACAACACAGTATCAACAGTAGAAACCTTTAAATTTCTAGGTTCTATCATATTGCAAGATCTAAAATGGATAGCTAACATCAAAAACATCATCAAAAAAGGACAACAAAGAATGTTCTTTCTGCGCCAACTCAGAAACCTCAAATTGCCCAAGGAGCTGCTGATCCAGTTCTACAGAGGAATTATTGAGTCTGTCATTTGCACCTCTATAACTGTCTGGTTTGGTTCTGCAACCCAACAAGAAAGACACAGACTTCAGAGGATAATTAGAACTGCAGAAAAAATAATTGCTACCAACCTGCCTTCCATTGAGGACCTGTATACTGCACGAATCAAGAAGAGGGCTGTGAAAATATTTACAGATCCCTCACATCCTGGACATAAACTGTTTCAACTCCTACCCTCAAAACGACGCTATAGAGCACTGCACACCCGAACTAGACACAAGAGCAGTTTTTTTCCCGAAGGCCATCACTCTGCTAAACAAATAATTCCCTCAACATTGTCAAACTATTTACTAAATCTACACTACTATTAATCTTTGCATCATTCCCATCACCAATCTCTTTCCACTTAAGACTGTATGACTGTAATTTTTGTTGCTTATCAATAAGTATTAAATTATACCCTATGACCATCATTTGTGTTGTAAATGTTAAATGTTGTACCTTGATGAAGGTATCTTTTCTTTTATGTACACTGAGAGCATATGCACCAGGATAAATTCCTTGTGTGTCCAACCACACTTGGCCAATAAATTCTATTCTATTCTATTCTATTCTATTCTATTCTATTCTATTCTATTCTATTCTATTGTCACTACACAAACTTTATTCCATAGCAGCATCACAGTTTGCACAATAATATCTAGAACTGTTGGGAAGGAGGAGGAGGAGGAGGAGGAGGAGGAGACAACAGAAGAGAAAAGAAAGAACTGATGAAGATAAGAAAATAGAAAGACATGCAAATAGAAGTGGAACAACTGTGGCAAAAAAAGCAAAGTAGTACCAATAATAATAGGTACTTTGTGTGAAATTCCAAAACAATTGGAGTAATGCTTGAATACCATCAGCATCAACAAATTTACTATCAGTCAATTGCAAAAGGCAGCTTTACTCAAAACACCATACTTCCTGCAAAAATATCTGTAACACAATTAGGCATCCACATCTGCCTATCCCAGGTCCTTGGGAACGGCTCAGTTGGTGGATAAAAATGCCAAATCCAGTTTGAACATCTGGCTGACTGTGGATAATTAAATGGCAATATTACCAAAAGTAGAATTGAAGGCAAAAAGAATCAGAGATCACAAAGTATCAACATCAGAAAATAAAAATTGAAAAATTATGATATAAAACTGGCTGTGGTTGTTCCAGTGGTTACTGGCATACTGGGTACTATACCCAAAAATCTTGGGTGGCACTTAAAAGTTCTCTGAATTGACAAAAAAATTCATCTGTCAATTGCAAAAGGCTATACTGCTTTGATCTGCAGATATACTATGCTGATTCATTATTTAGATTCTTGAAAAGATCATGATGTATATGAAGGCCAACACCCGCTAAAGAACTGGCAACTGTGATTTTGCATGTTTGTAAACAGATAATAATAAAAATCTGTCTATCTTAGATATTTGGGAAGGACTCAGAAGGGGCTAAAAATTGCAAATCCATTATAAACATCTGGCTAACCAACTATATGACCAACCATAATATCGTTACTACACATTTTCAAATGTCATGAAATGCCTGCCTTCCAAGGAAACACATCAGGAAACAAACCCCACAAGATTGACTTTATTAATATAGATTTCTTTCTAATGTCCTGTTCCTGTCCTGAGCTTAAATCATATATTTCTAATTGTTGCCATCTACCTTTTCCAAGATAACCTCTGTAGTTCTCTACTCAAATATTAGAAAAAACAATAGGCTGCTAGTGAGAACAGTAATAGTAACAGAGTTGACCCCTGCTCACGCAAGAAACCTGTACTAGGGATTCAAACTAGTCACCTTTCTGTCTTGTGCTGCCTGACATTCTATGAATCTGTTTTAACCTCAGAATATCTGGATCTGATTAGCCATTTCACACTTGGGCATTCTGAGTTCAGCTTCTCAGCCTCCTTAGAGGTTCAATAATTATGGCACAATGATAATACTTATGGCCATTGTGCAATAATTATTGAATCTCTTAAGAGGCCAAGAACTAAGCTGAACAAAGGAAATCCCAATTGTGCATTTCTTGAATATTCCCCAAATTCAGTGGAATCAAAATAGAATTTGCTCAGAATATAAGGCCATTTCTAGGCAGTAGGAAGCAAAAGCAGTAATGGTCAAGTTTCTTTAAGTTTCTGTGTTTGTGGCACTATGCTGTGATATACAACAGTATTATTCAGTATTCCAGATAGCAAAATCCTGTAGAAATAGTTGGAAAATAGTTAGAAGGGAACCTGCTGTTATGAAGAGGTGGTCTTATAATTCTGCTCCTAGCTGCTATAACGAACCCTCAAATTTGCCTTTTGATATTGCTTTGGAAAAAATTGAAAGATAATTCTAATTGCTTGCAAAAAAAATGCTAAATATTGCATCATGGTTGCTGATTGCTATGAACATGGCTGAACATTATCAGATATCTACCACTTGTTTTATTTCCTCTGGTCTAGGGGCTTAATTTAGGATTCAAAATCAGGCTTTATAATCTCACTCTTGTCATTCTTGTCACTCTCTGCACTCAATACTTGCAGTATGGAAATTTTGGCAGTGCAAATCCTATGGTCTGGTTTCTTGCTTTAAGTATTTTGCCTACCATTTCCTTTCTTGTGCTAAAAAAATCTGAAAAATTGCTTTATTTTATAATTTAAAGCAAATGCATTCTATAATTGCTATATAATTACATAGAATAGAATAGAATAGAATTTTTTATTGGCCAAGTGTGATTGAACACACAAGGAATTTATCTTGGTGCATATGCTCTCAGTGTACATAAAAGAAAAGATACCTTCATCAAGGTACAACATTTACAACACAAATGATGGTCAATATATCAATATAAATCATAAGGATTGCCAGCAACAAAGTTACAGTCATACAGTCATAAATGGAAAGAGATTGGTGATGGGAACTATGAGAAAATTAATAGTAGTGCAGATTCAGTAAATAGTTTGACAGTGTTGATGGAATTATTTGTTTAGCAGAGTGATGGCCTTCGGGAAAAAACTGTTCTTGTGTCTAGTTGTTCTGGTGTGCAGTGCTCTATAGCGTCGTTTTGAGGGTAGGAGTTGAAACAGTTTATGTCCAGGATGTGAGGGGTCTGTAAAAATTTTCACGGCCCTCTTCTTGATTCGTGCAGTATACAGGTCCTCAATGGAAGGCAGGTTGGTAGCAATTATTTTTTATGCAGTTCTAATTATCCTCTGAAGTCTGTGTCTTTCTTGTTGGGTTGCAGAAACAAATCAGACAGTTATAGAGGTGCAAATGACAGACTCAATAATTCCTCTGTAGAATTGAATCAGCAGCTCCTTGGGCAGTTTGAGCTTACTGAGTTGGCGCAGAAAGAACATTCTTTGTTTGTCCTTTTTTGATGATGTTTTTGATGTTAGCATACAGTGCTGTATAATTACTACATAGCATGACAAGACGAGCATGTTCACAATGCTGAATTAAATCTTTGTAGCTGATTTGGCTTAGTAATAATCTGTACTTGTAGGAATTATTTGCCTCTGTATAGATTGTGCTCAGAATAGACAGAAGGGCAAATATTTTAGTCTTCATATGGATTTGTAAGCATTATTAATTGCAACAAAAGAAGAAGAATTTTAACACTCTTTTTTCTTTGAAGACTTTAAACTATTCCCTCCTTTTAGAAATGTTTTTAAAGATCAAAATCAGGTCCCATTTAATTCATAAGTATGAATTTATAGTTAACAAATCATTTGCAACTTATAATTTGAATTGGTCACTCAAATAGTCACCAGTTGCTGATATTGGAATCTACATACTAATTTTAAGTAAGCGTGATCTCTTCCCTTTATGAAGAAATTACATTTTAACCCCAACGCTGTCACTTTCCATTAGAAATTGTATCTTTTGTCAGTACTGTGTCAAAAATGGAGAGCTGGTACACTATTTCAAAAACTATTGGCCTTTTTTAATTGGTTACACAGTACAACAAAATAGCTATTACTAGTTTAGCAACCAGATCAATTTCTAACTCTTCTCAATTTCTATGCTTTAAGGAGAATGGCTCTTTTTGCTGAATGACATTTTAATTTTGTATCTGATGAATAGGTTCTCCTAGTTATCTGCAGTCTTAAGGAACAAATATTTTAAAAGGGCTTAGCTCACTTCCCTAGTATTTAATGTTGCTTTTAAATATCGATCTTGTCTATAATAATTGATGAGAGATGATAATGTCCAAATTATCCTAACATTATCACTTTCTGCTAACATTGCCATTATCACCAATACATGCAAATGATTTGTATGAATCAGAGGAAGGTAGTGATGAGCTATTGAGTTCATGCAAACAATGCATCTTAATCACATATTATTTTGCATGAATTCAATATGCTCATCAAGATAATTGTTTTATCTGGAATCTTGATTATTGCAGAAATGCAGAGGCAAGCAAAATTAATATCTGAAGAATCTGTAATTACAGTGTTCTAAATTTCCCTTAAGATAAAAAATTTACAACAAGAGATATTACTTTTTTCAGAATTTCCAAAAATTTACAGATATAATCTTTGTAAGATTGTAGAGGATTTGTCTGCTTTTTCTTTGTTAGATGTTATGTTTTATAATTATAATTTATAATTATAATTAGAGTATATACTTTATAAGAAAAAATAGCAAAATGGGAAATGTTAATGTATACTATGGCAACATTACAGAAATGAGGAGATTGTAATCTCAGAAATAAAATAGGATATATTTAATAAAATGGGACATTCATTTATATCTGAATGCAATGAGATTTTGTCATGCGTTTGGGTGAGGGCTTTTATTGGCATTGGATTGAAAAACTGGTGCTTGATTGTTCAGGTCCAAGATGGGCCTGTCTGTGCATTCAGTTTTTACCTTCATGTATTCAGGAATGTCTGGAGTGAAAAATATGAAGTGTGCTTCAGTCATTTAGCAAAAGAGCCAGCCTTTATCTTAAGTCCTGTGCCTCGAATGCCCAAGTTTCCACTTTCACGGGCCTAAAGTCATTATCTCTCAAGACATCATTTTTCTTTGAGTTTTTTTCCCATTTGGAGCTCCAAAGTTACAGCCAGTTTCATCAAAAGCCTCACTGGATTCAGCCGGGATCACTCATTAGATTTCCAATGATCACAACCCTAAATAATGAAAGACCTCAGCTGATGGGGAAAAAAGAAACTTGAAAGTGTTGGCTTCGTAAATGAGCTGTTTATTTTCTGAACAAAGAAGTCACAAATTTCATCATATGAAGGTGACAAGATATGACACTTTGTCACACTGATGTTGATAAACTACTAAATATTCATTTATAAAAATAAGATGTGTGTAGATTAAATGTTCATTCAATCTGTTTAATATTAAAATGTAAATATGTGCACTACTGAGAATAAAGACAACCTTTATTAATGGTTGTCTTTTAAGACAACCTTTATTAATGGTTCTGCCTTTAATAAGAAAACCTTTCTACAATTCTTCATTATGATAGAAAGAAGCTTCAGAAAGCATATGAGAATATTCTAGAATTGGAGTAATTATTTCAAATCATCTAGCATACTGGATAGAACTGACACCAGTAGATGGTGCTGCAGAATATACAATGGCAGATAATTTTCCTGTTGCCATGTCTTATTTTTCTTTGAAAATGAATAAATGATTCATGAAGAAATCCTAATAGACTCATTTGGAAAAAGCCGGTCCTCACTTATTGATGCTTAGTACCTGACAAACCTGGTCTATAAAAGGTCAAACTTTAAGCTACTTCATTGGTTTAATTACCTTCAACAAAGATAATTTGCATTTCCAAATATGCAAACTTCAGCAGGTGGCCACCAAAAAATATTATTTGTAAGTGAGGAGTCCATTAATTTGAAGTAGGAATTCAAAAACAAAATAAAAATATAAACTACCAGTAAGTTTTAAAAGATTTTATGAATTCATTAACATATTGTGATTTTCTGTATTCAGGAATTTAACAAAGTATATTGTTGTATACGGGACACAGTGGCTCAGGGGCTAGGACGTTGAGCTTGTCGATCATAAGGTCGGCAGCTCAGCGGTTTGAATCCCTAGTGCTGCCGTGTAATGGGATGAGCTCCCGTTACTTGTCCCAGCTTCTGCCAACCTAACAGTTTCAAAAGCACGTAAAAATGCAAGTAGAAAAAATAGGGACCACCTTCAGTGGGAAGGTAACAGTGTTCCATGCACCTTTGGCATTGAGTCATGCCGGCCACACGACCACGGAGACGTCTTCGGACAGTGCTGGCTCTTTGGCTTTGAAATGGAGATGAGCACCGCCCCCTAGAGTCGGCAACGACTAGCGCGTATGTGTGAGGGTAACCTTTACCTTTTTAACAGTGTCTTGTTGTATACGTATTGTTGTATACACAAAGAATTTAACTGCTTAGGATTCCACAATGGGCTGGAGATATATTTGGTTTCTCTGCAATGGCATGAAAGTTAGTCTCTACTGGAAAATATTTTAAAAATAATTTAAATAGGTACTTTCACTGATTGCCCAGTGTTATTCATAAAATGTGGAAGAGAAACCTTATATCATTGACCTTCGATTAGCATCTTCCCAAGTTTCTCAATTACCTTTTCAGTCAGTTTTCCTGATGCATGACATTTGTTCAGACAATCTGGCCAGAATGATTGCATATGCTAACTTGTAGTGCAACTAATCATCAGCTTGCTGTTCACTGTTCCTTCAGATTATTTTATCTGCAGTTTGGCTCCAAATAAAAAATCCTCTTTGTTTGGATCACATAGCACTCTAAAGCACAGGGAAGGGGACAGGCTTATCATTTAATTATTTAGGGATGAAATAATGGGGTTCTTGTTCAGTGCACTATTTCACTATTTAATGAAATTCAATAGTAATTGCACTTAGACTTATATACTGCTTCATAGAGCTTTTACAGCCCTCTCTAAATGGTTTACAGAGTCAGCATATTGCCCCCAACAACCTGGGTCCTCATTTTACCCAATGGGTAAAAGGATGGATGGAAGGCTGAATCAATCTTGAGCCAGTTAGATTTGAACTGCTGAACTGCAGCTAGCAGTCAGCTGAAGTAGCCTGCAGTATTGCACTCTAACTACTGTGCCACCTTGGCTCTTGAATCATTTGGAAACCTCTATTAAGATTCTCTTAATATCATTAATAATGAATGCCATTGACAAGAAACAAAGCTCTCAAAATGAATTGGAATGTTCTATGACTTCTTTAATTGGCAATTTTGTGCTTTGAACTCCCTCCTCTATTAGTGAAATTCTCTTCAGTAAACCAGTCATATCCAATTCCTACAACCGTTATTGGTACCCCATTGCTTACTTCTGTCTATGTAGATGTAGTTCCATTAAGGACTACACATTGTGTGTCTTTGTGTGTCTTTGTCAGCCAGTTACAAATCCATTTGGTGATCCATCTGGTATCCCACACTTTTCTAGCTTACCTAGAAGTAGGTTGCGGTCTATTTTGTCAAATGCCTTGCTGAAATCCAAGTATACTATGTCCACAGCATTTTGCTGATCCACAAATTTAGTCACTTTGTCAAAGAATGAAATAAGATTTGTTTGACATGTGTAATGTATTTGAATTTTAGGAGGGAAATTTGGGCGGGAAAATGCACATTGCTGATTGGCTGATGCCTCAGCCAAAATACTATTTAAAGAGGGGTTTTTGCCTGTTGGCTTTTGCTGGGATCACAATAAACCGAAGAGCTGTTGTCACTTGTATCGTCTCCTGCCTCTTCATTGCCCGAACTTAACAACATGATTTGTTTTTTACAAACCCATATTGGCTATTGGTTATAACTTTGCTTGCTTCTAAGTGTTCACAGATCTGTTGCTTATCTTTTTCAAAATCTTCCAAGTATTGATTTCTGACTGATTGGACTGTAGTTTGTTGGGTCTGTTTTTTCCCTTTTTTGAAGATGGGGGACTACATCAGCTCTTTTCCAGTCCTCTGGTTCCCTGGCGTTCCCTGGCGTTCCAGGATTTTTGAAAGATATGGCTCTACGATCATGTCTGCCAGAGGCTTCTGAACTCTGGCATGAAATCCATCAGGACCTGGTCATTTGAACTTGTCTAGAGTGGACAGGCGGGAATTGTGAGACAATAAATGGATGCTGTATGAATGGCTCACAGGTAGATTCTGTTTCAATCTGGCTTCCCTTTTCTTGTTAGGAGCCACTGGATAAATTGCAAATGTCACAGGACTCTGGAATACTACAATCATCGTGTGTATATGCTGATTGTCAAATGCTTAACTTTTGATCATGTAACTGAGGAGATGCTATGACAATAATATATCTGAGGACTAGTCATAAGTTACTTTTTAAAACACTATCATAACTTCAAATGGTCATTAAACAAATGGTCATTATTCAAGGACTACTTGTAATCCACAAAAAAAGTTGTTTGCTTAACTTGGTGACAATGTAGATCAAACATCTGAAATGTTCTATAATATACTGAAAGCATCAGCAATGACTTTGGCCTAAATATATAAAACAAATAAATAAAAATGACAGCAGAAAGTGTAAATGAATGCTGTATCTGCCAGATTATTTTGGATAACCCACCAAAATCATTTATCTTGGAAAGAAGCCATGTTAATTTTACATGGCCATTCTGTAATCATTGCAGGATTGCAAAAATGATGTGCAATATGCAACCTATCACCTATTATTACCTTTGACAAGAACCATACATTTATATCAGTTGGGCTGAAACAATCTCTGTGTAGAAACCTTTCTTAGTCTGATCCATGTACATTGTCGTCTGTAAAATGTTTCTTTGGATGGTTATATTACTCTTCATTACTCAACATTTCTGTTCCTATTTAACAACAATGCAGTTCACTGCTGATAAAAGTAAATTTCAAGACTTGCCTCAACTACCTCTGTATGACTTTGCCATGGGCACAAGACAAACAGAATCCTAAACTGGATTTGGCTGTGTTGTGCATCTGGTCGTCAACAATCACAACATGAACTCTTCTTGCAAGAACTGAAATTTATGGTTATCTATCATACAACATCCAATCAATTAATTAATCAATCAGAACAGAGCTGGAAGGGAACTTGGAGATCTTCTAGTCCAACCCCCTGCTCAAGCAGGAGATCGTATACTATTTCAGATAGGCGGTTGTCCAGTCTTTTCTTAAAAATCTCCAGTGATGAAACACCTACAACTTCTGAAGGCAAGCTTTTCCACTAGTTAATTGTTCTCACTGTTAGGGAATTTCTCCTTAATTCCAGGTGTTAAGATTCCTTAAATCCAGAGTGCTGGTATCTTATTATATCATTTATTTGGAAAAATATTTATCTACTGTATAACTGCTAATTCACAGAAGTATTTAAGCATTTCTTTTAGAGCAATCTGACTTTTCTGATGCACTGCTTCCAAAGGAAAATGAAGCAATAAGGCTTTTTTGCCACTAAAACTGCAGAAGTTGAGTAACTTGAATAAGTAAAATATAGAGACACCCTATTACTTCAGGATTAGTGACCAAGGAGAGAAGACCGTCATATAGGTTAAATATTATACCAAAGAATATCTTTGGTTCCTGTGGTTATTGTTGTAATAATAGAATTTATTTCAGTTTCAACAATTATCTGAAAAGCCAGTTAAGTTTTATTTTTTTCTACAGAAATTAAGAAATTTGTTTTTAATTAAAATACATAGCTTTTCTAGAATGTTGCTGAATGTGCAAAGAATTTCTTAAACTTAAAAAAAAATTGAGAGCAAATTAACTGTAAGCACATATAAACAGGATCTAAAATTTTTATAATTTATTTTATTCTAAAATAGGAAAACTGCATTTGGGTTATGGCACTTCAGCTGGAGTTACATGACTGATATACTGGTATTATGCCTACTTTAAAAAAAAAAACCCTATTTATAGATAAAACCCGTGCTTGTGCTAATGGGTTTTAACAGTTTTTTCTGTATGGAAAGTTATATATGTTCATGTTTGGCATGAAGATTTCCCTGCCTGTATTCTAATGTGGTCCAAGCATACCTGTAAGAATTAGGTCATTACAGCATTCCCACGATCAAGATCAACTTTGACAGCATTTTAGTGCTTCAGTCCATTTTAGAGAAGACAAAGTATTTCAGGGTTGTTTATTGATTGTATTTTGTGTTTCTATGTGTGTGTTTAATTCTACAGTCACATGAATACTAGGTTATATTTTTATCTGGTATAAGAAAAATGACAAGAAGCAAAGCCTTCAGAGAGACATTAGACCTATTAGAGAGAAAAATGTTTCTAGCAGTTCCTATAAAAACAGCAGAAATAAATAACCTTTGCTCGTGAAATCCGGAACACCCAGTTTTTCACAGCAGCAATGCCTCTTGATAAATTACCATCATTACTGTCACCTCTGTAGGACAGTAGGTATACAAGTATGATAGCCTAACCTCTTGTGTTTAGGGTATTTTTTTGATATATGAACCATTTGTCAGTGTCAGATTTATCCAAGGTGAATGAGCAAAACTTTAAGCATTAAGCACTTTCACCTCCAGGAATCTTTAAATACACACACACGCACACACGCACGCACACACACACACACGCACGCACACACACACACACAGAGCTGCTGGGCAAAATCATCCATCAGCTTGAAATATTTCAATGGATTGAAATATCATCAAGACACTGATTATATTCAACTTTACATCTCCACATCTAGTGGAGTGATGTCCAAGTGATGTTGTCACAATCCTCTCACAATGCCTGGAAGCTACAGAGGGCTGGATGGGTGACCACGGGCTATGATTGAACCCTGGCAAGACTGAGTAATTTTGGGTGCATAGAGTGTCAATTTCTGGGTCTCAGACCCCATTCACAACTCTCTTAGACTCACAATTGTTTTTGTGCTTGAAATTCAGGTGGCGGTTGTGCCTAGGAGAAACAGCTTTGGTTAGTGCAGTCTTTCCTGGATCAGGATTTCCTGATCTTGGTCACTCAAGCCCAGTCATCTCTCATCTGGATTACTGTAACATGGTTTACACAGGACTACCTATTCAGAACTGCATTCAGAAGCTTCAATTGGCACAAGGTTTGGCAGCAAAAGCAGGCTTTTGGGCCCATAGAATGACCTTTGTTACAACATTGATTCAAAGCTGGACTGAATGCTGGTTTGCTTCTGGGTACAATTCAAGTTGTTGGTTATGAAAGGCTTCCATAACCAAGGTGTTTCCATACCTTAAGTTCAGACTACTTGATGAACCATCCCATCACACTAAGACAAACCCATCCTAATCATGCTGGCAGAGGAGACCTGCTGAGGATCCAGTCAGTCAAGGAATTCTGTATGACAGGATCCAGAAGAACCTTCCTGCTGTAGGGTTGAATATCCTGCCCCTCAGGGTGAAGTTTATCCCCATCCTCCTATCCTTCCACAAGGGTCTGAAAATCTGACTCTGCTGGCTGGCCTCTAGTTGGGACCCAATAGGAGAGTACATCACTAGGGGTGACTGCTGGACCATCTCCAACCCTTAGTTTTCTGCTCCCCCTCAACGCATCATTTTAATTTTATATTATTGTACTTCCATTGTTTATAGTCATTGTTTCATTCTTCCAGAAAAAATACTTAAAGCCATTTAGGCATTATATTTCCTTGGGATATAGAAACTTATTCTAGCTTGCACAAACCTTGGGGCAAAATTGGATCTTGATTAGACATAGAATTAATTTGGTCTAATGGTTAAAATATTGGACTGGGGTAGAAAATCTGAGTTCTAGTCACACCTTAAGCAATGAAATCAATTGGGTGACATTGTGACAATCATTCTTCTTCAGCCATAAAAAGAAAGCAATGGCAAACCACTTCTGAAAATGTTGTCCCAAATGCTGTATGGACTTATTTATTTATTTATAAATAAATGTAGATTGCATCTATTGTTTTGCCTTGATCAAGATTAATCACTTATCTATGTAACCAGAAGTGCTAGTGGATACTTTGGTTGACCAAAATCATGATGGTTAATATCTAAAGGTAACATTTATGGGACCATCCTATAATGATTATGGCATATAGATGACTGAGGCATGGATTGTAAGAGTAATTTAAGAATAATTTAAATGCCAAAAAGCATGAGCTTACATATGAAATAAAAGAAAAAATAAATGAAAATAGGAGAAGGATGCAAATAGGTCTCAACATAGGTGGCTTTAATATTTAATAATAACGGAGCTGTTTGGAGTAAGTCAGGCCTGTCAAAGACAGGAGAAGACGCCTAGAGAGTACCTGGAGGTCTAGCCGTTCCGAGGCTGATCGGACACTAGTGAGTTCTTTTACTAAGACCTACCTAGTGGCAATGAGGGAGGCGAAACGTTCCTACGTTTCCACCCTCATTGCATCGGCAGATAACCGCCCGGCCACCCTGTTTCGGGTGACTCGCTCCCTCCTTCAACGGGGGGGCGGGATGACCCCCTACAGGGACGTGCCGAGGAGTTTAACGGTTATCTATACGATAAAATCGTTCAGCTTCGGGATAGTTTAGACCAAAATTGCGATGATCCAAGTGGGATGGCAGAGACACGTCTTGTTGAGGTTATTTGGGATGAGTTTGAGACTGTGGCTCCCGAGGACGTGGACAGGCTACTGGGGAGGCTACATGCGACCACGTGTTTACTGGACCCATGTCCTTCCTGGCTGGTGCTGGCTACTCAGGATGTGACACGAGGCTGGCTCCAGGGAATTATAAATGCTTCATTGTTGGAAGGGGTTTTCCCCGCTGCCTTGAAAGAGGCGGTGGTGAGACCCCTCCTCAAGAAGCCTTCCCTGGACCCAGCTGTTTTGGGTAATTATCGTCCAGTCTCCAACCTTCGCTTTGTGGCGAAGGTTGTAGAGAGTGTGGTTGCATGGCAGCTTCCCCGGTACCTGGATGAAGCTGTCTATCTAGACCCGTTCCAGTCCGGCTTCTGGTCCGGTCACAGTACGGAGACAGCTTTGGTCGCGTTGGTGGATGACCTCTGGAGGGCCAGGGATAGGGGTTGTTCCTCTGCCCTGGTCCTATTAGATCTCTCAGCGGCTTTTGATACCATCGACCATGGTATCTTGCTGCACCGGTTGGAGGGGTTGGGAGTGGGAGGCACCGTTTATCGGTGGTTCTCCTCCTATCTCTCCGACCGGTCGCAGACGGTGTTGACAGGGGGGCAGAGGTCGACTGCGAGGCACCTTACTTGTGGGGTGCCTCAGGGTCGATTCTCTCGCCTCCTGTTCAACATCTACATGAAGCCGCTGGGTGAGGTCATCAGTGGTTTCGGGTGAGTTATCATCTGTACGCTGATGATACTCAGCTGTACTTTTCCACCCGGACCACCCCAATGAAGCTGTCAAGTGCTGTCCCGGTGCCTGGAAGCCGTACGGGTCTGGATGGGGAGAAACAGACTCAAGCTCAATCCTCCAAGACGGAGTGGCTGTGGATGCCGGCACCCGGTACAGTCAGCTGCAGCCGCAGCTGGCTGTGGAGCGAGTTATTGGCCCCAACGGAGAGGGTGCGCAACTTGGGTGTCCTCCTGGATGGGCGGCTGTCGTTTGACGATCATTTGGCGGCCGTCTCCAGGAGGGCCTTCCACCAAGTACGCTTGGTGCGCCAGTTGCGCCCCTTTCTTGACCGGGATGCCTTATGCACGGTCACTCATGCCCTTGTCACTTCCCGCTTGGACTATTGCAATGCTTTCTACATGGGGCTGCCCTTGAAGTGCACCCGGAGGCTGCAGCTAGTTCAGAATGCAGCTGCGCGGGTAATAGTGGGAGCGACTCGTTGCTCCCATGTAACACCAATCCTGCGCAGCTTGCACTGGCTTCCTGTGGTCTTTCGGGTGCGCTTCAAGATTTTGGTTACCACCTTTAAAGCGCTCCATGGCTTAGGACCCGGGTACTTACGGGACCGCCTGCTGTTACCTTTTGCCTCCCACCGACCCATACGCTCACACAGAGAGGGCCTTCTCAGGGTGCCGTCCGCCAAGCAATGCCGGCTGGCGGCCCCCAGGGGAAGGGCCTTCTCTGTTGGAGCTCCTACGCTCTGGAATGAACTTCCCCCTGGTTTACGTCAAGTGCCTGATCTTCGGACCTTCCGCCGTGAGCTGAAAACGCACTTATTTATTCAAGCGGGACTGGATTGATATTTTATTGGGGTATTTATGTCTTATGATTTTAAATGGTTTTAAAAATTTTGGCCATGTTATAATATTTCTTTTTAATTTCTTTTTAATGTTTATACATTGTATTTTTACTAGGCTGTACACCGCCCTGAGTCCTTCGGGAGAAGGGCGGTATAAAAATTGAAATAAATAAAATAAATAAATAAAACTGGCAGCCTGCAGGCCGGATGAGTCACATGCAGGCCATGCCCACCCCAGCTTTGCATAGGCAGAAAACATAGCAACACGTCACGATACATCATGTGACACAATCGAGTTTGACACCCGTGGAATAGGTAGTCCTGCACTAATTAACAAAATGCTGTCACTTATTAAAATAAATAAGTTTATTCTTCATAGATAACGATATTTTAAAAAGTTCAGCTCAAAATGATTTTTTCTATTCTTTGGGATGGTGGGATATGTAACAGTTCAAGAGCCTGTAGTTCTGTTACTTTAGCAAAACTTCCTCTTTACAGGAACATGTGTGTGAGTGTCAGAGAGAGAGGGGAGAGAGAGAGAGAGAGAGAGAGAATGTTTAAATATGTTGTGACCCAGGTCCAAGTAGGTAGTAGGAAACTCAGTCCGTGAAAAAAAAAACGTTATTTGAACAGCTGAGAATTAATTCATTCCTAGTGTAGGTCAGCTAAATTAAAACTAATTCTTCCCAACACAAATTCTATTTGTGTCCTATTGCAAACCTTGGTCCAATTAGGCAAACTGCCATTGGCAAATGTTCAAAAATCACAAAAATAAATGCAAGGCGTAGACAAAGCAGAAGACAAAGCTACCAACATTGTTTTCCAGCAAAGCCCAAACGCCGTTGCTGGTCTGTTCTAAGCCTTCTGGGAGGGGCCAATCATCTCTTGGCCCTACTCCTGAGTTGTCCTTTTTGCTTGAGCTGCTCCTCCTATTCCTCTGCCTCACCACTATCAGTCTCTGGAGGCTCTGGAGTCCGCACCTCACTCCCCAATGGCCCTGGCCTCACCTCAGCCTCATTGCTGTCTGATTCTGTTGCCAGCTCCGTAGGCTGCTGGCAGACCACAACAAAATATTTAAATAGATGAACCTGTATTTTCCATTTTTCCAGTTATTACATTAGATGGAATTTTGGGGATCCTTGTAGAGATTCATCTGGCACTTGTGCACTTGTCATGCACATATCTATCAAGCTGCATCTCTTAAATATCTGCTTAGTGTACCCCCTGTACTGGAATTGTCCTAAAAGACAAAAATGTAATAATGTAAAAATGAAATAAACTTTAATTTATAAGGACAACTTATAATTTTCTTCTCACTTGGAGGATATGAGAGTGAGCTAACTATGACATTTTTCATTCTATTAATTGCCAGGGATTCAACTGATCTGTGGCTAGGTAGGCGTCCCTTTCCTCCCTCACTGCGCCTTGTCCATACCACTCAAAGCTGCACATTTGGTGGATTAGAACACCATCTCAGATAGAAGTAAACATTACTTTGAGATAAAGTTTTAAAAGTATTTTTATCTATTAAAAATGAACTTATTTATTTTATAAGGGACACGGTGGCACAGGGGCTAGGACGTTGAGCTTGTCAATCGAAAGGTCGGCAGTCCGGCGGTTCGAATCCCTAGTACTGCCGTGTAATGGAGTGAGCTCCCGTTACTTGTCCCAGTTTCTGCCAACCTAGCAGTTTCGAAAGCACATAAAAATGCAAGTAGAAAAAAATAGAGACCATCTTTGGTGGGAAGGTAACAGCGTTCCGTGCACCTTTGGCCTTGAGTCATGCCAGCCACATGACCATGGAGATGTCTTCGGACAGCGCTGGCTCTTCGGCTTTGAAACGGAGCACCGCCCTCTAGAGTCGGCAACGACTAGCACATATGTTTACCTTTACCTTTTTATTTATTTTAATAAGTGACAGTGTTTGATTATTCAGCACTACTCCAAACAGTACTGAACCAAACATTAGCCAAACAGGGAGAAAATATTGTTAATCTCACATTTTCAAAAGATTTAGGGGGTCAAAATGAAGAAACGTAACTTTTCTATGGCCATACCAATGTTGTAGAAGAGTTTCCCAGGAGAGATCAAGTATCCTCCTGCTTGCTGATATTTCAGAATCTGCTAAAAAAAATTTTATTTTGAAGAACCTTTTCCTGTTTAAGAATGCCATTTTACCTTCTATTTTTATTGTTTTCCTTCCTATGTTTTGTGGGTGCTGTTTATATTCTTACAGTAAAGTTTATACCACAGTTCTTATAAATGGTTTTTTACATTCTATGTAAACTGTCAAGAGACATGTTGATTACAGTGGAATAGAAATCTGTAAAATAAACAAACAAGCAAAACTGCAGTTCTTTAATATTTTCAGGGGATGCTTTTAATGAGAGAGTCAGTAAGAGTCAAATTAATATAGTTGTTTAAAGACAAAAATAATTAGTTTACAAACCTAATATAACTATGATTTATACAGAATGACACCTGGTAGTGTGTAATATTCCACTAATGTAATTGGCAGTTGACAGTGAGATAGTAGGACAAATGAAAAAAGAGAGAGAGAGAGAGAGAGAGAGAGAGAGAGAAATGTTTGATGATCCGACTATAAACATGTATCAACTACTGTATTGAAACAATCCTGTTATACCAAAATAAATCTGATTTTATTACTTCATTTACATGAAATTAATGCATAAATATGATTTGCAATAAACATTTTCTCTTTTATAGTGTTTCTATTTCTTTAGCAAATGTTCAAGGAAAATCTTGTCTCTTCTCTTCTGCTTTCCACCTCCCTAGTCTACTTTACATGCTGTATGAAACACTTTCAGGAACTGTTATGAAAGACACACAAGTCATTTGGTCTAACAAATACAAAACTTTAAACATATGTTTTTCAGGATTATCTATTTTAGAATTCGATTAACCGATTACTTCCCTCATAAAATGTTTTGTCTGCAAATGAAAATTAGTTTACCCTGCCTAATGTTACAGTCCAAATATATATATATATATTTATATATATATATATATATATATATATATATATATATTTATATATATATATATATATATTTATATATATATATATATATATATATATATATATATATATATATATATATATATATATATTTATATATTTATATATATATATATATATATATATATATATATTCTTTTACTTGTGCACATTGTGGTCACAAATTCTGTCCTACAGTCTGTCAAGGAGCTTAGGGAACAGGCAATCAGTTTCAATGGAGAATGTGAAGGTTTTTGTTTTATACAGTGAATAGCCTTATCCTTCCTAAATTGAATTCTAATCTCATCTGAGAAAGTTCTGATGAAAAGTGCTGCTTTTTAGATAACCATGGATCATGCAGAAGAGATAAATGCCAAGAACTATGACTTCCCAGTTACTCAACCTTCAAAGGGACATGAAGCATTTATCTCTCAAGCCATGAACCTATATGGCCTAAGAGTCAAGCAGATATATAATAAGGGTAGAATGTGAGTTATTTCAAGAAGACAATCAAATGTCACTATCTCTCTAGAAATAGAGAAAGAATCTGCAAAGAAATTATCTTGACATATTCCCTTATATTATACTGCCATAGTGATAATTACCTTCACTTTCTCTGCTGCTATACAGCTCTGGCATTTTATTTTTGAATGTTTGATACCAATGTACAGCTATCATGCTGAGTGCAATGTAGAAAGCCCCAGAGTTAATTGTGATTACCATATTCAATATTCAGAAGTTGGGACATTCCAGAAGTGGAGAGAAAAATAGCACAGATTATATCTTGAGGGAAGAACGTATCAGATGTTTCATCCAAGAATCTAAATATAGTCAGCATTCTGAAGTCACAGAAGGAGGATCTGACAAACTTATCACACTGAGGGAGAAACAACAGAACTATTAACTAGTTGAAGAGAGAGGAAGAGGATGTGTTTTTTGAAAACAGATTCTAGACTGTGATGCCAATTTTGGCTCAACCTAAACTTCTTAATATCAAAGAGTAATCTCAGCTATGCAGACAATAAGTGTGCAGGCAGTGACCTGAAAACTTTCCATTAATATTATTGAATTAAGTTAAGTCTTTCCCATAACATAAAATGAGCTTGAAGATAGGCCTAATTCAAGAGACCATTTCTGAGATCTCAACTTATTTAAAAGGATATTGTTCTTTCAACTGAAACCTAGTTACATCAAATGTACTAGAAAACAAATATTTGATGGCATAGTAATTAATCACATATTTATTAACTATAATTTCCACAAAGCTCACATGCATGGGATTTCATATACTCCTTGATTTTCTAACTCAATTTTGTCTTTGGGGTTTCTTAGGATGGTATATATATATATATATTTGTTTTCTGAGGTTTTCACGGGTGTTTGTATGTAGATCTTTGGTTATTCGGGTTTTCTCCCGCGTAAAATTGGAAGTGTTTTTACACGTTCACGAAGTCTCATTCGTCATCTTCAGGCTTCAACCGTGCTTCTGGGAGCAATGTGTGACTGCAGCTGTTTCTTCCTTTTAACTGCTAGTGGGGGTTTGAACTGATTGGGTGGGAGCTTGGCTGTGCTCTGATTGGATGGGTTTTTTTTGGTGCTCTGATTGGATGGGGGTGTGTCCTCTTTGGGTGGGGGCTTGGTCGAAACGTCGCCAAGACACTTCCAATTTTACGCGGGAGAAAACCCGAATAACCAAAGATCTACATATATATATAAGCTCCTTGACAGACTGTAGGACAGAATTTGTGACCACAATGTGCACAAGGAAAAGAATATATATATTTGTTTTCTGAGGTTTTCACGGGTGTTTAGATAGGTCGAAATCTCATTCGTCATTACATTGCTCCCAGAAGCTACAGTGAATAGCCTTATCTTCCTAAATTGAATTCTAATCTCATCTGAGAAAGTTCTGATGAAAAGTGCTGCTTTTTAGATAACCATGGATCATACAGAAGAGATAAATGCCAAGAACTATGACTTCCCAGTTACTCAACCTTCAAAGGGACATTAAGCATTTATCTCTCAAGCCATGAACCTATATGGCCTAAGAGTCAAGCAGATATATAATAAGGGTAGAATGTGAGTTATTTCAAGAAGACAATCAAATGTCACTATCTCTCTAGAAATAGAGAAAGAATCTGCAAAGAAATTATCTTGACATATTCCCTTATATTATACTGCCATAGTGATAATTACCTTCACTTTCTCTGCTGCTATACAGCTCTGGCATTTTATTTTTGAATGTTTGATACCAATGTACAGCTATCATGCTGAGTGCAATGTAGAAAGCCCCAGAGTTAATTGTGATTACCATATTCAATATTCAGAAGTTGGGACATTCCAGAAGTGGAGAGAAAAATAGCACAGATTATATCTTGAGGGAAGAACGTATCAGATGTTTCATCCAAGAATCTAAATATAGTCAGCATTCTGAAGTCACAGAAGGAGGATCTGACAAACTTATCACACTGAGGGAGAAACAACAGAACTATTAACTAGTTGAAGAGAGAGGAAGAGGATGTGTTTTTTGAAAACAGATTCTAGACTGTGATGCCAATTTTGGCTCAACCTAAACTTCTTAATATCAAAGAGTAATCTCAGCTATGCAGACAATAAGTGTGCAGGCAGTGACCTGAAAACTTTCCATTAATATTATTGAATTAAGTTAAGTCTTTCCCATAACATAAAATGAGCTTGAAGATAGGCCTAATTCAAGAGACCATTTCTGAGATCTCAACTTATTTAAAAGGATATTGTTCTTTCAACTGAAACCTAGTTACATCAAATGTACTAGAAAACAAATATTTGATGGCATAGTAATTAATCACATATTTATTAACTATAATTTCCACAAAGCTCACATGCATAGGATTATAACCTAGGTATTTTTTACATATATTTATAATTAAAGATTCCCCTATGTGGGGATACATTGGACTGAACCTCTGATCAATTCAGAATAGAACAGAACAGAATAGAATAGAATAGAACAGAATAGAATTCTTTATTGACCAAGTGGGATTGGACACACAAGGAATTTGTCTTGGTGCATACGCTCTCAGTGTACATAAAAGAAAAGATACATTCATCAAGAATCATAAGGTACAACACTTAATGATAGTTATAGGGAAACAGTCAATATAAATCTTAAGGATACCAGCAATAAGGTTACAGTCATACAGTCATAAGTGGGAGGAGATGGGTGATAGGAAAGATAAGAAGATTAATAGTAATGCAGACTTAGTAACTAGTTTGACAGTGTTGAGGGAGTGTTTGTTTAGCATAGTAATGGCAAATAGTGATGACAAATGAGTGATGACAAACATTCAGCAGATAGCAATAGCATTTAGACTTATTTACCACTTCATATGCTTTACAGCTGTCTCTCTAAGCCGTTTACAGAGTTAGCACATTGCCCCCAACAACTTGGGTCCTCATTGAAGCAACCTTGAGCCAGTCAAGATCAAACTGCTGGCAGTAGCTTGAAATTCTCAATCTAATCACTGCACCACCACGGCTCTTCTGGTCATGTTTGCCCAGAGTAATGGGAATTACAGTATATATTAACATTAACATGGCTTTATTCATATCTCCTCCCTAAATTTCCTATGAACATCTGGCTGAAATATCTGATAAAAGTTCTATTTTCATTCATTTCATGCTCAGTGGCACATAGACTTCTTTCATCATTCATATTCTGCAAAAAATGAACCTATGGACTGCATAAAGTTACCTGCTTGTGAAGGTTTCAGGCAAGCATATTAGGATTAATCTTCACCTTTCCATATATTACTGTGCATAAGTTACTGGTGTTTATATAGGATCTGAATTGAGTTCAGTAGTTTATCTTTCTGAAAAACAGATTGACAGTTATCCCACGGCTCCTATGTTTCAAATGAGTGAAACATAATCAGATGATAATCTAATCTCACTCACTGCCTAAGCAGTTTCAGATAACTAACAAAATAAAACAATGATCCCAACAAAATGCCAGGTCTGATCTGGTCCCAGACATATAACACACAACTCATGTTCCTAAGCAACAGAAACATGCAGCTATAATAAAGAATAAATAGATGAGGTATTTTAAAAAGTCCTAAATAATGCAATAATAATATTATTGCTGAGCCAATCTTACATGGGAAAATGATAAGGTGATTAAATAAAAGAAGTTTATTTTTTCTCCCACAACACTGGGATTTGTAGTTTTATAACAAAATTGAATTGTGGGAATTTCAGATTATTTCTATACTCAGAACATAACAAATTTATGGAATTTGTTGCCCTAAGACATTATGTACTTCCAACTTCTGTGGCTTTTAAAATGGGAATGGGAAAATTATTGGAAGAGAAAGTTGTTTATAGCTGCTAGACATGATGGCTCTTCACTGTTTGTTGTATCAAAGCCAAGGGTGACTCTGAATTGCCACTGGCTGGGAAAGTGCTGCTTTTCCCCCTTCATTCAATGGCTTTCTAGGACCATATGCCCACAGGAATACAAATTAAGTAATTTGCAGAGAATTGTAAAGAACATTATATTATACAATATTCCATTACATAATGCTATAATCTACACTTAATATAAGGAGGAAGTAAAGATAAATAAGTCATGAAGAGATAAAAGAAAACTTTTCTGATAATAAGGATTTCTGTTTCAATTGACTAGTAGGAGTGATTAATGCTCCAATCACATAATCCTGGGGTTTCTCAAAACAATGAATTTGTGGAAGGAATAGAAAAGAGAAAGAGACAGCAGGTAGATTCCCACGTGGACTGGATTCATAATATTTCTTAGTCAATTCATTAATCTCATAAGGCCAGTTCAGAATATGTAGCATTCATCACATGAGCACCCTGCTTAAATCTATTTCTAATTTATTTTAAGTGATTGTCTACTAGGATCTTGGAGTTCTAGTACACAATCACTTAAATATGAGTCAGCAGTGTGCTGCAAGTACCAAAAAAGCCAATGCAATGGTAGGCTGCATTAACAGAGAGATAGAATCAAGATGACATAAAGTATTAGTACCAATTTATAAGGCCTTGTTAACAATACGTAAGGGTAAGGCCACACTTGGAATATTGCATTCAGTTTTGGTCGCCACGATGTAAAAAAGATGTTGAGATTCTAGAAAGAGTGCAGAGAAGAGCAACAAAGATGATTAGGGGACTGGAGGCTAAAACATATGAAGAACGGTTACAAGAACTCGGTATGCTTAGTTTAATGAAAAGAAGGACTAGGGGAGACATGATAGCAGTGTTCCAAAATCTCAGGGGTTGCCACAAAGAAGAGGGAGTCAAACTATTCTCCAAAGCGCCTGAGGGTAGAACTAGAAGCAATGGGTGGAAACTAATCAAGGAGAGATGCAACTTAGAACTAAGGAAAAATTTTCCTGACAGTTAGAACAATTAATCAGTGAAACAACTTGCCTGCAGAAGTTGTAAATGTTTCAACACGGAAATTTTTAAGAAAATGTTGGATAACCATTTGTCTGAAATGGTGTAGGGTTTCCTGCCTGGGCAGGGGGTTGGACTAGAAGACCTCCAAGGTCCCTTTCAACTCGTTGTTGTTGTTGTTGTTGTTGTTGTTGTTGTTATTATTATTATTATTATTATTATTATCAAAATGACAGTATACACAGCAAATGAGATAACTATGCTGGATTTCGTATCATAGATCGCTAGTCAAACACTTCCCAAGCGTTTAGGGCTGTGGGATGTATTGGCGAATTATGCGAGCTGTTGTTATTATTATTATTATTATTATTATTATTATTATTATTATTATTATTATTATTATTATTATTATTTATACAAAAAAGATATTAAGACTCTAGAAAGAGTGCAGAGAAGAACAGCAAAGTTGATAAGGGAGTGGGGATGGAGGCCAAAACATATGAAGAACCGTTGCAGGAATTGGGTATGTCTAATTTAGTAAAAAGTACTGGGATGACATAATAGCAGAGTTCCAATATTTGAGGGGCTGCCACAAAAAAGAGGGGTTAAATCAATTTTCCAAAGCCACAGAAGTTAGACAAGAAACAATGGATGGAAACTAATCAAGGAGAGAAGCAACTTAGAAGTAAGGAGAAATTTCCAGGCAGTGACAACAATGGAATGGCTTGTCTTCAGAAATCGATGGTGCTCCATCACTGAAGGCTTTTAAAAAGGCTGGACAGCCATTTGTCTGAAATGGTATAGATGTCCTACTTTAACAGTGGGTTGGACTAGAAGATTCCAACAGGGTTGGAAGAGACTTTGGAGATCTTCTAACCCAACTCCAGCTCAAGTAGGAGACCTTATTTCAGACAAATGCTTATCCAATCTTTTCTAAAACTTCTAGTGATGGAGTACCCACAATTTCTGGAGACAATCCATCCCACTGATTAATTGTGCAATGGCACATTGTTTGAAAAACGCTACATTACAAATACTCTTAAATTTTGCTTTGCTTAGAGGACACTCCTATAGTATCACACAATAAACTGTGGAAAAAGCTTCCATATATTCCCCCTGTCATTCCTGACCTCTAGACAATGGCACACATGCTGAAAACTAGGTAAGTGGTCCTTCCCATTCCCAAATTTGGCTCATTATATGGGAAATAGTTTTTGCTGGGGTGCATATTTCTGTATTTAATGATGCAGAAAAATTGGTATTACTTTATAATCTCATTTTTAAGACATATTCTCAGTTGTCAAATACTTTTTCCAAATTAACACTGTTCATTCTTCAATAGACGTCTGCTCACTAGCAGGCAAAACTGTAGATCCTCTTTGTGATGATAGGAAAAAAGAAATGAATTGTAAAATCTTTGGTTGTATGTTTTCAAACTACAGGTAGAAATCTTCGTTGTATGATATTTTCCTAAACAATGAACAAATAATAATCATAAAACATGTGTACAAACAGCATCCCAAGGAAACTTAGATCTAACTTACAGTACACTAAGCCATGTTTTAACCATGACTTATATAATAAACAACTAAATTAAATCCAAACCAACTATATTATGGCTTAATATGATAATTTTAAAGTTATCAAATAAATATGTCTCAATATATCTTTATTTTATAAATAAGATGCCAATAATTCTTTCAGTATAGCAATTTTCCAAAATCCTGATAAATATTACTGTATGTGTCCCTAGCATTAGACAACATTAATTGCATTAATATTACTGCAAAACAATTTCTGTTTAATATACTAGTCATAATATTATTAAAGGGTAAGTTAGATTCAAAATGTTTGGGAGAAATTTTTAAGTCTATATAATACTTTGAATTATTTAAGTTACTTATTTAAGTCTGAGTTAACTTAAAATTATATTCATTTTATATTTTATTTACTCTGTAATTAAATATGTGACTGGGTTCTGAACATTATATTGGTTGATAAGGAAGCAGTGTAAAAACACTATGTACACTATGTGATATAACATTTATGACACCAATTCATGTATGTCTAATGCTAGGGACACATACAGTAATATTGAATAAAATTAGGAAGAGAAGCATATTGCAGCATGTTAAAATCAGATCAGAGATCTCATAAATGTTACCAAAGGTTTGTGCAGATTCATGTTTTATTAATAAAATAATGTGAACAAAGCAAATAAGACATAAACAGTTGCCAAATATTGTATTTTAAAAAGCTTTAATCTACTGAGAAAAGAAACAATTTATCTAATAGCATGCATTTGCTATTTGTAAAACTCCAGTAGATTTAAACAGCAGATAATGGCAGAAGAGGAAACAACCCCAATATCCTCTGAAACCATCAGAGCCATGTGACATCCTGAAATTGGCAGTGATGAAATCATACTCCTCCTATATATACATATACATACATACATACATGTGTGTGTGTGTGCACATGTGTATGTATACACACACACACATATAATTTTTGTAAAAATATACATCCGTATTGTGTGTGAACAGAGTTGGTTCAGAGTATCATTCATATTAGTCCAATTCATGATAACAGTATTAGTAATCTCTATCCCATTTATCAAATTTAAGTAATCCTCATTATATTGTTCAAACATACATAACCTCACATACTTGACCTCACCCCTTTCCTAAGAGGTCTATAAGGGGCGTGCATAAGAGCACAAACGTTCCTACCGTTCCTGTCCTACTGTTGCTTCATGCTTATGCTTATGTATGCTGTTATGACAAATAAATAAAATAAAATAAAAAAATAAACAACTCCTCATCTTTATCTCAATCGTCATCTAAGTCTTTCTTATTCAGTCTAGACATTTCTGTATTATATACAAACAAATTTGACTAGGTGTCATTCATATCGATCCAATTCACGCTAACATTGTTAATAGTCTATCACATTTATCTAATTTATATAATCCTCATTATATTATTTAAACATACATAAAAGGAAAATGTCTAATGTCATCCCTTTTCCTCTTTTGTGCTTAACTTCTTATTTATTTTTTATATTAATCCAATTCACAATAATAGTATTAGTAATATCTCACATTTATCCAAATTTAAGTAATCCTCATTATATTGTTCAAACATAAACAAAATGGGGCATAAACAAAAACTGCCTAACTACTCATTTTTGTCTCTACTATTATTCATCTGTATCTTTCTTGTTCAATCTAAACATTTCTCTATTATATATGAACAAATCTGGCTAGATATCATTTATATTGATCCAGTTCTCATTAGCATTGTTAATGATCTTTATCACATTAATCAAATAGTAATCCTCATTATATTATTTAAACATAAAAGAAAAATGTCTAGCATCTGTAAACTTCTAATCTTTCTATTATTTTTATCATTCTATAAACAATTTATGTTCTAATATTTCCCCTATCTAATTTTATTTCTGCCTCCTAGCTTACACTCACTTACTTTAATACTTAAAGGGCAATTTTTCTACCCATCATCTCTTCTCTTCTTTTGTGGTTCAATTCTTATCCATTTTTTAATTTGCCTCCCACACTCACCTTTATCTCTATCTTCATCTATCCTCTTTTTTATTCAATCTAAACTTTCTTCCCAGTACAATTCTCTCAGTTATCTGCTCATATCCCAATCTCCTTATCAAGGGTATCTTCCTGTCTCTCCAATTGTTGATTTATCTGTTTTATTTTCTTCAATCTTTCTTCCTTTGTCACCTGATTTGTCAATCCTATTTTTTGCTCCAATCCTGATGTGACCAATCCCTCTGTTCTTTCAGCTCCTTTTGCTTATCTTTTATCTGTTCCTCCTCTTCGTTGAGCTGTTGCTTTATTTGGTGATTTTTCTGATCCCTGTTATTTTTCCCTGTTCATGTTGCATTTGTTGGCTTAAATAATCCATTTCATCCATTCTTTCTGTTGCTTCCACCAGTTCATGGGCAGTTTGGTCTTTGTTCCATGTTCTTTGCAGAATGTTTTCCATTTTCTGATCCATACCATCGACTAAGTTCATAATATCTTGAAACAACAAGGTCATCTCATTAAGAAATTCTCTCATTTCCACAGCTGTATCTTCAACTCCAGTCATAATAACAATACAAGTAGAATAAACAATCACATCTCAATCAAATTCAAAGGTTCCAAAATACTAAAAGTATGGATTGTTAAATGGCACTCTCCTCTCCAATTTCCATACTGCCTTTTTTCCAGCAGATATTTATTTCACTCAATCTCCAATTCTTTCAAAACAGGGGCAATTGTTTAAGTAAACTGATTCCAGCATTTACTCAATATTTTGGTAGTCCAAGATGTTCTCCAAATTCTTTATATCTACTCTGTAGTTTTAATCTTTTGTTACAGCTTCCCAATGTCTCTTTTATAAAGTTTCTTTCTTATTTCTACCTCTAGTGAACATAAGACAATAAATAGCTAAAAATCACAGCCACCAAATGTCAAATATTTTAGGAGTCTAGGAGTCACTTTTCCTTTTGCTTCTAAATGGCACTCTGTATTTACTTTTCAGCATAAATCTCTTTTTAAAATATTTTCTTTTTCTTTATTAAAAATAAACAATATTTTTAGAGTCTCTAGGTTTTTTTTTTTTTAATCCTTGGGGTAGTTTGTAAAGAAAAAAGAATCATCTCACCCCGAAACACAATCTCTGTTCACTGCTCTCTTTGCGCCTGCACTGTCTTAGGTTTTCTGATTGTCCCCAGCTTCATGGCAGTCATTTTTGCTGCTGCTGCTCCTTGTCTTTGGATGAGGGGGCTTTCTGAGTCAGGAAGGAGAGATACGGCTTTCCTCAACCTGCAAGGTGGTCCCCTTTTATTTCACAACCAATCCAGGGTGGCTATGGCAATTGGAGCCCTCCAATGGGGAGAGCTTAGAATGGGGCTGCGGAGCTTGCAGTCCTTGCTTCTGAAGGCACTGGAAGTATGGCTGGAAGTCTTTTTTTTTCTTTTTCTTTTTTTTATTTGGATATCTGGCTTATGCTGAATACAGGGTGCCCGCCTGGGCTCCACCGGGGTTTCGCCTTGTGGCAGATAGGTACCTTCACCCACAACCCCGAAAGGAGTCAAAGGTGCCATTTGGGATGGACCCCTATCGGAGTCTACGAAGGGACGAAGGGAGGAGGAGCCTGATGGTGTCTTGAGGAGTCCAACCCCAAGATAAGCCACAGGTGGATGGAGGGTGCCCAACCCATCATCAACCTCGCTCCCCGAGGTAACCTCAGGCAGTGCTGGTGACCATCCAGGCATCACCAACCACCCTCCCTCCCTCCATTCGGCCTGCTGATTTCTCAGCTGCCACCTCATTATCAACTCCTAATCCATCACATGGCTGGTTCACAAGATCAGCTTTGATAAGAAGGCTGGAGGATCCTGAAGTTCCTTGGAAATTTTCCCAGATTTTTCAATTAGAAAATCAAAAAGCCAAAGATTCACCCGGAAAGATTCAGCTTTAAGAATCTAATCTTTTCATAGAAACAAGAGAAAATTTACCAGTATGATTAATGATAAATCATCAGCTAGGGTTTGGATGATGTGATTGCCTATTTCATGGGCAACTAACTGACTCAGCCTTCCATCCTTTATAAGGTAGGTAAAATGAGGACCCAGATTGTTGGGGGGGCAATAAGTTGACTTTGTAAATATATACAAATAGAATGAGACTATTGCCCTATACATTGTAAGCCGCCCTGAGTCTTCGGAGAAGGGCGGGGTATAAATGTAAACAAAAAAATATATATATATATATTACCATGAGGATTATTTATCATTCTATCATTCAATAACTAAAATTTTCAGGTTGCGGGGGAGGGGGGGAGAGGAGCTTCTTGTCTAATCAATATAATTTTTGTTTACAAAGTTCTTATAAATATTCTCCCTGGGGGTCAATATATCAAAATCTCACTCCTAGCTTGTTATGAAGTATGTTCTATATCTCTTCAAGGTTGAAAACCAAATTAATAGTAAGCTGTACCAGGCTTGCTCAAATTGAAGGCTGCATGTTGCTTCCATATCATAGATCACGGGTGTCAAACTCAATTTCATTGAGGGTGGCATCAGGGTAGTGGTTGACCTCAGGGGTTCAGAAAGGGCCTGGCCAGGATGGGTGGGCCAGCTCAACATCACTCGTGTCAAGAGTGCCTGTGGTGGCTCAAGAGTTCTGCAAGCAAAAACGGCCTTGCAAACTCTGTTTTCAGCTGTAATGGCTTCCTTCAACTTTCTGCCAGCAAAAACGGAGATCAGTAGGGCTGCCCATAGCCCTGGCAAGCTCTGTTTTTGGCTTCAACAGTCTCCTACGACCCTCTTCCAGCAAAAATGGAGCTTGTTTTCTCTGGCAGAGGCACCATGGGCCAGTCCTTTGCTGTTTCCAGGGCAGTCCTGCGGGCCAGATCTAAGCACCCTGCAGGCGGGATCTGGCCCAAGGGCCTTGAGTTTGACACCCCTGTCATAGATGTTATGGAATGCAAGCATTGCCTTCTTGAGCTAAAGAGAGATAGCTCAGAAAACCTAACAACAGAAGGCTGTACAGCCAAAGAGGTGTTTTACACCTGAGTTTTTCAAGCCTGTAACAAAAACATTCAGTTGCATACAATTTTACTTGTATGTTTCTTCTAACAATTATCTAATTCATACTTCCATATTTCAAAGTAGGTAAAAGCAGATTCATGTACAAAGTCATTTTAATTTACTTCTACAAATGTCCATTTCTTGCAAAAAGTCAAAAACTATCTACTATTTTTCTATCAGCATTTGAACAATTTAAAAATGTTCCCATCCTTTTCAAATTTTTTAGTAAACATTCTACCAAAGTACATAAAATTAATCTAATTCTTCTTCTTCTTTTGCCATAGACATAGAAATTATAATCCATGGGTGTCAAACTCAAGGCCTCACGTTGCCATCACTTGACACATTATGACCTTTTTCCCTTCGTGGACCTGGGATGGGTGTGGCCTGGGATGGGTGTGGCCATCCGGCCCGTGGGATGTCAGTTTGACAATCAATCATTTCATTTTCATCAGACACAAATTCAACATTTAACTATTTCTAAGCCTTTTTTCCTTTAAAACAGCTATGCCTCTTTTATCTTTAACCATTATTTGCTATATTTTTTAAAATATTCTATATTCCAACTATAAAATATCTTCTTATTCTTTTTTCATAATATTCTTTTTTCTCATCCATAGCTTTTTTTACTAGATCATTTTTCTTTACTATAATCCAAGAACAGTACAGCAATCCAAGTATTGCACAAAAAGGTAATAACATCGTAACAATTTAATATGTGGTACCCTTCTATTAATAAATTTGGACTAAACCTTAGTAATTGAAAATATGATTTAAAGATATTTATCTTTTTAAAAAGATAAGTTAACATTGATTGTGGTAGCCAGGAAATCGCTTCATTAGAGGGTGCATTAATTAAGGGTGCACTAAGAAATAGAGTTTACACCTTAGAAAATATGTTCTAGGGTTTCAAATTCACAATGGTGTTGCCTAAGTGCTACAGGATTCCTTTATATTTATCATTTAATATTTCAGAAGGGAGGACATTAAAATATTCTCTGGAAAAAGCTGATAAGTAAGGATAACTTACATAAATTATATGCAGGTTGTCCCTTGATTCACTGAGGAGACAATATAACTTACAGGCTGCTGCTACAGTTCAAAATCTTTCTCATCTTTTAAAATAATCTCTGAGGCTTTTTTTCAAGCTATATTTAGAAAGAAGTTATGGGTCATGCCAAAATGGTTTGATATTAATCATTAATAATCTAATCATTAATTAGATTTATAATTATTGCATAATAGGAGAGGCAGAAACACAACGGGAGATAGATTCTAAGCTAGTAAGATATAAAGATGATAAGGGATCTGAAGGGAGGCTAACTTGTTCAATGAATGATTAAAGGATCTAGATGCCTAGCCTAACAAAGAGACGGCAGGGCAAGATAATTAGCCAGCAACTGTTTTCCCTTTACACAGTCACACACAGATAGAGATAGAGATAGACAGACAGATAGACAGACAGACAGACAGGCAGGCAGACAGACAGACAGACAGACAGACAGACAGATAGATAGATAGATAGATGGATGGATGGATGGATGGATGGATGAACAGAGACACAGGCACATGTATGCATGCATACACACAGACACATGGCAGGGAGTCTGGAGTCCTGGCTTTGGGAGTGGGGGGAGGAGGGGGGAGTTCCGACCCTGTGGAACGAACTTCCCCTCGGACTCCGACAATTACCTGACCTTAGGACCTTTCGCCGCGAACTTAAAACTTATTTATTTCATATGGCTGGACTAGCCTGATTTTTATTTTTATTAGATGGGTTTTAAAATTGTGTTATTTTACAGGGGAGTATGTTTTTTAACGTTTTGGGCATTTAAATCAGTTTTTTAAGGGTTGTTTTAAATTATTGTGTGTATTTATATTTTATCTGCCTGTTCACCGCCCTGAGTCCTTCGGGAGAAGGGCGGTATACAAATTAAAATATTATTATTATTATTATTATTAGGTACCACCTGAAAGCTTCTCCACTTCCCAAAGTCCTCCAGGAGCTGTTTTCCCTCTGGGAGGACCGGGGTGGGGTTGGGGGTGGGGTGGAATCAGTGGTGGGATTCAGCCATTTTGCACAACTTCGGGAGAACCGGTTGTTATCTTTCTGAGCAGTTTAGTGAACTGGTTGTTGGAAGAAATCATTAAGGCAGAGAACCGGTTGTTAAATCATTTGAATCCCACCACTGGGTGGAATCCCCTGCACACACACAAGCACTCACACACACAGGTTCTCTCTCACCCGCAGAGGGAGCAAGAAAGAGAGAAAGAAAGAGAGAAATACCCAGATATACACAAATACCCAGAGAGACACAAATACACATGTACGCACTAACTAGCTCTCTCATATACAGACACATATCCAGATACACAAACACAGAGAGAGACACAATCTCTGATGCCCCCCCACCAACCCATCCTGGCCTCTTCAACTCTCCTCTGACCCTGACTGAAAACTTCTCAGGCAGCGGGGACTACTCCAGACCCTCCTGGAGATCCTCAGTTGTCCATCTGCCTTGCTCACTCATCTGCAACACTGTAGAGCAGGGGCAGTGACTGACCTGGTCAGGAATTGCTGCTGGTGGTGGCAGGTGTAACCATTTAAGCTTTAGTAAAGTGTACTCTTCAGTGATGGGTTTCTACTGGTTCGCCCTGGTTCGGAAGAACCAGTAATGGCAGCGGCCGGAGGCTCTGCCCACCAACCCAGACATAATCATAGACGCTCTGTATATGCGCAGAAGTTCTGTGCATGCATAGAAGCACTGCGCGTGAGTGAAGCAAACACACACACGTGCACACTCCTGGTTCCAAACCAGTAGCGAAGTTAAGTGAAAACTACTACTGGTACTCTTGGCAATAAGTAGCCAGGAGTCTTTCTTTGCTAGATGACTGAGAGGGGCAGTTGACAGTTGGCTTGTTTATGCCCAACCTAAGCCAAAGCAAGAGTCAAAGTGAGCCAAGGTGAGGAGAATGAGGTAGGGGTGACAGGTTAGGGTAGCAGCAGTTAGGGTGGCTCTGGCTTGGGGCATTTATGGGCATCGGAGATAGGGGAAGTGGCGATGGCAGTGGCTTTGATTGGCCACTGGCAGGCCCGTCACCATCTTGCACTTCACACCTCACAGCCCCACGATTCTCCCTTGCCACCAATTGTGCCTGCTGCCAGTCATGTGCCAATCATGTGCCATATCCCCTGCCCATTGCCCAATTGGCTAGCAGTTACTTATATGGTGCAGCAAAGTGCCCGGGTAAAACCATGTCTTAAGGCATACATCAAGATGAACGGTTAGGGTTGAAGGGCCAGGAGGCCATTGGTGATAGAGAATTCCCAACAGTGGGCCAGTGGAGGAGGAAGCTCGCTGTGGTTTGATGGTTGGGAGTGAAGTGGGCATGGCCAGCATCAGTACATAAATGTCCTAGGCACAACCCTGATTAATGCTTGGGACTTTCAGAGTTGTTGGCTAGAGAAGAAAATAAAAAAGAATGCAACAACAGAGTATTTCTATAAAGAGTCAAATTTGATTCTTTAACTTCTGTCCCATGAAGGAGACAGAAGCTTTATAAATTGATTTAATTAGTTTGTGTAAATTTTGAAAACACGTGCATTTTCTGAGAAGACTGGAATTGTGGAATACATTGAGTATCTATGAGTTTCAGTTTGTATCATTTTATAGCAATGTAAATTATACCAATCTTTTACATCCTTTACATTTACCAAGCAAAATTCTGTTATTTGACCTTCCTCTCTAAACATTCATTTCACATTTTTATTTGTACCATGGCTGAATGCTTCCATAAGGAAAATTACCTATTGTAGCTGGAAATTCACCTGTACCAGGTGTGAAGGTGGGCACGAAAGCATACTAACTGAAATCTGAATAGATTTCCCTTATTACTATGGAACCACATTTATTCAGAGACAGGAGGTGAGAAACTTCTGTAAAAACTGTTAACCTTATCATCAACCATCAAGGAAACAAAATAGCATTCTTTATGCTTTCACTTAAACTTGTACTTGTACTTGTACTTTTTGCAGGAGATGAATTAATGTACAATTGTACATTAATGTACAATTACAATTAATGTAATGAATTAATTTGAGTCATTTCCGGCTTATAATTACACTATTAATTACATATTTAACATTCTCCTCCACACCAATATTTACAAAATCTTCTTCGGAAGCAAATAGTTTTACCACCATGCTTTTTGCAGCTCTCAGCCACAAAATAAAATAAAGTGAGAAATTGTGGCCACAAAAAATATTTGCTTTTCTGGTTTTAACCACTAAAGAAGCTATTACAATGTAAATAGAGAATTAGGTTTTTTTAGATCCACTCTCACTGTTATTTAAATGATGAATGAAAACCTGCTTTATGGAATGTTGTATCATTTTTATTGTAAAAAAGCATGTGTTACTGTATTTTGCATTCCTGTAAAAGAAATATTCTACTTTTGGAGATGAAAATTATAGTTTTACAAATATCATATTGCGGCTGAAATGAAAAAATGTATATCCTAAAAGAAAAACACAAAATGGTTTCTCTGCCTCTATATCATTTTTTGGCATATCTAATTTGTTCAGAGATGGAAACATTGCAATTAACCTGGCTGGTTTTATGCAGCTGGCAAGTTGTTCCAATCTGAAATCAGTAAAGCAGCCAAACAGAGGAACCATTTAAGGAAAGTTGTCCCCAGTGTAAATATTTTCATGGAATGGTTTAGGATGCCCTCTATTTAATAGGTATTTATTCTCCTTTATGCCCACATATTTTAAAGCATTATCTTGAATTTTAGATGAATGTTTTTTTTAAAAAAAATTACTATTTATTCCTTCCAAAATGTAAGTCAACATTGAATGCTTTCCTGGAGGACTTTCTAGAGGAAGAAATGATATCAAGAGACTTCAATCCAGGGGTGAAATCCAGCAGGTTCTGACAGGTTTTGGAGAACTGGTAGTGGAAATTTTGAGTAGTTAGGAGAATCGGCAAATGTCACCTCTGGCTGGAGTGGGGTGGGAATGAAGATTTTGCAATATCCTTCCCCCAGGAGTGGAGTCGGAATGGGGTTTTGCGGTATCCATCCCCTGGAGAGGGATGGGAATGGAAATTTTGCAGTATCCTTTCCCTGCCACACCCACCAAGCAACACCATGCCAACCAAGCTACGCCCACAGAATCAGTAGTAAAAAACAAACTGGATTTCACCACTGCTTCAATCTCTCTTTAATTTGATTGTCAGTTAATTTCATTGATAGAAAGTTCAGGATTGACCAATAAATAAAAGAAAAACAAAAGCAAAAACACAGTTAACACAAAGAATTATCTATCAGATCATTATAGTTAATTAAAATAATTATATTCTTGTGGAAATAACTACTGTATCTACAGCTCTGGTGAGTTCTTGTAAAGTGGATACAGAAAGCCCCTACATCTCGTTAACTAGAAGTTCTAGTCTGAATCTTTTACTAAAACTCCACAGTGCACCCGAGCAGGCTTATTAAAATTGCAATAGGTCAAAAATGTATTCAGGAGCTGACAGTAGTTTTCAGATATTTTGTTTAAAGAATCACCATGTTTGATTAGATTGCAAAATAAACATGCTAAATCTGTGTAACCTCACATGCCAACAAGCTACCCTAGATAGATAGATAGATAGATAGATAGATAGATAGATAGATAGATAGATAGATAGATAGATAGGACATCCGACAGATTTAATCAAAATTAGTGTCCACCTTAAGTGTTTCCTGGAAACATACAGTATTTCTGGCAAGTCGCCCCAAACATACAGTATTTCTGGTAACCCGCTCCTTCCTTCCTTCCTTCCTTCCTTCCTTCCTTCCTTCCTTCCTTCCTTCCTTCCTTCCTTCCTTCCTTCCTTCCTTCCTTCCTTCCTTCCTTCCTTTTATTAAAAAAAGAAAACCTTTGAACCAGGGAGACAGAAAGCTATGTTCAGGAAGTCTACTGAAACAAAAATATAGCACATACAAAATACCAGAAACATGACTTTAAAAAAGGCAGAAGAAATTAGAGGTTTCAGTTCTGTAAACAAAAGATAGCACCCCAAACAATAGAATGTTCCTATGTGAAGCAAAGAAGGTGATCATATTTAGTGGAAAAGTTCCAGATGGTATGAGAAAAATGCAAAGATAAGACTAGTCAAATTTCAATGGATTAGCCATGCCTTTTTAAAAAGTATAAAAATGAGTGAAACAGTGGTCTTTTAGAATCATCTCATATAAATAAATATGACACACCATGGGCATTCCACCTTGATTATGCTGGAATTCCATTTGCTTGACCAGAGTTTGAGCTGAATAGGCACGCATGAGTATGCGAAAAAATGCAGCCTTTGTTCAAGAAACAAACAACTAAAAATTATAATTCAACATCAGTTTCTACAGCCTGAGTCTCTGGATATACAGAACAAGTAGCAATTATAATCCTCAATATGACATGCGCATGGCCATCACATTTCATTCTTGGTTGTTCAGTTAATTGACTGAAAAACTGACTGATTTTTGTGAGTACTTATAAGACAATCATGTCTTGTTTATCTCTCTATCTCTCATCCATCTCTCAGCTGTCATTTATTTATCTTTCACCCATCTCTCATCTCTTTCTCTCTCTCTCTCTCATGTTTATTCTGTGTTTATTATTTCAATAAATAACTGAAGGCAACAAACATATCTAACATATCTTTCTCTCCCCTATTTTCCCCACAGCACCAACTCCTTGAAGTGTGTTGGTCTGAGAGTGATTGACTCAATTTCTCCAAGCAGGCTTCATATCTTAGGTAGGATTAAACTCATACTCTCCTGATTTATAAATCACTGCACCAAACATAAACCTTGCACCTCTTTTTCTAGGCTCACCAGAGACGGGGCGGGGGGCGGGGCGGGGGGGGGGAGGACAGAGAGATGGAGTCAGGTGTAGGAGACTTGGCTATTGTTGATGTATCTAAGATGGAGAGGGTAGCAATAGTTGACAGCGGTCTCCTCTCAAACCTACAGTAGAAAACATTCCAGTTGCTGATTCCCTTCAGCAAGGGAGGAAGGTCGGCTGTAGCCAGTGATATTTTTCAGGGTTTCCCACACATTTGCTGGTTCATTTTTTGGGAGCTGATTCCTCAGTTTTTCAGAGTTGTTTTTCTTTGCTGCTCTGATCTCCCTTGTTAATACATTCCTGGTCTGATTGTATGACATTCTATCTCTTTTCCTGTCGGATTCCTCTTTGGCTTGACATAGATGTTTGAGTTTAGCTGTGAACCAATTATTATTACTGCAGATGTGTAAGATATTGGTTGGCACACATAAGTCTTCACAAAAGCTAATGTATGATATCATAGTGTCAGTGAGTTCATCCAGGTCCACTGAAGCAGCTTTGAAAACACTCCGGTCTGTGTAGTCGAGGCAAGCTTGTAGCTTTAATTTTGCCTCTTCAGTTCAAGATTTCATTGTTTTAACTATTGCTTTTATGATTTTAAGTCTTTGTATACAAACAGGTACAAGGTGTATCATACAGTGGCCAGAGTGTCCCACAGCTGCTCTTGATAGAGAGCAATAGGCATCTTTTAATGTTGAGTAGAAGTGGTCTAAAATATTATTGTTAGATAGTTAATATAATGAATGTATCTTGGCAGTTCCTGGCTTAGGTTAGCACTGTTAAAATCTCCTAAAACAATGGGTAGGGAGTCTGGATATTTCTGTTCAGCCACAATATGCAGACAAATTAAATTCTTCATTTATGCAAGGAATATTATCAATTATATATTATCATTCTATGCCAGAAGCAATCATGTTTATAACCATGAATATACGTATCTTTCTTCCTTTATTTTGCAAGGCATTTTTCACTATCCTTTCCCATGTTAATGGGAATGGCAAGACTTCCAGTCCAAAAAATCTGGAGGGTATCTAGTTAGTGAAGGGTGATATGCGGTTTATAGGATCACATGAATCAAGAAAATTGCTTCTGCTTTGAGGAATTTAGAATTAGCAGTACTAGTAAAGTGGGGCACGGAAAGACAATTAATGGTGGGAAGACATAAAAAGAGAATGTGAACTGATAAAATTAACATAGATTTGATTTGATGTGGATTAAGTACTGAAATTTAAAATGTGAGGCTTGGAAAAGATTAAGGACTTTGTGAAATGCTTCAGATGGATGGATCCCTGTTACTTCCTCCATCTCATATAACATACTTTTGCTCATTCCAGTTAGATTTTGAATGAACTCTTTCTATACTCCCAGCCTCTTTTGGACTGCCATTTACAGTTATATTATTCAATCAGTAGAAAGGTCAGCTCATCTGCACTTTTGAGGCAAAGGAGGAACTGCCCTTTGCATGAGCAGCCAATAATGTCAGGCTCATCAGCATTTTGCTTTTTAACGATGCAATTTGCTTCATCTCCATGCAATTGCTAGGTAGCCAGCTGTGGCATTGTATCTGATGTCAAGGTCATACATCTGGGGAGCATGGTAGTAGCTCCAATCCTATGTACATGCCCATCTGTCTATCACCCTTCCCAGCAAATGTAAAATGCATTACTTCCTTGGTGTCAGAACAGTCTGGCCATTTAGAGGCTGTCAAATAGCAGGACTGAGCTCCAGTGAAGCTTTGAGGCTTTGGGAAACTATTGCCAGTCATCTGCAGGGTATTTGTTTAATATCCTCAAGCAACTTGGTGCCAGCCTAATGTGCTTAGGGTGTTGATTCTTAAGTGTGATTCTGCAACCTGCAGTTTTGACATATATAATGCATGTCAGGGGTTCCAGGTGATTTATAATATTTTAAATCATATAGAAATTTATTTTATTGGAAAAGTTTATAGTTGCTTATCTCAAGACAAGTTACAAGAAGAACAACAAAAACATAAGAAATGTATTCTGTGTAATCGCTAGGGATGAAAGGCAATTTGGGAAGTCCCCTAAAATCCCACAGAGATGAGTCTCAAGACAGAAGTTGTAACCCCACATAATCCTCATTGAAAGAACTATTTCTTCATTTATTTATTTTTTATTAAAGTGCTCCTGCTGTTCAGATACCAGGCTAGTTAAGAGTGGGCTGACTTTGCTTCCTCCAGACACATCCTGGCCTCCTGAGATTTTGAATATAGATTGAGGCCTGGTGCCACAATAGCAAGTCCCTTCTCAGAGAAGTTGTACAAAACCTATTCATCTCTCATCCATCTAATTCTCTTTTTCTACCATCTGGATCCATCTGATTGGTGCTTTATTACATTCTTCTTCTTCTTTTTTTTTACATACAGAAGAGATAAAACACAAATCAAGCTTTAGTACTTGTTATATTTGGGTATTGACGAGGCAGGAGACCAGGTTAGTGACAACAGCTCTTTAATATAGTGTGACCCAGCAAAACTCTGGAGAAAAACCTCTCCTTATATACACTTCAGCCTGAGGCTGCATCCAATCAGAGCGAGATATTTCCGCCTAAAACTCCCGCCAAAACTTACAGTAATACATTACACTCCTTCCCTCCCAGAAGGCACTTTGCCCATATTTGCATACTACTTCTCTACGTAGTCCTGCAGGTACGTGGGGCGTCTCCTGACTCTCCCGGACCTGCGCAGTTCACTTTCTGGAGTTGAGTCGAGCGTGCCGGAGGGAGTTTTCGTTCCTCTGAGCTCCTCCTCCCGGCCATCCGCCCTGGATTATTCGCCGGCTCGGACCTGCTGTCCTCTAGAGGGACCGGAGGGTGTCGCTGGACCTCGCCTGACTCAGATAAGTCTCTGTTTGGTTCTTTGCTTACGCTTTCTGTTTGTTCTCGGCTCCAGTCAGCTGTGGGGTTAATTAAATCAAAGTCAGGGCTGGTCTCGCCTAATTCTGCCTTATCGCTCAATCTGTTTCTTAATTGATCTATGTGGCGCCTCCAGATTCTGCCATCGTCTATTTCCACTAGATAAGATTTGGGGCCCGCTTTGTCTATGACTATCCCCTCTTCCAGCTAGGGCCGCGCTGTAATTATGTGCCCACACTGAGTCTCCTATGTTTAATTCTCGGATTCTATCTGGTTTTGTTTTGAACCCGTCCTGTATGTAGTTGGGTGTAGCCGGTCTAGTGGGCACCGTAGCTTCCGCCCATTAATAGCTCGGCTGGGCTGCGGCGGTGGCCACACAGGGGTCCTGTGTTGACAGTTAGAATGCGTCGATTTGTGCCTGCCAATCGCCGGGCCGCTTCGTGATAGCGCTTCTTCGCACTCCGAACAAAGCGTTCAGCAAGGCCGTTCGACGCAGGGTGGAACGGCGCTGAGAGGCATGTCGGATGCCCTCTTCAGCCAGGTACCCTTCAAATAATGCTGCGGTGAACTGTGGGCGTTATCGGACACGAGGGTGTCCGTAGCCCATGTGGCGAAAAGGTGTTTTAGTGCTGCAATGACAGCTCCAGCGGTTGTGGATTTCATTAGATGATCTCCAGCCATTTGGAGAATGCATCCACCACAATTAGAAATGTTTGGCCGTGGAAGGGCCGGCAAAATCAATGTGTATGCGGGACCAAGGGCCTTGGGGTTTCTCCCACTCCAACACTGGGGCCGTGGGTGGTAGTGGTCTGGATTCCTGACATACTTGGCATCGCCAACCCTGTCACTGATTTCCCTGTCCATTAGGGGCCACCAGACATAGCTCCTAGCCAAACCCTTCATCCTCACAATTCCTGGGTGACCCTCATGCAGGAGTTCCAGGACTTTTTCTCAGCTTCTCTGGAACTACCACCCTATCCCCCAGAGCAGGCACCCCTTGTACAGACAATTCTTTTTCTTTACAAACTCTTTAAAACGTCGCTCGCAGCGGGCCATCCCTTGAACCCAACCGATTACAGTTCTTAAAACAACGTCGGTAGGAGGCCCGAGCCACTTCCTGCGATGTGACTGGGCCAGAGTCCAAAGAGTCAATTAGTAGAACGGGTGCCCGGGTGGGGTCCTCGATTTCCTGGCAATGGGCATCTGCTCAGTGCGTCCGCATGCCCCAGCTCTTTCCAGGCCGATGCTGCAGTTTGTAGGAGTAGGCGGCCAGAAAATAGTCCATCTGGTCAGTCTAGGTGAGAGTGCTACTGGCGTTGGGCGGTCGCCAGCCAGTAACCCCAATAGCGGTCTGTGATCAGTGACAATTTCAAAGTCTCTCCCAAAACGTATTCGTGAAATTTTTCACCCTGACACTATTGCGAGAGCCTCCCTATCTAGCTGGCTGTAATTCCTCTCAGCCGGGACATCGTTCGTGAATAGAACGCTATAGGGGCTTCAGTGCCGTTTGGGAGTCTGTGGCTAAGTACAGCTCCTACTCCATAGGGGACGCATCACAAACCAATACTAACGGCAGTCTGTTGTTGTATTGTATTAACAGGCTATCGCTTGATAGCAAACTTTTACTGCCTCAAATGCCCTATTCTCTGACTTCCCCAAGACCAAACAGTGTTTTTCCAAGCAATTTATGCAGCGGTTCAGCAACGGTTGCTTTGTTTCTTAAAAATACAGCATAAAAGTTTACCAGACCCAGGAAAGCCTGGAGTTCTGTCTTGTTTTTGGGTGCTGGGGCTCTCTTTATCGCTTTGACTTTGCTCTCAGTGGGGTGAATTCCATTCTTATCTATCCTATATCCCAAAATTCAACAGATTCGACCCCTATCTGACACTTGCTTGCTTTGACTTTTAATCCTGCCGACCTAAAATGGCCAAAACTTTCCTTAATCGCTTCCCCAGTTCTCTTAAATCTTCCCTGATACCAACACATCATCGAAATAGGGCACGACTCCTGGTAACCCTTGTAGGAGTCGCTCCATCAAATTTTGAATAGCCCAGGGCTACACTCACCCCAAACTGTAACCGGGTGCATTTAAAGGCACCTCGGTGCGTTACAATGGTCTGGGCTTCAGCTGTGCTAGCATCTACGGGTAGCTGCTGGTACGCTTGTGCCAAGTCTAATTTGGCGAAAACTTGTCCGTGCCCTAGTCAGTGCAATAAGTGTTGCACTACTCGAACTGGGTAGGCTCTTTTGCAATGCTTTGTTCAAGGTAGCCTTGTAATCACCGCAAATCCTTATGGACCCGTCTGATTTTATAGGGGTGACGATTGGCGTCTCCCATTTGGCATGGTCAACTGGCACTAGTATCCCCTGGCTGACTAATTTATCTAACTCTTTGTCGATTTTGGGTTTGAGTGCAAAAGGAACCCTCCTTGCCTTTAACCTAATGGGAGCTATTTGGGGGTCTAAATTGAAGGAGATAGGGGTCCCTTGTACTTGCCTAAACGGTCCTCGAATACGCCTGCGAATTCCTCCATTAGGGCGTTTTGCAGGTTGCATCCGCTCCGGTGGACGCCAGTCACCCCATTCCCAACGCCTGAACCAGTCTAGCCCCAGCAAGCTTGGCAAGGTTCCTCGACTAACGTGATGGGCAGGGTCTTTTCGTATGTCCCAGACTTGACCTCGACGGTCGTTGTCCTCGAACAGGGATGCGGTTGCCCTGGTAATCCTGCACCCGGGCCGTTGTTTCTGTAGCTTGCGCTTTGCGATGTGGCAAGGCTTTCACAAAAGTGTCCCAGGACATGATTGTGATAGCTGATCCTGTGTCTACTTCCAGTCGGCACGGTACGCCTTCAATTGTCGGGTTTGTGAAGATCTTTTCTTCGATGCGGTAGCTGCGTGGTCTATGGTAACAGTCATTCGGTTTGACTGCGCTCTTTCTTTCCTGGCCAATCGCGGGTCGCCTCGCCGATCTCGCGCTCTGATTGGCTGGTTTGAAATTTCGGAATGTGGGGTTTGCATCTCTGACTCAGAGCCGCTCTGATTGGCCGATTTGAATTTTCGGCGGAAGGTTGGGGTGCTCGCAGACTTGAGCCAGGTGCCCTTCCTTTCACACCGCCGCAAATGGCGCCCTGAACTTACATCTTTGGCGCTGATGTCGCCCGCAACTTCCGCATTCCTCCGGGTCTTCCTTGTCGATTTTCCGTGTAGTGGACTTCTTCCTCCTCTTCGCTGGTTGACTCACGATAGGTTTCTTCGTGGTGGACTGTGCTCGGCTTTGCGCCCGCCATCGGCGTGAGTCGCTTTGTAAGGTGTCTGCTGCATGGTTGGACATCTCATGGGCTCTGGCTTCGTCCAGGCGTTTGCCAATGTCAGGTTGCTCTTGGCTAGCAACCGTCTCCTCAAACGGATGTCTCTGACCCCCCGTATAAGTTGTTCCAGCAGCTCTTCGTCCAGATCGCGGTACTCGCAATGCTTGGAGGCTTGTCTCAGGGCTGCCATGTAGTCGCTGGTAGACTCGCCTTCTTGTTGCCTGCGCCCCAAACTCGTACCGTCGAGCGTATTTGGACGGGCTGGTGCGTAGTGATTCTTCAGGAGGGTCTGAAGGGTCTGCCACGATACGGAGTGTAGCGGTGTTGGCTCCGCTAGGGCTTCTGCGACGGCGATGACTGCGGACCCACAGTGGCTTATGAAGTAAGCCCGTTTACGGTTGTCGGAGACTCCCTGTAGCTCGTTTGCCTCCAGGAAACTTTCGAAATGGGTCATATATATTCCCCATGTCTCCTGGGCAGGGTCAAACGGAGTGGGTGGCGTGTAGCCGGTCATCGCTGCATTCGCCGTCACCTTGCTGGGTTTGATTCTCGTAGTGAGTTCAGCTCTGTTCTGGTGCTCTGCCTCAAAATCCCACCTTCGTCGCCAATGTTAAGTTTGGGTATTGACGAGGCAGGAGACCAGGTTAGTGACAACAGCTCTTTAATATAGTGTGACCCAGCAAAACTCTGGAGAAAAACCTCTCCTTATATACACTTCAGCCTGAGGCTGCATCCAATCAGAGACGAGATATTTCCCGCCTAAAACTCCCTCCAAAACTTACAGTAATACATTACAGTACTATCAAGCAAAAAGCTGATGGAAATCAGAATCAGTCATCCAGATATTTTCCAGGAGGCTTAATATGCATGGAAAATGTCAAGTCACTGATATAATTTGCAGAAGCTTAGTTCCATGGTGATTCTGTTTGATAAGAATGGCTATTAATGCTACCTCAATGAACCTTTTTATGCCCTGCCTGACTTATGGGTGATTTCCATAAAAATCACTGAAGTGAAAATGATAAACTAGCAGGAGGAAGAGATATTTTCCTAATACCAGCTGTGTCTGTGTTATGGTTTTGGACATGCTCAGTTGACTTAATTTATTTCTCCATTACATTTAGCACATTGACCCTGGTTTTCCGGCTATCACTGTCAGCCTCTTGGCCTTCTAATTATGCTGACAAAGAACCTGAATACTGATTTAATATCAGAATATGGCAATTCAAGATTGCACTGTAGGATGTGGTGTTAAGAGGAAGAAATATTGTATAATTTTTATTATGTGTTATTACCTTATTCTATTGCACCAAAGTCAGCTCTTTTCTTTTCCCCTTTTCCCTACACTTTTCCCTCTTCCATTTTCTCTCCTACTTTACTGTTATTTTCATTTATATTTCTTTCTCTGTGTTTTATATTTTGATAAACTAATAAAAATTTGTGACTCGAGACAAGTAAGTAGTATATCTAGTCTAATGAACAGAAGGACAAAGGGTGACATGGTAGCAGACTTCCAGTACTGGAGAGGCTATCATGGAGGAGAGAGGGTTGAGCTACTTTCCAGAGCATTTGAGAGCAGAAAAAAAAAGTAACGAGATCCAACCTAGAAATAAAAAGAAAATTCTTGACAGTAGGGACTGGTACAAAGTCATTCAGCCAGCTTAGTGCCTAAAATGAAACTGTAACTGTTTGAAAAACAAAAATGTGAATCTCAACTTTTTGGGGTTGTTTTCCAGAAGTCATCTAATTATGCAAAGTTCTCCAGTGTTTCTCTTCTGTTCTTTAATCAGCCATTATCTTGGTTGTTAGTTCTTTCCAGAGAAATGGGTAGGACTGTAATGAATAGCATTTGGTGTATGTTGTCCAGAATCACAGTAGTAATGCCACTTCCAGATATATAAGGAGTAACAAAAACTCATTAGTGATGGAGGATTGATAAACTGAAAGAACTATTAGATTTGTGGAATTTGTTAATATAATTAGATGTTCAAGTATCACATTAGTTTGTAAAGAAAACCAATTATAAATAAATCTATTGTTCTTTCTTTCTGCAAAGATGTTTGTACTACTTAATTAACACTTCACCAGTCTTATATTAGTTTTTTTCCTCCACAGATTCTTTTTATTTCTCCCAAAAAATATTGGAACAAATGTCACTGCAAACACATCCCCAACAAGCAGAGAACACTTCCAGGGCCCTTGAGGGACGTGCCGAGAAGGTTGGGTTGTCTCACTTGTAGGCCAGGCCTCTACCTCCTCCTCTAAGCAGCATGAAAAGAAAAGAAAAGAAAAACAACATTCCTGTGCATTGGAAGAAGGCAGGCCATCCCTCTGGGTCTTTCTACAATCCCATCCATGTGCCAAGACTGCTTTGCGTCCAAAGGGAAGAGAAACAGGTGGTGGCATTGGCTTCTGATATTTCAGGGATCCTTACTCCACATCTAAAAACAGTTGTTGTATTACTTGCATTCATTAATTTTTAACAATCCATTTCAACCAAACTTTATAAAACACAAGAATTTTTCACAAATCAGAATCCGAGAAGGTCAATCCCTTATTTAACCACATAACAGGATTTTATACAAGATTTTATTTTCATTGGTTGGAAAGCTATTTACACCAAGTAGCATATATAACGATCTGGAAACAAAAGTAATTGAATTGAAATTCTGTGGAATTGACTCCTTTTCCCTGAACAAGAGATTTTGTAATTTTTCTTACAGTAGAAGCTTACAAATCAGAAATTAATCCCACACTCCCTCGAAAAAAGGGGGGTGAGAGAGAGAGAGAGAGGGAGGGAGGAAGGAGAGAGAGGGAGAGGGGGGAGGAGAGAGATTCTTGCGTTCTCCTGTTCTTCCTGTGTAATTTTGTGCAGGTGCAGACTGAGCTTCATAGAATGCAACAGTGTTATTTAAAAAAATATAAAAAAGAAATGAAAAATGATTTTTTTCCTTCTCATCATTTTCTGATTTCTAATGAGGAAGGTTATCAGGAAGAGTCCAAGATAGATTCCCTTATTACATTTTAAACTGGCAATGTGAAATAGACAAACCTTTCTTCCCATCAAGAATTTAAAAAACGGAAGATGACAAATATAAGGAGTCATTTCACTTGGTAATTCTCTGGTATTATTAAACAGTAAGATTGTTTAGATTTCTTCATTATTTTAAAAACAACTATACAGATTTGGCTAGTATGCTCTTAAGAAAATGAAAGCCACAAACATTTCCATGTTTACTAGAGAGCATGCTAATAAATGAAATATAAAAATAATGGAACAAACAATTAAAAGTCAGATAATTGATCCATTAAAAATTATACATCTCCCCATGGCACAATATATTTCTCAGAGTAGGTAATATACAGGTCTGCTAATTAATTATTGAAAAACCATTGGTTTTATGATTTTTTAATGTATGGATAAAACAATCAAGACAATCCCTTTTGCTCCTTTTTATATGCATATGTGCTATACTATTGGCATCTACCTCATTATTCCTGCTAGTAGTACCAGCATATATACATTTGGTAGTTAATGTAGCAGCAAAGCATAACCAGAATGACAGGAGGGAAAAAACATTTCTACAGCTAACAAAGCATATTTTTTATTTTTATGAAAAAATATATAATTCTGTATGTTTACATTACAAAAACATAGACAAAAATGCACAATGGGCATTAAAAAAGGAAAAAGCAAGTACATATAATAATATCACATTTTCTATGGATTTCAGTATCAATTAAAAAATACTTAGAAACGGGATTAGCGATAAGATCCTCTTAGCAACAAGTTAATTAAGGATCAAAAAGTTACTTGTACATTACTAATCAAGTGTTTTGCATATAAAAATTGGAACTCTTAAAATTTCCTGCCATTTAACCTCTGCAGGTTGTATTCAATACTATTATACCCTACCGTATAATCATTGTAGGTTTTATTATTACTCAGGGGAAAAACAATTAAAAAGATCACTCTTAAGAAACAATGTGCAAAGGATATATAAAGGCCTTGTTAATTAGAAAAAAAATTACAAAGAAAAAAATAGTCCAGATCTTTGATAGTTGCATAAGTATGCAACAGTGCAACCTAAAAAAGGCAGCAGGTTGAAATTTGCCTAAACTGAAGATTTCAAGGACCTTATAATAATCTTGCTCTGCTTAGTAAACATTTCTTTTTGCTGTTTAAATCTGGCAGAGTTACAGCAAGAATAGAATATCACAATGATTACATTCTTATTAATACAGCTTGTTTAGTTAACTAACTTTGGGCAAGAGAGATACGAAAGGTCCATGTTTCTCCTAATTTAGGGAATGCCTAAATACCAGTGATTGTCCCTCCAATCTCCAACAGTCTTTCTATTATCATTTATAGCACGATTGCACTATACTTTATTGAAGGTTTACTATTGGAAATATCAAAAGATTTCCATTGTATAGGATAGTGTTATGCCTAAAATGTAACAGGTCCATAGCCTTGATAATATGAAACAAACATTGAAACTACCCCTCCATTTTTTCTTTTTCTGAAAAAGGTCTTGCTATTACTTACAAGAAGTATCTAACCCAACTTAGCTATTTATCTAAACCATAATCTATCAGCATTGCCACAAGCTGGAAAGGAACTTTAAGGTTTTGGTTACTACCTTTAAAGCGCTCCATGGCTTAGGGCCTGGGTACTTACGGGACCGCCTGCTGTTACCTCATGCCTCCCACTGACCCGTACACTCACACAGAGAGGGACTTCTCAGGGTGCCGTCCACCAAGCAATGTCGGCTGGCGGCCCCCGGGGAAGAGCCTTCTCTGTAGGGCTCCTACCCTCTGGAACGAGCTTCCCCCGGGCTTACGCCAAATACCTGACCTTCCGACCTTCCGCCGCGAATTGAAAACACATTATTTATTCGTGCGGGGCTGGCTTAAATTTTATTGGTTTTAAATTTTTAAAATTTTTATTATTAATTTTTAATGGGTTTTAGTTTTTATGTTCCAAAGTTTTAGGCCAATTATGTAATAAGTTTTTTAATTCGTATTTTAAATTGTATATTACATTGTTTGTTTTAACTTGGCTGTACACCGCCCTGAGTCCTTCGGGAGAAGAGCGGTATAAAAATTGAATAAATAATAATAATAATAAAATAATAATAATAACTATGATTCTCCCCCCCCCCCCAAACATACATTCATCCTAATGTCTTTCTTTCTTTGGGACTTTCAAATTCCATCTTTTGAAGAAGCCAGAATCATATGTTAGAAGTAAAATCAGATTTCCTTTTCAAGTTTTTTATCTCCAACCTTTGAGAGAGAGTAAATGATCAGTTCTGTGACTTATGGGATGTGTTCCTGGGATCTAGAGATTAAGATTAAATATCTTCAGTTTAACAGATTATCTTGGTTAATAATCAATTTGAATTTACATTCTTACCATTTTTTCTTCCAAAAAACCCCTCCTGAGGCAGCTTTGTCACCTGATGCTTTATTCATTTTTATTTTTGCCTAGATCACTAAAAGAGTGATTTATAACCATTATATAATTCTGCATTGCAGATTTCTTAAGTGTAAAAGGAATTGAATCTCAATCACAGTTGTGGATGGAAGCCATCAGGTCATGAACCTCAACAAAGATTATTTTTCTAATTAAGTTCCTTTGAGATAGGTAGACTGCCAGATTTCCAATGAAAATAATATCCACCCATCAGTGGAAGGAAATGAATGTATACCTGACAGATGTCTACATAGATCCTAAAAGCAAAGAAGGCTGAGCAACTTCATGTTGTAGAAGAGAAAAAGCCAAATGAATATTATGACCTCATAGTATTAAATCCTAAAACTTCAAAGATTGTATTTTAGCAGCATTTTTCCTTGCTTACAAATACCACAAAATAGTTTAACCAGTAAAAATACTGGAATGATGAAAATGATTCATTAGTCCCACTTTTCAAACTGGTGCTGCTTCTTTCTTCTTTCCCTGGCAGGATAACCCATTCTTCTCACAGCAGCTCTGATGGGAGGATGTCTGTATGCAGGAACAAGCAGGCATTGCCCTTCATTCCATATTTACTTTTATGTTTTGGAAAACAGTCTTTACTCAATTTACTACAGTGAGGGATTGATCCAGTCAAATGTTCACAGTCCATTTCCCCTATCTCAAAGTCTTGCATATGAACTCCAGCGACAAAACAGAACATACAAAGAGAAAATGAGTAAGGGGGAAACTGAGAAAAAAATCCATCTCTGGATGGTTATAGAATAGTTTGGACTATAATCCCCAGAACTGATCTGCAAAATTCAAACTACAATTTAAACACTCCTGAGTTAAACAGCGGCTTGAGTTGTATTATGAAGAAGTCATTTAGAAAATGATCTCTATGTGTTATTCTCCAGGCAAATTCTCAGGATGTTTCTGAACTTGGCAGATTTTTTTTTGTAGAAACAATTCCAAGCAAAGAAATCTACAACAATGTGGTACTGTAATAGGACACCCATATCTTTCTATGCATATCATGTAGATCTCTTCTGGGCAAACAAACAAACATATGGGAAAACAAGGCTTGAACCAGGCTAAGACTTTAAACTTAGAGTGCTTATATTTTATATAATTTATACTCTTAAAAGAATAAAATGATTAAAATAATGCATATGGTCATAGGCTTTGTGGACTTCCAGACATAGTTCAGTTATTGTTATCTGCATTCTAAAATTTGTAGCAGAATTTGTAGCAGAAAATTAACTTAACATAGTGTAAGCTGTCCTGAGTCTTCGGAGAAGGGCAGGATATAAATTCAAATTAAAAAAAAAACCCTCAAAAAACCCCATTCCATTAAACAATATTCTGCTGTGTGAACTTTCCGATACAAATATCTCAACTGTAACAGCCATAATGTTAAAGTTTCCTTACAGTGTATCAAAGTCTCAATTTGTAAAATAATAAGCATCATGATTCCGTTTTTAAATATTATCTGAATGGAAAAAACTTTACTTAAGACAATAGGATGGTGTCCATTGTCAGTTGTTCATTAGGTTCATATTATAAGTAGTCAAAGGTTGATGCAAAGTACTTGCATCAAAGAAACATTTCCATTGACACAGCAATGTCCATTTTAATGATATTCCTTTAAATTTGTTAATGATTGGTTGAAAGACTAAGAACTGATGTACTATAACTCATTAACTTGAAGGAAGAAAAGAAGGGTAATATCTCGGTAGGCAACATCAGAACTAAGGACAATTAGGAAGCATGTGATAGCAAGACGGGCCAGCATTTTGTAGAGAAAGCTTCAATTCTCCACCCATTAACAAGACACATGGAATAAAAAAGGCTAATTATTTCATCTCTAGATAGAGGAGTCTTGTAATGCAAGAAAAACATCCACTGTTCCTCCTGCTAAAATATCTGACATTTTCACTTTCGTGAGGGTTATTTTATAAACAATTGCAGCCATGAAGGTACAAATCATCTCCAATAGGTCTCTTGACACTTCCAATAATGTTATTTGTTACCTGGAAAAGAGCTGTAGCCTAAATTGTTTTGTCTCTACCTCCCCATCCCCATTTTTTTCTCTTGTAGCCCACCATCTAATAAAAAGAAATGTGAAAGGCAAATGCCACACTTCTCCAGAATATGACAAGCATTCCTTGTTTGCTGAGTTGTTGATCATAAAAGCAGCCCTGCGTTATCTATCTCCCCCAATCATGTCCCCATGTTTTTAAATGAGCTTGGCATTTTGCCAAGTGCTGGCAGCTATAGGAAAGAAAAGGTAATCTTCTTCCCACAGGCATTTTATTTGCTATTAGAGTTCCTTTGTTTCAGGTTGTGACTGTCTATGTGCCTCTCATCTATAGATCTCTTTGAACAGCAATTGGCAATTCTTTAAAAAAAAATTCCTCCACGAAGAAATCTTCCTTCATCTTGAGATAGATTTGGAATGGAAGACATTTTCCTATATCCTCTACACACTTATTTCAAAAATTCATAACTGCTCTTAATTTCTCTATTTCTTTTAAAAGGTGTACTAATGTTTGAAATAATGAAAAAGCAAGTTTTGGCTCAAGCTTTCTGTCCTAGCTTCTAGTTCAGATAAAAGGTCTTTTATGAAAGGTACAGCTTTTGAAGTATTATTTCACCATTAATTCTTAACTTGTGCCTTCCTGTACTCTTCCAGTAAATTGGACAAAGAATTGGGAAAAAGGTAGGGAAGGGGCTTTTAGGAAATACTACAGATGAATCATAGGAAAGGCATCATCGGAAAGGATTCTTACTCATACTTTTTCCTCCTTCTGAAAAAAAACTGAGATAATATCTGATTATTCTGAATTAAAATTGGTACAATCAAGATTGTGAACTTATTTTTGAATTAATATGCTGATTACATATATTCTGGTTACACATGCATTCAGTTTGCAGTTATCGTCACTGATTACAATGATGCTCCACATTACATGACCTAGGATTTGAAATTTAAAATGATGCATGATTGACTGTATGACTCCATCCTTTGACACTGTGGTTAATATAGGAATCTAATGTGAGGGATTACCTGTTTAGGTATCTCTCTCAGGGCAGTATCATTCTCAAAGCTTCTGTTCAGCATTGCATTTTGTCAGTGAATCAAATGTTGAGCAATTTCTGTCACTGCAACACTTGAGCCTCACACAAATGAATTTACTGACCAAAACAGTAGAACATATTTGCCTTACAAAGGCAAATCATATATATTCAACTATCTGTGGAATATTTATATTTTTGGGTAGCCAATTCATGCAAATTGATCAAATGCAGTAATAAATTACTGAATATAAATCTGAATCCAGAGGGAAAGGAACCAATGCTTCACAATTATGGCATAAAGATCTGTGGTCTTTGCTTAAAATAATTAAAATGCAAAGAATAAAAGTTTCATGGAACTACAAAAACTACTGTATAAATTTTATGCCTAAAATATTGTGCCAAGGAATTTGTACCAAAAAGTTGGTTACTGTGCACAATGTTGATCTGAGGAGGGACAGGAAACAAAGTAAGGTCTTTTGTCCACCAGTAGTTTCCTAGAAATCTTATGAAGCTACTTCTGGCTTCTAAGCTCGCTCTCTCACACTAGAGATTGTTTAAACATTTTCAAGTACAGCAAATATTAGCTATTCTCCCTCAAGAAACATGGGTTACTTTCTCAATAATGACTTGTATTGCCTTCTAGATGCATCCATTATTTTATTTATTTATTGGATTTCTACGCTGCCCATGTCATCCGGAGATGACTCATTGGAATCACTGAACCACTTGACTGATCACATTAATGAAGGCCTGTGTGATGCTAGAAGTGACCAATGAGGAAATGGCTACAGATTCCAATGTCAAATGTATCTTTGCTGTAATAAAACAGCATTAAAATACAAATAATTAACGTGAAAAATACAATGTTTCATGTATATGCAATTGTATTTGCAGATATTGCATTAAAGGTGGGCTAATCTCACATCAACAAAAAGAAATTAAAGACTATATATATATATATATATATATATATATATATATATATATATATATATATATATATATATGAATGTTCATCAAGGAATGTGTGTATGGTAATATCTACAGCTTAATTGCTGTAGAGCAGCAGCATTTTTAAAAATATACAAAGCAAGAAATAGTCTTGTCAAGAAATAGTCTAATATTGCGCTTCATTATTCTTCCATCAATGCTTGAAACAAACCTCAGGAAACTGTACTTTTTTATATAAACTATCTAATAAGTAGAAAATATTCCTATTCAAGTTAAGTCCTAAGAAATGTTAATATGAGTCACCATTTTCAGGTTTTTTTTAAAAAAAAGGTCTAATATATATTGTTTATTTTTTATTGTTGAAGCAGGCTAACTTAATTATAACCATGTATAAAGTATAAATCTATTTCCACTGTTCATAGTTAATTAATTTTACTTCAAAATGAAGCCACAGAGAAGTGGAGTATAACACTGATTATAAATTATATGCCTGAGGCCAATGTTCCCCTGTTGCATTATAAACACCACAGCTTTTTGTGACGCTTTAAAATAAATGTCAGGTTTAAATTTTAAATGTGCAAGGTTGATCACTTTAAAAAAGTGATAGTCATTTAAAAAAAAATTACAGTGGCACCATCCTATTTACCAGCTGGACCTTCATTTCTTGAAGGCTGTTCATTATCTTCTTCTGGTGCCCAACAAGTGTGATTCCAAGATGCCTCAAATCCCTGTATGAAGAAAGCACATGTTGATTCCAAAGGCTGATACACTGGGATGTATATTGATCTGTTTTGAATATCCATGTTTTCAAATTAAATCACTTAAATCAGTTCATAAATTATAAGCGTTATTTTTAAATCTGTCTTTTCTCCTTTAACTATTGGAGGATACCAGGATTTCTTGCTATTTCTGAGACAATATCAAATGAGAAAGCTCTTCTTGAACTCAAGAAATGTGAGAAAAATGAGTGATTATGGAAAAGAGAGAGTAAATTATTTTTCTACTAAGCCATTCGTCCTCATCCCACCCCACAAAATCAGATGAAAATATTTTTGCTGTTAAGAAATATTCATAGTCACAGACAGATATAAGCAGTCCAGTAAAAGTTTTAGCTTTTAATCGTCATGTCTTTGTTTTTTCACTCTGTAAAAAAGAAGGATGAAATGGGGCATCACAGCCCATTTTAGTGTAGTTTCTGGTGCTACTTTTCCTTAGGGAACAGAACAGTGATCCTTCCTACAGGTTATCCTTGAGTTATAATACTTCACTTAGCGACTGTTCAAAGTTACAACATCCCCACAAAAGTACTTATGACCAGGTCCCAAAATGATGTACATTGCAGCATCACAGTGGTTGTTTGCACAACTGCAGACATGTTGCAACATGCTCCTCTACTGCCATGCCTGACAGCTCCACACTGCCCATGCTTATCTTCTGTGCAGCCTTGGATGTTGGAGCCTTGATCCAGCTAGGCTGAGAAGCCCTGGGCTGGTGTCTCCTCTTCCCAGCCTCTCTCACAAGCGATACGGCCCTGCCCTGCTACTTGCTGGGCGGACGAAACCGCCCGGATTTCACAAATGACGTTACTGTAGAGCTGGAAAGCTTAGTGTGACAGCCACCGGCTTTCCTCACTTGCATGAGGGGAGAGAAGAGCATCTTGAGCTGCGTGGACAAATGCCGCAGAGCTGGAAAACAGGTTTCTTGCAATTTTATGTGAGTGTTTTTAGCAAGCAAGGGGAGCAGGGCAGTGGTGTACCAAGCTCCCAGCTGCGCGGTGCAATTAATGAAATTCAGCTAGGTTCAGCTAGTGGCGGGATTATGGTTAGGGTTTTGCATGATTCATTCCATTACATTCGTAACTTGAGGACTATCTTATAAGAACAACAAGGCATGCATAGGTATTCCTATTTTCTTTTCCTGTGCCTTGAGGAGTTGGATTGCTTATTTCAACAGGTAGATTACGTTCAACTACTCCATTAAAGCCTACATTTGCTTAAATTAGGAGGAACATAAAAACATAATCTAGTCAAAAACGCAGGACAAGTAGCATTTCAAGATAAAGGAATTGCAGCATCTGAGAAAGCATGTAAGATTTTATGTGTGTTAGATTTTGGTTTGTAGCTCCCTGCCCATTATTTAAACCATATAATTTAGACAGAACAATGGTCTTATTGTTATAGGGCAACTTTTTGTAGAAAAAAGATCATACCCCTGGAGCTGATCAATCACATGCATGGGCTGGTATTGACTAAAAAAGACAAACATAATTTCTGGGACTCCTTCATTTATTCTTCTGAGAATTTTATAAGGAAAATATGAATTGCATATTTATCGACTAAATAGAAATTATAATAGCAATAGAACTATTTGTAGTGGAAAATCAGTACCATTGTGTTATTTTCTTTAGATAATTTTTTCCCACTGGTTATTGTAAAAATTTCTATTTCCTTAATAATTGCATGTATGTATGTATGCTTGGTATATGTCTGAAAACAACACTTGCCTTCTACAGAATGAAGAAAATAATCTGTCCATCTATTATTCATTTGCAATCTCTACTTTGGTTGAAAACTGGCATATAATTTTTTAAATACACATTTGTGTATATGCATGTATCTAGATGTGTACACACTGTCACATACATACATCCACATGTATTGTTTCTTCATAACAACCATCCTTGGTAGTATCCTCAAAGCCAGCTAAAAATTTCCCAGTAGTATATTTTAGTTATCTGACAACCACAAGACTAGCTAAGCAGTATAAACATCAGAGTAGAATTAAAAGGGAGAGATTTGAAGTGTAAACTTGTGGATATATGTATTCTTAATCCAATTTTTTACTTCTTTTCCTGAATGTCATCATTTATTGACATACTAGTGTAGAGTTGGTTTATATCAAAACAAGTATTATAGATTGCTAAGCATTGTAGCAATGTACAATGTAGCAATGCTAAGTATTAAGTATTGGTAAGTAATATTTAATTTATGGTAGATATAGATTTTGAACACATTTAGTATTAACACTATATACACTTGAGTACTGTGAAAAGTAATATAATCCCAATTAAATCAAAGGATACCCTGCCCCATTTACCAGAGTTGCTAATTGTGTTTACTGAAGCATATTCTGTTTGAGTTACCACTACAGAACAATATTTTGCTTGAATAAGGCTCAAAAAAATTTCCCCAGGAAAATTTATTGTATTATATTGTCATACTGTTGACACTATGATCAAGTCCTGGTACAAAAAAAATGGTAAAGAAAACTGAAGTTGCCCCACAACATTATTATACTTTTAAAAGGTAGACAGTGTAACTGAAAAACTATACATACTTAAAAATGTTTATTTTCACAACTTGTAATTCGCAATTTGTGCAGATTTGAAAAGCATGGATATCTTGCACCTGAAAGGATAGCATTTGATATGTTCAGGAATGCTCACAGAGTATGTGAGACAGTTTAGTCAATTAAGTTTTCAGTTCTTGTGGGAGGACATAAAGCGTTCATCTGCTCTTGTTGTTTATCCTTTCTAAAAGAAGCCATGGTATGATAATTGATTTTCAAATATATACATGTCAGCAGATGAAGAATAAGGTTAAAAAGCAAGAGCCGGTGAATTCCTGATATTTTTTCCATAAAGGGACTTTGTTTTTATTAAAAACAAACATTTATTTTAAAAGAAAAATAAAACAATTACAATGTAACACAACACAACACCCACACATATTTATAAATTTTCAGAGCCGTCCACTGGATGAAAAGCAACAAGGTATCCTGAGATTCAGTATGTATCTTTCAAAAGAGAGTTGTGATGAAGTCCACCTTTTGTTGTTAGCCATTAAAGTCCAGTCAAGTATGCAATTTTAGAAGCCAGTTTCATTATTTAGCTATTCTTGAGGATTGTTCTGGCACTCAAAATCATCAGAGATTGTCCATAAATTTAGAAATAGTTGCTCGTTTTTCTGTGAGAACAGTCTGATAATCCAGATGGAAGCAAGGGTAGAAAACGGGATCCATCTCTCACTAGAATTAGAACTACATGACAACAATAATATTGGAACATACTGGCTTCAGGTCATTGAAGAAGGATCTGGAACAGAGCACAGGACTTGGGGCAACTGCTATGGGATCTATTTGTTACATTCAAAAGGCATCGCTTTTGAGAATATGAAAAATACCTTGCTAGCTGGCAAGCTTATTAATTATAACTGAAAGAAAGTCTCCAAGATTTTCAGATTGAGGATAATTTAAAACAACTCCAAAAAGTCATTATGTATTCCTTTGAAAGAATCTTAAGTTTGCCATTCATACTTAGCGTTTGCCACGCAAACTGCCATACAATCTTAAAAATCTTGGTACAGAGGCATTATCTTTCTTGCTTAAACAGAATGGCTTGCCTTCACAAACACTTAGATCCTCATTTATAATAATCAGACTATTATTCTATGTAATCTTCTACTTGCCTGGGCTCAAATTTCAAGATAGAAGTCCTGGGAAATCAGCAAAACCAAATAATGAATTTTAAACAATGTTGAATGTTGAAATCTATTTTAAAGCTCTGAGTTTTGATTTTATCTGATCTCCCCAAGTCCCAGCTCTGGAACAACATGAATACTCAACCCTGGTAAGTACGTTACAACACATTTAAATCCAGACATTTTCCATATTTCTTTCTTCTTCTAAATAGTTAACCACAATCTTTTGTTTTCTGGGAAATTGAAAATTACTTAGGGTTTAGAATAAAGATGCATATTTTCCATCCAAACATGTTCTCAGGATTTCAGCTGTTATAAATAATTTGAAACTTTTAAAGGCCCCATGCTTTTTCTTGAAGCTGCTGCTAAACATTTATCCTTAACAACATTCAGAGTAAATTGTCACAATTTCTTTTGTTCTAGGAAATATTTGAGAAATTCAACAAGAGATTCAGATTAACATGATAATTTTAAATAGAGGTTAATCAGCCATTTGGAAGTTATTTTTTAAAAAAAATTAAACTGGATCTTCATTGTGACCATAGATTTAGAGTTAATGGCCTATTGGCCTAATACACTTTTTCAACTCTATGATTCTATGACAAATAGAGGTATATAACCTACTGGTTTCTTCATAGAAATTGACTAATCCAGAAAATGTTGCAATTATATGAAATGAAACAATTACTCATTTATTAATAAGATTGAGTTTTTATTGTATACATTTTCTTTTGTTGTAATAGTTGGGGTTCTTTTTTGTTTGCAAATTTACATTTACAATAAAGATTGACTAATCAATTGATTGAAAGTAATTTTGTTTTGGTCTTTCAGTATCTATACATGAAAATGTGTTTTACACATACACATATGGACCGAAAAGTATAAAAATACAATAATATAGAAACTTTATTAATCAAGTAATTGAATGTTTTGTCTATATCAAATAATCCAAGCAGGCTTCAAATAAATTCTCATAGCCAATTTATTTACAAAATATAAACTGTGATTCAGAAAGTATATCAGTGAGCTTTGATTTATCTGTTTTATCTTATATTTTAATGTCTCAAGTGGACTTCATGGATTTTCCCAACAATAAAAATTAAAGCATATTTTAAAAACTGAAATACGAAAATGATAGCTGATGAATTCTAAAAGTGACATTATTTATGATAGGAATAATGGACGGAACAAATTAAAGATACAGTTGGTAATAATAAATCACCTAGGAATGTTTTGATGTTTTGTTTTTAAAGTAGATGGATGGTTGGCTTAATGTAAGATGCCAGATATACTCAACTGCTACTCAATCTGATGAGGTAAAAATTATTCAACAATGAACTAGTCTCCAAAATGAGTAATAGGAGGAAGATATTGCTTTCAAATCTTTCCAGAATTCATAGAATCATAGAGTTGGAAGGGGACATTTTGGCCATTAGGTCCAATCCTATTTTCAATGTAGGAATCAGTGGTCAGAAATATACACAGTTTTTGCACAAAAGCTGAGCAAGAAGTGCATGCCCTTGGTCACCCTTGACTTTGGGTTCCAAGAAGCTTAACCTAAAATGGGGCCTGGTTTATATATGCAGCAGGCTGCTGGGATAGAAGAATCTATACCATTTCAAATGTAAGAGTGACTATAAAACTGGACCAGGAAGAAGATGCTAAGCATCCCATTTCTGTGAAATGCTTATACTCCATTTTCAGGGAACTTAAGACAGGAACATTAAAAACTTTATGGCAGTCTAAAGAAGAATCATCTGAACACTCTTTCTCATTTAGGACTTTGTCAGAGCCAGAACTTTAATGTAAGGTAGCATAACAAATCCCTTTCATTCTTATGGCTTTATGGACAGAAGAGTTTGAGATGGATTAGCAGAATGATGCAATCCTAATATTTTATCTATGAATAGTTTCCATACAATATTTTTTTATTATATATCTAGTGTATAAAATAAAGAAAAATGTTTTTCAATAAATTCTGGGATATTTACGGTGATAGGCGATACGAATATGGAGAAAGAGAAATCTGTAATCTTCATTCTATAACTATTCAGCCCAACCCAGTCCAAATCTTATCTTAATTTTCTACTTGAATGATATCAACAATCTAATTTCTATTAGAGCACATTTATACAATACAAATGTAATATTCTTGGCTTTCACTAAGAATTCTGAAATTATAATTTGGTTGAGTACATCAAAAACTCCTTTCTAAAGATCCTAAGGCCTGCACACAGAAAACTATAGGTCTCAAAATTCTGGGATTTGTAGACACAATTTCAAAGGCACTGGGTTGGAGAAAAGCAGAATGTTGAAGAAATAAACCTTCAGCCTCTATAACACATAATTTATAGCTTAATGACATAATTCGTTTAATATTCATTTTAACAGTTACCTTTTCTGCATGATTCTGACTCTGATCTCATAGAAAATTCCACTAGTATGAACTCCTTTACAATCATTATGTATATATGTATATATGTATGTATGTATGTGTGTGTGTACATATATATGTACACACACACACACCCACACACACACACACACACCCCACATGGAACCTGAAATCAACTGGATTAAATTTTAAATAAAGCATTAAAATCTGAGGATGAAAACTTCACTAAAAACAGCAGAGAACGTTATTTGACATGTTTAACTCAGTTAAGGGATAGTATATTCCACCTAGTTTTAAACACGTCTACTTGTAAAAAAGCCAACATCGTTTAAAATTTGATTAATATTGTGTACTTGTGTTAATTTGTACAATACGACAAGTAAAAAAATGAAATTATTTCTGGGGCATGATGTTTAAAAATAATATTTTTATATAATTGAAGGGAAAACATGACATCCACAATCAAAATTATAATAAATGCTAAAGAAATTAATAATTAGTATAATAATTGATAAGGCACAAATTAATGTCCATATTATTTAACATAAGTGCAAATACCCAATCTTTTATATTTCATGAGATTGAAACAGAAAAATACTTGTAAACATACAGGACATACCTGACTTAATACCTGATACATACACAACAGACAAGAGAGTATCAGAGAAATCCAAATTTATAACACCAGTGCAGGAATTCTGAAAATTCAACCTATTTTTCTTATTTCCTTTTCATAGTTAAGATATTTTCTAAAAGTAAATTCTGTTTTTATGTTTGATGCTTTAGAAACCCTAGCGGTACTATATCTTTATTGTTAAATTTGACTACTGTTATTAGACATAAAGTCAGAACTGGATCTGACATTATCCAATAAAATAGACTCTAGAAACAAATGGAAAATATTGAAAAAGCGGACGCAGGTTCAGGGAAGATGAAGTATTCAAGCACAGCCAGGGAGCTATGACACATTCATCATATTCCACAGTTTAAAATATAAGCAGGGAGATGTTTGTGTCCTAATTTTCATTCTGCTGCTGAGAAGAAGTCCTCTGATGTTAAATCAAACAAATAAATAAATAAATAAACCATATACTTTTAACTGAACAGCAGATTGTTGAAGATCTCCCGTAGAGCCAGGATTAATTTGCATCCTTGAGCAGTAAGAAGAGAGAATGTTGTGCTTAAAAGAGTTGTGTGTGCAGACCAAAAATACAATGCAAATCATTTTTTTAAAAAAGCAACCTAACGTAGATGACATTGACAAGTTTTTTTTTTTTAGTTTGGAAGCCAGAGAAGCCAGAGGAAATAAAGGCATTTATTAAATTTCATTATAATTGTAGGGAAGTGAGGGAAAGGAACACTTTCACATTTTTTTTTTGTAAAAAGAAACAAAGAAACCAACCAACCAACCAACCGTGAGTTCCTTTTCCCACACCTCACTGTCAGTTTGGCAAAGTTGCCTTTAAGAGAAAGGGTTCCATATCTTGCTATGCATCAGTCAAAACCTCTGACTTTGCTGCATTTTAATCAAAATTGTTAGTTTGGAGTAGGGTAAAAATGTGATCCTCCTGCTACTGTCACTCTCAAATGAAAGCCAGGAATGTTCTTCTGGATTTTTGAACTTTTCTCTCAGCGATGTTCACTGCACAGGTTTTCCTATTGGACCCTTTTCTGATTTCACAGAGAGGAAACGAGCCTTTACTTTTAAAGTCTGGAATGTGTCAAGTCTCTGAGTTAGGTAGAGATAAGTGAAAGCCTCTTCACTTGCAGAGGCATACTTATATTTCTGTGTCCTTGTAAAGGAGAAATATATCCCCTCTTAACATAAGCTTGCCTCATATCACTGCACAAAGACAAAGGAAATATTCGTTCTGCTCACATTTTAATCTGAATTTATGTAGTCTGAATTTCCTAAGTCAAGACATAGACTGAAACTTATATATGCTGAAATTTCTCCGTTATAATGTAAGTTAAAAATATACAAAAATGTGTATGTTACAAAAATGCAATAAATTTGAAAAATATCTTTGAATATAAATATATATGTACAGACACACATACATACATATACAATTTTTCAAAATGTTGAAAGAAAAATCACTTGGAAAAAAATTAAGATTGGAAAATATGATAACGTGAGTGAAAGAGTCACAATAACTCTACCGAGCAGTGTAGCAAACCTAGAGAAAATAATAGTGGTTAGATCTGCTCCAAAATTATTACATTTTCTGCACAGGAACCTGTTGCCATATTCTGGATAACAGTGATGTGGGATTATTCCTCTGCAATTTTTTCTGAGATGTTTGCAGTCAAGACTTTTTTTCCTTGAAAATCCTTACACCATGTACAGTTAGGATGAAAGTACCTTTATTATATGAAAAGCAGGACACACCTTATGCCAAAATTGGCATGCTGTTGAAATGATCAAAGTCACATGATCAATTATTAGTGCAAAGTTGCTAATGATATCTTTTCAACAATTGTGATACCTACAAATCAATGTTACCTCTAATATGCTATCATTTATATAGAATATAAATGACTTTTCCCTAGAACCAAATTGCAATTTAAAAAAAAAATCTTAAATGCTTCCAGTTGTTTTCTACCTTTACTCTTAACTGACTTCCAACCCAAAGTGCTCTCCCTTTTATGAGTGGAAATGATCAGGAATTCTACTCACTCCAGTGTCACCTGAGCCACAGCATCCATGGAACTGTATCCATTTTCCATGAAAATCTCTGTGTACCGTCCCATTTTGATGGCTTCCAGCCATTCACCTACAGATCTGTAGACACCATTTCCAAGTGGGCTGTGTTCCCCTAATAAATTTGAAATTCTAAAAGAGAAACCAAGGTATGCATTAACATAAACTTTAAAAAAAAAAGTTGGATGTAAGATTATTGTACATGGAGGAAGACCAGCAAAAAGAGTTGTCTAGTAACCCTGAAAGTGCTCAATATTAGTTTTTGTTCCTAATTATATCAACGCTTTATTTTATAGACAGCTAAATAAATATTCTACAGGTCGATTTTAAGAGGCATCACTCCAGTGGATTCAGCCAGCTCTCTCTGCATCATGCGAACTGGTATGATGATGGCGGGAGGCTCCGCCCACCTGACCTGACATAACATGTGCCTACTGCACATGCGCAGAAGCCTGTGCACATGTGCAGATGAGGTGTGTGAGAGTGCGCTCACATTTGCAAACTGGTAAGGAAAGTGAATCCCACTGCTGTATCATTTCCTTCTCCCCGTTCCGATTTTTAAACCCACATTTTAAAAATCTAAGTTATTTATTTAAATTTATTGACTGCTTTTTAAAAAAAGGCTAGAGCATAAAAATAGCAAGAAATATTAAGTCAATAGCCAGCCCAGAGTAAAATACTCTGCTACAAAAACCCACAAAACAAGAAAAGGTCTCTTTAAATAATGACAAACATCAACTCCAGGCTTAGAGCATTTTTATGATTTCATATATTTGATTTATTTTTGGAGGGTGTGGTATTCTTTCTCAAAAGAATTAACCCATTAAAATTATAATATGGTGACAGTGTAACATTAGCAGCTGATTTTCATAACTGGCTAATATACAGACAACATGAAGAGTGAGTGTGTGATTTACTCACAATTTAGCCTATCAAAAACTTTGCAAAGGGACAGTGAGGATCTATTAAACAGGCAGAGAGCTAGACCAGTCTTATATTTTAATTTATATAAGGAGTTTTCTGGTTTTTATATTTTGTGCGTTTTTTTTCAAAGCTGCAGAAGCAGATGCTATTATTCTATTGCCATTGATCCTATAATCTTCTAGAATTCTTAAAATAAAATAATTAATCAACCATCAAGATAAATGTAGCACATCTTCATTATACAGTGCATTCTATTTGATGGATACAGTTGTCAGCTGATACTGACATAAATTGTTATGAATTTCTAATTTCATTCATTCATAATCTTCTCACCATTCCCATCACACATCTCCTTCCATTTAAGACTGTATGATCGTAACTTTGTTCCTTGTATCCTTACAATTTATATTGATATTATTTCCTGATTGCCTATCATTAAGTGTTGTAGATTATGATTCTTAATGAACGTTGTAGCTTATGATTCTTAATGAACGTATCTTTTCTTTTATGCACACTAAGAGCATATGCACCAAGACAAATTCCTTGGCCAATCACACTTGGCCAATAAAAAAATTCTCTTCTACTCTACTCTACTCTAAATAATATCATCACTTTGGATTTGTGTCAATTTTCTAAAGAACTTATACTAAATGGCAAAATTCAGGTGATATAATTCATTGGAGAACAATTATTAGATGATGCAGCCAGAGTATCATCTTGGAATGTTTTGAGTAGGAAAATATAGAAAAGGAAGAGTGGCAGAAAGAAAGAAAGAAAGGAAATAACAGAGAATATATGATAGAGAATAATTAAAAATATTTAATCTTTATAGTTTTTTTAAAAAAGCTTAAAAACAGGTGTAAAAAGCTTAAAAACAGATTTCCCCACAACATTATTTTTGCAATTATTGTCAAAATATATTACAATAATTTTTCCTCAAGTAAATCATAAGGATTGGATTTTCAATAACTCCTTAAAATTGGCTGGTTTTGTATATATGCCAAATTCACAAAAATAAAAACAATAGATTTTTTTTGCCCCAAAGTTGCTTTTCTTCTTTGAAAGAAGAAAAGAAAAACCAGAAAGTCCAGTTGCCTCTTGGAAAAGCACCTTTGGGATAACCATGATCTTGATGACTGAGAATCTCCATAGACAATGGATTCTTTTAAATAAATTTGTTTTCAAAAAGCAAAACACACATATTAAAAGTAGTGAAATATTTATCTGTTTAGTTTAACTTTCATTTCATTTTCAAGACAGAAAAAATGCTGTTGAAATTTGCCTTATTACTGGCTTGAGGTTCTGGGAGCCTACAACCAGTTCATGTTTTCTAAATTCTCCATTTCTGTTTCAGCACAACGAAACATGAAACAACTAATGGTAGCTACTTGTGCACCACCTCTTTCCAAATTAGAAAAATAGTTTGTATTTTGACAATAATAAAAAGCAGAGAGACCTAGCATCAATGATAGATAACATGGCATGAATTTGATTTTATACCTGCTTGATGTGTTCACCAATGTTTTCAGGCTACTAGGATTCCGAATGAGCTTTTCCAGTATGCAGACTATTTCATCAAATTTGGGCCTGCTATTTCGGTCCTTCTGCCAGCAATCTAACATTAGCTGATAGAGAGCAGCTGGGCAGTCCATGGGACTTGGCAAACGATAGCCTTCTTCAACAGCCTTAATCACCTAAGGAAAAATCAATCAAATTCCTGAATGTTCTTCTTTAATAAAAATTATTGCAATCAAAATTCGCCTGAAAATGCAACATAGGGATTTCTATTGTTAAAACATTCAGACCATGCTTCTGTCGATAACATTTTGTCTACACAAATGATGGTATTAAAACTACTTATTTGGAAAACTCTATCCATATTATTTACAATTTCATGTAAGAAGGATAGAATATATTTTTTATTATATTCTTGACTCCCTGATCATGTAATAGGGCTACTAGAATCCAACAAAATAGGAAAAAGTTGACACTTGCATTGGTCATATCAAGAACTACAAAATCTCTAGCTCAGTTTCACATAAATAAGACTTCTCAAACCCTTGAGCTTTTGTAAATAAATTTATGGAATTGAAATAGTTACAACTATACATAACACTAAAAGAGTAGTGGACATATCTTCCAGTTGTTGTTTTTTTAAGTGTGAAGGAATGTAATTGGAATTACATAACGACAGAGAGCTTTTCTATGAGAAAGAAAAATTGATCACAAACATTACCATGTAACAGTGCATGCACAGCTAGTGGTTAGACCTTGATGATAAATTGGTAGAATGTTGGCAGTGGTTGTATGACATACTGAAGGGTGATTGGAGGCACTTGAAAAGAGGATACTGGAGGATCTATGGATAAACTCTTTTACTGTATAAATCGGCTGTTGAGATTATCTGAATTCATAGAAATATTACTTGGAATTAAATGATGAAAGAAAAACATTTCTTGCCCTGCACCTCTTTGAAGACAGAAGAAATGAGGAAATGACTATCATTCCAAGTTATTGTTCTTCCCTGTATAGTATTGAATTCATGTAGAAAGTGTTCTGCTGCAATTTAAATGTAAATCTTTCAAAATTGTTTAAAAAGTAAACACTTATCAATGCCTGTAAGTCCACTATCTTCATACTGCTATGTTTTTGTTTTTTTAGGCTGACAAGCTTCTTGACATAGCTCAGGAGTTGGCAACCTTAAATATTCAAAGAGCCACAAAGGTGCTAACCAGAAGCTCCCATTCAATTCTGGAGCTGACCAGAAGTCCAGTTCCCCCATCATTGTCTCCTCCTAGTGCGGCGTCCTTTTTCCTTTGCTGACCAGAAGTCCAGTTTCCCCACCATAAAGTCTCCTCCTAGTGCGGCATTCTTTTTCTTCTAACCAAAAGCCCTATCAATTGTGGAGCCGACCAGAAACAGGGAGCTGCAGCAGAGGGATGAAAGAGCCATATGCGGCTCCAGAGCCGCGGGTTGCTGACCCCTGACATAGCTCATTGGTTGGTCTCTTCTGGGAAGAGTACAGAAGGATGTTAATGCAAGTCTGTGTGTGATAGAACTTCCAGGTTTTTCAAAACTAGTATACTCATGATTCAGATTCTTTGCTGAATTCCTTTTCCTTTTTTATTGCTTAATTCTTTTTCCTTCTTAAAAGATTTTCTAACTTCACTTGTTAATTTCTTGCTAAAAAGAATAAATAGAGTTAAAGAATTAAATATTTTTTCTCATCAGAGAAAAACATATGAACAAACAAAAAGCCACAACTTCTGCAATACCTTAAAATTGTCCTTTCATAACTCAGTTAGTAACAGTCAACACTCCCCTGCTTTCCTCAGGTTATATCTGACTCCAGCCTATCAGGTTGCTAACTTTTTCAGGACCACAGCCAATTCCTAAAATTTTTTTATTATTGCAGCCAAATATTTCTAACTAATTTTCACAGAAACAATAACATTTACTGACTTACTACTAATGTCTATATCCCAGAGTGCATCAAACCATTCATTACCCTTCAGGTTTGTTTATATAGGAAAAGAAAATTGCAACCATGCTGGAAGACTTAGCCAAATTAGAAAAAAAAAACCCAGTAATCCCAAAGTAGTTCTACAGTACTAAATTCAATTTAGTTTCTCAAATTGCCTCCCAAATTCAATTCAAAGTTATAGTTTAAGTCAAATTTTCTTTGAATCATCCCTTCAAAGTTATACAATCCTAATCTACATGATTTTCTTCTTGACACCTTAGAATTCAGGAAGGATAATATGGAACAGAAATAGCAGAATATAAATCATGACATATTGGAATTCAATATAATGCAGACACAAGCAATAGAATATAATCAAACCAGTGTCTTAAACTTTAAAACAGCTGATTTTAACAAACTCAGAAAGACCCTAAGAAAAATTCTATGGATAAAAATCTTAAAGGGGAAACAAGCTTTCGGTTAGAAATGCTGAAAAATATGATCATAAAATTGCAGTCCAACATGATACCATTAAAAAAGAAAAAAAAAGAAATCCAAGAAGAAAACAGAATGGTTGCACAAAGATCTGATAAACTGAAACAAACAAACAAAAAAGGACTAGTACAAAAAAATGGAAAGAGGGACACATAACTAAGGCAGAGTATCAAGCAGATAGCACGAATCTGCACAGATGAAGTCAGGAAAGCAAAGGTTCAGAATGAACAAAGACTCCCAACAAAAGTCAAGGATAATAAAAAAAGTTTCTTTCAACAAATAAATAACAAGGAAAAAGTCAAGGAAACAGTCAGTCCACTAAAGAGGATGGCAAGGAAGTAATAGGCAGTAAAGAGAAAGCAAAGCTGCTTAACTCATTCTTTGCATTAGTCTTCACACAAAAAGAAACTATAGTCCAACCTACCAAAAACATAACTGTAAAAGGAAGACTAGACATAAAATTTAAAATAAGCAAGAAAATGGTAAAAGAACTCCTGTTTGACCTTGATGAATATAAATCACCAGGACCTGATGGATTCAGAGTTCTGAGGGATCTGGCAGATGTTATTCTCAGAACCATTGTACCATATCTTTCAAAAATCCTGAAACACCAGGGAACTATCACGTGACTGGGAAAGAGCTGATGTGGTTTCCATCTTCAAAAAAAAAAAAAAGGGGGGGGGGGAACCAGAGCCAGGAACTTACAAACCAATCAGCCTAACATCAATATCTGGGAAGATACTGGAAAAAATAATCAAAAACAGATGTGTGAACATCTAAAAACAAATAAAGTAATAACTAGTAGCCAGCACACGTTTGTCAAAAACAGATTATGCCAAACCGATTTATTTCATTCTTTGACAAAATAACTAAATTAGTAAGACCAGAAAAATGCTGTGGACATAGTATACTTAGACTTCAGCAAGGCATTCGACAAAGTAGACCAACCTACTTCTTGGTAAACTAGAAAAATATGGGATAGACAGCACCATCGCTAAATGGATTTGTAACTGGCTGACAAATTGTACCCAATGAGTAGCCCTTAATGGTACTACATATAGATGGAGAGAGGTAAGCAGTGGGGTACCCCAAAGTTCCGTCTTAGGCTCAGTACTCCTCAATATCTTCATAAATGATTCAGATGAGATAATAAAAGGAGAACTCATCAAATTTTCAGATGATACTAAGCTGGCAAGAATAGTCAACAGCTCAGGAGACAAGCTCAGGACCCAAAGATCTTGACAGACTTGATCAATGGGCCCTAATCAACAAATTTAATGTGGAGAAAAGCAGGAAAAATCAAAGGTACAAATACAGATTAGGCAAAACCTGGATCAAAAACAGTAACTGTGAGAGGGACCTTGGAATCCTAGTTGGACAAGCACTCATGTTTGAATCAGCAATGTATGGCAGCAACCAAAAAACCTAACATAATCCTTGGTTGTATAAACAGAGGTATAGAATCAAAATCACATGAACTATTACTACCGTTTTATAAATCCTTAGTAAGATTACACTTGGAATATAGTGCACCCAGTTGTGGTCACTATATTACAAAAAAAAATAAAATGTTGACTTTGGAAAAAATGCAAAGAAGAACAACTAAGATGTTGTTGATGATTAAAAGATAAACTTGAAGACCAAGCATTGAAGCATGGCCAGTCAGAGAAAAGAAGGGCTAGGGGTTACATAATAGCAGTATTCAGTATTTGAGGGACTGCCACAAAGAAGAAGGGGTCAACTTATTTTCAAAGCACCAGAAGGTAAGACAAGAATCAATGGATGGAAATTATTCAAGGAGAGAAGCAACTTGGAACTAAGAAGACATTTCCTAACATTAAGGACAATTAACCAATGGAACAGCTTACTTCAAAAGTTGTAGATGCTTCATTGCTGGAGCTTTTTTAAAAAAAGACTGGACAACCACCTATAGGGCCAGGATGGCAAACCTATGGCACACGAGCCACAGGTGGCATGCAGCACCCTCTCTGTGGGCATGCAAGCCATCGCCCCAGTTCAGCTCTGTTGTGCACGCATGTGCGCCTTCTGCCAGCCAACTGGTCATTGGATCTCTGCCATGCATGCATGGGGTGCGTGTGTGGGGGCCGTTTGCACATGCTTGGGGAGTGGGACGCATGCAGGCGGTGTGTGTGAATGCACAGGGGCAGGATATGTGTGTGTGGGCTGCATATGTGTGTGTGGGCTGCACATGTGCGGGGGCACGTTGCATTTTGGGGGTTCGAGTGCGCACACTTTGGACACTTGGTCCAGAAAAGGTTAGTCATCACTGTATAGGATCTCCTGCTTGAGCAGAGGTTGGATTAGAAGACCTTCAAGATCCCTTTGAGCTCTATTCTGATTGATTAAATTGAACTAAATGTAATTATAGTATGAGATGTATTTATTTAGAGAAAGGAAAAGTGCTAGAATATGGAAAAATATTCTGAAAGCATATACGCACATGGAAACATCTTTGTTAATATTTTTATAAATGATTTAGAGAAAGGTTATAAAGAAGGTATGCTTATCAAATTTTCAGATGACATAAAATTGAGAGGATTGTTAATAACCTAAAAGACACTCTTGAGGTTCCAACGGATCTTGGTAGAGATGAATGTTGGGCCATATAAGATTCCACACATATGTAAAGGGAATCAGATGCACAAGTACAAGAAAGATGACACCTAGTTTAGTTGTAGTATTTGTGGGAAAGATTTGGATGTCCTAGTCGGTTACAGATCAAGTATGAGTCAGCAGCATGCTGTGGCTGTCAAAAGAACTAGATCAGTGATGGCTAACTGTTTCTGGACTGACTGCCCAAAGCGTGCATGTGCACCTGAACCCCCCAAATGCAATGTGTGTGTGGCCCCCGTGCATGCGCCCTGCCCTATGCATGTGTGTGCACCCCCCACATGTGCCCTGCCCCTGGTGCATGCATAGCCCCCACATGCACACATATGTACATAGTCCCCCCACATTCCCCCTGCCCCCCGCGCATGCATGCAGAGACCTGATGACCAGCTGGCTGGTGGGAGGTGCACACTCATGTGCAGCGGACTGAACTGGGATGAAGACTTGTGTGCTCACAGAGAGGGCACTGCGTGCCACCTGTGGCATGCATGCCACGGGTTCACCATCGTGCAGCTAAATCCTGCTGATTGTTCTGCACTTATTTGATTGCACTGCAACTGGAATACTTTGTCCAATTTTGGTTAGCACAATATGAAAAAGATGCTGAGGAACTGGAAAGAGTGGAAGAGATAAATGAATGGTTTAGCTTGGAACTAAATGTTATGAAGAATAGGTAAGAGACTGGCATTTTTATCTCAAAGAAGAACAAGTTAAGGGGAGACATAATACGAGGCTTCCAATTCCTATCGGGCTGTCACAGAATGCTGATTTATTCTCCATAGTGCCCAAGGATAGGAGAAAAACCATAGGCAGATGCTTTATAGTGAGTGTGGGAGCCTGTCAATGTTTCTGAACTGAGTAATAAAAAAATATTCATTCCATGGCAGTCCTTCATCCCTAAAAATAACATTGATGGACCCTGAATTAAGAATTATTCATGGAATGACAGTATCTCTTCCAAGGGAATTTGTCTTGACCATATTGTTTTACTTTATGTTTGTGCTATTGAAATGGAAGGCTTGGCAACCAAAGAGATTAAAATGAGAAAGTGGGAGTGTTTTCCATTTAAAAAACAACACAGCTGTTGCTTTGCTGGACTAGCTCAGATGTGTGAAATCTTCATAAATATTTGCAACTTCCACAGCATATTGATCTCCTAAGTAGTCAACCTGTGATTTTCTAAAATACATATTCAAATTTCACTGTATGCATATTATTTTCAATCTAGTTAGTTAAAAAGTAAATCCCTATAGAGATATGGATGAGTAAACATCTCCGCATGGTCTATATCTATGGTCATCAAGACATTGCATCTGAAGTAAATGCACTGACAAAGACCAACCAGACAAAGACAATCAGGGGTCTGATGACTGCTCGATTCTAAATACATATGATTGAGACTTGAAACTAAACAAACAAACAAACATTCTATTTCCACAGTTATTATTCCCAGGAAAAATAAAATGTTGTATAAATAAAAACTGCTCAAAAACATACTACACTCCATGTCAAATTTGATAAGTATCTGAACGAAATGGTCTCTGGATCAGGGGTCTCCAACCTTGGCAACTTTAAGCTTGGAGGACTTCAACTCCCAGAATGCCCCAGCCAGCTTTGGGGCATTCTGGGAGTTGAAGTCCTCCAGGCTTAAAGTTGCCACGGTTGGAGATCTCTGTTCTGGATGACCCCTTATCCAGCAGCAAGATTTTGAAGTTGTCTGGCAGTAACAACAACAGCAGCAGCAAGACTACAAGAACTTTTCCAATTTCAAAATCACAATTATTCCCAAAATAATCCACTAATCCAGGAAAGTATTAGAAATATCAAATAGCAGAATCAGCAATCCATGCTTGCTCAGACTGCCGGGAACAGATCTTTGTTTTTCTACAGGGAGATACCAGCAGTGCCTCACAGGCAATTGCGCGTAGATTCAAGTAGTGATGCCAGCCCAGTTTTGGATCGGGAGCTGTTCTGTTTTTTGTACTATTAAGGCCTGTCTACTTGCATTATGATTTGATTCTGACAAGCTGATGCTCCAAATCAGTTTTGGTCACATTTTGTTGGATAGCCCAGAGGCTCATAGTAGGTTAATCTCATGTTCATCACTCAGATTTTCAAACTGAAACAAAGCACAAGATCAGCTGCTCTGCCTGATACAAGAACCTTATCTTTTTATCCACTAATCTTACTACTCTTCTCCATTTCACTCATTTGAAGATTCCATATTATTTTCAGAAAGGACTCTTTGGACATTACTTGTAAGTGTACATTTAGATCTTTAAAATAAAAAAAAAACAGAAAATAATTAATATATGTGACATCCTGATTTGATGACTAAAATGTTTTTACATAGAGAACGAAAAGGAAATATTTACATCTTGATTGGTCATCTCCCAGTAGGGTCTCTCTCCATAGGACACTACTTCCCACATCACAATCCCATAGCTCCAGACATCACTGGCAGAGGTAAATTTGCGGAAGGCTATAGCTTCAGGAGCTGTCCATCGGATTGGGATTTTCCCTCCCTAGAAATAATATACATATTTATATATATTAGCTCAATTAAGTTTTCTTGATATGTCAAGGATTTTCTAGAGAAAATGAGCAGACAAGCATTTTCTAATGTTTGGAAGATCTCCTTCTACATTATTATATCCTTTTCATACCTTCAGATATACTAATTGCTGGTACTAAAGGCCTATAGGAATTTAATTTGTGTAAAAAGATACAGTTGGGTCATCATAGTTGGTGAAGGAAAATACAAACAAGCATGCAGTCAACCCAGTTCCCAGGTTGTTAACTATATATTTAAAAAATACAGACAAAACACATAAAATATCACAGTCTTGAGGTCAACGCTGTACCATGGACCTGTGAACAAAATCTGTCATGATACCCAAATTCTGAATTCAAATTGTATATGTGTATGCTCAGAAATATTGGCACATAATTCAACTATTATTTAATAAGACATATGATAAAAATAGGGAAATGTTAAACAAATGGCTGCTCTCAGTGAGAACATAAGATAGAGTCATGGCTGGGAATTTATTTACTGACATTCATTGATGACATGGTATCAGATACAGTATTGGGATATCACACTATTGTTCCTATTCTAAGTGGAATTTTTTAGCTTTAAATTTAAAGTAGTGTTAGACCTTAATCAGTCTCATTCACAGATAACAGTTAATAAGTTTGTGCATCAAAAGAAACAACTTATTTAGCATATGGTATTCAATGTGTTAAGTAAAGTATATGGATAACAGTAGTAAAAATATATAAAAGGAGTACATGATACTGTGGTATATCTATGATGAAAATATGTAGTCAATTTTGTAAAATAGGTAGAATTCAAGAAGTTAAATACAAGTTACAGATCACATTTTGAAATACATTGGTTCTCCAACTAACAAATACTGTACTTAATTGGATAAATGGTATATAAGAGACAATGTTCAGCATAAACAAAGATCTATAGAATAATAACCATATATTATGATTGCCAGAAGGCAGGATAGAAAGAGAGGCAATAATTTATACCGGTGCTCATTAATGCAGATTACTCACACAATGGAGCTATTCTTGTTGTGAGGATTTTACAAAACCTAATATGTTGTTGCTGATCTATATTTTGTTTGTATATTTATCCTAGTATATACTTCTGCTTGACAAACCTATGACATTGGCTGTTGGTAGCTCTGGTTCAGGACCATTCTCTAAACTTTAGAGCAACCAACACAACCTACACAAGTTGGCTGAAGTGTGCCCCAAGTTAGTTCCCCTACTTTGGTTCTGCAATAAATAAATAAATGTTCACAAGAAATTTACCCTTGTTGTGTAAGCAGCTTCAGGATCGTCTTCAAGAATTCGAGACAGTCCAAAGTCTGACACTTTACACATTAAATTACTGTTGATTAGGATATTTCTGGCAGCCAAGTCTCTATGCACATATCCCATGTCAGACAAATACTTCATCCCGGATGCTATTCCTCGGAGCATACCAACCAACTGAATTACAGTAAAGTGCCCATCATTCTTCTGTGAAAAAGTAGAGAAATACAAAATTACAGAAACAAATGGCTAAATCTTGATTCCGACAAAGGAAAAGGAAATGCTGGAAATATCACAATATATTTTCATAATATGTTCCAAATCTTCTTAACAACTTAAGAAATTTATCATTGTTATCAAGACTTCTACAGCCATTAACCAGCAAGAAAGCCGGATTCTGATAGAATTTAATAACTAGATCAATTGAAAGTGAAATAGGAATTTCTGTATCTACTTTCAATTGATGCAGTAGGGGAGCAGCTATCACTTCCCAGAAAAAGGAGGAATAAGAAGATATTCTAAAATTGCTATATTTTATAAACTGATATAGTGTTTTTCCAGGACTTGAAACCCATCATAGTTATTATGTTTTCTGTTAATCTGGAACACAGGAAAAACAGAAAGCAAATCACCTGTCTATCCCTAGTTTTTGCAAATTCTGCAATAAAACGTATTTTCTCCTTCTCACTCCACTCAAATGGAAAAGAAAACAAATAAATCCACTAGCCTGGAGTTTGGTACATTAGCTTGTCCTCTGCTAAACAAAATGAGGAAACTGATCCCTCTACTTTGTCTGGGGTTAGGGAAAGTCATAGAATCCTAAAAAGTAGTAAGGCTGCTAACATTTTTCTTACAAGGCATGAAACTTGGGAATTGACAAGAAAGATGTTAAGAATTCCCTCTAATGGGAAAATAGATCCACAGCACAAAAACAAACATATAAATCTTAACTTCACTATAGTTTCAGCTATTACTGCTGAATTGGGAGAACAATACAGCGTAGAACTCCACTTTTAAAAGAAAAGGAGGAATAAGAAGATATTCTAAAATTGCTATATTTTATAAACTGATATAGTGTTTTTCCAGGACTTGAAACCCATCACAGTTATTATGTTTTCTGTTAATCTGGAACACAGGAAAAACAGAAAGCAAATCACCTGTCTATCCCTACTTTTTGCAAATTCTGCAATAAAACGTATTTTCTCCTTCTCACTCCACTCAAATGGAAAAGAAAACAAATAAATCCACTAGCCTGGATTTTGGTACATTAGCTTGTCCTCTGCTAAACAAAATGAGGAAACTGATCCCTCTACTTTGTCTGGGGTTAGGGAAAGTCATAGAATCCTAAAAAGTAGTAAGGCTGCTAACATTTTTCTTACAAGGCATGAAACTTGGGAATTGACAAGAAAGATGTTAAGAATTCCCTCTAATGGGAAAATAGATCCACAGCACAAAAACAAACATATAAATCTTAACTTCACTATAGTTTCAGCTATTACTGCTGAATTGGGAGAACAATACAGCGTAGAACTCCACTTTTAAAAGAAAAGGGAGGGAGAGAGAGAGAAAGAGAATAAGTATCACTCTAATTATGTGGGTAAAACAATAACTTGAAAGATGATGAAGCAGAAAAAACAGTAATTTGAAGGATATTGAAGCAGTATCAGGAATGGCAATGTAAGTAATAAAGTGACAGAATTTGTTGAGACAACTGTTAAATCCGGGCAATAACGAGGCAGGAGACCAGGATAGTGACAACAGCTCTTTACTATATGGTGAACCCAGCAGCCAACAACGGTAAAACCCCTCCTTATATACAGTTCAGCTGGAGGCTTCAGCCAATTAGCAACGTGCTATTTCCCGCTCTTATTTTCCTTCCAAAATCCTTAAAGATACATTACACTCCTCCCCTCCCAGAAAACATTTTACCCCTATTTACATAAAATTAACATTTACTTTTCTACGTAATCGCGTAAATACGCAGGGCGTCTCCTGACTCTTTCGGACCTGCGCAGTTCATTATCTGGGAGTGAGTCGAGCTGGCCGGAGGGACTGTTCGTTCCTCTCAGCTCCTCCTCCAGGCCATCCGGCCTTGGATTACTTGCAGACTCGTTCCTGCTTTCCTCAGGAGGGACCGGTTGGTGTCGCTGGACTTCATCGAACTCAGATAAGTCCCGCGTTTTTTCCGGGTTTGAGTTAGCTGTGGATTCAATCATTGGATAGTCAGGGCCTGTTTCGTCTATTTCTGGTCTTGTGATTATTCTTTTCTTAACTGGTCTATGTGGCGTTTCCAAACCCGGCCATCCTCTATCTCTACGAGATATGATTTGGGCCAGTTATTTCTAGATTGTTCCTTTTTCCAGTTTGGGCCTTCACCATAATTGTGTGCCCATACGGAACTCCCGACTGTCAATTCTCTTGTTTTGCCGGTGTTGTTTTGTACCCGTCTGGTGTGTAGTTCGGGTTTAAACGGTCTAACGGGCATCTAAGCTTTCTCCCCATCAGTAGCTCGGCTGGGCTGCGGCCAGTCGCTACACAAGGGGTTCTGTGTTGTACCGCTAAGAAGGTGTCAATTTTTAATTGCCAATCGCCTGGCCTGAGTCTGGACAATGCCTCTTTTGCACTCCGGACGAAACGCTCTGCAAGGCCGTTCGTCGCAGGGTGGAAAGGCGCCGAGAGGACATGCCGGATGCCCTCTTCCGCCAAGTACCCCTCAAATAGGGTTGCAGTGAACTGCGGACCGTTGTCTGAAACTAGGGTGTCTGGTAACCCGTGTGTTACAAAAAGGTGTCTCAGTACTGAAATGACAGCCTCGGCGGTCATGGATTTCATTAGAATGATTTCCAGCCATTTGGAAAATGCGTCTACCACTATTAGGAATGTTTGGCCGTGGAAGGGGCCGGCAAAATCGATATGGATTCGGGACCATGGGCCCTGGGGTTTTTCCCACTCGGATTGGGGCCGTTGGTGGTAGTGGTCTGGATTCCTGGCATGCTTGGCATTTCCCAACCCTATCGCTAATCTCCATGTCCATCAAGGGCCACCACACATAGCTCCTGGCTAAACCCTTCATTCTCACGATTCCAGGATGGCCTTCGTGCAGAAGTTCCAGAACTTTTTTCCGCAATTTCTCTGGGACCACCACTCTATCCCCCCAGAGCAAACACCCCTTGCACCGATAATTCCCGTGCTTTTTACATATTCCTTAAACGCCGCCCGCAGCGGGCCATCCTCTTTGAACCCAACCAATTACAGTTCGCAATGTAATGTCCTTGTAAAGCCGAGCCACCTCCTTGGAAGTGACTGGACCAGAGTCCAAAGAGTCAATTAACAAGACGGTGTGCCCGGAGTGGGGTCTTCGATAGTCGCTGGTAGTGGGCATCTGCTCAAAGCGTCTGCATGCCTAACTCCTTTCCTGGCCGATGTAGCAGTTTGTACGAATAGGCAGCCAGGAAGATAGTCCATCGGGTCAACCTGGGCGAAAGTGGCACGGGCGTTGGGCGGTCGCCAGCCAGCAACCCCAGTAAGGGTCTATGGTCTGTGACGATTTCGAAGTCACGACCAAAAACATATTCATGGAACTTCTTTACCCCGGAAACTATGGCCAGGGCTTCCCTATCCAACTGACTATAGTTCCTTTCAGCCGAGGACATTGTTCGGGAGTAAAACGCTATGGCTGCTTCTGTGCCATTTGGTAGCCTGTGGCTGAGCACAGCCCCCACCCCGTAGGGGGATGCATCACAGACTAACACCAATGGCATTGTGCTATTGTATTGGATCAATAGGCTATCACTGGACAGGAGGTTCTTTACTGCTTCGAATGCTCTAGCTTCCGCCTTTCCCCAAGACCATGCAGCATTTTTTCCTAGTAATTTGTGTAGCGGCTCGGCTATGGTAGCCTTATTTTTTAAAAAAACCGCGTAAAAATTTACCAGACCCAAAAACGCCTGCAACTCTGTTTTGTTTTGGGGTGCTGGGGCCTTTCTGATTGCCCTAACCTTGCTCTCAGTGGGGTGGATCCCCTCCCTGTCTATCCGGTAGCCCAGGAATTCTACGGATCCTACCCCGATCTGGCACTTGTTTAATTTGACTTTTAAACCGGCGGACCGGAAAATACTCAAAACTTTTCTCAGTCGCACCCCTAGTTCTTCCATATTATCGGCGGATACCAGTACATCATCAAAGTACGGTACCACCCCGGGGAGCCCCTGCAGAAGCCGCTCCATTAAATTTTGAAATAATCCTGGTGCCACACTGACCCCAAACTGTAACCTGGTGCATTTGAAAGCACCCCTGTGCGTTACGATTGTTTGTGCCTCGGCCGTGCTGCTATCTACGGGCAACTGTTGATAGGCTTGGGCCAAATCTAGTTTGGCAAAAACCTGCCCTTGCCCTAGCGAGTGCAGCAAGTGTTGCACCACTGGGACGGGGTAAGCGCTTTTTTGCAAAGCTTTGTTTAGCGTCGCCTTGTAATCGGCGCAAATCCTGACTGACCCGTCTGGTTTCACTGGGGTGACTATTGGCGTCTCCCACTTCGCATGATCGACTGGCACTAGTATCCCCTGGCTTACTAGTTTGTCCAGTTCCCGGTCAATCTTGGGCTTCAGGGCGAAGGGAACCCTCCTAGCCTTTAAACGGATAGGGGCAACTTGAGGGTCTAGGTTGAAGGAGATAGGGGTCCCCTTGTACTTGCCCAGGCAGTCTTTGAAAACGTCCTCGAACTCCTTCATGAGTTCGTCCTTGAGGTCGACTTCATTTCGGAAGACTCCTGTCACTCCCATGCCCAATTTCCGGAACCAGTCCAGTCCCAACAAACTCGGTAGAGTCCCATCGACGATGGTGATGGGCAGAGTTTTTTCGAACTGTCCATACTTGACGTGGACGGTCGTCACCCCTCGAACAGGGATCCTGTTCCCTTGATAGTCCTGCACTTTTAGCTTCTGCGGCCGCAGTTTGCGTTTCGCGATGGCAGGCAAGTTTTTTTCTAAGTTGTTCCAGGACATGATCGTAATTGAAGATCCAGTGTCCACTTCCATTCGGCAGGGCACTCCTTCGATGAGTGTTTTAATAAAGATTTTTTTCTCTAGGCGCGTTGATGCCTGGCCCACTCTTACACCAGTCTGGTTCAGCTTCGCGCCTTTTTTTAAATTGACCAATCCCGGGCCGTTTCGCGGTTCCCGCGCTTTGATTGGTCAGTTTGAATTTTTGGCGGGAAGGTTGGGGCGCTCGGCAGGCCTTCGCGATGTGCCCTTTTTTTTCACATCGCCGACACGTGGCATCCTTAAATTTGCACTGCTGCCGTTGGTGTTGGCCTCCGCAACTCGCGCATTCGCCCCGGTCTTCCCTCTCCGGCCTCCCGGTATGGAAGACTTCTTCCTCTTCCTCCTCTTCCGACTCGGCCTGGACTTCCTTGTTGTGGATCGTGGTTGTTTTCGCTGCCGCCCCTGGCGCGACCGGCTTTTGTAGGGTTTCTGCCGCTTGGGTAGACATCTCGTGGGCCCTTGCCTCATCCAGGGCGATCGCGAGCGTCAGGTTGCTTCTAGACAGCAGCCGCCGTCGCAAACGGATGTCCTGACCCTGCAAATTAGCTGGTCGAGCAGCGCGTCTTCCAAGTCTCGGTACTCGCAATGGTTCGCGGCTTTCCTCAGTGCTGCCATGTATACACTGATGGACTCGCCTTCTCGCTGCATGCGCTGCCTTAATTCGAACCGTTGCACAAACTTGGAAGGCGTTGGTGCATAATGGGCTTTCAACGCAGTCTGCAGAGTTTGCCACGGTACCGACTGTACCGGCGTTGGCTCAGACAACGATTCTGCGGTGTCGAAGACCTCAGGACCGCAGTGACTCAGGAAATATGCCCGTTTCCTGTTGTCCGAAACTCCTTGGAGCTCGTTGGCTTCGAGGAAACACTCGAAGCGAGCCATGTATGACCCCCATTTTTCCTTGGCTGGGTCGAATGGCGGTGGCGGCGTGTAGCTGGACATCGCTATTCGCCCCTCTTACTTGCTGGGTTCGTAAACTCCTGGCGCCCTTCTTGCCTCAAGATCCCACCTTCGTCGCCAGTGTTAAATCCGGGCAATAACGAGGCAGGAGACCAGGATAGTGACAACAGCTCTTTACTATATGGTGAACCCAGCAGCCAACAACGGTAAAACCCCTCCTTATATACAGTTCAGCTGGAGGCTTCAGCCAATTAGCAACGTGCTATTTCCCGCTCTTATTTTCCCTCCAAAATCCTTAAAGATACATTACAACAACTATCTGTGAGGCATCGTATCAACCTAAATTTCTTTGTTTCAAAAATATTTTTTTTAAAGCAAGTAGTGGAAAAACTGTACACAATCTCAAAAAGTATACTTGATATTTTAAAAAGAACAGAATATGAAGTAGTGTGAACCATAGTGAAGATTTTATTACAAGGTGTCCTTGATAAAGAGGAATCGTCTCTTCAGAATTAATACTGTTTTCATATATTATTTAGAGTGGGGAAAGAAGAAGCTATCCCAAAACTAGTTTGTGAAGAAAGCAGTAGTTCGAATTTTAACTGGCACCAGTCAGTCAGAACATATTATACTATGCTGGAAAAACTATGCTAGTTCTAACTCATAAGCTCAATTCAATATTCTAACACCAAGAAAGAATTAAAATGCTTAACAAAAAATTACAATTACTTTTTTTCAGTGCCATGTTCAAGCAGCAGATATAAAAGCAAGGTTTAATTTACTATAAACAACCAGGGACTTTTGAAGTAAATATGTGAATGAGAAAAATCCTGTACTGCTGTGTTCCATGATAAATACATTGAAATTTAAAACTGTTCAAGATTGTTTTTACTGAATTAAACAACTCCCCTGGAGTTCTGTTTCCACCGGCACTTTAGAACTAGGTTCCAGATTGTGAACCAGCATTGTTAATAACAGGCTTGAAAATTGAGACTGCAATTCAAGAAAATAATTGATGGAAAAAGACATAATTAACTCCAACTGAATGACTTCTACTGATTGTTAAATGCCGATATCATGTAAACATTTTCTGTACTACAGCTCTTCAGTTTCTTCCCTTATGTACGTCAACATACTGTATAGGAGGTATTACTGAATGTAAAAAATCAGGGCTATCACTGGGAAAATCAAAAACATCTTAGAAGGCAATACTGAATTACTCAGTCGCTAAGAAAATTGCATGATGAACACATCTATGAAATCAGTAGGATTTGAGGCTGAAAAAGATTTTTGTTTGAGAAAACCACACTTCTTCAGGAAGAAAAACTATAAAATGGGAAATTAATACCTGACATGCATATACATGCATATACATTTAAAGCTTACCTTTAAAAATGTATCCAAGGATCCATTTTCCATATATTCAGTTACAATCATGACTGGTTTACCTAGATAAAGTAGATTAAAAGCCCATCACCTGTAGTTACTGGAACAGCAGCATGTGCTTTTGTATATATAACATAAAGCTTAATTTTTTTACGCTGCTTATATATAAAGGGGAGTTGTGTATAAGATGGCAAAAACTCACTTAGAATTATAATACAGGCAGCCCCCAAGTTTCAATTGAAATGCAGCCTGCCCATTATGGTTAGAAATCAGGATGACCATTAAATTAACTTCCTCACTTAATAATCCCCCATTCCTGCTGTCCCCACTGCAATCATTAAATGAATGTGTGGATCATTAAGTGGGATATGGGATGCCTCAGGAGTGGGGATTCCCTTATAGGCACAAGCACACCTGCCTCTGGCCTCCAGGGCTCCCCGCTATCCCCCTGAGATACCCCATGCTCCTCCCTCTTCCCATTCCTTGAGGTCCTCACAGGACACATTTTGAAGATCTCCAGAAATCAGGAGGTTGTGATTGGGCAGGAGAATAAGCTGTTCCGTTGCTGGGCCACATGGCACAATCCCACAAGCAAACTGAGAGCTTTGCCAGCATTATTTTTCACTCTGTTTTTTTTTCTTGCTAATGTTAGTCATAGTTCTACTAGTGTTAGCTTCACTAGTGTTACTGAAGTTAGTTAGAGGAAAAGAATATCCCTGGGGGAATTATAGCAGCTGTAATTTAAAACTGAGTCATAAATATTTTGTCTGCCATAACTTCAAATGGTCACTAAATGATCCATCCTAAATCAAGGACTAAATCAAGTATGTATAAAAACATACTTGCAAACTTATGTATGATACACACACTCATCCGGAGAGCATAATTTGCTGCTGTGTCCTAATGACATTTTTTTGGGTGTTCAATCCACATTTATCCCTCTATAACAATAAATCCCTGATTTACCAGATTTAGTTTTATTGAGTTTTGGATACAATAGACAAAATTTGCCTATGTAGCACATGCTTCTGTGCAATTGTAAAATTTCACTTATCATTTATGCATGCAAAAAATATATAAAACAAGCCATGCATAAAATTTCATTTAATTTAACTGACATTCTGTTAAAGCCTATTTTTCCCATATGTCTAATAAATTGATGGTTTAAATGGCTTGTATCTAAACTGTCCATTTTAACTCACACATGCAATTCCTTCTTTGTAATTCATATATTTACTAATAGAAAAGTTGAAGTGAAAACATCACATTCTTTCTGTATAAGTACAATCTATATATTTAGAAATAGCTTCTTTCTTCACAAAAAGAAAAATACTGTATTTTTCGGAGTATAAGATGCACTCCCCCCCAAAAAAAGTGGGTGGAAATGTCTGTGCGTCTTATACAGTGAAGGTTGTCAAAGCCCGTCTCACCCACTGGCCCCCACACTTTGCCCATTTTTAGACCTGTTCAAGGCTGCGGGGATTGCCACAGCACATCACCGCCGATTGCTGCCCCGGCATGTAACATTTTTGGCCTCTGTGCATTGCGTTTTAGCCAGTTTCAGGTGGTGGAAAACCCCGCCTGGAACAGGCAAAAAATGGGATGTGCAGAGGCCAAAAACACGATGCGCAGAGGTGGCGATGTGCTTCGGCGAACTCCGCAGCCTGGAACAGCTCATTGGCAGTATTCTAGGAGGCCAATCCAACTGCCAATCAGCTGCTTGTGCTGAATTAGGCTGCAATAACGTGCTGAAGCTGACCAGGCTGTTTGCTGCAAGGATGCTAGCCAGATGAATACCAATGGATGCTAGATTCTTGTTTTCCTCCCCAAAAACTAATGTGCGTCTTATACTCTGGAGTGTCTTATACTCCGAAAATATTGTAATTTTTCATTTAAGCATGCAATCAATAAGAAATCCAGATTTAGGTGTCATATTCTGCCTTTAAAATTACATTTTTGTCACCTTAGTATGTATAGCATTAAAAAGCACTTAAGGTGACTGTAATTAAAAAATACCACATAGAAAGAAGGAATGATGTTTGAAATGGGCCTTATCCATTCTCAATCTGCTCAGTCGAAAGAGCTTCTATATTATCTTCCAGGAGTCAATCTACACAATTTCATCATTAGCAATTTATGAGAGACCCAAGAACGCTACTTTTGACCTGGATCTGAAGTTCCAACAGTTTCCCCCCCCCCCATGCAGTCATGTGACTGCTTTTTGGATGCTTGGCAACTGTCCTGCATTTATGGTCATTTGCAGCGTGCTATAATCAGGTGACCATGCATTATGACTTTTTACTGGAAGTTGTTGTTTATATCAGTTTCTAGCAAAAAACGCCACATAGTGAACAATGGGGTTCACATAATGGCTGCCACAAAAAAGACTGAAAAATCTGCAATAGTCACATGATGACCCACTTAATAACTAACAGGACCTATGACCATAACTGCAGGTTCAATTATAGTAATTCGAAGACTACCTGCATTAAAATTGTCTAGAACATTACAAGTTTAAATAACTATCTGATGAAATTTACAAGCAATACATATTTTCAGAATAATTCACAAAAGTGCTTCAGAATAAAAAGCTGCCTGCAGTTTTTTAAAACATTTGCATCTTTCCTGGGATTTTACAGGTGCCCTTTTTTGCTGTCATTTTATCTTAGGAAATTATATGACTATCTTTGCAGCTCCACACAGGCAAAGGAATCCTTTGGAATCAAGATTGAGCTCATTGCTAATAAGAACAAATATCCTTTTCTAATCTTACCTGGTTAATCTTTTTGATCATGCAACTCTAATGATAATTGTCTCCAATTACTATATGTAACCATTGTTTGCAGGGGTAGGTTCTACTTACTTTTACTACCGATTCGCATTGTGCCTGCGTGCTCTTCTGTGCATGCGCAGAAGAGTTTTGATGACATTTGGATCAGTGGGTGGAGCCTCCTGTCGGTTTTATTAGTGGTTCTATAGAACCGGTCCGAACTGGGGGCAACCCACCACTGATTGTTTGGTTTGGCAAGAATAATCTAAAAAAAAAAAGTGAAATTCTGCACAAACACATACAGGTAGTCTTCGACATATATATAATGTAGTCCAAAATTTCTGTTGCTAAGCGAGACAGTTGTTAAGTGAATTTTGTCTCATTTTACCTTTCTTGCAACCTTTCTTCAGTAATTAAGTCAATTATTGAAGTTGTTCAATTAGTAACACAATTGTTAAGTGAATCTGGCTTCCTTATTGATTTTGTTTGTCAGAAGGTCAAAAAAGGGGATCACATGACCCTGGGACATTGCAATCTTCATAAAGAGTCAGTTGCTAAGAGTCTGAATTTTGATCATGTGATCATGTAGAGTCTGCAACGGTTGTAAGTGTGAAAAAGAGTCAAAAGTCACTTTTTTTCACTGGTCATAACTTTGAATGGTCACTAAATGAACTGTTTTAAGTCAAACACTATCTGTACAGACTTCTTAACATTAACTTTCATAACCAAAGAGACAAATGCACAGGAAGGGAGTTATTGTTACCCATTAATCATATTTATAGTTTGTCTGTCTTCCAAAAAACTGAACAAAATGTCTCTTTTTCTTGCCCATTTTATTTTCACAACTATCTTAAAAGGATTTAATTGAACCACATGCTGTTAGGAATGGGAGGTTCAAGATGAATGTTGTTTTTAGCAATAGCAGTTAAGTATGTATTAGTTTGTTTCAATTCACCACCAGACCCTTATCATGAAGTCAAGGGTACAAATTCAAAAAGTCTACCATTTCTACTTCCTTTCCTATTGAAATTTAGATTTTCTAGAAAATTTTCACTCAGTGAAATAGACAGATTAACAGATCAACAGAGTTGGAAGGAACCTTGTAGGTCATCTAGTCCAACCCGCCACCCAAGCAGGAGACCCTACACCATTTTTGACAAATGGCAGTTCAATCTCTTCTTGAAATAATAATAATAATAATAATAATAATAATAATAATAATAATAATAATAATAATAATAATAATAATAATATTTTAATTTTTATACCGCCCTTCTCCCGAAGGACTTAGGGCGGTTAAAATAGGGCGGCTAAAATAGAATATGACATACAATAAAACCAATTTAAAAAACTTATTCGATGTGGCCCAATTAAAATTATAATTATAAAAGACATAATATAAAACCCCGTTTAAAATCCAATTTAAAACCAATGTTATGCCAGTCCTGCTCGAAAGAAAAGTTACGTCTTCAGCTCGCGGTGAAAGGCCCAGAGGTCAGAAAGTTGACGGAGTCCAGGAGGAAGCTCATTCCAGAGGGTAGGTGCCCCCACAGAGAAGGCTCTCCCCCGGGGGTCGCCAGCCGACATTGTTTGGCTGACGGCACCCTAAGGAGACCCTCTCTATGGGAGCGCACCGGTTGGTGGAAGGCATATGGTAACAGAAGGCGGTCCCGTAAATATCCGGGTCCTATGCCATGGAGCGCTTTAAAGGTGATAACCAGCACCTTGAAGTGCACCCGGAAGACCACAGGTAGCCAGTGCAGCTTGCGCAGGAGAGGTGTTATATGAGAGCCACGAGTGGCTCCCTCTACCACTGAAAGTCTCCAGTGATGAAGCTCCCACAACTTCCGAAGGCAAGCTGTTCCACTGGTTGATTGTTCTCACTGTCAGAAAATTTATCCTTATTTCTAGGTTGAATCGCTCCTTGATCAGTTTCCATCCATTTGTAATTACTAAGCACATTGTGCTAAAGCCTATATTTGTTAAGACCAACATTGTAACCTGACATAACATGTACCCCTGTTGCTGTATATCATTGGATGCAAGATTAAGACCAGAAAAATATTCAGTACAATGTATAAGAATCTAAGGGAAGCTATATAATGTGCTTCCTATTATGTGGGGTTTTTTTTTAGATAATATTATATTTCTTACAGTTTCTTATTTTTTTCCATCCTAAGCTTTCTGTTTAAGAACAGAGAAGGATGCTGCTATTTGGAGAAAAAGAACAGAACCACTCCTTGGCCAGATTCTAACCTGAAAATAAAGGAGGGAGGAATGCATGCATGGATTAGTCTTTGCATAAGAAACCAATATTTTATTCTGACTTCCAAGCTTGTTTGAATGCCCTCAAGCAATATAATATGAATAATGCTTGAGAAGACATAATGAATGATTCAATGTCTTACTAACTTGCCCATTATAGATATTACAGTTAAATATATTAACATTATTGGAATTTAATGCCATTAAGATATTATTGTATATACTGTAGTTTGTATAAGCAAAGATAATGAAACATTCATTAGCATTAGGTACATACTCTTTGTTACCACGCCTTCCAAGTGTATAATGTTGGCATGATCAAACTGCCCCATTATGCTTGCTTCTCCCAAGAAATCCCGTCTTTGTTTCTCAGTGTAGCCCACTTTCAGGGTTTTAATGGCCACTGGCAACTCACATTTCCCAGGAAGTTTCAAGAGCCCACTGCATACTTCGCCAAATTCACCTACAAAAAAAATCACCCCCTCAGTTAAAAGAATTAAAACTAAAATGTGATAATGCCTGATGACTTTTGCACATAAATCTAAAATATTTATTGATACTTCAGGATTTTTTTTTCAAAGAGAAGGATTGATACAACATTACTCATTGACTGCATTTTTATTCCAAGTCAACCATAATTCTTTTTGAAGGTGGCTGAGCTCCAAAAGATGATCCAAGTTATCCAAGGAACTTTGTCATTAAATGAAGACTTGAGCCAGAATTCTATTTATGAATAGAAACTATATTGCTCCTGACAGATGATCACATTTTTACTTTATGTTAAATTAATATTGATTAATTATCATCATACATAAAGCTCTTTAGTGGATCATTTTATCTACAGAAAGCTTAATTTTGCTTTCATAAATAATAATTTTATCAGTGACAGATATAAAATATAATTTATTTTCAATTCATTTATTGGAAATCCATTTGCACTGAATATTTGTTAATGCAATCCAACAATCATCCTAATATATGCAAAAGAGAGATAAACAGCATTTAAATTTTCTTACCAGCTCCAATAACTCTCTCAATTGATATGTATGACACTTCTATTTCTTTGGCAAATTCATGAACAGCTTGATTAGGGTCTTCATAGGTATGTGGATCAATATAGGTCTTTACTCCTGGTAGTTTAACTGCGTATAAAATTACTTATTATATTTCTCTTTACAGTATGCAAGTAAATTAAAATGAAACAGCAACTTTCAAAAGTATAATCACCCTGTTGTAACAATGTAAACCAGTGGTAAAAAATTCTAAAAGAGCTAACAAAATTCTTAAAGTATTTGACTCAGAAAAGATAATAGTAGATCATATCTCTTTTCCTGTACTCATGCAACTAATCAAGGGTTTGTTTTGAGAGCCTAAACCTCAGCTAAATTCTTAGCGAGGATTGGCTGACATAATCACATTATACTAGTGACAATAGTAAAATTTATTGTTGTAATAATATGTTGTTTCATGTATATTAACTGTTGATTTGAATGCAGGTCCAAAGTCTTTGCAAAAATGTTCGTGGCAGCGGTTCAGATTATCCAGGAGAGCATCTCCATATGTACAGTATCGATCCAAATTATATAGGTGCCAAATTAAATGAATAGCATCTAGAATAACAATATTTTTTTATAGTGATGGATGAGTGTAACAGATTAACATTTTACCTAACTAAAATACCATATAAATATGACACCAGTAACTTGTTGCTGGCAATCCTTATGATTTATATTGATATATTGATCATCAATTGTGTTGTAAATGTTGTACCTTGAAAAGTATCTTTTCTTTATGTACACTGAGAGCATATGCACCAAGACAAATTCCTTGTGTGTCCAATCACACTTGGCCAATAAAAAATTCTATTCTATTCTATTCTATATAAATATGACACCAGTAAATACAAATATCTCAATACTAATGAAAATGTATATATGAGTATTTCATATCACTGTTGGAAAGGAATGTTTCTGAGCTACCACCATAAACCCATGACTTTAAAAAACCAGATGGTCAAAAAAAATTAATCAATAATTCAGGCCAATTGGGTTTAAAGAGAATTAAATGACTGAAACATATTACAATTAATTAGGCAGTTCTATTTTCATAAAAACTGCAAGTATCAGGCAGTAGTTAAGAAAAACATTTATTTTCTCCCTTTTTTATTTATAGAGGGAACAATGACTTTGAAGATGAACCCTACTATACTTCTTGCTTCAGAAATGTGGTTATTAGTCTTCCATATACTGAAAAAAATCTGTAATACATTACATATATTTCAAATATATGTTTCAGTAATAACTTAAATTGTAATTTATTATAAATTGAAAATTAAGCCATAAATTGGAATTAAGAGTTATTTGCAGTATATCTGTAATAATAAAAATAAATCTACTTATTAGTTACTTAGGTAATGAGACAGATTTTTATCAGCAGTTCAGCATTTTTCAGCAGCTTTTGCACCCAGTTCAGAAAGACAAACAATACAGGAAAAAACCCCAGCAAAGGAAAACGAACCAGGAGTTTTGCAAAGTGGGAATATGATGCTGATTTCTCTCTCCATCCCTACATTGGAGTATGTGAAGCAGAGATTTACTATACTGGATGCTCAGGTTATCTATTCTTCTGCCAGCTCCATAAATTGGAATTAAGAGTTATTTGCAGTATATCTGTAATAATAAAAATAAATCTACTTATTAGTTACTTAGGTAATGAGACAGATTTTTATCAGCAGTTCAGCATTTTTCAGCAGCTTTTGCACCCAGTTCAGAAAGACAAACAATACAGGAAAAAACCCCAGCAAAGGAAAACGAACCAGGAGTTTTGCAAAGTGGGAATATGATGCTGATTTCTCTCTCCATCCCTACATTGGAGTATGTGAAGCAGAGATTTACTATACTGGATGCTCAGGTTATCTATTCTTCTGCCATCTCCATAAATTGTGTCACATAAATATTAAACTTTATACTGTGCATTATAAAGACAAGCAACAAAACAAACAGCTTTTGCAGATTGTTATTTAGCACACATTCAATGAATTTTACTTACTGTGACCATTATGAAAGTGCATTTTTTCTTCTTCAGGATCTTGTTTAGCTTTGCTATAGCCACACCGCCTATTATGGAAAAATTAAATTAAAAAAATGTAAGGAGAAAAAAATAACATACATATGTACATCTATAAACATTTTTAGCGCAGAAATATGCCATTATTACTTTAATAGAGCAGTAATGGGAGCTATGAAATGAAATGCATGGGAAGTTCACTTAAAAGTTAGCAAGAAGAGAGCTGTAGAAATTAGTACTTTCGAGTACAGTGACAAAAGTATTTCCTCACTAAAGCAAAGTTTTTATTGAACATTACATTGCAGGATCCAATCTGGGTCAGTTACCGGGACCAGAGGTTTTGTCTTCCGAGCTTTTGGATTCATGCTGGAGCCCATCTTCAGGGAACTTCTCTCTAGCAAAGTGTGTGCTGTTCTCTGTCTGGTATTTATATGGTGCTTGTTGTATGTGGCTTTTTAGATGCTGGTCGGGGTGTATTGAACATTACATTGTCATAGATCTGGCTGTCCAGGAAACATGTTCTAGAGTGTCTGATTAGATAAAAGCTGAAGGGGCAGAGAAGGGTTGAAAGGTACAAAGAATATACTTTTTTCTTCTTACCTTCCACTGAGAAGGAAACCAATTACAACAGCCAAAAGAATCACTCCCATAGTAACAGATACAGCAATTATAGGGATCTGACGCTGATCGCTAGATGCAACTACTGCTGAGAGGAGAAACAAAAAGGAATATGATGGTTAAAATTGCTGACAAGATTCAGAGGGGCTTCAACTTAGAAGCTAATGGAGAAAGACTCAACTCAAGATTCTTTAATACAGAGTTAAAGAAAATATGATGATCAAACACAGCCCCATAATCCTAGGAGAAGATGCAGCTACTTTAAGGAATTTTTAACAGGGCCTATGCATAAGCATCCCCACACCTTGTAAAGAATGCTTTGTCTATCAAATTAAAAGCACTTACAACTTCAATATTTAGTTATTAATATTTAATTGTTTATCTGTTATCATCCACAAATTTAATTCTAAGTTATTTACAATTGAAGTTACAACTGTACTGAAAAAATTAGCTTATGACTAGTCTTTGCTGTTATGTCTGTAATAGCATTCTCATAACCATATGATCAAAATTTGGGTACTTGGCAACTGACATGTATTTATGATGTTTGCAGTGTACTGGGGTCATGTGATTGCCACTTGCGATCTTCTCACCTGGCTTCCAATAAGCAAAATCAATAATGGAAGTCAAGTTCACTTAACAATTGCATGAATCATTGAACAACTGCAGTGATTTGCTTAACAACCATGGCAAAAAAAGATAATAAAATTAGGTGTAATAACTGCCTTCTTTTGCAGTAGAAATTCTGGTCTCAATTGTGGTCATAAGTCAAGGACTGCCTATATTGTGTTTATTGACAGCACAACTTGTGCAGCACAGAGGCTGCAAACCTTTGTCACAATTTGTGAAAGATATTGTGATGACATTTCATTACATTTTTTCAAGTGGTGGAATTCAAATTTTTTTACTACTGGTTCTGTGGGCCTGGTTTGGTGGGCATGGCAGGGGAAGAATACTGCAAAATCTCCATTTCCACCCCACTCCAGGGGAAGGATACTGAAAAATCTCCATTCCCTCCCTACTCCTGGGGAAAGGATATTGTAAAATCTCCATTCCCAGCCCACTCTGGACCAACCAGAGGTGGTATTTCCAGGTTCTCTGAACTACTCAAAATTTCTGCTACTGGTTCTCCAGAACCTATCAGAACCTGCTGAATTTCACCTGATTTTTCCCCGAGTCTCAAATGAGACTGAATGGAAAACCTGCCAAGTCCCATTTGAAAAAAACCCCTTTTCTAAACAATCAGCTGAAATCATTTCTTGGCTTGGTCTCCAGATTTATCCTACAATACCCAACTACCCAAGTAGACACTATATTTCAATGCATCTGACAATACTAGTCTGGGAAGATTTTTCTCTTGAAGTGTGTAATTATTTTCTGGATTTAATGATTTGTACAATACTAGGTTATGCCACATTCCAAAAAGTAGACAGGGTCCAGACAAAAACTACATGCTATTTAATTTAATGCTAATATCACAAATATGGCTAGACCCAGGATATTTAATTGTCTTTCAAAATTCTATCACTATAAGATGTACAAAATGGCATGGAAGATTCACAGCATATTGAATGCAACAATATATGAAGGATCCCAGGTTGCCCAACTCTAATTTAGTGTACAGTTAAGTCCATAATGTACAGGGAATTAATCCATGAAACAAAATCTGAAATAATTTCAAAAGTTTCAAATATATCAAGATCTGTTTTCTCGGCTTCTGGGTGGCGCCACCTTTCTCGCTGGGTGCTAATTTATGGCACTCCGCATTGAATATGGTAAAAGCCGGATTTAACAACTGATCCCGGCTTCATTTCTCTCTCTGGTTGAAAGAGAGAGACAGAGCAAGGGGGAGGAATTGGGTAGATTCCCCTAGGGGCTTTGTTTTTGTAATACAAAGTCCTGAACGGTCGAATCCCCTTATTTACCCCTCCCCCAACCTCCAGTATTCTCTGCGCTCCTGAAAAAGCAGGAAAAGAGGAAGGTGTCCACTTCTGCTAGCAATTGATTTCTTTTTGTGGATACGAAAAGCAGGCGGAACGAGTGTGAGGAACAATTATTGGTTTGCAAGTATTTTTGATTTTCTGACTTCTATCCCCCTTTTTTTTTAAAAGAAAAAAAAAAGAGGAATTTCCGCCCCCCCTTTAGTTTCATTTTAGAGAAACTGAAAGTAGAGCGATACATCAAAGGGAGCTTTGCTGTTGAATTGAAACTGAATGGAGATTTTATCTTATTGTGTTTGACTGTGGACTGTTGGATTATATTACGCTGTTTAAGTACTTTACAAGGGGATTCTCAGCAGGAATTTTGTTATGGAGGTTCTTTCAGAAGAATGGATTCGTGACTTTATACAGGACTACACAGAAAGTATGTATTTAATTATTCAAAAATACGAATTGATAAAAAATGGGGACGTTTTGGATGAGAGTTTGGAGCAAATTAACCAGTGCAATTATTCGGAAAATGGAATGGAGGACATACAAATAAAAGTGGATAAATATGAAGATTTGATCGTGAAGAAACAAGGTGATCTAAAGAAGTTTTCTTTAAATAGTTTGGATGAGCTGCCTGAATTTGTGCTACAGGAGATTGTCCCTCAAATGGAAAAGACTCACAAGCTTAATGTTTCCCAAGAGTTCTCTTTTTGGACTGATGGAATATACGGCAGTAATTTTTGGATTTCTGGACATAAGGAATTACTAGGAAATATTGTGATTGACTTTTTAAAAGGAGCAACGAAGGAAAGACAGAGATTAATGCACCAAAAAAAATGGCAAGAGACAAAAGTATTATTCTTGAAACAAGGTTTTTTTAAAATATTAATAGACAAAAATATTAGTGTCCCCGAAAGACAATTTGTGATTATAAGAGACTAGATATTTGGATATACTGGATTTTGATGAGGAAGGACTAAAGTTGAATAGATATTGTAATTAATTAAATAATATTGTAATTTTCTCTATTGAAATTTTATAAATTTTATAATCTGTTGTATTGAATTTTAAATAGAATATTCTTGAAAGATCTTATGTAAGAAAGACTTGGGGGGGAAATTATATGGTTATATGGTTATAGAAGCTATAAGGGAGATATTCTCTGAACTGGATTGGATTTTTATGCTTTAGCTGGTTTTAAATATTTTAGGATTAATTTGTTCTACTGATTTATATATTTTATTACTGTTTATTGTTAATTTTTTGAAGGATTTGGTTATGTAAGGAGGAAGTCAGAGTTAGAGAGGGAGAATTGGTATAATAGTTTTGGGAAAAAAAATTTTTTAGCATGTTTGTTTTATTTTTAACTATACCTTGTGTTTGTTCCGGGAAGCCAGGGGGGGAGGGGGGAGGGGGTTTGTGAAGGGAGAGGGGTTGGGGGGAAAGGGGGGGGGAATTTTTTTTTTTGTAAAGCTTTTTGAATAAAAAAAAAAAAAGATCTGTTTTCTCCACTTATATAGTAAACCAAGATTGGATCTTGTTAGTATTTGGATAGAAAATCACCAGGAAATATTTCAGCTGTAGCTTATAGTGTGGAATTTTTTTAAAAAAAATCCTGAAAAAGCCAACTATAAACTGCTTCCAGATTGGTACCAAGGAAACTACAGGGATGCTTCCATGAAATTAACAGCTTATCTTATTTTTATTCCAATCAAGATTATCTCCCAAAATGGATCCTTATGCTTCTGAAACATGACGTAGAAAAAGAAAAGAGAAAAACAGGAGAGAAAAACAAAGTTCAAGTACTAACTTCTAATTCTAATTAGAATTAGAATTCTAATCCCAAACAGGTGTAATAGAAACATTTCAGAACAGGGAAAAGAAAATGGAGCTGGTTTCCAGGAGAGCTATTTGAGAGATCATCCACAATATTTTCTTTTGAATTTGTTATATGTTAAGATATGTAGAAAAAACCCTATAGCAGTGATGGCAAACCTTTTTTTCCTCGGATGCCGAAAGCACAGGAGTGCGTGCGACAGCATGCATGCATGTGCTGACACCCATAATGCAATGCCCCCCAGGCCCTGTACATGTGTGTGCAACCCCCAATGCATACGACCTCCTGTGCTCCCCCTGCTCCCCACTCATATGTGCAAGACTGAAGTCTCCTGGAACCAGAAATGGGGGATGGAGGTGCGTCGCAACCCCCCACCCCCGCGCATGCACGTGTCTCCTGACAGAGACCTGAAAATCAGCTGGCTAGCAGGAGGTGCATGGGCATGCATGGTGGACCTGATCTGGGCATCGGCTCGTGTGCCCGCATGTGCCACCTGTGGCACGTTTACTATAGGTTCGCCATCACGGCCCTATAGCATTGTGGGAATGCCCAAAAGCTTACAAAAGCTTACTTTTGGGAGTTATAAGAAACTGATTGCTCTTTTTTTAAAATTTAAATTAATTAACCTTTACAATTAAAAATAGAAAAAAAATTACAGACTAAAAATATATTTTAAAAAAATAGAAAATGAAGAAAAAAAAAGAAAATAGAAAAGGAAAACATGAAATAGAAATACAATAAAGATAAAGAAATGCTATATATAGCAATGATTTCCCCCTTCAGCACAAGCATAATTTTAGTAATACTTAGCCGCCATACATTGCTGGCACATGTTTAAGTGATTGTCTCTTAGAGGACTCTTAAGGTCTCTCTCACAGTTATTGTTTCTGAACCACTTTTCACCTAATATGTACCTAATACATTCACTAATATATCCAAAAACCTTTGGATTTTCCTGCCTAGGTGTAAAACCTTGCTTTTCTCCACATTAAATTTCATTTTGTTGGATAGGGTCTATTGTTCAAGTCTATCAAGATCTTTTTGGATCCTGGATCTTTTTGCTGGGGTGTTGGCTATTCCTGCTAGCTTAGTGTAATTTGCAAATTTAAGTGTTCCCCTTCTATTTCCTCATCTAAGTCATTTATGAAGATATTGAAAAGTACTAGACCTAAGACAGAACCTTGTGGTGCCCCACTGCTTACTTTCCTCCATGTAGATGTAGTACCATTAAGGATTACTCATTGAGTATATATGGTTTTTCAGCCATTTACAAATCTATCTGGTAGTGATGCTGTCTATCTCACATTTTTCAGGTTTACCAAGAAGTAGTTTGTGGTCTACTTCTACTGTCGAATGCCTTACTGAAATCTAAGAATACTATGTCCACAGCATTTCACTGGTCTACTAATTTAGTCACTTTGTCAAAGAATGAAATAAGATTGCTTTGGAAGGTCTGTTTTGAACAAACTCATACTGGTTTCTAGTTATAATTTTGTTTCTAGATGTTTGCAGATCTGTTTACTCATTTGTATATCCAATGCAACATCTTCATTTCAAGTCCTCTCTTTGTCTAGAAAGGAATCACAAAAGAGTCAATTAGCATGTGTTTTTGCCCTTTATTCTCAGTGGTCAACAGCTCCACTGTCAGCAGAACAATCTTCAATTTGTCATATCTTCCCTAGAAGTCAAGGAAATTAATTTTTACTTACTTTGACAAATGTGGGTACCCTGATTTATTATATTTTATTTTTATGGTGATTATTGTCCTTATCTAGTATTTCATTTTTATTCCTCAGTTGAATAACACATTAATATTATATTAATATATTAATATTACTATATTATATATACCACTTTATTATATAAATAATATTTATTGTTAATTATAATTATTATGATAAATCAAAATATAATATAATCAGCCCAACTCACATCGCTGTTCTGTCCCACTCACTCACACATAATTGTGGTTTAGCGAGTTTATTAATATTCCCCAGCAATTCCCTTCACCAAAACTTAGAACTTTCCCAATTAAGTCCAGCCACAAACAGGCCAAGTTTAGTTCACAGAGCAATGGCCCAATAGTTCACAAAACAACTGAAAGTTGCTCAAACAAAATAATGCTATTATACAAATTTAAATCCACACACAAGAGAGCTTATGAGGCAAGAAAAGTGGACAGTCTCCAAGGCACGAATTAATTCCAAATATGGTGTCAATCCAGAGTAAAGCAAGAAAAATGACAACCAAAAACACACAGCTAGAAAACACAATGTTCCCAGCAATGCCTCTGTCTGTCTGCTATGATAAATAGCCAGATTTCTGGTGCAGTCCCTCTAGACTAGGAATGAGGCTTTCTTCTCTTGTGTAGTCTGGCTGATCTCCACTGCTCCTGCCTTTGTCTGCCCTATTTGTTCTCAGATTAGGTACAGAAGGCAGTTTCTCCTCCTCTTCACTGCCCGTCTGCTACTGTAAGCTTTCCCTAGCTGAAATCTCTTCCAAATCTCTTTGGGACAGCCATTCAGAACCATCAATCAACTCATTTCCCGATGTGCCAGGAATGGGCTCATCCTCCCCTGAGCTGACATCTGAGGAGGAATTTGGGGAGTTGTCCAAGGGAGACATCATAATCACATAGTTGTTTTTGTGGAAAAATAGGAGGAACATGTTCTGGATATGTCACCTTGAGTTATTTGTAAAAATAATATAGACAGGATACAAATAAATAAATCACAGCTTGCTTCTTATTAAGGTAGAAAAATGTGGGATAGAAAGCATTACCACCAGATGGATTGGCTGGCTGGTAAAACACACTCAATGTGTAGTCCTCAAGGGAATCACATCTATATGGAGAGAAGTAAGCAGCAGAATACCACAAGGTTCTGTCTTAGGCTCAGTACTCTTTAATATCTTCAACATCCTCAATAAATAATTTAGATGAGGGGATAGAAGGGGAACACATTAAATTTGTAGACAACACCAAGTAGTAATAGCTAACAACTTATTTATTTTATTTTATTTTTCAAATTTATATACCGCCCTATCTCCCTAAGGACTCAGGGCGGTTCACAGGCAGTTAAAATACATATAAATACAGATTAAAAAACAATTAAAAAACTTATTCTATTGCCCGAAATTTAAAATAGTATAAATAATAAAAACCCCTTAAAACCCATAACTTTAAAATCTAATCAAGTCCCGCGCAGATAAATAAGTGTGTTTTAAGCTCGCGACGAAAGGTTCGGAGGTCCGGAAGTTGGCGAAGTCCTGGAGGGAGTTCGTTCCAGAGGGTGGGAGCCCCCACAGAGAAGGCCCTTCCCCTGGGTGTCGCCAGACGGCACTGCCTAGCTGACGGCACCCTGAGGAGTCCCTCTCTGTGAGAGCGCACGGGTCGGTGAGAGGTATTTGGTAGCAGTAGGCGGTCCCGTAAATAGCCCGGCCCTATGCCATGGAGCGCTTTAAAGGTGGTTACCAAAACCTTGAAGCGCACCCGGAAGGCCACAGGTAGCCAGTGCAGTCTGCGCAGGATAGGTGTAACACGGGAGCCACGAGGGGCTCCCTCTATCACCCGCGCAGCTGCATTCTGAACTAACTGGAGCCTCCGGATGCCCCTCAAGGGGAGCCCCATGTAGAGAGCATTGCAATAATCCAGGCGAGACGTCACGAGGGCGTGAGTGACCGTGCATAAGGCATCCCGGTCTAGAAAGGGGCGCAACTGGCGCACCAGGCGAACCTGGTGGAAAGCTCTCCTGGAGACGGCCGTCAAATGATCTTCAAAAGACAGCCGTTCATCCAGGAGAACGCCCAGATTGCGCACCCTCTCCATCGGGGCCAGTGACTCGCCCCAACAGTCAGCCGAGGACTCAGCTGACTGTACCGGGATGCCGCATCCACAGCCACTCTGTCTTGGAAGGATTGAGCTTGAGCCTGTTTCTCCCCATCCAGACCCGTCGGCTTCCAAACACCGGGACAGCACTTGATAGCTTCATTGGGGTGGCCGGTGTGAGAAGTACAGCTGGGTGTCATCAGCGTACAGCTGGTACCTCACACCGAAGCCACTGATGATCTCACCCAGCGGCTTCATATAGATGTTGAACAGAAGGGGCGAGAGAATCGACCCCTGCGGCACCCCACAAGTGAGGCGCCTCGGGGCCGACCTCTGCCCCCCTGTCAACACCGTCTGCGGCCGGTCGGAGAGATAGGGGGGGGACCACCGATAAACGGTGCCTCCCACTCCCAATCCCTCCAACCGGCGCAGCAGGATACCATGGTCGATGGTATCAAAAGCCGCTGAGAGGTCTAATAGGACCAGGACAGAGGAACAACCCCTATCCCTGGCCCTCCAGAGATCATCCACCAACGCGACCAAAGCCGTCTCCGTGCTGTAGCCGGGCCGGAAACCGGACTGGAACGGGTCTAGATAGACAGTTTCATCCAGGTGCAGGGGAAACTGATATGCCACCATACTCTCTACAACCTTCGCCGCGAAGCGAAGGTTGGAGACCGGACGATAATTACCTAAGACAGGGAGGGCTTCTTGAGGAAGGGCCTCACCACCGCCTCTTTCAAGGCGGCCGGAAAGACTCCCTCCAACAAGGAGGCACTCGTAATCGCCTGGAGCCAGCCTCGTGTCACCTCCTGAGTGGCCAGCACCAGCCAGGAGGGGCACGGGTCCAGTAAACACGTGGTGGCATTCAGCCTACCCAGCAACCTGTCCATGTCCTCGGGAGCCACAGGGTCAAACTCATCCCAGAAAATGTCACCAAGACCACCCTCAGACGCCTCATCTGAATCGCCGCAATTTTGGTCTAGACCGTCTCGAAGCTGAACGATTTTATCGTATAGATAACCGTTAAACTCCTCAGCACGTCCCTGCAACGGGTCATCCCGCTCCCCCTGGTGAAGGAGGGAACGGGTCACCCGAAACAGGGCGGCTGGGCGGTTATCTGCCGACGCAATGAGGGAGGAGGCGTAGCAATGCCTCGCTTCCCTCAGTGCCACTAGGTAGGTCCTAGTATAGGACCTAACTAGTGTCCGATCAGCCTCTAAACGGCTAGACCTCCAGGAGCTCTCTAGGCATCTTCTCCGGCGTTTCATCCCTCTCAGCTCCTCGGAGAACCAAGGAGCCGGTTGGGATCTGCGCCGGGTCAGAGGCCGCAGAGGCACGACACGGTCTAAAGCCCCAGCCGCAGCCCGTTGCCAGGCTGCGGCTAGTTCCTCTGCCGTGCCGTGAGCCAGACCCTCAGGAAGTGGCCCAAGCTCCGTCCGGAACCTCTCCGGGTCCATCAGGCGCCTGGGACGGAACCAACGTTGTGGCTCCGTCTCCCTGCGGTGTTGAGTGGCGGTCAGAAAGTCCAGGCGAAGGAGAGAGTGATCTGACCATGACAAAGGTTCTATGACTACATCTCTCAAATCCAGATCCTTCAACCACTGACCAGAGATAAAAATAAGATCCAGAGTGCCACCCCCGATGTGAGTGGGGCCATCCACTACTTGAGTCAGGTCCAAGGCCGTCATGGAAGCCATGAACTCCCGAGCCACTGTCGATGACGAGCCGGCCGATGGCAAGTTAAAGTCCCCCATGACTAAAAGTCTGGGGGTCTCCACTGCCACCCCGGCAAGCACCTCCAGGAGCTCGGGCAGGGCAGCTGTCACGCAGCAAGGAGCCAGGTACGTGAGCAGCAAGCCCATCTGACACCGATGACCCCATCTCACAAAGAGGGATTCACACCCGGCGATCTGAGGTATAGTGGTCTCCCTCGGCTCTAGACTCTCTTTAATAACAACCGCCACCCCCCCACCCCTACCCTGAGCCCTCGGCTGATGGAATGCACGGAAACCCGGTGGGCACATTTCGACCAGGGGCACGCCCCCTTCAGTGCCCAACCAGGTCTCCATAACGCCTATAAGATCCGCAGCGCCACCCTGGATAAGATCGTGTATTAGGGGGGCCTTATTGGCCATGGACCGAGCGTTGCATAACATAAGACGAAGGCCCAGGCTCTGAGGGTCTTGACCATCCGGGGAACGGGAAAAGTCAGAGGGATCGGGGCGCACGATCGCTTGCAGACATCGAACGCGTGACCCCCTAACCGATACGATCCCCCCCTTCCGCCATATCTGCCCCTCCCACTTACCGTGCAAATGGAACCACCCTCACGGAAAGGAACACATTCCCCCCCCATAACCTCCGAACCCACTAAATAATCGCCACGAGCACGCGCAGGGACTGGTTTCCCTCCCGACGGGCTACCCCCAATACCCGCCCTAACCCTCCCACCCAACACTACCCTCCCCCCCCTCCAACCCAAACCCGTCAGTTCCCGCCCTCCCCTTAAAATTCCCATTAAAATTCCCCTTAAAAACCCGATTAAAATAATTAATTAAAAATCCCCTGAGTCTCCTATTTTTGGCATGCCATCTCTCGGGGTTCCAAAACCCGTCCTCAAGATGGGCCCTCGATAATGTGGGGGGGCCAGACCCGCGAGAGAGGGGAATCTCGCAGGGCAAGAAGGTCAGCCGCTTAGAAGATAGGCTGAAGTTCCAGAAGGAACTTGATAGAAGTGAACACTGGGACCTATCCAACAATATACAATTCAGTTGTGAGAAAAGCAAGATTTACACTTAGGCAAGAAAAACCAACTACAGAATAAGTGGTACCTGGCTCAATAGCAATAACTATGAGAGGGATCCATGAGTCCTAGTGGAAAACCACAAATATGAGTCAGTAGTATACTACAGCTGCCAAAAAAGCCAATACAGTTAGTCTAGGCTGCATCAAAAGAGGACTGTATCTCTATCATGAAAAGCAATGTAGCACTTTAAATTGGTAGGTCCATACTTGAAATACTGTTGTCTAATTTTGGTTGCCATGATAAAAAAGGATGCTCAGACTCTAGAAAGAGTGCAGGAAGAGCAACAAAGATGGTTAGGGAACTGGAAGTAAATCATGTGATGAACAGTTGTGAGAACTGGGTATGTCTAGTCTAATAAAGAAGGATTAGGAAGTAATGGATGGAACCTTATCAAAGAGAAAGCCAACCCAGAATTAAGGAGAACTTTCTAGTCAGTGGGAACATTGGAATGGCTTGCCTTCAGAAGTTGTATGTTTTCCATCACTGCAGGTTTTTAAAAAGAGATTGGTCAGCAATTTGTCTATAATGTAAAGGGTCTCCTGCTTGGGCAGGCAAGAACTCCAAGGTTTTTTCCAACTAATTATTATGTAATTCTATTGATTCTGTAATTCTGTAAAACCAATTAAGTTAATTTTAGGAGAGGAGACCCTGTAATTATCACTAATATCTTATCACTTTCAAATTGGATTATTGTAAATTGGTTTGTTTGGGGCTGCCTTTGAAAACCATCTGGAAATTTTGGTTTGGTTCAAGATGTGATAGCTTGTTTGTTGTCACATTCTACATAGCTGGCAATATCAAGAAAATCAGTAGAAGACAGATTTCAGGAACATAGCTGGGAAGTTAATCTGAGTAAATAGAGAATACTGAATAGTGTAAGCAAAATTTCTTGGCTTCAATTATACTGAATTAATTAAGGAGGTTATTGCATTTATTCTGATCATATTTCTCAGTAAATGGGCTGACATATTTCTTCTGATAAAATCTTTCAAATGTCTCATTCCCAACTTTCTCACACACTCTCTCACTTGCTGCTAAATGCAAATATTTTTAACAGAATAATATTTGAACTATGATTTGATTTAGCTTTATTGATTAGCCTATAGACCATATCAAAGCACAAGGTTCAAACACATATCACCAATAAAATCCTATACAATCAATTTAAAGTAAAAGTAGGGTAAAATACAATAGTTATAGGAAAAGATACAATATAATTTAATACATAAATATGTAAAATATAATAAAATGCCCTAAAATTATATTTCGATGTCACCCTTCCAATCTACCCCAATCAGTCCCATGTATGCAGATCTCAACCGAACCATTTTGTTTAAGTACTATGCTGTATTAAATGTTATTTTCAGGTTCTGGCAGCACATAAAGTTGTTTTGATATGGGGATCCCAATGGGTCATTTGTTTGATATATAGACCAAGGTACCTGTCTCTAACCCCCTTATACAAGCAACAATCAAATAGGATGTGAGCCAGGTCTTCTACCTCTGCCCCTCCACAAATGCAGAGATACTCATTGTAAGGTATAGAATTGAATTATATTTATAATAGTATCTAAGTACAATTCAAAGTGTAATTTCTGATTTATAAAGGAAGAATCATAAAGCTGGGAGGGACTTTGGAGTCTTCTAGTCCAACTTCCTGCCAGTGATAGGATATCTTACATCATTCTGGACAAATTGTTGTTCAGTCTTTTCTTGAAAATCTCCACCCACAATTCCATAAGGCAGGATGCTTCATTGGTTAACTGTCGTCATTGATAGGTTTCTCCTTAGTTCCAGATGAGATTTCTGTTTAATAATGCACAAGGCTTCCAAGATCCTTCTCACTTTTGAATCTATCTTCTAAAGTATTAATAATTCCTGCCAACTTGGTGTTGTCTGATATTTTTTGGTTTACTGCTCTATACATCAATGTTTAGATCCAACTATGAAAACAAAGAATGCCTTTTTGCTACTGAGGACATTATGACCTCATGTCTGTAATAGCATAGCCGAAATAGTACATCTGTGGTTAAGGGTTAACACTACTGCCATCACTGAATGGCCTGAATTCTGTGCAATGGCAGTAGTGATGGAAGCAGTGGTGTGTGTGAAAATAGGAGGTGCCCAGCCACCACTACTCTCTGCTCTGCCCACTTGCTCATTTACTCGGATGGCTCACTTACTTGGCTGGCTCTGGTAGGAAGCCCCTGGCTGCTGCCACTGCTCTGCACTCTACCCACCCACTTTGTATAGCTCTCACTCTGGCTGCGCATGGTTGATTGCTCCCATGGCAAATTGACTGGGTTGACTTGTCCTGTGATGACTTGGCAGTGGTGAGCTGGCTGTGTTGAGCTGGTCACGTTGAGTTCTCCCACTCTACTCAAGTTCTAGTTTCTGAATTGTAAAATACACACATTTTGTTTAATGACTCTCTTTTCAGCCAAGAGGACAGCCTAATGACATGGAGAAAATCTATTACATGGCACGTTATGATATCTTCATAACATTTTTATATAAGAAGTTTGATTGAGTGAGGTGGATTTACTATTTTCAGGTGCAAATTCTAATTAATAACAATTGAATAAATACACAGAGATCTCCTGATGATTTGGGTGAGAAGTGAGTGCTCTACTGTTCCACTCAAGCAGTAGTTTAAATGATGCACAATTGCATAACTTTTATAAGCTTCCACAGCATTGTAGAAATGTCTGTAATTGAACTGAAGTTCTCAGAAAAGATTCATTTATTCTACAACTTTAATTCAATTGTTGCATTAAATAGTAAGGGTATTTATATAATGTTGCTTTATATTTGTTCTGTATAATTAAAACCCAAAATGACATAATGGAACACAACTAACGCTAAAAATTGTCATTACACTACACACCTAAACTTAAGCAGCTACGACATTCCAAAGAGGAAGCCTACAGAAAAGGTGATAAAATGCTGTACAATCAGGCCAGAAATGTACTAACAAGGGAGATCAGAGCAGCAAAAAGAAGCTACTCTGAAAAGCTAAAGAATCAGTTTTCAGCAAATGAACCAGCAAACATGTGGAAAACTCTTAAAAATATCACCGGCTATGGCAAACCTCCTTCCCAGGCTGAAGGTAATCAACAACTGGCAGATGACCTGAATGAGTTTTACTGCAGGTTTGAAAGGAAACTACAGCCACCTATCTCCACAACCCCCATCTCAGACACACCAACAACAGCCAAGCCTCCTACAACTGACCCCATTTCATTGGGTTCACAACCCCTAGTGATCACAGAAAAGGAAGTGCAGGACCTATTTCACAGACAAAAGCCAGGAAAAGCTCCAGGCCCAGACAAGATAACTCCTTCTTGCTTAAAAGTCTGTGCTGACCAATTGGCCCCATCTTCACCCATATTTTCAATAAATCACTAGAGATGTGTTATGTTCCTTCTTGCTTCAAACGCTCTACCATCATCCCAGTGCCGAAGAAGCCCACCATCAAGGAACTGAATGACTACAGACCAGTTGCTCTAACATCTGTAGTCATGAAAACCTTTGAAAGGCTAGTGCTTTCCTACCTGAAAACCATCACGGATCCGCTGTTAGACCCCTTGCAATTTGCATACCGAGCAAATAGATCAACAGATGATGCTGTTAATATGGCTCTGCACTACATCCTACAACATCTTGAGTCTCCAAAGACCTATGCAAGGGTCCTTTTTGTAGACTTTAGTTCAGCATTCAATACCATCATTCCAGACATTCTTCTAACTAAGCTAAACCAGCTACAGGTACCGGAACAGACTTGTAAGTGGATCACAAGCTTCCTAACAAACAGGAAGCAGCAGGTGAAGCTAAGCAAGATCACATCAAATACCTGTACAATTAGCACAGGGCCCCCCCAAGGCTGTGTGCTCTCCCCACTTCTCTTCTCTCTGTATACCAATGACTGCATCTCCAATGATCCATCTGTTAAGCTACTGAAGTTCGCAGATGACACAACAGTGATTGGTCTCATTCGAGACAATGACGAATCTGCATATAGACGAGAGGTCGAACGACTAGCCTTGTGGTGCAACCAAAACAATCTGGAACTGAACACACTCAAAACCGTAGAAATGGTGGTAGACTTTAGGAGAAACCCTTCCATACTTCCACCTCTCACAATACTAGACAACACAGTATCAACAGTAGAAACCTTCAAATTTCTAGGTTCTATCATATCGCAAGATCTAAAATGGACAGCTAACATCAAAAACATCATTAAAAAAGGACAACAAAGAATGTTCTTTCTGCGTCAACTCAGTAAGCTCAAACTGCCCAAGGAGCTGCTGATTCAGTTCTACAGAGGAATTATTGAGTCTGTCATTTGCACCTCTATAACTTTCTGGTTCGGTTCTGCAACCCAACAAGAAAAACACTGACTTCAGAGGATAATTAGAACTGCAGAAAAAATAATTGCTTCCAACCTGTCTTCCACTGAGGACCTGTATACTGCACGAATCAAGAAGAGGGCTGTGAAAGTATATACCCCTCGCATTCTGGACATAAACTGTTTCAACTCCTACCCTCAAAACGACGCTATAGAGCACTGCACACCAGAACAACTAGACACAAGAACAGTTTTTTCCCGAAGGCCATCACTCTGCTAAACAAATAATTCCATCAACACTGTCAAACTATTTACTGAATCTGCACTACTATTAATCTTCTCATAGTTCCCATCACCAATCTCTTTCCATTTATGACTGTATGACTATAACTTGTTGCTGGCAATCCTTATGATTTATATTGATATATTGACCATCAATTGTGTTGTAAATGATGTACCTTGATGAACGTATCTTTTCTTTTATGTACACTGAGAGCATATGCACCAAGACAAATTCCTTGTGTGTCCAATCACACTTGGCCAATAAAAATTCTATTCTATTCTATTCATTTCCCCTTTCTCACTGTATAATGGCTACTATTGGTGAAATGCTAAAAGCCCATCATTCATGACATTAGTGCTAAATGCACATCATTATGACATCAAGACACAAAAATATATACTAAGAATACTGCATTGAAGAGACAGAATACTATCAAGTATGGATTAAGTGGTATGATTGGTTAGAGAATAGGAAAAATAAATATGAATAAATGATGGTGAAGAGAAGGTGATAAATGTATAAAATATTGTAAATGAATAAAACTAGATATAAAAGATAAAGAAAAGGGGAAAAATGGGGAATACATAAAGCAGAAAGTATGTGGAAGGAAACTGACATGTAAATAGAAAACACATTATGTGTTTATGTTGTATTGTTGTAGTACAATTAATAAAAAATTTTGAGGAAGAAAAAGAATACTGAATTGAGGGGGAAGAGTATACAAAAACACTATTGCTTTTTGCAGTAGCTGTTTTCTTAACATATAGCTTTGTATCACAAAGAAAACAATGAGGCACATTTTTTAATACATTACATTTTTGTACTGTTTCTCTTAAACTACTGAAAGAATGTTCTTATTCAATAGATTAAAATATAGTAAATAAATGAAATTAAACAGAGTCAAAGAATATATAAGCGCCATCTCTTCTAACTATGTTAGAATGCAATGAATTTTCACCCCAGGAACTAAAGTGGGAGATATTCCTCAACCTTTTAAATAGAAACATGAAAGAAATCTGTAATCCCATTCTGCTGAAATTAAGCAACAATAATTTAGCTGCCAATAACAATGCTAACCAATAAGTTAATAAAGGACCACAAATCAACTTCTGAAACATTGAGGAAACATATAAGCTTTTTCTTGTCTCCTTATGAAAACATGATGTCATTTATAGACTCATGAAGATGGAATGCATATCCTATGTAATTCCAACTGGAAGCTCCTTGGTATTTGCAGGAAATTTCTGGAGAGTAGGAAGCAACGCGGCAGTATAAAAAATGGTTGCACTTTCCATGCGTAGCCTGTGCAATGGTAGGATCTGGTATTGTGGTTATTGCATATTTCACTGCTTCATAAAAAATACACACCACATTTATCTTAACAGTGCCCTGAATATTTTTGGCAATACCATCTTTATAAAATTGACAACATGACATATTCTAGACATGGCAGCTATTTTCTAGCATTTCAGATTGTACTTTTTACAGTCCTGCCTGGAATAATCAGGGATTAAACTTGAAACTTTTTTCATGCAGGCAATTTGATGATGAATTGGGGATTAATAAAAGGTGACATCTTCTATTTCTGCCTTACAAAATGGTTATCTGCCTATTCTAGTGACAAAGCAATCAAGCAATGCAGATAAATCTCAAAAGGTAGGAAGGGTCCTAACCCACACAAAGGAAGTAAAAGGAAGATTCACATTCTTGCTTACTTTATAGGATATACACATCACAAATGTCTCCTGTTCTTAATAAATTGCACTGCTACTACTATTTATTTAATCCCCTGATTCCATTTGGTTATCAGGAGAATAGATAATAACACTAAAGTAATATGATTTGAAAAACTGGCATAACTGACAATTGCTGACCCACCATCCTCTGTTTTTCCCCCCAAACTTTATTGGTAGAACAACATTTATAAACGTTCTTATGTTTAGAAATTCAGAAAAGTCATATTTTTAAAAGAAACTCCTGAATTTGAATTATTATAAACTTTAGGCATTACTTCCTATTCCTTCTCACATAAAAAATCTACTGCCCAATTATATCTTCCCAAAAAATAAAAATTGCTTCAATATGCACATAGAAATATAACAGCTATTTTAGATTTCATCATTCCAGAGGAGGTCAATACATATCTGCAGTCACTAAGTTTTTTGAAGCCAGGTCCTTAGTCTTATTGCTATATGGCCCACAACTTGGACCACCTTTTTACATGCAAAGTGTGTGCAATGTTTGCATTACTACCTATGGAGGATTCAAGTTACACTTGTCATAAGTGTAAACTGGTTAAATTACTTGAGGAAAAAGTAAATGGCAAGCCACTAAAATTCCAGACACTTCCACAATCAACACTGTGAGATTCAATGGTGAATATGATGAACATGACAAATTAAATCCAGAAGTCTCTATCTGAACAGAACACAGTGAAGAAGATGAAAAAGACAAGGGTGATGTTATGCTAAGAAGAAAAAAACAGAAAAGGCAACTCCTTCTCTCTTTCTGAAACTGAGTAATTGGTTTCATATCCTTCCCCAGAAAGGAAGCATGGAGACATCTGAAGAAAAATCTTTGCTAAATATATCAATGATAAGAAGTAAAGTAGCTTAGATTTCCTCAAAGGAAAAAGGTCTTGTGTTGGTGACTGGAGGTTCATTACTTAAAAGAACAGAATCAACCAGACAAATTCTTAAGGAAAATACATTGCCTTCTAGGTGCAAAGATTAAAGACGTGAGAGAGAAGTTCATCAAAATAATCACTATTTCTTTCTCCTTTTTCATGTTTGGGACAAATGACACTACTGAGATTCTAAAAACAGTTTCAATGGACTATGAGCAACTAGGGAGGATAACCAAAGAATTAGAAGCATAGGTGGTGAACTCATCTATATTTCCAGATCAATATCCAATGAGGGAGCAGAAGATTTTAGAAGTATATCAGTGACTCAAAGGATTAACTCTTACTTATAGAGATAAAATAGTTGAGGTAGTGGAAATTACAGGAACTTTGGAGAAGAGTGACCAGTCTTACTTGAATTTATCATAATTCAGGACAATGTCAGACAAGTGTTTTGGATTTTAAGGGAGCTGATATAAACAAAATGAGAGACTAGGAAGGGGTCCGTTCCTTGCGCCAAAAGTCTTTTGTCTCTGCCCTTGGGGCCAAAAGCTTTTGCAAAGGGAACAGAAGCTGTTCAGTGTATGATCGGACAGTCCTTAAGGCGACTTCCCCTTTGCAAAAACTTTTGATGCAGAGAACGGAAGCCTTGGGGGCACAATCTAGTTCTCCATGCCAAAAGCCTTTTGCAAAGATAATGGAAGCCTTCAGGGGTGTGATCTTGCACTCCTTCAGGCCTCCGCCCCTTTCCAGAAGCTTTTGGTGTGGAGAATGGAAGCCTTTGGGGAACAATCTCATGACCCTGCATTCTCCACACCAAAATCTTTTGCAAAGGGGACAGAAGGGTATACAAGAAGACAGCCACTTTTCTGCCACATGGCCCCGACTCTGTAGATCTTCTAAAGGTGAGCTATTGCTGACGGAATCGGGAGGAGCTGGTGGGCTAGCATAGCAGGGTTAGTGCCTATTATGTCCCTGTTATGACACCGCGGCCCTTGAAGTTGGGAGATTATCTAGAAGATGTAAATGTATAATACAATGGTAAAATGTAAAATTTGTTACTACTGGTTCTGTGGGTGTTTATTTATTTATTTATTTTATTAAATTTTTATACTGCCCTTCTCCCGAAGGACTCAGGGCGGTGTACAGCCAAAATAAAATACAGAATATATACAATTAAAAGAATTTAAAATGAACTATTACTAAACGGCCGATAATTTAAAAAATTTAAAAAGTTACTAAAACCCCAATTTAAAATCAAACTATTTATGCCAGTCCTGCTTGAATGAAAAAATATGTTTTTAGCTCACGACGAAAGGTCCGAAGATCAGGCACTTGACGTAAGCCAGGGGGGAGTTCGTTCCAGAGCATCGGTGCTCCCACAGAGAAGGCCCTACTCCTGGGGGCTGCAAGCCGACATTGTTTGGCGGACAGCACCCTGAGAAGGCCCTCTCTGTGAGAGCATACGGGTCGATGGGAGGCATAAGGTAACAGCAGGCGGTCTCGTAAGTACCCGGGTCCTAAGCCATGGAGCGCTTTAAAGGTGGTAACCAGGATCTTGAAGCGCACCCGAAAGACTACAGGAAGCCAGTGCAGACTACGGAGCAGTGGTGTTACATGGGAGCCACGAGCGGCTCCCATTACCACTCGCACAGCTGCATTCTGGACTAACTGCAGCCTCCGGGTGCACCTCAAGGGCAGCCCCATGTAGAGAGCATTGCATTAATCCAGCCGAGACGTAACCAGAGCGTGAGTGACCGTGCATAAGGCATCCTGGTCAAGGAAGAGACGCAACTGGCGAACCAAGCGAACTTGGTAAAAGGCCCTCCTGGTGATGGCCGCCAGATGTTCATCAAAGGACAGCCGACTATCCAGGGTATGGCTTGGTGGTGGGGGTACTGTGACTGGGTGGGCGTGAAAAGCCTCTGACAATCAGGCAACTCGTCAGAGGAGCCTTTTAAAAGCATTTTTTTTTGCAAAAATCAAATCTTCTGCCACCTGTATCTTTCCCGATCTCTGGAGGTTCCCTCCCACCAGCACTTACTAATCCATTTCTGCTGCCTGTGCCTTCCCCGATCAATCTCTGATTTATGTCTCCCTCTAGGATCAGCCTTGGAAAAGCCTGCCCTCACAATCGGCAGTATATTGCATGTCTTAACAAACCCGCTGGTGGCCTCAGTGCACTTTTTCTCTTCATGGCTCTAATTCTTAAAAATGTTGGGGGGTTGTGCATGTGAGGCACTGGGGGAATTGGTACCTGGAGTGAGAGGGGAGCGTGGGCCGACTGGGCGGGGAAGAAGTACTGGACTTCCAGCGTTCATGTGGAGAACCAAGGCTTGGAGCAGCAGCAATGGTTTGTTTGGAGCTTGTTAAGGAGGACCACTCTGCCCCAGCCATGCGTTTTCCAGTCCGGGCTGCTTAGAGTGAAAAGCATGCACTATGCTGCCACTAAACTCCAGGATTCCTTGCATGAGCTCTAGAAGAAAATTGGCCAATGGTCAGCTGCCACCAGAACTGAGCTTGGAGGAGCAGCAGATGGACTTCAGGGTACACAATGAAGGTTCCTCCCCCCACCTCCTCATTGCGATCTGGCGTGGCACAGACAGCTGAATGAAGGCAGAAAATGGGGTGTTTTCATTGGCCTTTCTCTTCCCCCTGCCCCCAGCCTCCTTTTGCCAGCATGGGTTTGTCAGGCAATTGCAATCTTTAAATGGACTTTTATTTATCGGGGTGCCGGCTGTGGATGCCGGCACCCCGATTCAGTCAGCTGCAGCCGCGGCTGATTGTTGGAGGCGAGTTATTGGCCCCAAAGGATAAGATGCGCAACTTAGGTGTCCTCCTGGATGAACGGCTGTCGTTTGAAGATCATTTGACGGCCGTCTCCAAGAGGGCCTTCCACCAGGTTCGCCTGGTTCGGCAGTTGCGCCCCTTCCTTGATCGGGATGCCTTGTGCACAGTCACTCATGCGCTCGTTACCTCTCGCTTGGATTATTGTAATGCTCTCTACATGGGGCTCCCCTTGAGGTGCACTTGGAGGCTTCAGTTAGTCCAGAATGCAGCTGCGTGGGTGATAGAGGGAGCTACGCGTAGCTCCCATGTAACACCGCTCCTGCGCAGACTGCACTGGCTACCGGTGGCCTTTCGAGTGCACTTTAAGGTCTTGGTTACTACCTTCAAAGCGCTCCATGGCTTAGGGCCTGGGTACTTACGGGACCGCCTGCTGTTACCGCATGCCTCCCATCGACCCGTACGCTCTCACAGAGAGGGACTTCTCAGGGTGCCGTCCGCCAAGCAATGTTGGCTGGCGGCCCCCAGGGGAAGGTCCTTCTCTGTGGGGGCTCCCACACTCTGGAACGAGCTTCCCCCGGGTTTACGCCAAATACCTGACCTTCGGACCTTCCGCCGCGAACTGAAGACACATCTTTTCATTCGCGCGGGGCTGGCATAAATTTTATCGATTTTAAATTTTATCGATTTTAAATTTTTTAATATTAATTTTAATGGGGTTTTAGTTTTATATATTTTAAAGTTTTTTAGGCCAATTATAAAATAAGTTTTTTAGTTTGTATTTTAAATTGTATATTGTATTGTCTGTTTTTACTTTTGGCTGTACATCGCCCTGAGTCCTTCGGGAGAAGGGCGGTATAAAAATCTAATAAATAATAATAATAATAATAATAATAATAATAATAATAATAATAATAATAATAATAATAATAATAATAATAATAATAATAATAATAAAAATAAAAATAATAATAATCATTTTGTCAGCCCAAGAGTGGGGGAAGAAGCTCAGAATGGTACATAGGAAATCACCCTGCAGCATCGGTCCACCTACACCGCCCCACCTTGCCATGATATCAAGTTGACCATGCTCACTCGGTCACATGATCACCCAGCCATGCCCACTCAGTCAGTCATTAGGGCAGAGAACTGGTTGTTAAATATTTGAATCTTACCACTGGTCATAAGTGTGAAAAGTGGTCATAGGTCACCTTTCTTAGTGCCTCTGTAACTTCAAATGGTCATTAAATGAATAGTTGTAAGTCAAGGACTACCTGTACAGAACCTTTTTCACAGGCACACCGAATATGATATTTTTAAAAAAGCCATCATCTACTACCACCAAGTTCTGTGCCCATCCAGGCCCACACCCTAGCCTTCAAGGGTTACCGCAGCAGCCCTACTACTCATTGTGGCCTAGACCCTAGACTGGAGTGTGCTTTGCCGGCAACGGCTGGGTATGGGCCCAACACTCCTGCGTCATCCATTTTGTCATAAGATAGCAAGCATTATATCTAAATCAAGAACTAAAAAACTTAATGCAATTGACTCAAACCATTTTGAATGACTGATTAAACAAAAAGGCAGGCAAATAAATAACTAAATAATCAGCTGAGCAAAATCAGAGAGAACAAATGATGTAAAATGATGCAATATTCTCATTTCATATTATAAGTGGCATCTGAAATTATCTCCAATTTTAAAAACGGTTTTCAGAATGATGTATATCTTTAGAAAACTAAACTAAAATTAAAGTCCTATGAAGTTTGGCCGAATTCAATTTTTTAAAAAAAATATCATGGCCTTTATTCACTATTTAGCAAACCACTATTCAAGAGATAGCACAATCCTATCACATTGAGTATAAGATTTTGTGCTTGAACATTGAAACCATTATCTCTGGTTCTAAACTGTCATAAAATGCACTTTTGCTGTATTAGTAGCATAAGATACTTTTGAGAACATTTTTCTCTTTATTGCATTATTAATTTTGTAGATTTCAGGAATATTTTTAAAGGGAAGAAAGGCTACAATCCATTTAACTATAATCAGACATGCTCACGATTGTCAAAGGTTTTTTTCAGTCTTCATGCCTCATTGTTGACAATTATTACAAAGACAAAGGTCTGTGGAAAAGGCTCTGTTGCTGAGAAAGCGGGAAGACTAGAAAAGCACAACCAGCAACAGGGTGGAGTGTTAAATGTACCTCTGGGAGATCTAAAGACCTAAAGACCTAAAGAACAGGTTAGTAATAGAACATCATGGGGAAGATCTATCTATATCGGGGTAGTTAACCTTTTTATAACTACCGCCCACTTTTGTATCTCTCTTAGTAGTAAAAATTTCTAACTGCCCACTGGTTCCACAGTAATGCTCCGTGTATCATCGTCTGCACATGATTCTCGCGCCTTGTGGATTGGGTTTCGGGGGCAGGGGGCGCTGGCTACCAGCTCTGCTTGTCTGTTACAGCTGGGTGGTGTGGGGAGAGATGCGCGAGCTATTCTGGGATGAGGCTCTTTTGTTTGTGGTCTCACTATAGCACCATTTAGTTTCATTTGCATAACGTGAACTAAACTTATGCGCGGGTGATACAAATAGTATATTTTCAGAAATTTAAATTGTCACAGGGAATTTTTTGAAAACCTAATGAAAATGTTTTTAAATAATGCTATGAAATTTTTTTAAAAAGTCAATTAAATTAAAAAAAAAGGAAAGTGCTTCAGTATTGGACAAAACCCCTAGCGCCCACCATGAAAGCTGGAATGCTCACTAGTGGGCAGTAGGGACCAGGTTGACTACCACTGATCTATATGATCACAAAGAAAAACTCCTTGATGGCACATCTAAGGATTCCTTAGACAAAGTGATAATAAAGAGGCCTCCTATGAGGGAGATGGGTGGTTAAATTAAATAATTACCATGACCTAATTGCAAGGCTTTTCCAGCCTGACAAGTAATTTGTAATACAGATCTGTTTTAATGCAATGACACCTGCATTTATGGAACACTAGCATGCTTACTTACAAAGAAATATCCTCTGTAGTTACATTAGTTTCTTGGAATTCTCTCCCCATGAAATCACTGAAGTGCCTACTCTTATGTTCTTTAGGCATCTAATCAAAACCCATCTCTTCATCAAGGACTTCTTCATGTGAATGTTATAGAGCAGACGTCTTCAACCCCGGTCGGCAAATAGGAACTGGGCTGCACAAGGAACAGGTGAGAGTGCGAAGCTCCATTTGCACAAGTGGCGGGCATGAAACCATCACCTCCCCACTGTTGCCATTGCCCCTGCCAGTCCACAGAGCCAGAAAAATTGGTGATCACTGTTATACAGGACTTTTATAACTTGTTTTTCTTTCCCTTCTGTAACATATTTTTAAAAATAAATTAATCTCCGCAGAACAGTGACACCTCACCTGCCATTATCTTTTACATATTTAAGATTTCGATCTTGGATGGTGTCTGCACTCATGTGCTAAGATTAATAATTATATTTCTATGCCACCACTACATTCCCTTTGAAATCTATTCTATGCTTCGGTATATATCATACACCACACTATTACCAGAGAAATAAGATTGCCTGTTGGGACTTGCCAAGTGTGCACTCATATTTTGGCAAGTTACTGTATTTTTCAGAGTATAAGATGCACCAGAGTATAAATGCAGCTTGGTTTTTGGGGAGGAAAATAAAAATCTGCCTACCAGGTATTCAATTGGCTAGCATCCTTAGTCTGGTCAGATTCAGCACATTAGTTTGCTGGTTTTGAGCATGTGCACATGCTTTTTATCCCCTGCTTGGAGATAAAAAACAGCTTCTAAAGCACAACTGAGAGTCGGAAGGAGCAGGCAAAGCACGGAAGATCGCTTCACTTGCTAGTGCCTCGTTAGGGCTGAAAAAAAGCTTCAAAAAAGCTACATAGAGTATAAGACGCACCCAAATTTTCAGCCTCTTGTGGGGGGGGGGAGTGTGTCTTATACTCCAAAAAATACGGTAAATATGGAAAAGCCCAAGTTGCTTTTGTCCTCAACTGCTTAAGTATAGATTACTCAGACCTTACTCATGGCTTACACTTTCTTCAGTTTTGGGATCAACCTATTAATATAATAATGATAAATTTGATGTTTGATGTTTTGATGTCAGCAATTTTTATATATGGCACAGTAGAAATTAGACTACTTAACTCATGTTACTGATAAGTCTGAAGAAAATTAAGCCTGGTGCCTAAAGTGGGAAGACTATGGTAAGGCTGAAATTGATTCTGCAAAAATATTGATCAGCTGATGATTTTCTCATAATCACAAATAAAGACCTGGGTAATCAGTAATAAAAATGACTTACACACTGGGCTCGTTTTAAACTCAAATCTTCGACTGAAGCCACCATAACCGGCTGAGGTACGAGCACGAATCTGGAAAACGTATACTGAAGCCGGTTTCAAGCCATCAGCTGTAATTCTTGTCTGCTTGGATTTGATGATGGTATAACTGGTCTCCTGATCCTTTTTTGGTGCAACAACATACATGAACACACATATATAGAAGAATAAATTTCATAAATAGCAAGTACAACCATTGGGTCTGATTCTTGCCAATATTTTTGTCTATGGTGATATAATTCATCACTTAGGAATTAGGTTTACATCCTTCCCTTTCTTAACTATTAAAGTTGATATAGATTTATATCTGCATCTAAGTTTAAGCTAATAATAATAACTTTTTCTTGAACTTTACAACCCAGCTTCATATTCTATTAACAGTTACCCTAATCTAGCATTAATTTTGATGCGCATGCAATGCATTTTAATAGTAAGAAAAGAGATACTTGTGTGGAAAAAGGAACTTATAGCTTGTTCAATGGCTCTGCAAATAAGGGAACTCGAACTCTCCTGCATAGTTTATATATCAGAAGGAACACACAAAACTCAGTTTTATATTTACTGTTAAAGTTATTATTAAAGGGATGTTATGTGCCTTTTGGTATTCACATTAATACTTTTAATGAGAAATATTACTGTAAAACTACTTTTAAAAACATGGAAATTTTAAAAGGTACTGCTGAGAGCTATCTGGTGAAACTAATTTTATTTGCAATTTTATATTATTTATTATAAGAATTTTAATGAGATTTGAATCTAACTTCTTTTAAATGAAGCCCTATAATGAAATTTGTCATTAAATTTTAATATATTATTTTATTTACACAAAATGACAGTATACAAGCAAATGAGATAATTATATTATTATTATTATTATTATTATTATTATTATTATTATTATTATTATTATTATTATTATACATTTGAGTTTCATAAAATGTAATAACTTCAGGATACCAACTATAATACTAAGCATAATAAAGTTTAATAACGTGGTACATTTAAACTACTCTTAAATAATTGCATTTATCTTTAAAACATATGTTTAAACAAAAATTGCTTTACAAAATAATATGGTTGCAAGTTGATCAAATTACTACTTCTAAATAAATTTTCAAATCAAATTTCCTATTGTTATCTCTCAGTTTCTTCATGATGTTCAGATCTGCATTTTTACAAACTTTAAAATAAAAAAGTTGTCCATTCCAAGTTTACCCTGCAATTCCAAGATATGTAAAAGAAATCCTCCCCTATGGTTAGAGACAGTTTTGATTTTGTGGGTTTCAAAGCCTGCTATCTCATTACATTCTGATTATTTTTCCCACTTTAGATTTAGTTTTACTGGTTCTCGGGCATCATTTTAAATCAAGTAGTCTAACAAGAGTTAATAACAAACTCCTCAGTTTCCTTTTTAGAGAACACCTGCCAAGTTCTCTAGTTCAAAAGTTGCCAAGCATCATCTTAAGCAGCATATCTGGGATATCCAATTTCCAAACCAATATAAGCCAAGCATGCAACCACACATTTCATGGATTTTTCTCAAATAGGCAGGTGCCATTGCCTGAATTCCAATTCTGAAATTTTCATTAAACCTTTGCCTTGACAAGCTTGGATGCACTAACCTCCACAATTCTATCTGGATGACATAAAGACATCTCGCTTCAGCAGTGTTTATGCTCATATGAGATTTCCTAAGCCACCTGCAGGATCTTAGAAAACATATATAGATCCTATTTTAAAGAACTGCTCTAGTAGAAAGCACAACTCTTATCTCTCATTCTTTTTATTCACTCAGGACTATGAGCTATCTTTCCATGTTAACTAATTTTGTCCCTCTATTTTTTTCTATTAATTCTACCTAAGCTTGAATATTAGTGCCAATTTGGTAATCACCACTGATATTCACATGATTGCTATTATATTATGTTTATTGTTATTTAATTTTATTATATTTTCTATCCGCTTTTTAGTCTTATTAAGGGAATGTGTTTAGTCTTAATTAAGGAAATGTGTTTCTATACAATGTTTTCTGGACTAAAGCTGTAATAAAAGTTTATTATTATCAGATCAAATTGAAAAAATAATAATTCTGTGGCCACATTCCCATTAGGGGCACACCTTGTCTTCACATTATCCAGTCATAACTAAGGTGATAGGAAACCTGTCCTCATCACTATTATTTTGGAACAATGAAGATGAGATGATTCTAGAAGATGCCATGATGATCTACATGTCAAGACAAACTGCATTCTTTTGAATCAAATTGGTGCGTTTGAATTGGATCCTGATGGTCTGTATACCTCTTTCAAGAAAGGTTTTGAAATATCTTTTCCCAGTCAGTAGTTATAATTGGGAAGAAAGTGCTGGCAGAAAAGCACTGTATTTTGGTGAACGGTATAAAATGTCCCTGATGGTCAATAGCTAATAGGCAGCAATTTATAAAACTGTCTTTACGTGCTCTCTTCTGCTGCCTGTGCTATTAGTGATAATTTTGTGTACTATAAACCAATGGGCAACTAAGTGTGCTTAACTTAATGATTGCTTTAGAAAATTTGGAAATTACAGCTTAATCATGTGGGACACAGTTTAGGAATCTATAAAGCAAAAATCCCATCATTTTCAATCAAACTGAAATTTGGAATTGTTAGTTGGGAAAGTAAAAACACTCAGAAATGCATAGAGAACAAAAGTTGCTTTTGTGGAATTTCTCTTTGTATTGTCCTGGCATTTTGAGACTAAAACATTTAACCAAGATAGTTCCCAAACTAATAAAAACAGAAAATAAGCGAAATTAAGAAACAGAACAATGACGTCAGCAATTCTTAATTTGAAGCTTCTTTCCCAACAAAACACTAATGCCATTTTTTACTAAGGCACCCTACCATTTCATTATGTGACACTGCTTTATTTTACAGGGATTTTAGTTATTTTTGTTAACTATTTTAAATAAGTACATGACTTTCTGGCAATATTCTCATCTTCATCTAATCTCAGTAATTAAACTCCAATTCTTGGAGGATGTCCCATTGAAGTATGGCGACTTTTGAGTATGACAATGTAGTGTACATCATCTTTATTTTAATGCAATATGATTGGAAATGAACTGATAGGAAAACTAAAATGTTTTTTTGTTTGAGACAAATAATGTATTAATGAAAATATATGCCTATGCATGCATAAACATAAATGTTAAAAATTCCTAATCCAATACAATATTTGGCAGTAATTTAAAATAAATGATGTCAATACTTTTTAATACAAATTATTCCAAAAGAACAGAAGAGTAAAGAAATAAAAGTCAGTATGATCTTGGAAACAGACTATCACACCTTTTCAAAATATTTGATTTCGTATTCCAGAATGATGCCATTGGGTCGATCTGGTTCCTGCCAGGAGAATGAAATGCTATTTTTGGCGACTTTCCCTTGTTTCACATTCATGATTGGAGATGGTGCTGTCATATGAAACAAAAGAAATCAAAAAGAAAATCAAAACTATTGTTTGATCAAATGGGAAATAAAAGCAATTATTTTGAAAAGTTTTAAAAAATTATAAACCTAGATCATCTTTTTGTTGTAGGTTGTTTCTTATTTCTGAGCAAAAATTACTGTAAAGTAAGAGCCGGACAGTTATCATCACTTGCAGGAGACTTAATATTTCCCATTCTTAACTAGAGTGTAGCTGGTTTCCTAATAAGAGCAACTTCTGTAGATCAGATCAAGGTTAATTCTCTGTCTCTGCCCACCAGTAGTGAGTTCATCTTACCTTCACTACCAATTCGCAGAGCGTCGGTGATGACGTCTGGGCAGGTTGGCGGAGCCTGCCGCTGCCAACACTACCTGGTAAAAACCTACCATTGCTGCCCACCCAGACCAATTTAAATTCCAGTAATGTTATTAATCAAAACTGAAGGGGAATAGCTTTCAAAGAATCCAATAATTTAAGAAATGAATCTTACTATTTTAGGTAGCAGCTATACATTTTTGAATACAGGGTTTCTTTATTTCTTTTAGAGATAGTGAGTTTACAGGACATGAGGCAATCAGAAAATATCATTACAAGAAAAATATGAAATTTCTGGCCCTGGGTTCTTTAAAACGCGTATTCTATGGTATTATATTTATACCATATACATACCATCTTTAAAAAAAAAGATAAAAATGTAAACAATGAATAATCTACCAGCACGATTCTAGAGCCTATAGTCCTAGGACTTACTTAAAGGTGTTATAGCTCCAATATTTAGGAGGCTATTTTTACCCCTGGAAATGTACCCTAATCTAAAATGGTAGCAATTTAATCTGAACAATATTTTTATAGTGTTCTAATAGGAATTGGAAAGGTTTATTTCTATTGACAAGAGAAAATACAATAAGATGCAGGATTCTATTATGCCTAGCATGAGGATTAACTGAACATATTCAAAACTACGAAGTATCATGTTTTCCATAATGTGAAAGTTTCTGCATACATGTCAAGTTTGCACACTTCCACTTATCACTCCTTTGCTCATCTTTCAAATCGTGGGGAAATGAAAATTCATTTTTCAAATGTAATGCTGTAACCTGAGACACTGGAATTAAAGAAACTCAGCATCTTCAAATGAAGATGCATCTTCAAATGAAGATGAAGAAACTAGTATCTGTAATAGCAATTTTAGAAAATGAATGTATCTTGTCAAGAAAAATGTGTTTAGTGGGAAACCCTGATTTCTCATGATATCTATGTCTTATGATATACAAGATATTTTTGCCATAATTTTTAATAACTGATTCTTAACAAGTATGGAAAGATACAAAGTATTTATTCTAGTAGAAGAAAAGAGATAGTTGATAGTTTTTGACTTAATGGTTTTTACTAAACTTAATTTCAGTTGAATTTTCTACAATTGATTTTGTTACTAATTTTATTCATTAAATTTATACGCCACCCATCTCCCAAATAATGTGACTTCTAATTCCTATTTTGTAGAAGTGAAACAGTTTTAGAAAGTTATGATATAAATACAACAGCCAAAGCAAAAGAGTAGAGTGAAAAACCTTAGGATGTTACATTGGATCAACAAAATTAACATTGTTATTATAGATTTAATCATCTTGATTTTAGCTATATTTGATTATTAAAATTCTATGTTTTTTTGCAAACTTTTTAACTATCATGTGGTGGTCTTTTCACTAATCTAAATTTTTAATGATCTAAATTGCTTACATGTTTAGTAGAGATAATGCTGGATGGAGAGAATGGAATGAAGTTAAAAGGAAAGGGTAACTATACACCTAGAGTACTTCAGAGGGGAAGGAACTATACCCTTTCCCCATCTTTGTAAAAAGACATGTTATATACTATAACTGCAAGATAAGGACCAATTAAGTATGTACAATTGATTTTTGTGGTTTTGGGATGTAATCATAGCTACTTTGCATCTTCTTTACATTTAAATTGCAAAATTCTGAATAAAGTCTAAACCTTTTAGCTTTCCTTGTCAAACAAAATGTAATACAATCTTTGCAGTCAAACAAAGTCTGCAATCATTCCATTTAAAAGCATGAAATGGAACCCATGCAACCTGATGACAGGAAAAAAAATGCTGCTATGAAAGTTACATTTTAAAGGTCATTGGTTGTTACATGGACAATATCCCATGAATTAAAGGAACTACAAAAGCCAAATAAATGAACAATTTTTCTTTAATTATGTACTTGATATATTTCCTTTTCTTCAACAGGGTTCTAGAATAGCATACAAAATATTAAAATTGCACTTCACATATTAAAATCAGCATAATAAAACCAAAACACTAAAGCATCACAATAGAAAGGAGTAGCATCATTGATGAAATTAAATATATATAAGAATAGTATAGAAGTTTAAATGGATTAAAAAACTTTAAACACCTTCACCTGTTATTGAAACAATCCCAAATGCTAGATATATCTAATCAATGGGAATCCCACATTAAGATGCTATTGCTGAGTAAATCTTTGCCTTTGGTATCAACTATAATTCCTCCAATTATATCTCTGTTGAAAATCTTAATATACAGGCAGCCATTTAAAAAGCTCAGCAGTCCTTTGAATATTGCAGTACTTATTTAAAGTTTAAAAGTTTATCTAAATTGATTCTGGAAATGAACTATGAGTCAATGTAGTCAATAAAATAAAAACATACCATTAGTGCTTGTGTCTAGTAAGAGCATCACCACTGCATTTTGAATTTGCTTCAATTTCTAGTTTAGCACTGCATTGCAACACAAAACAACACAAGTCTCTTATAGCATTTTTAATAACTAAATAGAGAAGTACAGGTTTGACAACTCAATATAGGTGGATCCACAGTCAGCTCTAAGATTATAGTCAAAAAATAGCTATAAAATGTATCAAATCTACCTAGAGAGACATCTCCAATGTGTTTTGGACACAGGGCTTTTGTTCTGGGCCTAGTGCTGCTCAATAGTTTTCTAAATGATATGGATAAGGTATTAGAATACTTCTCAAATGCCTAGCACGGAGAAATGGCTAATATTTCTAAGAATACACAAAACAACCACCACCACCCCTCAATCAGGCTAGAATAATGTGTGGAGACAGAATGATATTTCACATGGAAAAAAGCGAGTTCATGCATTTAAGTTAAGTATATATGTACAACAAACAGGACAAAATAGGGGAAATCTGATTCAAGACCAGGACATATGAGAAGGATTTGGGTGTACTAGTGAATCACAAGCTCAACATGCCACAACAGCTGCAGTGTAGGTCAACATCACCTTGAGGTGCAAAAAAGGTGTGTACAGTTTGCAGGAAGTACTACGTCTATGTGCGCTACTCTGCCTTAGTCAGCCTTAATGTCAAGTATTGCATTCAGTTCTGCACACCAGTTTAAAAAAAAACAAAAAACTAGAACAGGTTCAGAAAATAGCTACCAAAATCATGAAAGGACTCAAAACAAAGTCCTATGAATAACAATTGAAATGTTTAACTTGAAGAAGAGAAGGTTGAAAGATGCTTATTTTTGCATTCATATTTTTGAATGCATTCAAAACTATGAATGCATTGCAGATTTATTCCACTTACTCCAATGGCTCTAATAGAATAGAATAGAATATTTTTATTTATAGACCGCCCTTCTCCCGAAGGACTCAGGGCGGTGTACAGCCAAGAATAAAATACAGAAAGAAAACAACAATACAAAACTAAAAACAATCCTTAAAAAACCTATTTGATATGGCTACTTATAGATAAAATATTACCCTCTAAAATTTACAAAAAATTTAAAACCCATAAAATCAATTTGATAATTTAAAATTTAAGCGAGTCCAGCAAGATGAAATAAGTAGGTTTTAAGTTCGCGGCGGAAGGTCCTAAGGTCAGGTATTTGTCGGAGTCCAGGGGGAAGCTCATTCCATAGGGTAGGAGCCCCCACAGAGAAGGCCCTCCCCCTGTGGGCCGCCAGCCGACATTGCTTGGCTGACGGCATCCTGAGGAGCCCCTCTCTGTGAGAGCGCACCGGTCGTTGGGAGATAGACGTTGGCAGTAGACGGTCCCGTAGGTATCCCGGTCCTAAGCCATGAAGCGCTTTAAAGGTAGTAACTAACACCTTGAAGCGCACCCGGAAGACAACAGGCAGCCAGTGCAGTCTGCGCAGGATAGGTGTTACATGGGAGCTCCGAACTGCTCCCTCAATAACCCGCGCAGCCGCATTCTGGACTAACTGGAGTCTCCAAGGGCTCCTCAAGGGGAGCCCCATGTAGAGAGCATTGCAATAGTCCAGACGAGAGGTAACGAGAGCATGAGTGACCGTGCATAGGGCATCCCGGTCCAGAAAGGGGCGCAACTGGCGGATCAGGCAAACCTGATAGAAAGCTCTCCTGGAGACGGCTGTCAAATGGTCTTTGAAAGACAACCGCCCATCCAGGAGCACGCCCAAGTTGCGCACCCTCTCCATTGGGGCCAATGACTCGCCCCCAACAGACAGCCACGGCTGCAGCTAACTGTACCGGGGTGCCAGCATCCACAGCCACTCCGTCTTGGAGGGATTAAGCTTAAGCCTGTTCCTCCCCATCCAGACCCTTATAGCTTCCAGACACCGGGACAGTACTTCGATAGCTTCGTTTGGGTGGCCTGGGGTGGAAAAGTACAGCTGCGTGTCATCAGCGTACAGTTGGTATCTCACCCCAAAACCACTGATGATCTCACCCAGTGGCTTCATGTAGATGTTGAACTGGAGAGGCGAGAGAATCGATCCTGTGGCACCCCACACATGAGGCACCTCGGAGTCGATCTCTGCCCCCCTATCAACACCGTCTGCGTCCGGTCAGAGAGGTAGGAGGAGAACCACCGATAAACGGTGCCTCCCACTCCCAACCCCTCTAACCGGCGCAGCAAGATACCATGGTCGATGGTATCGAAAGCCGCTGAGAGGTCTAATAGGACCAGGGCAGAGGAGTAACCCTTATCCCTGGCTCTCCAGAGATCATCCACCAACGTGACCAAAGCCGTCTCCGTACTGTACCCGGGCCGAAAGCCAGACTGGAACGGGTCCAGATAGACAGTTTCATCCAGGTACTGGGGTAGCTGACATGCCACTAATGGCAAGAAACAGAATTCCCTCAAACCGTGAGATGGATGACAAATAAATTAAATCAAAATAAATTAAAAACAATAAACAAGGTAAATATATATTAGACATTACTGTACACCGCCCTGAGTCCCTAGGGAGATAGGGCGGTATAAAAGTATGAATAAATAAATAAATAATAAATAAATAAATAAACATTAGGAAATAAGAAGTAAGAGTTCTCCATCAATGGAACAGATTATTATATAGCCATGGTGGTGAACCTATGGCACGCATGTCACAGTCGGTATGCAGAGTCCTCTCATGGGCACGTTGCCCCATCGTCTCAGTCTAGCTCTGTCACGTTTCTCGCTGTCGTTTGCAGGGAAACAAAAGTTTGAGGGACTAAAAAAAAAGTGTGAAACAGCATTCTGCCTTCTTTGCGGTACATTTGCTGTTGAGAGAGGGAGAGGCAGAGGGAGAGGGAGGGAAGGAGAGAGGGAGAGACCTACTTACAATGAGGAGATGTTGTATATATATAGAGAGAGAGAAAGAGAGAGAGAAATAGTAATAAATGTTGCAAGCAGGCTGAAATGAGGAAATGCTGCAGAACTGCATGGTGAAACAGCAGAAATATTAAAATAGGGATTTGCTCTGATGATCAAAGGGAGAAATTAAAGAAATGCAGAAAATAACAACTTGAATCTGAATTTCAAGTGATCTACTAGTTAAATGGGGGATTAATTTTTTTTTTTTACAAACTTAAATTTGAGGTTTTTTGCCCAAATATGAAGCAGGAGAAATTATGAATTTCCTTTGGGCTGAGGAGAAGTGAGATTTCAGGCCTGAGGAATTATGCTCAATCCTGAGAAGTTTAGGAGAATGAGACCCAGAGACTGAACTTGGCACATTTAATTTCACTGCATAGAGCTTTAAAATGTTTGGTGCTGCATACTTGGACTCAAGTGCTTTTATTTCTGCTCCCCTGACACATTTAATTGTAATCCTTAATGTTTAATTTTTATTAAATTCAGGGGTTCCTCTCCCCCTGGGGAGGGAGGGAGGGAGGGAAGCAATCTAGAACTAAGGAGAAATTTCCTGACAGAACAATTAATCACTGGAACAACTTGCCTCCAGAATTTGTGAATGCTCCAACACTGGAAATTTTTAAGAAGATATTGGATAACTATTTGTCTGAAGTGGTGTAGGGTTTCCTACCTAAGCAGGGGTTGGACTAGAAGACCTCCAAGGTCCCTTCCAACTCTTATTCTGTTTCTAAATGCTCCAAGCCACAGAGGGGGGGGGGAAGAGAAATGATATTACAAAAGTTTTCCTTTTTTATTGTTGCTAATGTAATATTTCAAAAACAGAAAAAAATGAAGAGGTATAAAGTGCATTTATCACGGTTTTCTTAGAACAATTAGCTGAACTCTGCCTTGTTTATCATTATTTTAGGTAGTAAAACCTATTATTCAGGTTAAATTGCCATGTTGGCACTTTGCGATAAATAAATAGGTTTTGGATTGCAGTTTGGGCACTCGGTCTCTAAAAGATTCGCCTTCTTCCTGTAACTAGAGGTTTTCAAACAGAGGATAGTCATCAATTGGGGGATAGTGTAATAAGAAACTGGTTCAGTTCCAATGCCTAGTTCTGCAAACTAATATAAACTAAAACATGATTATAGGCTAATACCTGCATTCTTCTGAATTTTACAATGTAAATTAAAGTATTATAGAATGTCTATAAAAATGTATTTGGAAAGGGCATAGTAGGAGAGATGCGCATAAAATGCGTATTAATTTCGGGTGAGCCTTTTAAAACAGTCATGATGGGGTTTGATAAAGAAATGGGATCAAAAAATGATAAACTGAGCAAAATAAAAATTAAGATATTTGTCCACTGGTATGAATAGAAAGGTAGAATATGGAATAACAGACTTGGAAGGAATCTTGAAGTCTTCTAGTCCAACCCCCTGCTCAAAGAGGTGACCTTTATTTTATTTATTTTTTTATTTATTTAATTTTGTCAAAACAATATATACAAGCATAACACTAAAAGATTATATAATGTATAAACAAATATATGAGGAGAAACAAGGAAGTATAAGCATATACTGTGTTGCAGGGGGATTTGAGCTGGTGAGCTGCATAGCTGTTGTTTGGCTTTGTGGTCGTGCTACATCTTCATAGTGGGTGTCAGTCTGCTGCATGTATGGATTGGAGGGGTTTGAAATGGCTAATGTTGCAGCTGCGGTCTGGCTTCTGGTCCTTGGTCGTGCTTCATGATCAGTGTGGGTTTGGGTCTGCTTTCTGGGTGGATGTGCGGTGGTGACATCCTGTGTGGACCTCGTGAGTGTGGGTCTGGTGTCATTCCTCATGTTAGGGACTCGTTTGTCAATAAGGGCGGGTTTCCAAATGGCTGGTAGGTGGGAGGTATCATCTCGTTTGTTCATGCTGTGTGGCGTTTTCTATGTGAATGGCTTCTCTGATTATTCTGTTGTTAAAGTGTTCAGTTTTGGCAATAGTTCTGGTCTTTTTAAAGTCAATATCATGTCCTGTGACTTTAAAGTGTTGGACCAGGGAAGAAGTTGGTTCCTCTTTTTTGACTGAGTTCTTGTGTTCTTCAATGCGTGCACTTATTCTTCTGTTGGTTTGTCCAATGTATGTGGTGGGGCAGGCGGTGCATGGGATTTCATATACTCCTTGATTTTCTAATTCAATTTTGTCTTTGGGGTTTCTTAGGATGGTGGATATTTTTCAGTTTGTGCAGAATGCTGTCTTGATGTTGTGTTTGTGGAGGATCTTGCTGATTCTGTCTGTGGTGCCTTTTATATATGGGAGGAGGGCTGTGCCGTTTTCTTGTTCTCTGTCTTCGATTTTAGTGGGGGGTTCTTTTTGGATTAGCTTGGTAATCTTATTTCTTTGGAATCCATTGGATGTTAGTACGTTAGTGAGAGTGTCTAGTTCGGTTTTTAGGTGTTGTTCATCAGCTAAGCATTTTGTTCTGGAGATGAGTGTCTTGGCTACGGAGTTGATCTGTGCTGGGTGGTGGTGCAGCTCACCAGCTCAAATCCCCCTGCAACACAGACTAAACTGAGCACAACCAAGCCCCCACCCAAACAGGACACACACCCAGCCAATCAGAGCACAAAAAAACCCCCATCCAATCAGAGCACAGCCAAGCTCCCACCCAATCAGTTCAAACCCCCACTAGCAGTTAAAAGGAAGAAACAGCTGCGATCACACATTGCTCCCAGAAGCACGAAGCTGAAGCCTGAAGATGACGAATGAGACTTCATCAAAACGTCGCCAAGACACTTCCAATTTTACACGGGAGAAAACCCGAACAACCAAAGACCTACATACAAACACACGTGAAAACCTCGGAAAACATACATACATACATACATACATACATACATACATACATACATACATACATACATACATATATATATATATATATATATATATATATATATATATATATATAGGTCTTTGTTTGTTCAGGTTTGTTGTTCGTGAAAACCTCAGAAAACAAATATATATATATATATAAAGAAACAAAAGGACAGGAACGGTAGGCATGTTTGTGCTCTTATGCACGCCCCTTAGAGTCCTCTTAGGAATGGGGTGAATTCAACAGTGGATAGATTTTGTTTAAAGCTTTTGGGGTTATGAGAAGAGACCACAGAGTCAGGTAATGCATTCCAAGCACAGATAATTCTGTTACAGAAATCATATTTTCTGCAATCCAAACTGGAGCGGTTGACATTAAGTTTAAATCTGTTGGTAGCTCTTGTGTTATTGTAGTTGAAACTGAAGTAGTCGTTGGCAGGAAGGACGTTACAATGGATGATTCTATGAGCTAAAACCAGGTCCTGTCGAAGGCGACGGAGTTCCAAGCTTTCTAACCCCAGGATTTCAAGTCTGGTGGAATAAGGTATTTTGTTGGTTGCGGAGGAGTGGAGAACTCTTCTTGTAAAATACCTACTGACATCAATACAGTACACTACAGTACAGTACAATGTACTTATGATCTTATACCATCCTGGACAAATGATTATTCAATCTCTTATTGAAAACCTCTAGTGATGCAGCATCTACAACTTGTGGAAGCAAGCAGTTTCACTGATCAATTGTTCTTACTCCCAGGAAATTTGTTATTAATTTTAGGTTGGATCTCTTTGATAATCCTTCACCTTGTTCTTGTTCTATTCCGTTTCCAGTCCTCAGTTGCTTTTTCCTTTACACAATTGGCCAAAATTTATCAGACCATTAATTTCATTTGAAATTAATTAATTTCATTTGAAATTAATTATAATATTTAGGGCCCAAGAATAATGGCAAAGCCTCATTACTCTGAAATAACAAAGGCGGTGCAAGTCCCCTGTCTGTCTCCAATTGCAGCACACAGTATGTGAAACCATTTCAGAGCTCTAAAGTCAGATGTAAATTACTAAATTGTACTTTTTTAAGAAATATTTTTTTCCATTTCTGAGGAACAATATAATACTTCTTGTAATACTTAGCAGTATATTGCAAAATCAGTTTTCAAATGTAAATCCATTGGAACATATTTATGCTACTTTGGCAACAAGGTACCAAAACACACAGGAAGGTGTTTTGCTCTAGTTGGATGTTGTTTTTCACATCCAGCAGTCAGTTTCAGCTCCATGTGAAGTAACAGCATTTTGATCACTTTCTTTTGCTTAGCTTCTGAGTGGACTTAATCTTCATATTCTTATCCAGGTGGTAAGAGAGCTCTAAGCAATCCAGTATTATTCTCAATACATTCTTCTGGACAAATCTGCACAGACAGATTTCACTGCTGTTTTATTTTTAACAAAAAACTAAATGTAAACTGCTAAAAGTATTTAAAATTAAATTAGTTAAATTTTGATCAGTATAAACATCTTCTGATCTACTGCTTCTTTCCCAAAAAAACACTTTTGTTTTTCTTTCCTACTTGTTTTTAAATATCTTAGTGAGTTAAACAGAAATCCTGATAATATTTTTTCCTTATCATGTTACAATCACACAAAATATCTGTTTGGAGAAATATGTTTAAAGGGTATAATAATCAATAATGTTATTTCAAGACTCACAATGTATATGATTTTAAAATCTGCAACTGCAGGTGCTCATATAATTCATAACCTAGACAGCCCATTTTTATCATGCTTTAATCTACCTTTCAAGGTATCTGTGAGTTTAAATTTCAATATCCTCTTTTTTGCCCATGTCAATACACATCTTCAAAAATGAGGTATTTTTGAAGATGTGTATAGACATGGGCAAATATTCCTTTCATACAGTATGAAGTTGGCAATTTTTAGGGAACTTTACCTAGATATTTCTCAATAAGCATGGGCAGAAAACTACTCTGCAGTTCAGAGATTTCTCTGGTGAGGGGCTAAGTTTGGCTTAGTTTAATTAATGAAGCAGTCAACATTGTTTGACTCCTCACATCAATTTTCAAATTATTATCAAGCCAACACAGTACATCTTCCCAAGTTTACAAGATTTCTTCCAGTGTTTTCTTGGCCTGGGTAAAAATTACTATGGAAACTATGCTATATGACAGTGATGGCTAACCATTTTTCCTTGGCAAAAGCGTGTGCACGCTATTGCGCACGCGCATGTGCCCACACCCATAATGCAATGTGACTCCCACATGCCCCGCCCCCCTGCATGTGTGTGACTCCCCCATGCACACGCAACCCCGCCTTTTCGCCTCACATCCCAAAACAGCACTGGGGGGGAAGCCTTTGCCTCCCAAAACAGTTGGGGGGGAAGCCTCCAAAATGGCTGAGGGGGGGAACCTTTACCTCCTAAAATGGCTGGGAGCGGGGGAAGCCTCCAAAACAGTTGGGAGGGGGGGAAGCCTCCAGAACGGCTAGGAGGTGGAGGGGGAAAAGCCTTTGCCTCCCAAAATGGCTGGGGGAGAAGCCTCCAAAACAGCTGGGGGGGGAGACTCACCTCCCAAAACAGCGCTGGGAGAGTAATCTCCGGATATCTGGGAAGGCACAGACAGCAGAAAGATAGGTCCCCCCACATGTCTCCCGCTTGCAGGCCAGACCCAAAAATTAACTGGCTGGCTGGCGGGAAGAATGTGCAGTGGAGCTGAGATGGATGACAGCTCGTGTGCCTGCAGAGAGGGTTCTGCGTGCCATCTCTGGCATGCATGCCATACATGGTCCTACACAATAGGAAGTAAATAGCTGGAAGAATTAATTCTTAATTTTTTAATTTGTATTGTACTCTTTTGGATATGAATTAGTACTTAATTCTTACTGTATTGTGTAGTACAGTAATTTCTATAAAGCTGTTGTGAAAGTTATGACAGATTCAACCTTGGATGAAATGGATTCCTATTAAGAGTTCAAAAGTTTTATAAATTTTTGATTATATATTGAAATGTTTAATGTTTTTTATTTTAAATATTAGGTTCCATAACTGAATTTCTCCTTTTAATTTATATATTCATAACATTTATATTTTTTGCTTCTCTGAATCAAAGTTAATGGTTGCTAAATCATTTATTTGAATCAAATAATAACCCTTAAGCTAGTTCAATTTCAATGAAAATCTGATTTGTAAAGTTTGCTTTTAAGAAACTTTATTTTATTTAAGAAAAATAAAAATCTTAAAGGAAATAGAAACTCAGCCCCAGCTCTCTGCCCCCAGCAGATATTTTGGTGCCAGCTTATCTACAAGACAAAAGAATGATCCAACCTATGTACAAAATAAAAAACCTCAGCTCCAGGCTGATGGGATTAAGATATGACCCTCAGGACATAATAGGATAAGCCCTCTACCCATCTAGTAACAGAACTCAACACATGGCACAACCAAGCCCCTTCATTACATCACCCAGCAAGGTTCAAGCAAACTCGATTCAGACAAACATGACTCCACATGAGAGTCTGCAATCAATAGGATACATACCCTTGCACAGGAACAGGAAGGCAAGGCCCAAGGGAGAGTATAAATATATCTCACTCTCCACTCCATGTGGTCAGCTACCCAGAACTTCAAACTCATATGGTCCTGTTCATCATTAAACCATCCTTCCAAGCAACCTCCATGTTTCTCCCCACTTGGAACTGAACCCAGATGGACACTTCTTCCAACACATAGAACAGCCTAATGCATACATTCTGGAGAGTGAGAAGTTCCCTGAGGGCTCCAGCATAAGCCTGAAAGCTTTGGAAATATAAACCTCTGGTCCCAGTGACTGACTCAGATTGGGTCCTGCAACATTATCCTGGGATACATATATCTGCCTTCTTTATTCATGAAGGCAGTTGCCTCATTTCCTAATTGTCAGCTCTTTAGAGGACCATTTTAAATACAAATTTAGCACTGTTCCAGATTAGCACTAAATCTGTCTGAAAGAGTTTGGGCACCTACGTAAGACTTTCTGAAAACTGTACTAGCCATTTAAATTTGCCTCCCCCAAGTCAGCTCATTATAACCAATATTAATGACAGCAGCTGGTGAATAGCTTGTGGGAAAAACAAATCAAGGAGAACCTATCAATTGCTTTATTTTCCTTATCTCACATTAAAACTTTAAGAGCAGCAGCTTTTACAATCCCTTTGCTCTCAAAAACGAAAGAAATGAATGGTAACACAGCTATGAGAAACAGTTGCTATACTGTCTATGTCTACTAGATCTGAATACAAAAACCCGGAGACCATTAGACAGAAATAAACATATCCCAAAATCTCTAATTCTACCATGCCATATGTCACCTGCATTTCTGCAGTCTCCTACTCAAGAACAGTCCATGCAGGAAAATCCAGAATTAAAACATTCCAATCACATTATATAATGTTCTGGCCTAGGACACTTGAAACAATGTCATTCAATTTATTTGTTTCATGATTCATAAATTCAAAATTTGTCATTTGTTTTACTCTATAAACAGCTGAGATTGTTTTATCTCAATTTTTTTTTAAAAGCAGTATATTTTGTTTAATTATGGAATACAAAAAAGTTTCTTCCAGGTTTCATAAACCTGGATTCCAGGTTTGAATTCATATTCAAACTACCTTGCAAATGTTATTTAATATAAGTCAGATGTCACGTGGATCTCCAGCATGCATTTTTCAGTTTGCTTGTCCTTGGCTGCCATGGAAACAGGGAGAAGAGTTTTGGCATTTAGGGAGAGGAAGTGAGTTGGTGTAAAGCATTCCTGTGAGAATTGGAAGGGAAGTTTGCTACCCATCAACAGAGTGGAGTTGTTTGGACTTTTCCAAGGCCAACTGTCCTGGGCCTCTGGAGGCATCCAGACTCTGCTGAAGAGCTTTCCCATAACATTATATTGGATGCTGATTTGTCCTTATGGGCTGGACCCTGGGGGAAAGTCTTTGGGGGTGTCTTTCAATGTGTAACCTTGGTGCAGATTTTACTCAGATCTTGCTTTGCTTTTGCTGCTATCAGTTCTTTCTTACTAAAAGTACCTTTTCTCCAAATCCATGGAGTTGGGGTTTTTCTTTTTTAAGATTTGAACAGAGGCAGACCCTGACACCAGGATTCTTAGTTTATTATTGAGTACATTTGCCCATAATAATCTAGGATTCTTCAAAAGTCTGGTTTATCTTTATCAAGCTGGTGCATTCTATTTGACTGCTGTGAAATGAACAATAGTTCTAATGAGACCAAATGCTCAAACCCAGTTACTGAATTGTTGTTTCTTTTGGGCTTATGTAGCAGAATGCATTCTGGAATGGAAAGGAGGGAAGCTCACACTGGCAATCATAACCATATCACATACCTCTCGAATTAGATAACAAAACAAAACAAAACATTAACTTTGCCTGAAATGATTAAACTATCCATCAAAATGCTTGGTTACTTGACTGAATTCATTTTTTACTATCTATAATCATCAAATAGAAAACAATAGTCATGCTATAACATTTCCAAGCCAAAACTGTAATTTCTATGTTATCGTGTTTCTTGAAGCCATGAATGTATAATGATAAAAAAAAAACCAACAGTGCAGTGAGGATACTCCAGTAATGGCACAAAACTGCAAATATTAAAAAAATGTATTTGCTAGATAGGAAACGGATTATTAAATATCAGGGGGAAAGTTGGTTTTCAGGTAATCTAGAAAGAAATTGAGGGAAAAGTTGGTTGATAAAGACTTTTAGAGACAGACTGGGTTAAGATATACAGTAAATATTGCTAGTCAGGTGGGCAAATTCATCCCTTCCTAGGAAGATTCATGAAAATAAAATCCAACAGAAATTGGATAACATTTCAATTTCACTTCAAGGTAATAGAAACTGAACCTTAGAATAGGCACACTCCTAGACGAATTTTCTTTCACTCCAAGGATATAAGTATTCTAAGCAGCAGTAGATGATCATTAGGGATATAGAAAGTTATAGAGTACAACCTTGAATCTGGTGCATATGACCAGAACTCAACCAGCTACTGAAATATATGTTTGTATTGATGGCATATACTGTAGACTGTTTTGAAATCCAACTTTAGATTGCTAGGAAGGAGACTGACAGAGTCTGCTAGACAACTATTTTACCTGACTCTGTGGTCTCTTCCCATAATCCTAATAGCTTTAACCAAAAACTTTCTACTATTGACCTCACCCCATTCCTAAGAGGACCATACCGTTCCTGTCCTATTGTTCTTCTTTTCTTCTTCCTATATATGTTTATATGTGTATATACTATATAATCTTTTTGTATGATGTTGTGACAAAATAAATAAATAAATAAATAAATAAATAAATAAATAAATGCTACCCTTATATAGACAACTATAGTTAGCCAGGACAGGTGGACAGTTTCAAAACACGAATGAGTCATTTGTGGAATAGATTTTCAGAATAAAAAAAACTCAGCACTAAAGGGAGAGTAACTAGAAGAGAGACAAATGATAACTCATTAGACAATATTTCACCATAGCTAAAGAGGAGCCAACCTCAACATTTCAAAATTGCTTAAGAACTGTGTATACTGTAGCAATGAATCAACTGAGAATTTTAACTTCCAAAATACTGTGTACTTCCAAAATTGTGTTCGACTTATCTGTGAATGGATTTATCAAGAAATATGCAGACTTTTCTGAAGTACCCATATACAATCGCAGATAAGCTGACCCTCAAATTTTTAACCAAAATACTATGAAAAATGTGCCACTTGCAGGTAAATCAGTTGCGAAGATTTAAAATTGGATCTGGTTCTGGAAAAACAACATTTATTGATACAAAATGTGAAGTCCTAAAGTTGTTTAGAATATATTGAAAAACATGTGAAACTTCTGAGGTGTGGCTTATCTGTGGGTGGCATGCTTTTCATGGTATTCTTAAGAAACATTTACCAATACGTCAATACTCACAGAATCATAGAATCGTAGGACTGGAGGAGACCTTGGAGATCTTCTAGTCCAACTCCCTGCCCAGGGCAGAAGTCTTTGCTCCATCCTCAATAAAATGGCTGTGCAATCTTTTCTTGAAAATCTCCAGCGATGGAGCACTCAAAACTTTAGAAGACAAATTGTTCTATTGATTAATTATTCTATCAGGAAATAATTAATCAACAGAACAATTTGCCTTCTAAAGTTTTGAGTGCTCAGGAAATGTCTTACTAGTTCCAGGCTGGATCTTCCTCTGATGTATTCCATCCATTGCTTCTTGTCCTACCGCCAGAAGCTTTGGATAATAAATTAACTCCCCCCTCCTTCACTGTGACAGATATTCAGTTCTATTTATGCTAGTTCTACCAATCAGCATTTGAGTAGGACTATTTGTCCCTATAAAAACTGACCTTACTCAAATAGTGGCAACATCCACATTCAATTTTATCTGGATTGTTCAGGAAAAAACCTTTATTAGCTAGGTCAAGTACTAATCTGAATACAGAAGGTTTTGCTTATTTATTAGGGAAAAAATGATAAATAAATAAATATGGAAGTGAAGCTGTCAGCCTGGGACTGTAAAGTCAAGGTTCAAATCTCTCTCTACAGACAGTGGAGTTCCTAGTAATTTTTCTCACTCATTCTCATTTCAATGCTCTTAGCAACATTGCTATTATGAAAATCCTCTTAAATCTCCACCGTTGTAGTATAATTTTTAATTAAAATTTATGAAAAATAATTTATACAGCTTTGACTATGGAAAGATCATGATTTACAAATCTATTTTTGAAAGGCTGCTGACCAAAACATATTAATATTGCAGCAACAGAAATAAAACAGTATTTTTTTTAAAAAAAACCAATCCAAATTAAGAACCAATCCACAAACTAGATTTATTCTAGTTATTATTGTCTAGTTATTTTTGTCCTCATATAATAAACAGTGATTAATAATACTTAAGGAATGCAGTTAGGCCTCTAGTTGGAAGTTAGCAAGCCTATGTTCGAGATCCGAGTGATGCTGCATGGCGGGGTTGAGCTCCTGTCATTCGCTTCAGCTCCTTGACAGGGACATTAAAGAAGTCCATGCAGGTATGGTGATGTCACTAGCTAATCCTTTGAACCTGGAAGCACTTTTAACAATCCCTCTGACATGAACAGGTTGGGATTAATAACAATAAAGTGATATTAATTTTAATTTCACAAATGCAAGGGAGGATGATTAAAGCAGATATGAGGATTTTCTACTGTTGGTTTCCTAATGCTGTTTCCTTCTTTTACCACAATGATGTTATATATCTAGCATTTTGCAGTACACTGGGGATCAGTTACAGGAAGAGATAAAAAAAGTGAAGACTATTTTGATTTTTTAAAAATACATTTATGAATGGATTTATTAATTTGACATCTGAAAATATATTAACAAGAATCTGTGCAAGCTAACCAGTAGATTGTTTAAACTTCAATGACATAACATACATTTATCTATACATACATACATATCAGGGGTGAAATCCAGCAGGTTCTGACAGGTTCTGGAGAACCAGTAGCGGAAATTTTGAGTAGTTCAGAGAACCAGCAAATGCCACTTCTGGCTGGCCCTAGAGTGGGGTGGGAATGGGAATTTTGCAGTATCCTTCCCCTGGAGTGAGGTGGGAATGGAGATTTTGCAGTATCCTTCCCCTGCCATTCCCACAAGCCACACCCACCAAGTCACACCACGGCCACAGAACCGGTAGTAAAAAAATTTGGATTTTACCACGGATACATATATTCTGAAATGCATATGCATGACTGAAGTCCAAAAGGAGCAGAATATCTTTTTATTATCAATTCAATTTCTTCCTTTAATGGGTATACATAATGTACTTATCTAGATTACTAAACACGGTTTAAAGCTTGGTAACCAGCTAAGGGAAACCAATTAACAACAGGTAATTATAAATAAAACCATAAAGTATTCATCTGAGCTATAATTCATTGGTAACAGAGATCCTACCATCTGGAGTTGGGATGAATGTGCAACTCAAGCATCAGATGGCTTGTGATGAAGATAAGACATGCATAAATGGATATCAATGTTGGAAATGATTTTCTATGCTATCTTATTTCTGTCTCTTGTATATGAGTAATATTGACATATAGAACATGTAAGCAATACAAACATAGCATTTATAATCTGGAAATTATGATACTTTTAAACATTATAGAAAGTATTTTCATCAAGTACATTATACAATAAATACATATTACCTTCTGATTTGCCCATTGTCAAATGAGTCAGACTCAACTTTACAAATTTTTAAAATCAAATTCATTAATTGAATCAAATGGCTCATTAAATGAATGAAGATATCACTTACTATTTCCTCCAATTCATTAATTGATTGCTGCCCTCCTTAACTGAACTCAGGGGCTTTCCCGTGACTGCCTATCAGCTGTTCCTTGTGCAGCCTTCTGCTGAGGAACTAAATTGTCCAAGCAGGCTTGCACAGCTCTCCGACTGCAGTTGCTTTTTTAAAAAAAAAAATCCATTTGCTGATAGTCAACTCAAGCTTCTTCAGACAGCTGCCCAGAGGGGGGTGAGACAGTAATTTACAAAACTCTCCGATTGCAGTTGCTTTTTAAAAAACACACTTGCCATGAATTAGCTTATGAGACTCCAACCAGGCACAGAGGGAGATGTGGGGAGGGATTTACAGAACTCTCAGCTTGCAACAGTAACAGAGATGGAACGGACTTTGAGGTCATCTAGTCTAACCCACTGCTCTCACAAGAGAGTATTTCTGATAAAGACCTATCCAGTCTCTTCTTAAAAGTTTCTAGTGTTGGGATACCCACAATTTCAGGAACTTCTAAAATTTAAATTTTAGAATAGTAGCTACAAACTACAGTAATATACACTAATCTCCAAAATAAAAGCAAGGAAACACAACATTATAGAATGCTTTGTGTAGATGCTGGCTAGCATTTCAAGGCAAATGCAAACAAACTTTATCTTTGCAAAATACTGTACTTACAAACACAAAGTATAGTACTTAAAAAGTAGAGTAGTTCCTAAAGTGCTTACAAACAGTACAGTACTATACAATAACAAAAAAGAATATTTTAAAATACATACAGAAACAATTCTAGCATTCAATTCTAGCACAAGTTCTCAAGTCCACATAATAGCAAAAATCTCCAAAAAACCCTCGGTGGCACACCGGCTGCAAATTTCACTGGATCTTGTTTGATCATGTTATCAGGGACCCCCCCCCCCCAAAAAAAAACAAAAAACAAACAAACAAACAACCCAACAACACATCCCACCACAGCCAAGTTACAGAGTTAAAAATTGCCACTACTGTGGCAGTGACTGAATCCAAATCACATGGCTACAGAGGCTTCTTTTTGATCGCAGTTTTGAATTTCTAACGTACCCTTTCTGAATAAATTTGTTCTTGTGAAAATTCGCTAAATGAACGTTCGTACCTGGGGATTACCTGTATTAGTTCCTGAGATTGATGTGTCATCTGTCCCCTGCCAGCTTATTCTATTTCCTTACCATCATTTTTGTACTGTAATTTGTAGAGAACAACAAAATGTGGAGGATAAAATAGACAGTGCCAACTATTCAGATCAACTTTGCCTATAAGGGAGAAATCTGAATACCAAATAGGGTACTTAGAATCCCATAACTAGTTTCACAATCTCACATAAGCCTCACTTTCCTCTACTGTCATACAAAAAAACCATTTCAAAGGAGTCTTTCAATAAAAGCGGTTTGTGATATAAAGCAGATTTCTTATTTAAGTTCAGTGAAAATATCACATCTAAATAACTGTAGAAACAAAACTATTTGGGGGATTTTGTTATGTTACTTTAGTCTGAACTCAATTAAAGTGCAATTAACATTACTGATTAATTTTTTACTGCATCTTGTAAGATTAGTGGTTGAACTCTGGGGTTTGGTGGGCCTATGCGGATTACAATTTACCAACTTATCAATTTTTTTTATGATAAGAAAGGATTAGGGTTTGAAGAACCTGAAGAATAGCAACAAGAATGATGGGACTGAAGGTCTAATAACCTTTGGATTACAATTTATACTTTTGTATTTCCCTGGGATAATACTAATTATTAATAGCCTCATCCTCTACTTTTTGTGGATTACAAGCATTTAATATATTTCAAAATGAGGAAAACACCATCTGCACCATCTTCAGCATCAGCATCAGCAACATCCAGGTCAGAGGTCATTGGATGCCATGTTACAGCAAGAGAAAACAATGCAAGCAGAATTGAAAGCTATGATCCACGCCCTGCACGATGATATGAAGGAAAGAATAGGGAAAGTAGAGGATAAAATAAGAATTTTCAACAAATGATCGTGAGCAGTGAACAACGCATTCAGAAAGTAGAAGAGAAAGCTGAACAAACAGAAAAAAGAGTGGGAGACTTACAGACTTACCCTGGCAGATAAAAATAAACAAAGAAGAAGAATATCACTTGAGATGGATAGGGCTGACTATTACTTGTGGTTGCAGAATATTGAGGAAGAAAAGGGAGAAAACCTAGCAGAGATATTGGCAGAACTGCTGACAGATGCTCAAGAACCAAAGAAAAAGTTCTTGCTGAGATTGATGAAATATTTAGAGTTCATACCAGATATGCAACAAAAAACAGATTTCCTAGAGAGGTACATGTGAGATTCACTAAAAAAAGACAATAAAAGCAGAGATTCTACAAAGAGAGAGAGATGATCCTTTAAAATACAAATGGAAAGAAATAGTAGTGTTAAAACAGATCCCGAGAAGAGTTAGAGAAATAAGGAAGGAATATCAATTTCCGAGAAAACAACTAATAAAAAATGTATTGAATTTTAGATGGCTGATACCTGAGGGAATATTGATGGCCTGGAAGGAGCAAAGACATAGATTGGATTCCATGGAAAAAGCAGAAAATTTTTATGAGCACCATTTTGGACCACAAGAGGAATGAGAATAAGAGAAGGAAAAGAGGATGAGAAGAAGCTACAGGAGAGAGAAATATACAACAAAAAGAAGATGAAAGAGATCTGGATTCAGCTGACAGCAAGATGTGTAATGATTAAGGAAGATAATCATTATAAACTGATGCAACAAATTAAAGTTGACCTGGAAAAATGGAAAACTTTGCAACTATCACTGGTAGGAAGAATAGCTACAATTAAAATGAATATACTGCCAAGATTATTATACTTATTTAAAACAATTCTGATAAAATTGGGGAAAAATATTTTGAGGAACTTAATAAAATAATATTAAAATATATCTGGTAAGGGAAGAAAGCAAGAATTTAAAATGCTGCAGGACTCAAGAAATAGATGAGGCTTTGGACTACCAAACTGGGAGTTGTACTGCCAGGCCACAGTATTAACATGGATGAAAGAATGGATTGTATTGAGGCATACAAGACTATTGACTTTGGACATGATTTTCAACTGGGTTGGTATGTTTTCTTGTGGTATGGGAAAAGTAAGATACATGATTACTTCCAAAGACATTATATTAGGAATGCACTGCTGTTAGTATGGGAGAAAATCAGAGAGCAACACTACTTGAGGATACCAGTTTGGCTTTCAACGATGGAAGCACTGATTCACCCAAATGTTATTAAGATGGGAAATATTGTTAGATATAAAGGTATTTTAATGAAAAGGGGGAGCTCCAAACTAAACAAGAACAGAATGATCAAGCGATTGACATGGCATGGTATTTACAAATATACATACATTCTAGATATGAGAAAGATGTTAAATTATATAGTTTCTATAAAGAATTGACAAAATTAGATATTAACTGAGTCAGAAGAAAGATTGATAAAGAAAACAGTTATTATTATATTTCTTTTTATGGCACACTACCATGAGATGAGATTGTAGGAAAAGTTATATAAAGTTATGTAAAATATATATTAAAGAAATAAATACTATACAATCTGTGGTTTTTGCTTGGTACACTTTTCTTGGTACACAAATGCCTGCATAAAAACAACAGTGGATCTTTTCCCAACATAATGAAGCTGCATATCAGTTAAAAACTGCAAAGAATATATGTATTTCATTTTAGCAGAGATAATTCTATAAAATATAAAGAGGAGTCGAAGGCTTATCAGGTTTTCAGATGTCTGTGATCTGACCCTGGATACAGGGAAGAAATGAGCAAGATGTGAGTGGTCTAGGAAGTACCTGCAGAAGAGATTATAGAGTCCTGACAAGGGAAGCATGAGAAAGAAACTCAAAATAAGCCCACCTTGATTTTGTTTAGTGTACAATGAGACATATATGTTCATTAATGAACAAAAATTGTCCAAATAGCTTAATGAACCAATAGTAAAAATAACATTCAAAAATGTTAAAGACAAAGTGCCAGGAAAAATTCAACTTCCAGGAAGATGTGCCAAATGGCTTTTATGTTAGCTTTTGGTGACTGCAGAGCACGTGAAAGGAAATATGCCTTTCCATGTTTTACTTACATTTCTATAATATCTCTTTTCCCCTCTTATTCACTCATTTTCTGAACCAAAAAAAAAGCAATAAAAGAAAGCTTTTGTGAGAGATCACCAAGAAGTCTACATACCTCCAATCCATTATGTTCAACCTGTTTTTTCTGAGTAGATTATTTCCATAGCAGCCAAAACCTGCTAGTAAAACATATGACTGTAATTTTAAGTGCAGAAAGTGGAACTTCATGTTTTAAGTTCACTTGGAGAGATAACTTGAAATGAAGACATAGCATTTCTTTTCCAAATATAACACTGGAGTCCATTGCATAATTTTGCTTGCAATGCATCGCTTAGATTGGAATAACTAGTTATGGATTTGATTTTTTTTTAAATCCTGACAGAAGTAAGTAGCACAAACTTTTTTGAAGTGAGAATCACTTCAAGTTCCATAGAAGTGCAGCTGTCACTGAAAATAGTATGCATTCTTCCTTCGGCTACTGCTCCCCCTACCCTTCCTTATGAATGGGGATAGCTGAAGCATTCTATTTTACAAATGTCATTATGTAAACATTTACTGGGAAAATGAAGTAAAATTAATGTTGACACTGCACATCCTTTCCATGTGGTCACAAAAAAGCTAGAATTCACCTTCACTAGGGAATTAGCCCACTTCTTTTTCCTTCCTTTCTCCAATAAGTATGACAGACTTAGCATCTTCTTGAGACATGACCAGTATGGAATGAGGGATATTATTATGGGCACGCTATGAATTACTCCGATTACATAGATAGAAATAAAGGTTCCCTTGCAGAAATCAGCCTCCTAAGGATCTCACTTTTTAATACTAACTCTTCTGAATGCAAAGACAGACTAGAAATAATATATAGATAATGTGTGTAGCACATAATGCATGACAAGGTCATACAGTATCACCTATCCTTTTTTCAGCCTGCCTTGAAGAAGTATTTTGCAAACTACACTGGGCAAAAGATGGAATAAAAATCAATGGTACCTATTTAAATCACTTAAGATTTGCAGATGATGATGCTCTGTTCTTATAAGACCCAGAAGAGCTACAAAGACACGTATAAGATCTGCACGAAGCAGGAGGACCATTTGGCTTAAAAATAAATCTGAAAAAGAGCCAGATTACGTTTAATAAATTCACTAAAGAAAGAAAGTCTGTGGCTCAGACTGCTAATGCAGTCTGTTATTAACAGCAACTGCCTGCAGTTACTGCAGGTTCTAGTCCCACCAGGTCCAAGGTTGACTCAGCCTTCCATCCTTTATAAGGTAGGTAAAATGAGGACCCAGATTGTTGGGGGCAATAAGTTGACTTTGTATATAAATATACAAATAGGATGAAGACTATTGCTAACATAGTGTAAGCCGCCCTGAGTCTTTGGAGAAGGGTGGGATATAAATGCAATATATATATCTGGAGAAGAAAAGATCCCTACTTTGGCCAACAGATCTCAATAGAAAATGATACAATAAAGGAAACTGAACAATGTGTTTAAGGTGGTTGACAGGCGTTTGGCAAGCTAAGCATAATTTTCAAGAACCACCTGCCCCTATGCCTGAAGAGAAAATGTTTTGATTAGTGTGTGTTACCTGTTCTAACGTATGCCTGTGAAACATGTAAACTAACCTCACAATGGCTTAGGACCGGGATACCTTCGAGATCGCCTTCTGCCGCCGATTGCCTCCCAACGACCTGTGCGCTCCCACAGAGTGGGCCTCCTCAGGGTGCCGTCGACCAAACAATGCAGGTTGGCGACCCCCAGGGGGAGGGCCTTCTCTGTGGCAGCACCAGCCCTGTGGAACGAGCTTCCTCTGAGATTACGACAACTCCCCGACCTCCGGACCTTCAGACGGGAACTGAAGACTTTATTATTCCAGCGTGCGGGACTAGCCTAAGAATAAAATGTTTTAGTTAAATTTTAATGGGGGTTTTACTGGTTTTTATTGTTTTAGTGATCAGGCCAGGATAATATTTAGTTTTAACTGGGTTTTAATGCTTATTTATTATATTGTTTTTAATATGCCTGTGAACCGCCCTGAGTCCTACGGGAGATGGTGCGGTATATAAGTTTGATAAATAAATAAAATAAATACAATCAATACAAAAATTATGAATGGCATAAAGAGCCATGGAAAGATACATGGTTGGCATTACAAGACAAGATAGAAAGACCTGTACATGGATTAGAGAACAAACAAAAGTATAGAATATAATCAAGAGAGTGAAATAATTGAAATTAAAATAGGTTGGTCACATAGCAAGAAGAACTGATGGCAGGTGGACCAAGGCAGTCATAGAATGGATCCCACTTTATAAAAAGCATCCATGAAAGAGACCCAAAACATCAGCAAGTATTGTGGGCCCAATTGGCAAAAGAAAGCTCAGAACCGTATAGGTTGTAAACATGTGGAAGAGGCCTCTATCCTGCAGTGGATGGACAATGGCTAAAATGATGATGATGATAATGATGAAGAATGTGCATTGAAACTTTAGAAATCAGAGAAATGAGATTGAGTAGTGTCTTTTCCTCCTAATAAGAATAAGGATTTAGAAGACAAAACACATGATTTAAGTGCAAGTTACCAGTTTTTGCTTATATTAAAATACAGAAATGCCGATTTAGTCATCATTTTTAATCAGGTGAAGACAAAAAAATCTGACTGATCTGTAGTTTTTCTTGGCACAGGATTTCTTCTTTATAGCACAAAGTGCAGTCTGTCATGGGAAAAAAACAGATTTTATCTCTGAACCTGCCACAAATGTATTACATTTGCTATTTCTCATCTCACTGTCCACTGAAATGAATATAGACTGAATATTGAACAGAAAATCATAGATTAACAACTAATAAATGTTTTCACATGAAAGCCATTACTAGAGTGTATCAGCTGCTCAGTGTAACTGACCAATTTCTAATCAATGTCATTTATCAATTTCCAGTAATATTTTTCAAGCCATGGAATGATATTATAACTCTTTTTATTGTTTTTTTCAAATATAATTTAGATTTGTAGTTATATCACAGGTATATTCCAATCAAAAATGAGACTTATATTCACCTTTAAAATAAAATATTGGTGGAATCACTTACATAAAGGAAATTATTTTAGAAAAAACAATTGCCAAGAGTCAACAGCTAATAGTCCCATTCTGTTCAAGAAGCATTGGAAATAACTATCATGTGACTGCAGTTGATTGTGGTGGTCCAGTTGCACAGCAGAATTGAAGCAGCCATAATTGTGAGTCCTGGACACATTCTGTAATTTAGTCCCTTTGAGATATACTGATTCAAAAATTGTTATGCTTTAATGCACCATTTTCTTCATTTTAAAATTACAAACAGACAAAGCTTTAGTGCCCATTTGGATTCTTGCATAAACTTTAAGCCAGAAAGCACCATTTCCTAATTTACTTTCCCAAAAGCTATGTAATCTAATTAATATGGGGGGGGGGGGGGAAATAGATTTAAGAGCTATAAAATTTATCCAACAAAAGCATACTCTTTGCCATCGCTCACAGCTCATACTGTGATAACTGGGACAGAGACTGCCCTATACAAGAAAATAGCATTAGTCAATGAAGTTTTGCTAATTGTTTTATTATGCTTTCTTTTGTTTATTACTCTGGTTTATGTGTTTGTGAACCACAATTCTCACAATTGGAATTAGTCCAGTCCAGTTATTAAAGCACCAGTCTAGAAAGTGAGAGATCATGAGTTCAAGTCCTGTCTTAGCCATAAAGCCAGAGGGATGGGTGAGTCAATCTCTCTTAGCCTCACTGGATTATTGTTCTGGGGAAGGTGTGTTGGATATGTTTGCAACTTTGAGTTATTTGTAAAATAAGTAGCAAATAAATAAATAAATAAATAAATAAATAAATAAATAAATAAATAAATAAATAAATAAATAAATAAATAAATAAATAAATAAATAAGATAGATAGATAGATAGATAGATAGATAGATAGATAGATAGATAGATAGATAGATGATAGATAGATAGATAGATTCTTATATATCATCTAGAAGGCAGAGCCAAGGAATAAGTAGCAAGTTGGATCAGGCCCAGCATGTTAATTGCTGAGCCACGGCACCACTCTCCTCTTTGAATAGGCCATGTGAAATTTATTTATTAAGCAGAATTTATTAAGATATTTTAGGGAAAAAAGGAAAAGAGACAAGACAGTAACATGTTTAGGAGAAAAAAATGGCTGATGTTATTAGGCATTACAGTGCCTAGAGTACAAAACTGTAATGTAGTGGCTATCTAATTTTGATAATGACCTGTTAGAGCATAAAACTGTGCCATTAAATGGATTAAAAACAGTTTGAGAAAAATGAGCTACCTATTGTTACAGATGATGACAACTAGATGATTTGGGTTTCCAAACCTATTTTGTTTTTATTCAGTATCCAAATTAGATAAAATTATAGTAAAATAATAGTAGATGGCTTGAGTGAAATAACTATAGAAATGACTTATTTTAGATTTATGAAATAAATGCAGTGAGAAAGGGAAATGATTTCACTGGTAGGGGGTTTCCATTTAGTTTGCTACCGGTTTGCTCATGTGCACGACGCTTCTGTGCATGTGCAAAAGCATCCTGGCGGGTCGGCGGAGCCTCCCCCAGCTGCCGCTATCGGTTCGCCTGATCAAAGGCGAACCGGTAGCAACCCACCACTGGATTTCACCTATGATAGATTTGCCCAAGAATTAGAAATTTTAAAAAATTAATATTTGCAGAAGTGGGTAATTACATTGTTGGGGATATTTATGGAAGATAAGAAAATAAAACATAAAGATTTAGTGATGTTCATATTAGCAAATCTATTGATAACCAAAAATTAAATGCTTGACATTTTATCTTTAGCTAATGATAAAAAGCTTGGATATAATAGCAGTGATAGAGAAATTAGATAATTTGCTACACTTTTGAATTGGGCAATCTGAAGTATATTCCTTTTTTAACAAATGGTAATATTTAATATATTGTAATAACAAAAGAATTCTACAATCAAAAATTGACTGCTTGTTATAGTCAGATATGGAAAAATATCTGAGGGCGGTCTTGGTGATGTTGTCTGGGATGAGTTTGACCCTGTGACTCCCGAGGACATGGACAGGTTGCTGGGTAGATTGAATGCCACCACGTGTTTACTGGACCCGTGCCCCTCCTGGCTGGTGCTGGCCACTCAGGAAGTGACACGAGGCTGGCTCCAGGGGATTACGAGCGCTTCCTTGTTGGAGGGAGTCTTTCCGGCCGCCTTGAAAGAGGCGGTGGTGAGGCCCCTCCTCAAGAAGCCTTCCCTGGACCCGGCTGTTTTAGGCAATTATCGTCCGGTCTCCAACCTTCGCTTCGCGGCAAAGGTTGTAGAGAGTATGGTGGCATATCAGTTTCCCCTGCACCTGGAGGAAACTGTCTATCTGGACCCGTTCCAGTCCGGCTTCCGACCCGGTTACAGCACTGAGACGGCTTTGGTCGCGTTGGTGGATGATCTCTGGAGGGCCAGGGATAGGGGTTGTTCCTCTGCCCTGGTCCTATTAGACCTCTCAGCGGCTTTCGATACCATCGACCATGGTATCCTGCTGCGCCGGTTGGAGGGATTGGGAGTGAGAGGCACCGTTTATCGGTGGTTCTCCTCCTATCTCTCCGACCGGTCGCAGACGGTGTTGACGGGGGGGCAGAGGTCGGCCCCGCGGCGCCTCACTTGTGGGGTGCCGCAGGGGTCGATTCTCTCGCCCCTTCTGTTCAACATCTATATGAAACCGCTGGGTGAGATCATCAGTGGCTTCGGTGTGAGGTACCAGCTGTACGCTGATGACACCCAGCTGTACTTTTCCACACCGGGCCACCCCAATGAAGCTATCGAAGTGCTGTCCCGGTGTTTGGAAGCCATACGGGTCTGGATGGGGAGAAACAGGCTCAAGCTCAATCCCTCCAAGACGGAGTGGCTGTGGATGCCGGCATCCCGGTACAGTCAGCTGAGTCCACGGCTGACTGTCGGGAGCGAGTCATTGGCCCCGATGGAGAGGGTGCGCAACTTGGGCGTTCTCCTGGATGAACGGCTGTCTTTTGAAGACCACCTGACGGCCGTCTCCAGGAGAGCTTTCCACCAGGTTCGCCTGGTGCGCCAGTTGCGCCCCTTTCTAGACCGGGATGCCTTGTGCACAGTCACTCACGCCCTTGTGACGTCTCGTCTGGACTACTGCAATGCTCTCTACATGGGGCTCCCCTTGAGGGGCATCCGGAGGCTACAGTTAGTCCAGAATGCAGCTGCGCGGGTGATAGAGGGAGCCCCTCGTGGCTCCCGAGTGACACCTATCCTGCGCAGGCTGCACTGGCTACCTGTGGCCTTCCGGGTGCGCTTCAAGGTGTTGGTGAACGTCTTTAAAGCGCTCCATGGCATAGGGCCGGGCTATTTACGGGACCGCCTGCTGCTACCGAATACCTCTCACCGACCCGTGCGCTCTCACAGAGAGGGACTCCTCAGGGTGCCGTCGGCGCGACAGTGTCGTCTGGCGACGCCCAGGGGAAGGGCCTTCTCTGTGGGGGCTCCCGCCCTCTGGAACGAACTCCCCCCAGGACTCCGTCAACTTCCGGACCTCCGAACCTTTCGCCGCGAGCTTAAAACTCACTTATTCATCTGCGCTGGACTGGGTTAGTTTTTTAAATCTATGGGTTTTTTAATGGGTTTTTATCCTAATTTTTTAATTTTAGCCAATTTAATAAGTTTTTTAATTGTCTTTTAATTGTATTTATAATGTATTGTGTATTTTTTATCTGGCTGTGAACCGCCCTGAGTCCTTCGGGAGAAGGGCAGTATAAAAATTTAAATAATAAATAAATAAATAAATAAAAAATAACTTCTGAGTCCATTATTCAAAAATGTATTTCAATATGCCCAATGTTCAATGTTAAAATATTTTTACATATACATATACAAAATATTTTTACACATTAATTTGTATATATAAATCAAGTTTAAATGTTCTCCTTTAATAGTAATTTTTAAGTCATTCTATTTCTTGCTGGTATCCAACCTTCAAAGTCCCATCCTATTACGATTTTTAAACAAGAATTCAAGACAAAAACCATTTTTCCAACGAATTTTTACGTACCTTTAGTCCATTTGTAACTTTCTAAAAACAGTTTTAACTATTCAATTGCTCTTTATTTACACATACCCACACATACCGAAACCCCCTTAAAAGAGGCTAAAACTTATAAAGAACAGTTGCTTGAACTGGATATGTCTAGTCTTATGAAAAGAAAGACTAAGCGTGACATGTAGCAGTGATATCTCAGAAGCTACCACAAAGATGGAGTCAAACTATTCTCCAAAGCACCTGAGGATAGGACAAGAAGCAATGGGTGGAAACTAACCAAGGAGAGAAGCAATTTAGAATTAAGGAGAAATTTCCTGACAGTTAGAACAATTAGTGAAACAACTTGCCTCCAGAAGTTGTGAATGCTCAAACACTGGAAGTTTTTAAGAAGAGATTGGATAACCATTTGTCTGAAGGTTTCCTGCCTAAGCAGGGGGTTGGACTAGAAGACCTCCAAGGGCACTTCCAACTCTGTTATTGTATCCTATTCCTATTCTATTCTATATTTGTGCTTAAAACTTTCTTTCATTAAGAATTGAAGGAAATTCAGCCACTATTTTAGTCAATACAAAAATTCCTAAGAGCTGAAAAACAAATAAGCAATTTCTGAAAATTATTAGAAAAAGATGTATATGAACGAAGTGTCCTTTTAAAGATGTTTGAGCAAAATGCTTATTCGTTCATCTTCCAGATCTCTGAACCTGCCAGAGACTGCTTTCTTGCGGTCTCTTTGTGAAGAGCAACTGTCTGGAGAATTTATGGGCAATCTCAAATTTTTTCATTATCTGGAGAGGGATTACGGATACTGATCTATTCACTAACTCTTCATTGTGCCACAGTCATCAGCTCTATTGTTAGTGAAGCTGTCTTCAATTCATCATTTCTTCTTTGCTAGTTGGAATAAAAGAACCTATTCTAAAAGGAAATTATAGTACTAATTATTGATAAATCAGGAATAACTAAGAATGATAAACAGAGGAACAAATTTCAAACATTTAATGCCCCTTATAACATATTGGTTCACTTTATATTGAAAATACCAGCAACAAATGAATATACTAAATACGTTTTGTCACATATAATATTTCTGGAATGAGAATCATTGTGGGGTTCTGTGGAATTACCAGAAAAGGAAGCTCCTTGTGAGCATACATTCTGATCTAAGTTAACTTCCATATGGTGTTGATGAACAATAAGCCTCTCTTACTGATATAAGGTATATATGCATATTGATATACCAAATATTTATGGAAATAAAAAGATGAATCAAACATATAAGGAATAACTTTCACTTATCAGTGGCTAAAATTTATTGAGATTTATTATCATCTTGCTGTTTCTTAAACAGAATAACAGAGTTGGAAGGGACCTTGGAGGTCTTGTAGACCAACCCCTTGCCGAAACATGAGACCCTATACCATTCAAACAAATGGCTGTCCAATCGCTTCTTAAAAACTCCATTGTTGGAGCACCCATTTCTGGAGGCAAGTCATTCCATTTATTTGTTCTCACCGTTAGGAAATTTCTACTTAGTTCTAGGTTGCTTCTCTCCTTGATTAGTTTCCATACATTGCATCATGTCCTGCCTTCATGTGCTTTGAAAAATAAGTTGACCCTCTCTTCTTTATGGCAGCCCCTTAAGATTTGCTGGCTGAGGGACTCTGGGAGTTGAAGTCCACAAGTCTTTAAGGGACCAAGGTTGGAGACCCCTGGTTTAGTGGTTCTGAGATCATGTCTGCAAGTTCCTTCAGAATCTTGGGGTGTAATTCATCTAGTCCTGGTAATCATTTCCTTGACTTTTTTCTTGTTTTTTACATCTTGAAAAGGTTGTTATTTTTAATTATTTTTGACTTTTGTTGCAACCCTTAGTTCATTTTGAGCCTTAGTTTTCCTGACTTCATCTTGCTGATATTCTCCCTTCTTTTCACTTTTTATACTTGTCCTGTTTGTCTTTCAGTTTATCAGGAAATTCTTTGTGCAGCCATGCTGGTTTCTTGAGATATCTTATTTTTCTTCTTCATTGGAATTGTGCTAGACTGGGGTTTTATAATCTCAGTTTTTAAAGTTTCCCAAGTTTCCTGGGTGGTTTCCCCACAAGGATTCTCATCCATGGAATCCTTCTCAAGCTCTAAGTTTATTGAACTCTAGTTTGATTTTGTTGTATTGCTTGAGCTTGCAAAATCTTGAATTCCGATATTGCATGATCACTCCTCTCCCCCCACCAAGATTTCTGTTATTTCAATGCCTTCTATCATTTCATCCCCATTAGTGAAAATTAAATCTAGTATGGTTGACCTTCTATTACCCTTTTTTACCTTTTGAGAGACAAAATTGTCTGCCAGGTTTGTGAGGAATCTCTTTGATTTTCCACTAGGTGCAGAGTTTGTTTTCCAGTTAATGTAAGGATAGTCAATGTCCCCCATTACTATTATGGTGTGCTTCCCCCATTTTACAAACTTTCTTGCCACAGTTGTTTAGTGAATCAGTGCAATTGTTAAGTTATTAACACCGCTGTGTTAATCTATCTTTCCCCATTGACTTTGCTTGTCAGAAGATTGTAAAAAGTGATCTCATGACTCTGAGGCACTGTAACCATCATAAATACCTGCCAGTTGCCAAGTTGTCTGAATTTTGATTATGTGACTATAGGGATGCTGCAATGGTCCAAATGTGAAAAAAAGTTATAATTCACTTTTTCAGTGCCATTTTAAATTTGAGTGGTCTCTAAATGAACTATTTTAAGTCAGAGACTACCTGTATTTGTATTTACAAAGTTGTTAGTGTTTTTTAGAAACAGCTTTCCAACTAAATTATTAACAAGAAGCCACTGAAATCAATGAGGTAATTAATCGATGCATAATTGAAGACCCATTAATTTCAATTGAATGTACTGTAGTTATGACTGAGGATAACTGAACTTGCTTAGAAAGGTAGTATATAAATCTATTAATGGAACAGATGTAATATATTGCAAACAAAGTACTGTTTACATTCTGACAAAAGTAATATGTCATTTTACTAACCTTTTCAAACCATTCCTTGTTTCAAAGTTCTTCAAGCATTACAATATAAGACAGGGTTTTTGGATTTTTTTCCAATCTTAGTCCTTTGACAAAGAACAGAATAAAACTGGAATGGTCCATTTCCTGGACCATTAACAGGGGGGAATGTTTCTCCAGAAAGATAGTTTGAATAGGTCCTTTTAGATTACGCTAAACATTATAAACAAAGCTGTTGTGAATTCCAGCATTTTATAATAGAGAACTCTGGTAATATGCAACATTATATTAAAAATAGATAGACCCCCATATAATACTGCTGCTCTTCAAATAGCATTGGTTGCCATTTGCCTTGGTGGGCTTCCAGATGCAATTCAAGGTGCTGGTCATCATTTTTAGTGCCTATCATCAGATAGGGCCTGGTTACTTGAAAGATCAACTATCTTCTATTTTTCCTGCATGTGCAGTAGGATCAGTCAGTGTCAGGTCTGCCAGGTGTAGCATGGCACCTCACAAGCATCCTGTCAGTAAAAGCTAGAAAGTGGGGGGGGGGGATAGGATGAATGAGCAATAAAACTGTGTCTGTACATGGTGGGGCTCTAAAGGCGCTCTAAAAGCAGCTTTGGAGAAAGACACAAGGATGAATGTACAATGCAAGATGGTTTAGTTGGGGGTGGGGGCTAAATTACACGTCCTGCAGAACCAATGTTTAATGATTCTGCAAAGTAGCCATGATTCAAAGTTGTTGGAATACTTCAGCTTTGTAAAAACCCTACACCTAGTCAAGCGCCAGGATTTTTTATGTATCCCTGAATTGCTGGGCAAACTACTAGTAAAAAATGCTACTGGTTCCTCCGAACTGATATTTCCGACAAATAGCTGAGCCGCATGATTTAAAATCGCTAGAAAGCGGGAAAATCCTGCTTTCTGATGAATCTAAATCACGTGGCACAGCTGATTCCCCCTCTCGCTGCTATACTTACCTTCCCAAACTTCCTTTTGGTGCATACTGTGCATATACGTACTCACAGCACGTGTTTGGTGTGCACTGTGTATGCACATGCAGCATGCATTTGGCACACAGTGCGCACATGCAGCATGTGTTTGGTGCACAGCACACATGTGTGTGCACACTGTGTGGGGGAATGGCACAGAAGGGGGAATGGCAGGTGATGAAGGGCAGAGATGCTCAGCAACAGTTTGCACTGGAATCCAAGGCCAGGCACCCTAAGAAAGAATGCCTATTATTCCAAAAGATCTCAGAACATCTGAGCAAGTTCCGACTGGATGAAGATGTGTTGGTCTCAGGGAGTGGGAAGGTTGGGATGATGGGAAACCTTCCTGTATCTTTGAGTGTACGAGATTGATTTTACTGCAGCCAACATCTCTTTAGTAAAAGAACCTTTTGCTTTAACCCAATGGAGTCAAGGGTCTTTATTTCCTAAGGGATCAGATTGGGGCAGATCTGACACAGAGTGTATGTGTTCAAGGTTCCCCCAATAAAACAAAGTCTTTTATTAAGATGTAGGAAGTGTGCCATTTCCGACCTGATACTCCTCAGAGATTATATGTTTCTCACCCTAACGTTGTTCCAGAAACCCTGGCAAATTTGGCTATTTCCTCAGGCTTTGGGCAAAGTACCAGGTAAGCTCCTGGCCCCTATGAATTTCATTTTGTTTTATTTTTAAGTTATGACTTATTTTTTAATGTTCTTGCTTTGGCCATCCTTCCATCTTTCTGAAGACAATTGGTATAAAACAAAGAAACTCATGGGGTAATGGTACAAAATTCTAGACAAAAGAGAATACAAGGCATTTACTAATGTTTATTTTCATCACTATTCTATTTCTTTATTGCGTTTATTTTCAACCACTGCTAAGGCTTGATAAAATAAAATTCTGAGCAAGTTTTAAAGCAATGGTAACAGAGATAACACAAAACTAGACAGACAATCACCTTCTTCCCCACCCCCCATACTAGTGATAATTTGAGTAAGAGCTGATGGGGGGGGGGCGGAATCAAAATGATTTAATATGTGTTGAATGGTTTGAAAGTATCATTTATGTTTCTCATGATTCTCATAACAAGGAGAAATTCTATAGTTACTCTGTAGTTATATTGACTATTGAGGTTCAATCACTTATTCAAAGAACATACTGGCAATGAGAGTGAAATTTAACCACAGATTTTTATGATCTTTAATTTAAGATACTGATGATTATTTCCTAACTACAGCTTCTGTTCATGGCATATTATTCAACAAAATGCTCTTCACCTGAAACCGATTTCTTCAAACGTGATTGAACCAAGAAAAACAATTTCATTATTATGTTTTGAAAATGCTAAATCTGCTACTTTGTTTTCCAATTATATTTCTCTTCAAATATCATATTTTATGAGAAACTTGTAATGGTATAAAATTATAGAGCAAAGAAAAGGCAAGCATGCATTTTAATAGTTTGTACAAGACTGTGAGAGATCTTTTGCAAACATCATGTGCAAACATTTCCTATTAGAGGCACTCTACTCGGTTTCTGTTTTCTTATCTCACATAAAGATCTTATGCTTGTCAGAATATATACTTTCACCTTTCTTAACAACACATTTCTTATAACAGTAACCACAGTAAAAATAAATGACAACATTTTTAAACTAGTGTCCTTTGTTTTTTGACAACAATATTAGTGATATTCTATGGAAGAGGTACATTAACAGAACTAAATATATTTAATTTTTTTCCTTTCAAATAGTAGTTGTAAAAAGATTAATTGCTATATTAATGGAAAAACATGTATATTTAATCATCTTTTCTATTACAAGTGGTAACATTACATTTTATGAGAATTTGATGGTGAAAATCTATATTGTGTAACTCCTGTATGGTTCATTAACATGAGAAGAAACATTTTTATTATGTTGTTTAGTAATGCATGTTCTTTAATCCAAGGTGAAGAATAGAGGAAAAACTTGCTCTTTACTGAAAACAAATTGTTATTTCAAGCAGCTTTCTCTTATGCACCTTTTAACCTGGGAAAGAATCATAGCCTACGACCTCTCAGGAGCCTAGTTATCCGTGTGAAATTGCACTTACCTGCCTGGTTTGTGGTTACATTGACTGAAACAAAGTGCCGTGTTGCTGGATTCTGGCCGGACACACCATTCACTGCCTCAATTTCAAAGGTATAATTTGTGTGAGAAAGCAGGTCTACCATCATCACAGAGGTGTTTTTCAGGTTGTTTTGATGTGGAAGGTACCTGACATGACTGCCACATGCCTCACAGAGCCCAGAGTGCCAGTTGCACTTCTTGCATGCAATATAATAAGACACATCTTTCCTTCCACCAGAATCAGCAGGAGGAATCCATTCCAGAAAGACACTAGTTTCGTTAACATTTGAGATGGCACTCCGAGGTGCAGAGGGGGGTCCTGGTATGTAAAGTGAGAAAAATAAAGTAAGAATCAGATTCAAATCCCATGTTCCTAACTAATATTTTCAAAGATAAAAGAACTATAAATCAAATCTTCTATCAGGACTGGAGCTATGAGCCATTGGATCCCAATCTGGGAATGCATTAGCATCCAACACTTTCCCATCTTTTCTCAGAGATCAAGACAAGACTTCCATGCAAGATAATGGGAAATCCAATAGCCTCCCAACAGTCTAGCAATTCTTTTAGAACATGGGGTATTTTAACAGTATATTTTAAAGTTACAAAGCAAGAAAATTCCTTAACAATGAAGACATACATTCAAAATTTCCTCCCCCACACAAACACAGCTTGTCCTCTGTTCTCCTAAGTATCTTCCTTGTTAAGAAGACTTCTAATTTTCTACTTATTCTCAGTATTTTAGAACTATTGTACTGTAAGTGTATCAGAATTGTTTTTGAATGGTGAGAATGCTACAATTAATTTTCTGTATAAATTGTATTGCAGTTTCTCTGAATGTTCATATATCCTGATCTACAAACACCTGTTGAGAGGAATTCTCTTATAAGGTATTCATTTGGGACAGAACTAAAGCAGGGTAAGCCAAAGCAGCTAGAGAAAAGATTATAAAAGAAAGGTAGAACATTCATATATATTCTCAGCCACCTTATACCTTAAATAAGTATTAGAATTTAGCATAGTAGGGGAAAAATTCCATGATGGTGTCCTTCTCAGTAATTCCTTTTCATCACATTATTTCTAACACGCACTTTAGAAAGCAGTAAGAAAAGTAAGCCTACTCAACAATTCCAGATGACTAATGCATTGTATGTTGTCACCAAGGGGGAGTATTTATTTTTTTATTGTTTTTGTATTGAGTTTTTATCTTGTGCTGTCACTGAGAGTGAATTGGCGACCATATAAATTTTCACCAACAAACGAACAGTATCCTTGTTTTTGTTACTGAACATAATATCAAAGCAACTATCTTTCGAATACTTATGATCTTGCTGTGATCATATTATAAGGTTTGTCCTGGTCAGAGGTGACTACTAATGAAACTTTTATGCATACACTCACAAATAGTAGTATATTGTGAGGGTAAATTGGAATAGATTAAACATGGGTCCAGATTTACATGTGTTTTCTAATGATCAGTCTCTCAAATTCACCTAGAAACAAATAGGTGCCTACAGAAATTCTAATCTGTAGCTAAAATAACAAGACATAAAAGAAAAAATAAAGGAATGCATGCTAGCCACAGAAGTTAACAAATGCTAAGAAGACTGTTAGCATTAAGCACTTGGATCCAAGTTTCCTTTGATAATGTTGATGTTAAAATAACTTGTTATAATTCTAAATTCTAAAAAGTTCTTTGTTTATATTGAAGATTCTGTTATGCAGGATCAATCATTTATCCATCATTCATTAAATATTTTAATATGCATAAGAATTATCTCAGTAATGTTAATTATATCAAAAATGTTGGCTGCTATGACAAATTGCATATTTACGTATTCATTTGTTTGTTATTTTACAAATAACTTAAGGCAGTGATATATCCAACACATTTTCTTCATTCTATTTTCCCCACAGTAACAATCCTTAAATGAGTAAGGCTTAGAGAAAGTAACAAGCCCAATATCACCCAGCTGGCTTTTATGGCCAAAGCTAAAACTCAGTCTCCTGGTTTCTAGCCTGGTGCTTCGACCACTAGACCAAACTGACTGATGTAACTATTGAAATGATCTGCATAATTCTATAAACAGGGATGAAACTCCTGTCCTCTTTCAGATCTTTATTCCTGACTTCCATCTGTTAAATCATCTGTTAATCTGTTAATAAATCAAATTATACTTCAGTGTAAGTGTCTTGGTCTCTTGTTTTAAAGTTGTTTTAAGATAAATGTTTTTCCTTCAGCATTCACAAAAAATAAGCACTAATTTTCTTTAGAATCAAGCTGAATTCTTTTATTATTATCTCTTGCCTGAAAAAAGATGTGAGAAATTATTACAATGATGCTCAAAAAAGCTCAGCACTATTTCATATCTTCATTGTTTGTTCAAATTGATATCAGTACATTCAGCTGCGAATCACAACAAAACTAAGTTCCCTGGAAGGCATAATTGTATTGTTAATCACATATTTCTTATATTCTCCCATAATATTGAAGGAGAACGTTAAAGCATGTTCATTTTTACTTTGTTGTATAAAAGTATTTGAGCATACAAGGGAAAAAAATGTGAACAGTCACTGCTATTGGGCAGCAATAGTGCAACAGGAATGTCAGGCCCTTTTAAATCGGTTTACTATGCCTAGGTTTTTATTTCTCCTGCTCTTTGTCATTTTTCACTGACTGAGGTACAATTTTATTTATTGTCACATACATTTACATTCACATAAATTCATACAGATATTCTTCATATGCAGAACTTCAGCATCCTGTGGTTAAAGTATTTAAGTAATTTATTTGTCCTTTGGTTTATTACCTAGTCTATTTTTGCCTCCATTGTATTGTAGTAAAAGTTGGATGCTTAATGTTTTTTTCCAGACATTATATTTTTTTCCTTCTATGGCATCATTTCTTGTGCTGCATTTTTTAAAAGAACTTGACTGTTTAATTTGTCAAGCATTGACTGTAATAAAGACTATCTATCATAGGTACGTGGGGGTATAAGAATTAAATTATAATAGCAAAGAGGTAGCTTAGAGATGACTGGAATTGAAAATGTTTTTTTCTTGTTTCTGCCCTTTTCTTTTAAAACATTCTCCCCCTTTAAAAAAATGTTCGTGAGGAAATATAGAAACTGCAATCCACAAATTGTGGGTCATTATCCTGTTTTGAGTTACAGAGGCCATGCACAGAGGCAGAATTTGGGGAAAATATTACTTTGCCGAGGTCAGTTGGCAAACGGCTGCTCCACATGGCCCAGTAAGAAAGGCCCACAATTCTGAGTTCTGCAGAGCTCCATAAAGTAAGCAAGGCATTGTGAGGTGTGGAGGTGGCTATGGGGACCCCAAGGAAAGAATGTAGGGGGTGGGGGAGGCTCAGGGAGGCCCAAAGCTGGCATCCTTGAAACACCCCATTTGTACTTAGAGATATTCGCCCCTACAATCACCCTTACATTCATTTAATCTATGCATTGGGGTGATCCAGAATGAGGGCTCTTCCACTTAATGCGTTTCAATTAACATCCTCCCGCCTTATGATCGAAATGGGTAGGTTCCATTACTGTTGTAAATCAAGGATTACCTGTAGACACCAGTGTCAAGAAAATATCAGGAATCGCATTGAAATCCTGATTCTCAGTGATAGGGAACCAAAGAATTTTTTTTTGAAATTAAAGAAGCTATAGAGCAGGTGTGTCCAACCTGTGGTCCATGGGCTGCATGCATATGGTCTTGAACAACTAATAATGCATCCAAGGTAATAAAAATATTAAAAAAATATAAAAAATCAACCATCCCAAGACAATTTCGCTTCACTCCATGCAGCCCAGACAAGCCAAAAGGTTGGACAACTATGATGTAGAGGATGAAAGTAGAAAACAGACTGCCAAAGACCAAGAAACTAAATAAAGGAATCCAAATGTAAAAACAAATGGTGGAAATTACAAAGAAATGAAAAGAACCAAACCAAGAAAGTCAAAGATCTCAGGAAGGAACGTCACCCAAAATTTCAAAGATCTGTTAGAAAAAGGTAAGAAACAATATTACAACAATATTTGTAAAGACACTGGATACAGAAGGGGAAAAATAAAAAGTCTTCCAAAATATGTGCTAATTCAGAAGATTTCAACCTTAAACTGATATACTAAAATCACTGATTTTAAAAAGATCAAACAAAGAAGCAAATAGTGTATTGAAATTCAGTATAGTGGTGATATCAACAACCGTAACAGATATTACTTACTTACAAGAACCTGCATTAAGATGAAGTTAGACCAATACTTTGGTCATTACCAAGTCAGCAGATTACAGAAATTAATGGAATATTTATAGAAATATGTCAAAGAACCGAAGAATATATAGCAGTTCTAATCAAACTATGCCTGCAAAACTAGGCAACAACTCAGTTAGGGTTCATCTTCAATTGAAAAAAGTTTATATACCAACACCAAAGAAAGGAGACTTTACAGAGTATACAAATTATTGTGTAATATTCTTAATTTCACATGCTAGCAAAATAAGGTTTAAAATCATCGAAGGCAGACTAAAACCATGCTAGGAAAGAAAACGTTAGATTGAGCTAGTTTTAATGTGGCTATGGAACACAGACATTATTGCTGATATATGCAAACTAAAGAACAACAAGAAATCTGTAATCAGTAATTGATTTGTTGATTATAGATCTTTTTTTTGTGTCAAACTATCAAGCTGTGGAGCATCCTAAGGAAAATAACAATTCTAAGAAATCTAATTGTCCTTATGAGACATCTATATACAAACCAGGAAATCACAGTCGGGGCAAAATATGCTGAAACAGACTAGCTTCAAGCTGGCAAAGCAGTGAGATCAGCTTATGTACTTTTTACTATTTTTGGAATATGAATTGGGGAGGGGCACGGGTGGATTGAAAAATCAGATGGTTTTAAAATTGGAGGAGAAAATAACAATAATCTACATTATCCTGATTTCATTACTTTGACAGCCAAAAATAATCTGCAAGTTATAATAATGAACATCAAGCAATATAATGAAAAGATGGAATTAAAATTAATGAAGGGTAATAGCAACAGATACAGCAACCAGCCTTATTTTCAACAAGGAATATATTGAAGGAGTAGAAAGCTTCTGCCTTTTAGGATCAATTGTTTACCGTAAAGTAACAAGAAATACAAGTATTATTTATTTATCATATTTATTGTATTTAGGATCTGTCGATCTCCATCAAAGTAGACCTCAATTAGTTATGGAACTATGTGTAAAGTAAATTATATATTGTTTACTATTTTGATAATATACAATACATAATTGTATATTAATTATAATTTTAATAATATATGAGAAAAATACTTCATTTTTTATCATTTTGTGGGCTCTATGATGGATGTTTTTTTTAAGAGGGATGGATCACCGTTCTCTTTATATTAGTTATCAAGTAGGCATTTTAATTCTGTTCATTTAAATTAAGAAAGATGTATGTGCCTATCAGTTTTAGAATTAACACTACATAATGACACTAATATTGTAACTTTGGACATATATTTAATATTTCCATATTTTTATTTACATTTAATCAATCTGGTGTTTTGCTATATTGGGTCTGCATTATTTTCTATGCTTATAACAGACTTTATAGCTGCTAGTGTGGTATGTGATATTAGGAAAATAGAAATTCCTAAGGGCACAACAATCACCAACCACTGAAGATATCAAGATTTCTCACTACATATTAAAGTAATAGTGACCCAAAGGATGTGTATGCAGAGGTGGTATTCAGTCAGTTCAGGCGAACAGGTAGCAGAAATTTTGAGTTATTTGGAGAACCGGTAAATCGCACCATTGGTTGGCCCACCTATCCTACCCAGTCCCACCCTGCCCTATATATCTTGCCTTCACCACACGGCCAAGCTAATCTCCATGCCTTGCTTGCCTTTTACCTCGGGTCGGGGCCAGGGGACGTACCATTCCCCACTCCTTGCCCAGAGCCTCTGCCTGTATGCTGCCGCTCCCATCTGCCCTCAAACTATGCCCCTCCCTGGGCCAAAGCAATTTATTCAGCCTGAGGCCTGCTGTGCTAGGCCGAAGGGCTGTGGTGGGGGGAGGGGCGGTATGGGCTTAGGAGGGCCGAAGCAGTTTGGGAATGGACTGGATAGTTCTTCTTACCTGCAAGAAGTCCCATCCAGAAAGCACTGCAGCAGAGAACTTGCAGCTACTTCTTCCATCCCTTGCCGAGCCTCAGCCACTCGCAGAGATGCTCCATGTGCTCTCCGGGTCACCAGCTGCTTCTCTCCACTGTTGCTCTTGCTGGGAGAGTGTCTTGTACAATTTAGCAGCTGCTTTCCTCTAAGTACCATGTGGAAAGCACTGCAGCTGAGAGAAACAAAATTCAGCATGGCTGCTGCTTCTCTGTGCCACAGTGCTGTCCGGATGGGACTTAGAGGAAAGCTGTAGCTCACAGCCACTAAATTGCACAAGACACTCTCCAGCAGTGCGGAGATAAGCAGCTGCTGCCCCAGAGAGCATAGATGGAGGGGAGCAGGCCCCGAAAGGCTGCTTGGTCAAACCTCACTGGGTGGCGGAAGCCATGCGTGCACACATGTGCAGAAATGTGATGAAATCATTTGAAACCCACCACTGTGTGTATGATTGTTTTACTAGCCATAGATTTGAATTCCTCTTCTGTAATGTTCTTAATTAGAAGTGATGGGAGAACTACTGATTTAGAGAAAAGACATGGTGTAGTTCAATAAGAGAATTCCAATACCAACTCTGAAAAGGTGAAGGAATAGGGCCTTTTCTGTTTCTGCCCCTGCTTTGTAGAATATTTTATCCTCAGTGGTGAGGAAAGCCCCCAATATCTTGGCCTTCCATAAGGGATCAAAACTTTGCTGTGTACCTTTGCCTGGGGGACATGGCGGCCCATATAGCCCTGGGGCTGGTTGGCCCTAAGAGAACTCCTCACCACACTTGTATTAACAACTTTTAATCTTGTCATATGATGCGACACCCAGAAAAATACGGCATTCTTTACTTAATCCTCCAGGAAAAGATTGAAGGCAAACAAGGTCCATGCAGAAGAAGAACGTGATGGCTTCAAAACCTGGTTTGGACAAAACTCAGCAGCACTTTTTCATGTGGCTGTTGACAAAAATAGGATTACCAACATGATCGCCAATGTCCAATGATGGATATGGCACAAGAAGAAGAATCTCACCATTGTAGATCTCTCCTATTGCAATGTTATAATTTTGTTTTACATTTTTAATTTTTAATCATAAATTATTTGGTTTTTAATGTTTTATTATATTGATTAAATTATACACTACCCAGAGTCCCTCTGAAGGAGCCAGGCAGTTAAGAAGTTGGATATATAAATAAATAACATAAATCAGGGACAATAGAGAGATGTTTAATCTTCTAGTGCTCTTCCTCCAACATCCCTTTCCCCACATATGCATAATATTTCCAAAATGCTTGATGCAAGTTTTATTTAATGTGTCTTCGTCTTACTAACAATTCAACTTTATTTGTAAAATAGCTATAGTAAAGGCAACAGCTTCTAATGAATGATGCATCAACTCATCCATGTCTATCTTACTACATAGGCAGTTGATTTCATGTATTTTACATTGCGTAGTTAACTGAAAATAGATTATAGATACATGAAACAAATTATTTGGTTCAATGAATATTCACTTTATAGATCCTTATGATGAAAATGTGCTAAATCAGTAGATTAAACAGTTTCTTTAAAGTAGTGGCCAAATTAGCGAAAGTAGAATTAAATATTAGCTGAACTGGAACTTTATGGATCAAGACAAGAAATCACTAAATATCACATGGTGGTAAATGGAAGAGAGGCAAAAATGACTATTACTTTTATCCTACGTGTGAATTTTCATAGCCACTGACTGGCTGTTAAAAACATTCTACTAAATTCAAATGAGTATAAATTCAAAGTATTACAGCAGTTTTGAATGAAATAACACAGCAGATTAATTTCAGCTTTTGAAATTATTACACCCCACCCCAACCAATTCTGCATATTAACACTACTTGCCTTTCAATATCCCTTCACCATATCTCTGATTATTTCAATTCTCAGTATTCAAAGCCTATATTTCATATGCCAATACCTACCCTACAGCTTATATATAGTAAGAAAAGATGAAGTCTCCTAGCTAAAGATTGACTCTCAGCAGATATAGCCATACTGTTTTCTTAGACACTGTACAGAAATTGGTTTTTCAATTTGCAAAGTTAGTGTACAGTTGGTGTTTTCTGGTGATCTCTCACATAAGTACTAATAAGGTCAGATCCTGTAAACTTTTTCAAGATTTTATATATTTCAAGAACTTTTCAATAGGCTTTCTGAACGTTCTCACGTTTCTTTTTTGACTGCTCATACACACGAAAATCCTATCTCTTTCCTGCATTCCTCTGCACCTCGATATGTTAACATAATGGACATTAGTACAGTGGCTAGTGATGAATCATGCATATTCGTCTGATAAATAGATCAATTTTTTATACAGAAGATAATTCTGTATGTTAATAGAAGATAGTCAGATACTGTAGTACAGATATTGTAAGACAGCCATCATGAAACAGATGTAATCTGGACGTTTTGAAAAATGCTAATCGCTTTTCAATTTTTTGGATTAGATCAAGTGTAGTAATACTGGGGCTGCTGACTCAACATGCATGGAAAAGAAAAGTCAAATAATATTTCTTTTATTTGAAGATTTGGATCAAAACCCAAAAAAATTAGGTTCACTCCCACTTTTTGCAGAATCTTAAATTGACTTTCAGCAGCAAAATGCTATGAAAGAGAATAGTTACCCAACATTTTTACTTTAGTAATGTCATTATTCACTGCTTAAACCTCTGTAGTTTTTCACTTTGTTGCTCTAAGACAGTGGTGTCAAACTTGCATCATCACGGTGATGTCACGTGATGTATCATGACTTTTCCTCCTTCTCTAAACTGGGTGTAGGCAAGGCCAGCGTATGATGCATCTGGTCTGCGGGCTGCAAGTTTGACAGCCTTGCTCTAAGATAATGAAAGTTTCCCTTATGAACAGGGTTGAAAAGTACAATAGACTTCTCAGAGAGAGAGAGAGAAAAACCCAACCAATTTTATCAATTCCAGAATTGCAAATCGTCTATTTTTCACTTGGTTCACTCAGCAATAGTTTCACAGGCTACTGTATTAGGAAAGAGAAACTGCTACAAAAACAAACAAGAATTTCACAAAGGATCAGTAAACTATTCAAGGAATTGCAAAGATTACATTACTATACATTACAATCTAATGTATAGATTAGATTAAACCTTTTAATTTGCATGGCTACCAAATGTAATTTTTGGACTGAGGAAATATTAATTACATTTCCTTCAAATTTTCCTTAATACTACCTTTCTTGTTTTCTTTTATTTAAATCAACGGATTTTCACCTGACAATTGTTGATTATATTCAAACATCTATAAACAGGAATCACACAGATTATCATAATTAATTAAATGATAATATGGGCAAATGAAGCTGAGGAAATTACCTCAAGCAGCTGCCAAAAAATATATGTATCTTCAGCAAGGTTTCTGATTTGTTATGGTAATTTGTTCAGCTGCACTGAGTATCATAATTCTAATATGAATATAAACATTAGAGAATATTCACATTTGTTTTATTTCATATACTCTCACAAAGTATATTACAAGTTAAAGATTCCCAATAAACATATTACTGATCTGTGACTTTCCTTATCTGAACAACTTAATGTACCACCTTTTCCAATGAAATAAATACAATTTTGTTTTTTTAACCATTATGTATACATATGCATATTTATATACTACTTTTCTGTTTCTTTAAATATTCAGAATGGCTTACAATAATTAAGAAAACAGAGAATAGAAAGCTTTTATTAAGATGGATGCTTGATTCTCACAGCTTTAAAATGCACTTTAGATAGCATCTAGTCTCTCTTGAATGTTTTCCCAGATTATCCCACAGAAAACAATTCATGTAAGGTTTGGCAACAAATTCTGCATAAAGAATAAATACTCAGTCAAGCTTGCAGAAATACGTAGAAGTTTTATTCTCACTTCAGAGATTCGTTGAGGCTTTCAATATGAGCAGAATTACCTACACTTTGCACACAGTTGTATTTATTACTATTGGTTTGCTTCCTGGATATTCAGTTTATATATATGTTTTCTTACAGAGATTACATAACAATTCCCATCAGGAGCAGAGCATAAAATAATGGATATACATTGAGGGCATATTTTAAATCATGATTTATTAGAAATTCTATAATGGCACAATTTACATATCATGCCAAACTCAAAAGAAACAAATCATAATACAACTTAGTACAGGTAGCCCTTGACCTTTGAGCCCAAAATTTCTGTTGCTAAGTGAAACATTTGTTAAGTGAATTTTGCCCATTTTATGACCTTGATTGTCACAATTGTTAAATGAATCAATGCAGTTGTTAAATTAGTCACATGGTTGTTTGGTGAATCTGCCTTCCCCACTGACTGCTTGTCAGAAGATCACGAAAGCTGACCATATGACCTAGGACACTGCAACTGTCATAATCATGAGTTAGTTTCCAAGTGTTTGAATTTTGATCACATGATCATGGGAATGCTGTAACAGTTGTAAGAGTGAAAAATTTAATAAATAAATAAATAAAAATAAAATAAAATGATCATAAGTCATTTTTTCATTGCCATTGCAATTTTGAATGGTCTTTAAATCAGGGGTCTCCAACCTTGTCAACTTTAAGGTTGGTGGACTTCAACTCCAGAATTTCCCAGAATTCTGGGAGTTGAAGTCCTCCAGGCTTAAAGTTGACAAGGTTGGAGACCCCTGCTTTAAATGAACTGTTGTAAGTAAAGCACTACCTATATTACAGAAAGTTTTTTCCCCCATGTATATCTAGCCCCATGTATAAATTTAAATTGTTCAAAGTCAATGAACAATGTCTATAGTTATTACATAACAAAAGCAGGTATCTGAGGTTCAAAGTACTTTCTGAATCAGTTTCAAAGCATATACAACCCTGTGAAATACAAGATCAGCATACCAAACATGAACAAACAAACAAAAAAATGGCCACTGAGTCTCCTTCCATAGATGGCTGAAGATGGGGGTTAGGTGCCAAAAATCTACCATTTCGAAAGTGGACTGAATTGAAAGTAGATGGGAATTTAAATAGAATGTCCCTGGTTTTTTCCCCAAAAGATATGAAATAATCTATCCAATTTGAAACAATTAATTTAAAGTCAAAATCAATAAAATAATGAAGTCCTATTTGTAATTTTTGTGTCCCTCATGAACATATAAAAGCAGATTAAGATGAAGATGATAATGTGTAAAGGTAAAGGAAATATTTGAGTTGAACTTGTTTCCTGGTAAGGACTTGTATAAATCCACATAGTTCTCTTGACAATAATGAAGAAGTTCTTTGTCTTCTTAAATGTTTAACCCAGCCTATAGCCAGTGGTGACAATACATGCATATAAAAAGGGTGAAGCTTTGATCCTAATGCTGTGTCTACCACCTTGCAGATTCAGACATCTTAAAAACACCCTGGATGCTCCTGGTGATTTCTCATTCAACTACTAACAAGTTTCAAACCTGGTTAGCTTTCTTGAGATCATCCAAGATCAGCTTACTATTCCACCTGCTTTAGCCATTAATTTTACTTTGAAAAGATTCAGGAAACTAATTTGCCTCTACTGTACCAACTCTTCTTCCTATTATTTATTTTTCATTAGTCTTCATGCAAAGTTTTAATTACAAAAATCTGATTTCTTAAGAAAGAAGGCTCTGGGATTGTAACGGTCTCCCCTGGATAAACCAAGAGAATCACTTCCAGTTAATTCTTCCACTTCCATTTTATAACTCTGTATATTAAAAACAATTACTCACTTGTACAAGCCATAGTGAGTGGATCAGATTCCTTTCGGAAATAATTCTCTTCACAAATACAGGATGTTGATGCTTCTTCACGTGTGAAACTGTGTGGAGGGCATTTGGTGCATCCTTGAGTTTGGGATGAATTTTTAAAGAAACCCAGCTGGCATGCTGCAAGAGAAGAGTCAATAGTTAGGAGATATTGCTTTCTTGTGAGCATCAGCACGCATTTCTATAATTAAATCTTCAAGAACAAGCTCTGGTTGAAAAGAAAAAGTACACAGAAATACTTTTCTGAGCAAAGAAAATGGGTTTCCTATCTATTTTGATAAGATTCATTCTTTGCCAATTATGAAAAGGTAGACTGAATTATAGTTAAAACATATAGCTATGTGGAATTGTTTGGTAATACCTACATAGGATGGATGGGTAAATGGATTGATGGATGGATATATTCAAATGAACCCAAATTATGAAATAAGACAGATTTCATAAGATGTAGTGTTCTTACTTGACATGTTGCAAGTCAAGTATTATTTTTATTTTTGTATTTATTTTGTATTTTATTTTATTTCTTATTTTCTTTTTGGAGAGTGGCCATTACATTATGGGAAATTATATACAATCCCCTCTCATCCCCATATCCAGTTCAAACTCGTGGAGTTTCTTTTATAAATAGTAGCAGATCTCCCTTTAGACGCTGCTCAATTTCTATTAGAAATGAGGCTACAGAACTTACTTGCAATAATGCTGGGACTAAGTCAACTCAGGAGTGTGTCCTAAAACTACAAGGTTATGTATGCCAGTTTTTCAAAACAAATTACTTACACCTTCTGTTTTTAATTCTGGCCAAGAAGACACAGACCTCACCAGAATTGCCTCAGTGCCATGTCTGCAAAATTATATTTGCCTTCCCAGCAACTTGCTTTCCTCAAATATCCCTGTATAATGAGATAAATCTGAAGATCCAGCTTTTCTTTCACTCTTAGAGTGGAGTGAATTTTTTTTTATCCAAGAAACATTTGAGCTCAGTGCCATAGAATTAAACTATACATCTGCTTCATAAATAGCGATACAAAGTCTGAAGGATTTTCATACTCACAAGAGTATTGCCATACTTAATTTTTCTAAACTTCGTGCAACTGTGTTAACCTTTGTCTACTCAGTATATAGTTATACCTACTACTAATTAACACATATCTTCCTCCTTTCAGGCTTGTCTCAAAAACCATCAGAATTTGAGATATTCTTGAATACTAGAAGCTGACCATGTTCCAAGCTCAGAGATTATTTTAGGAAGGACTTCAATGCCAGGATGAATTTGAAAATGAAGCTCTCTTCAGTCATTTCAATCCTCTGTATTTACATTTTAACCATTTTCTAGTTAATTGTCAAGACAAGATTTTTGACATAGGAATTGATATATTTATCCATCAAATTTAGTATTAAATGGCTCAGCTCCTAGAAACTCAGAAATATATATATATATATATATATATATATATAAGTCTGTGAATGTGTCTGTCGCAAAAGTTGAACAGATCTGTCAGCGTCAGTATTTGGTTGGTTGATGGTCGCTGGAGGCTGGCTTGAGCAGCAAAACATCAACTCCATCGCATGGTGATTTAGTGAAACAAAATCACATGGTGAAACATTCACAAACTTAAATATATATACGTTTTATTTTATTTATTTATTTTTTATTTGTCACAACAGTATATATAAGTATATATAAGCATAAGTATGAAAATAACTTTGTTTCATAAATAACTAAATAAATTATTAATAAATAAATAAATAAATAACATATAAATAAATAAATTATAAATAAATAAATAAGCATGAAAACAAGCATGAAATTAACTTTGTTCCGAAGAAAGAAATCAAAGACAGCAGGATGCTGCAAGAAGAAAGATGGAAAGTTAGCAGCACAATAGCTGGCACAAGAGGTCATCATCAGTTTGTGCCAGTTGATTCAAATTCGATTTCTATCAGCAGAGTTTCAAATGACACAATTAACTTTGTGGCCAAAATGTCCAATACTGTCAAACTGATTTTAAAATTGGCCAACATATTTCCCGGTTGTTATGTTGCCTGCATTTATGACAAAAAATGGTGGGTAGGCAATGTCGTGGAAATTTCCATCGAACAAAATGATGCGTTGTAACATTTATGCATCTGCAAGGCCCTGCTCATTCATTTTATTGGCCTGAAAGATGTTTGTTGGGTACCAGAACCACATCTTATTTGTGTCCTTCCAACACCTTCAGTTACATCATCAGGTCGACAGTATCAATTCCCAGAAGTGACGCTAAAAAATGTGGCATGTAAATTCAATAATAAATAAGCGATCGTTGGAATTTGGCAGTTCATATGAATAGTACAGACTTTGGCTTGGGAACCATATAAGATACCCACTTTAGGCTTGGGAACCTAGGATAAGCTGGCCAATTGCCGGCTTAGGAACCGGACAAATACCCACATAAAGCTTTGGAACCTCAAGGAAGAAACCAAACTACAGGCTTGGGATCCTGAACCCGTGGCTGGTATTGCATGGCTATCAGGCATGCCCCCTATGGTGATGGGGTTTCTGAGTCAAGTGCCTGAACAGGTAGTGACAATATCACCATGGACCAATGCAATATAATAGTAGTAATGCTGTCTATATAAAACAAACAGGGAGCAGGGAGCCCCAGACCACTTGACATGGAATGACCCGAGAGCTCCCTTGAATGCAAGCAGTCTGTGGATATTCCTGTATTATATGCAAAATACAATAAAGTAGTTTGAATCTGGTTCCTTGCATCTGACAATTACATAGTTTCAGAAAGGCTTTCATACTGGCAAACCTAGATGATCTTCCCTCAGTGAAACTGTTGAGTTGATACAATGGTATTCCTCACCAAGAATGTTTGTGCATTTAATTAGGCTTCAAATTGAGACAATAATGTACACACTTTTTAAATATTGGATTAACTATTTCTGGAGGGCAGAGTTATTTTCCTTTCTAATTGCAGCATTTTTTATTTTATTTTTATTTATTTATTTTGTCACAACAGTATATATAAATATAAGCATGAAAATAACTATATAATATATAAGCATATATATAAGCATAAGTTTGTAATAAATATATTAATTGGATATAATGAAAGGAAACAATAGGACAGGAACGATAGGCACGCTTGTGGTCTTATGCATGCCCCTTACAAATCTCTTAGGAATGGGGTGAGGTCAATACTAGACAGTTTTTGGTTAAAGCTTTGGGGATTTTGAGAAGAGACCACAGGGTCAGGTAGTGTGTTCCAAGTATTAATAACTCTGTTACAGAAGTCATATTTTCTACAATCAAGACTGAAGCAGTTAATATTAAGTTTAAATCTATTGTTTGCTCTTGTATTGTTGTGATTGAAGCTGAAGTATTTAGTTCTACTATAATTAATAAACTAAAAAGCATACATACTGACAATATTACCAATGTTATCTTAAGTTTTCTCAGTGTTACTGAGCTACCTCTCTACTCATCATCAATAATAATAATAATAATAATAATAATAACAACAACAAGAACAACAGAGTTGAAAGGGACCTTGGAGGTCTTCTAGTCCAACCCCCTGCCCTGGCAAGAAACCTTACACCACTTCAGACAAATGGTTATCCAACATCTTAAAAAATTTCCAGTACTGGAGCATTCACAACTTTTGCAGGCAAGTTGTTAAAATTATTCTTTTTTCATGCTTTCAACATGTGCAGTATGTTTACATATTTTTAACACGATGACTTCTTAAAACACCCACACCTTTTCTTCAAGGCTGCCACAAAAGTATGAAAATCCCTCGGCTGCTTTAATGGACAAACGAATGAATGGTCTTGCTCATGTAAGATTTTTTTCAAGTTATTTTTTTAAGTACGCACATTCCTAATTTCCAGAAGTGTAAAGAATTATTTAATTATTTTGCCCAACTATTTGTTTTCTTGTGCCTAGAGGATCTGCAACAAACATTTCATATCTGATTGCTTCCTTGAAGTATGTTGCAAGCCAGATATGCCCAACTGTCTTCATAATTTAATACTTCTACAGTCAACCTATGACTTCAAATCACCAGAGGAATGCAAAGAGAAAATGAGCAATGAGTGACAAACAACAAACAAATAAGACCAAAAAAGAAGCGTGGAGGATAGATGTTAAAATGGAATTCAATCCACTCCATTTGCTGCTTGAACTAAGCAAATATAATGTGACCTAGCAAACATGGCCTAATATGGATAAATGTTGGGCATATGAATTTTGGGTGACATACAATTATATATTGCTACATGTACTCTAAAAACAGCAGCAATGTACATTGAAACCACCAGCAACAACAAAACAGTAAATAGGTACCACTATTTTAAGAGAGATACAGAGAGATATAGAGAGATACAGAGAGAGGCATGCACAGATACAGAAATTATTCTTGTAGGAATTTGTTTGGACACTGATACTTTCCGAGACCCAAATCTTAAAAGTGAATATAAATCAGAAGTATATATAGCCTGAAAGTGTATTCATAATTTAATTTCTACTCTTGAACTGTTCATGAATTACCCAAGCTTTATGGTTCTTGGCATGAAATGCATGGTTATTTACTCCAAGGCTATCTCTAAACATTCACTTATGTAGAGAGCTGTTTTATGTTACATTTCAATATCCATAGGGATTGAGATGGCAGGCAGGAGAGTCCTTATCATACTTCATATATCAAAGCTATAACTAAATCAACTCGTATCCAGGATGAAAGCAATGACGAAAACTCCTATTACAGCTTCTGTCAAAAAAAACCCAGGATCTAATTAGTCTTTAACTTAAATTTATTAAGTTAAAATAGGTAAAATTATTATGCCATAATTCGAAGGACTTTAAACTAAAATGAGAGGAGGAAGGAAACGAACTTTTAGAAGCTAATTCCAAGTATAAATCTCAAGACAATGAATCAAGTGATAAAGAAAGGAAATTCAAATACAAAACAAAAGATGTAGGAAGCAAATACAAGATCAGGCAAAAATGAGTCTTGCTTACAATCTCTCTATCTCTCTCTTTCTGAGTGTGTCTCTCTCTCTCTCTCTCTCGTGTGTGTGTGTGTGTGTGTGTGTGTGTGTGTGTGTGTGTGTTGACATTGCCATTGTATACTAGACACCCAACCAAGCAGTGGAAACAGAAGAATCTATAAGGGGCGTGCATAAGTGCACAATAGTGCCTACCGTTCCTGTCCTATTGTTCCCTTCATTATATCAAATTAATATAGTTGATGCATATTTTTTTACATACATACATATATATATATATATATATATATATTCTTCAAAATATGTTGTTTTATCTATGACAATTTTTTGTGTATACTGTTGTGACAAAAAGAAATTTAAAAAAAAGAATCTTTTGCTAACCATTAGCCAAGTTATGCAGGAAGTACACCAAATAATGGGGGACTTTAAATAACCTGACATCAACTCATATCAAACAGGTTCCTAAAGAAGCTAGCAGATAACTTCATCCTCGAAAAGATAGAGCAGAGAAACAGAGGGCAAGCTAAATCCGGCTTATTCTTAGAAAGAGAGATGAAGTGATAGAGGTGGTTGAGGCTGTAGGAAATTTGGGGGAAACTAACCATGTCATATTGGAATAATGCAGATACAAGCAATAGAACAAAATTAAACTAGTGTCTTAGACTTTAAGACAGCTGATTTCAACAGAGAAAATCTGGGAAGGATTCCATGGATGAAAATCTTGAAGGGAAAAGTAACTAAAAGTTGTTTGGACTCTAGAAAGATGTGCAGAGAAGAGATTGGATAGCCATTTGTCTGGAATATGAGGTCTTCTGCTTGAGCAGGGAGTTGACTAGAAGACTTCCAAGATTCCTTCCAATCTGTTATTCTGCATTCTTTAAATTCTTTATATATATTTTTTAAAATAGTCAATTGTTTAATAGTATGCTGTAACTATCTTCTTTTTTATGTTTTATTCAGTAGATAAAGTATCAATATAGTAAAGAATTTCATGGATGTACCCTTCAGTTTTCATTTCAGCTATTCTAACAATTTGAATGTCAAGCCTCTGCTTTGTTATTTATTCCTTGTTAACTTATTAAAACACTGTGTACCCGAAGTGTGACTGATTTTTAATAGCAGTTCCTAGGTATGAAAAGAAAGAATGTGAAAAGCTAACTTTCTTAATTTAGATAGTTAAGAAAATTAAAGGGCTGAAGGCACCTACTTTTTTTTTGTTAGTTTGTTCTATCAACATTACCTCCTTATTTCATTAACACACAGTGGGAAAAAATAATTCCTAAAATAAAGTAACTGTTAAAACGGTATCTTTGACACAATTTACCAGTACGCTAAAGAACAAATTGCTAAGCAGGTATTTTGGAAAATAGCAAAAACAAAACAAAGAAATAGAAAACAAAATACTAATGTCGTAAGATTTAATAAAGGCAACTCTCTCTTCTTCCCTCTTGGGTGGCACATTCTACATTCTTCAAAATGAGCTGCTTTTGCTTGATGCTGAACTTGCAGAGTTCAGAAGCCTTATCTAAATCTGCTATTTTGAATTTTTAAAAGAAAATGTAATTGTAGGAATGAGATAAAATGCATTTTAATAACTCTGAAGATACCTTTCAATATCTTTCTCTTTTAAAAAGTGAAAGAGGGAGAGGAGAGGAGGAGAGGAAGATGAGTGGGTATTTCTGTGCTGCAGCGATAGAAGATGCTAGAGAGTAAGCAACAAATCAAAAGTGTACAAAATTATAGGATATTAATGGTCACACCCAACTAATAATGTTCTTGAACTGAAAGGCTATTTTAAGAGTTATTGGTTGAGAGAGCTCAACCAATCTCCTTGTACATATGTTGGGCACTGACAATAAAGATTTGAAATTGCAATTTATTTTACAATAAATTGTAAAATAAGAATATATTTTTTAAAAAAATTAGAATTACATAAATACGGAAAAGAAAAAGGGTATAACACAGATTACCACAGATTGGTAAGCAAAAGCGGTGATATTACACTCATTTACAATGGAGTAAATCTCACTGACTACAACATCACAGTATCCTTCTGGAGTATCAGCAGGGAATGGGAGGCATGATGATGCAGTGCTTCTTTCCTTTACTGTCAGCACCATTTCAATTCTATCACTCTGTATCTGATCAGTATTTTTCAAAGGCAGAAAATAACGAAACTTTATATAATTTGCAATATCTTCAAAATTCTTTTTAGCACATAATAATCAACTTAACTATTTTCCAAGTGTCATGATACTTTCTTTGAGAATAGAACAGAACAGAACAGAACAGAACAGAACAGAACAGAACAGAACAGAACAGACTAGAATAACAGAGTTGGAAGGGATCTTTGATGTCTGCTAGTTCAACTCTCTGGTTAGGCAGGAAACCTATACCAAGGGATTCAAACTCAATTTCATTGAGGGCTGCATCAGGATTGTGGCTGCCCTCAGGGGGGCTGGGGGGCATGACCAGAGTGGGCATGGCCTGATGGTCGCAGCCAACTGGATGGGTGGGTGGGCGTGGCCAACTGGACATTGCTTGTATCGTGGGGCAGGACCAGGGCAGGCCTGATCCACTGGAGGAACCTCACCAACCCACTCAGGCTGTGTGGAGTGGCCCCGGACAGCAGCAGAGCCCTGGACGGCAGGTGCCTGGCCTGCACCAGGACCCTGCAGACTGGCCCTATTTCCCTGAAGACACTCAGTTGTGCTTGCCTCCTCAAGGCTGCTGCTGCTGTGCTCATTCTCCTTGCCTGGGCTGGACTTCCTGGGATTGGGCAGGGGGATGAGGAGCATTGAGGCTGCTGCTGGAGGGGGCTGCTCCTGGTGGTGCCATCATTGCAAGGCAAGGTATGGCAAGGCAGATGGTGGGCAGGGTGGCTTGGCTGTGGGGCCCCAAGGTACATAGGTGCAGGGCACATGGGGCATCTCCAGGACTGGGTTTGGGGGAGAAGAGCAGGGAGGGAAGTTTCCGGGGGAGGCACACAATTTGGCCCAACGGGCGGCCACGCAGCCACCTGCCCCATCCAGCCACAGCAGCCACGGGCAAGCAAAAATGAACAGTGGGTGGGTGGCCACCCGGTGTGTCCAGCAGGCTGTCTTACATGTCTCCTCCCATGCCTCTGTCTCCACCTGATGCTTGGAGGGCTAGCCTGGCGTTCACAGCACTCAGACACACCTGCGCTGTGTGGGCTGTGCAACCCGAGCACACATGTGGGTTACAGCTGCTGCTGGACACTGTCCATCCCCATGTGCTCACTGCTGCCTGTGCGTGCGCAGGGTGGGCCAGTCTCTTACCATCTCTGGGATGGCCTGCAGGATGAGCTAATCTGAGCTCATTGCAAGCCAAATCTGGTCCATGGGCCTTGTGTTTCATTTCAGACAGATGGTTGTCTGGTCCCTTTGTGTTGGAGTGTTGGAGGGCCTCCAGTGTTGGAGCATTCACAACTTCTGGAGGCAAGTTGTTCCACTGATCAATTGTTTTAACTGTCAGGAAATGTCTTAATTCTAGGTTGCTTCTCTCCTTGATTAATTTCCATCATTGCTTCCTGTCCTGTCCTCAGGTGCTTTGGAGAATAGTCCAACTCCCTCTTCTTTGTGGCAACCCTTGAAATATTGGAACATTGCTATGATGTTACCTCCTAGTCCTTCTTTTCATTAAACTAGACATACCCAATTCCAGCAACTAATTTTATTATTCATTTTATAATTTACAATTAGATATAAACATACCTATTAATGATAATTGTATGATCACCTGAACTATTGTATGATTAGAAACAAAGTCATTCTGCTGCTTCAGATCTGATAGCATGTTATTTTGTGGCATTTGTTACAGGATGCTAGTTAAATATGTCAAGGAGTCAAAGAAGCAATTTATGTGCTCAATTTAATACATCCCTTTGCTTACTTCAGGCCCCTTTGATGTCATCAGAAAGATGTGAATAGAATGCAAAATGGAATTTCTTCCCAAAGCAACTTGAAAAATAGCATGTAAGAACACAGCTCCCATAATGTTCTTTATAATATGCAGGGACTCAACACTCACTTATGACTAACTTTCATTAGTTAATCAGTTGATTTTTTTAATAATACCCAACATTTTTTTATAATACCCAATATTAAAATTAAGATGAGAACTAATTAAATGACAACATAAAACAAATAATTGAAGGTTAAAAGAGAACCATTTTAAGATCTACTTCCACAGCAGTAATTAACTGTGGAAGAATAGAAATAAAAATAGAGAAATTAAATACAATAAATATTGTTATTTGCTAATCTGATGATTCATGCGACTCCAGCATTACAGATAAAATTTCAAAGTAGGCATGATGTTGATTTCTTAATGCAACCATCTAAGCAATGGGATTAAACACCCTCTCTGAAACATTCTTTCCAACATTGCTGCTTGCAGATGGAGTGACTGGGTCTTTAAAGAATAGGAAGCTACTAGTGGACTAAAATTCCATCATAAAGATTCAGGAATGATATATTGCCAATATATCTAGAAGATCTCAGTGAAGAATCATAGGGCTGGAAGGGACTTTGGAGGTGTTCTAATCCAACCCCTACCCAAGATAGGACTTTACTGCATCCTGAACAAATGGCTGTCCAATCTTTTCTGAAAACTTTCAGTGATGGAATACCTACAACTCCAGGAGGCAAGCTGTTCAATTGATTAACTATTCTTACTGTTAGGAAATTTCTCCTTAGATTAGATCTCTAATTAACAAGCTTTCATCTATTCCTTCTTGTCCTAAGGTGCTTTGGAGACTAAGTCAATCCCCTATTTTCTGTGATAGCCTCTCAATTATTGGAAGACAGCTATGCAATCACTCCAATCTTTCTCTTCTTTAGGCTAGACATTCTTAGTTTCCTTAATCGTTCATCATACGATTTAATCTCCAGACCCCTTATCATTTTGTTGCTCTACTAGGGTCTTTCTAGGGCAGTGGTTCTCAACCTTTATAGTGCTGCGATCCCTTTAATACAATTCCCCACGATGTGGCAACCCCTTTAATACAATTCCCCATGATGTGGTGACCCCAACCGTAAAATTATTTTCGTTTTGAATTTATCGCGCCTGAAGCCGTATTGGCTAGCGATCTGAACTGCTTGCGATTGCCTTGAGGACGGAGGCATTAAAGCGGAGACTCCTTCCCTATTAAGTTTATTGCGCCTGAAGCCAGATTAGGCTAGCGATTGGGAGTGATTGCAGCTGGCTTGAAAGGGAGACATCAGAGCAAAGATTTCTCTCTTCTTTAATTCATCGCGCCTGAAGCCGAATTTGGCTAGCGATTTGAAGAGCCTTCAGCTAGCTTGTGGAGTCAACCATTGGAGCGCGATTCTTCGACTCACAAGTATACTTCCTATATTTCCGATGGTCTTAGGCGACCCCTGGCAAATCGTCATTCGACCCCCAACGGGGTCCTGACCCACAGGTTGAGAACCGCTGTTCTAGAGTCTTTTTTGTATTGTGGTGATCAAAACTGAATGCAGTATTTCAAGTGTGGCCTCACTAGTGCAGTACAGAACAATAGTATTACTTCCTCTGATCTTGATGCTATTTTTCTATAGGATTCAGGCTAGAACTGCACTGGGTTTTTTTTGGCAGCTCCAGCACATTGCTAAGTTATACTTAAGCAAGACACCAAGATCCCTTTCACAGTTATTGCTGTTGAGCCAGATATGTCAATTCTATACCTGTGCATTTGGTTCTTCCTACCTAAGTGTAGAACCTTATTTTTCTCACTATTGAACTGCATCTTCTTGAATAGGGCCTAATGCTCAAATCTACCAAGACCATTCTGAATCTTGAATCTATCTTTCAAATTTTTCTCAATCTTCACCCCCACTCCCAGTTCAGCTTAGTGTTGTCTGCAAATTTGATGTATTCCCCTTCTAAAGCCTCATCCAAATCATTTAATAAAATGTTGAAGAGCACTAGGCCCAAGAAAAATGTTGAAGTGCGTGTTTCTTCCATGTAGATATAGTTCCATTAAAGACAACATGCTCAGCACAGTGATCAGTGATTCAACTGTGAATTCATCTGGTGGGGATTCTGCCTATCCCACACTGTTCTATCTTACCAAAATGTAAACTATGATCTACTTTGTCAAAACATTTCTGAAATCTAAGTAAACTATGTCCACAGCTTTTCCCTGATCCACTAAGGTAGTCAAAGAATGCAATAAAGTTTGTCTGGCATGATTTCAGTGGTTCTGAGATCACATCTGCCAATTTCTTCAGAACCCTGGGATGTAAACTATGTAGTTCTTGTGACATGAATTCATCTTATGTAGGTAGGTTTTACCAATTAAAAGAATTCTGGGAAGACGGCCAACTGAACATATGCCCTGGGCGAGATCTCCAAATAGGGGTATATCTTTTCTGTCTTTCAACTGAAGGGACAGGCATCCTATCAGTCTTTGACCCACCCGACCAGGATATGTCAAAAAACTTCCTCTCAGAAGCCTCCAATATAGCTATAAGCTGGCAAACGACTTAAGTTGAACTCCAAAATTGGGGATGGGAGTGGGGACGGTGGCACTGCCATCTGTTTGGGATTGAAGAAGCTACTGTTTTTAAATTCATCTTTCAAATGAATTTCAAATGAACAATAAGTTGTGCCTTTTTCTTCTTAATCACATTCAACGACTATTAATCTTTTTTTTAAGTCAACGTAAAAAGAGGCTCTTTTTAGCTACAGCATGCTATACCTTTTTGAAGACTTGTGCCATTTTAGGGATCTCTTTTTGTCTCAAACAACAAGGAAGAAGGCTGCTAAGGCAAGCCAAATAAGGAAGTGTGGTGAGAAAAAAAAAGCCAGCAGAGAAACAAAGATTGAAAGGTGTGATTTTAATTTACTATTGTAGTAAATCGTAGCTTGATCTTCTTAGCTGTGGGTAGCTAAAATCTTCTGATCCTGATTAAAGAGGAAGTCAAGATGGTGTAGCAAATTTGTTGACTATCTGTTCTCTAAGGATGATAAAAAATCCTCTAAAATTACTTTTGAGACGCAAACATGTGGAGAAGGGGCCTTGCTCCTACCTGACACGCTTCTTCTCTGATGGATAGCAGGAGGGTCCAAGAATGGGATCTTGACATGTCCTTTCTGCCCAGAGACTGAGTATCAAATTGCAGCCACACCCCATTGCCTCTGTTCTGGCTTGTTTTTGACAATGATGTAGCTGCAAATAAAAAACTTCTCAAGCCATTAGTTGACCCTGGGCTCCAGACCATATGGTCACCAGGGCAGGTTTGGACCTCCTGCTATTCATCAGAGAAGGAGCGTGTCAAGTAGGACCAACATCCCTTCTCCTGGGTGACAGCAGGAGGGTCCAAGAATGGGATTTACCAAAGCCTACTGCTTTAAGGCTTTGGTAAATCCATCTAGTCCAAAGTTCCCCCTGAGGAACACACCTTCTGTTTGACCTTCCTCCCAAAGGATGTGTCCGCTAATGCAAAGAAGTCTAATTTATAGTGCCTAATAAATGGCCATGGGAAAGCCCATGTCACCGCTTCACAAATTTCCTCAATGGGAGCTGTGTTGCCCAAGTGAGCTGTCACCCATCCATGTAATGACAGGGACTTAGATTGGTAGACAAGGTGTATACAAGCTCTCAACCATCTGTCAACGGTCGATGCAGTTACCCTAGAACTGAGGGATGATGGTTGGAAAGAGACAAACATAGACTTTGTTTTCCTTGATTTTGCCATTCTCTTGAGATAAATTTGGAGAGCCCTCCGTACATCTAAAGTATGCCATTGTCTGGGAACGCACTGGACAGAAGTTAGGCAGGACAATCTCCTGGGTCCAACGAAACCAGGAGTTTACTTTTGGAATGGAGGGATCCAGTCTGAGGACTATTCTATCCAAATGAAATATGCAGAGGTCTTCTCTGACCGACAGGGCCACCAACTCCGAAATACTTCTGGCCGATGTTATGGCCACTAGAAACATGACTTTAAAGGTCATATAATGGAGAATAGTTTTCCTTAGTGGTTCAAATGGTGCTGAAGTAAGCACCTGCAGTACCGTGGACAAATCCCAAGTGGGATATCTATGGACCATAGGTGGGCGTAAGTTAGCTGCACCTCTGATGAATCTTTGTATCACTGGATGATGAGAGAAGGTCCCCTTCCCCACAAATAAAAACTCTAGAGAGGGCTGCCACTTGCCTGTGGATGGTGTTGTGAGAGAGACCTTTGTCCAGACTGTCCTGGAGGAAGTCTAGGACTTGTGGCACTGAGGCCGCAATGGATTCAATGAGTCTCTTTAAATACCATGTGGCAAAAGCCCTGCAGGTGGAATTGTAAATCTGGTAGTTGATGGCCTTCTGGAAGCCTGAGTAGTCTCTATTACCCTGGAAGAACAGTTGTCCTCCCTCAAGAGTTTCCCCTCAAGTGCCAGAAGGTCAACTGGAGCCATTGAGGCTCCAGATGGACCAGGACCCCCTGGCTGAGAGAAATCCTCTCCTGAGGATCTTCCAGGGCCAAGACATCAATAGACTCACCAGGTTCATGTATCACAAACGTATGGGCCAATTGAGGTATGCCTCTGTGAGATCGATGGAAGCCAGGAAGTCGCCTTGTCATATTCCCTCCAAGATGGACTGGAGGGAGCTCATTTTGAATTTCCAGTAGACCAAGTGGGTTTTCAGAGAATTTGGATCCAGAATCTCTCTCCACTCCCCACCCCCTCACGAAGGCACTGGAACAGTGAATAGGATGGAATAAAATCCCCGTCTCCTTTGGTCCTGTGGAACCAAAGGAGGCTATGGCCTGAATAACCAACAAATGTTGGAAGGCCTTTTCCATTAGATCTCATTTTTCGGAATTTTTGAAGACAGGGCATCGAACAAAGTAATTCAGGAGTGGGGAGAAGAACTCTAGTGTTGAGCTCCCAATTGTCCATTGTGATCTTCTTCCTTCAGGCTGCAAAGAGCCAAACGCCAATGGGAAGGTTGGTCAAACAGCCGCCAATGGGAAGGTTGGCTTTATGGAAAGGATGACTTCCTGCCCCCCGAAAGGGTTGCCTGCACTGAAAGGGCTGCCTGGGTCTGTCATGATAGACAGGTTTGTTGGACTGGTGATCAGGCCTCTGCAGAAAACCTCTTTGTTGAGTGGTGGATTCCATATCAGGTTGTCTGAATGTAGGTCTTCAGAAGTAGGGTGAAGGTCTCTGATCTGCTCTCCAGAGCATGCCCATCATAACCTTCCTCCTATCCTTATTCTCTACCACTATGGGGTCTAGAGCCTCCCCAAAAAGCATGGTCCTTTTGTAGGGAGTAGAGGCCAGCCTCCATTTTGACCTGGCATCTGCTTGCCAATTAGGGAGCTATAACAGTTCCCTTGAGGTGACAGAGGAGGAGACGGTTCGGGATGCAAATTTTGCGGCATTTAATATAGTGTCTGCCAAAAATTGGGCGGCGGCTATCAATTTGTTAATATCTTGGTTCAGGTACACTTCCTGTGGCTGAGCCAGAGCAAGGAAGTGTGGTTAAAAAAATGAAGTGGCCATTACCATCTTCACAGCCCAGGCTACTGCTTGGTATGCCTTATGGAGGACAAGTTCAGCTTTCTTGTCCTCAGCCCTCAGATTATCAGCCAAATCTCCAGCCACAATGGAGGAGGATGAGGCTAGGTTCGCCACTGGCCCGTCCCTGCAAAAGTTCAGTCAGGTCAGGGCCAGCATTGTAAAAACGCTTTTCATTGCCACTCGGAGTGGGGAAAGCTCCAGGTTGATCTCATTGTTTTTGAATAACATCCAAAAATAGGCTAGGAGTAGGGATCTCTTCCTGCACTGACTTAGATTCATGAAATAGACCATCAGTAGGGTCTTGAGGAGCCCCTGGTAATTTTGCCTGAGCTCCCAATTTGGTGGTGTTCTAGCCTTGTATAGAGGGCTGGAGGAAAGAGCCCGGTAAGGGCTGGAGGATCCAGCACCATGTCCTCATCCTCCGAGAGCTCTAGTTCCCCATGCCCTTCATCATCCCATAGGGGGTACTGACTCCAAACAGAGGGACTGTGGGATCAAGGTCCCTGGTAATCAAGTCTGGCAGCCAAGGACAATGAAGAACAAGAAAAAGAAGGTTGGCCTTCCGGTGCTTAAGAGTCAGGGTGGTAGGTCTGCTGCAGTCCTGCAGCAATACCTTTGGAGATGGCATGAGAAATTATATGTCTTATGTCCTGAGAGATCTTGGGCCCTTGACTGTCCCCTGGGGTGGAGCCCCACTGCAGTGGGTGTAAATGTAGCTGTAGGAGCTGACCTTTTGGAAGATTCCTGCTGCCTGTCTGTTGCTATGCAAGCAAAAGGAAGGCTTTTTTCTGTGCTGTCAAGCTGTGAGCAGGGAAAAGGAGCTAGCTCCCTTGCTCCCTCTTGTGGTAAGTCCAGCAGAACTGCACCTTGTGGCTAAGCCAATGGCTCCATTTGAAAAGCGTGCAAAGTGCTTGGAGCTGTCAGTGAAGAAGCTGGCTGCTTGCCATGTTTCTTTGCAGCCCTTGAAAATTGCTTTTCAAGGGCTTTCAGGCGCCTCTTAGTGTCCTTCTCTTCAGCACTAGTATCTGACAGCCTTAGTTTTAATTTTGTCGGCTGCTTTCTTAGAAGCCGTCCTCGATTTGGCAGATCCTTTGCCGGTCTGATCCAGTGAAGTTGGGGAGCAATTGTTAGCTCCATTCCTGTCGTCAAAGGAACGTTCCACCATTTTGACAGCTCAACTCTGACAGGGGAGACAGAGTGTGCCCTAAAGCAAGGCAGGGACTCCGAAGGTGGTCAGCCTGGTCTGAGAGCACAGGAAAGTGGTGCGGCTGTGGCAATGGTCAAACTAGTTAGCGCACCCATAAGCGGCTTGAAAAACCAAAGCCAGGTGTAAAAAGCAATCAGGGCACAATTGAAGTGATTCCATGGGTTGGCGACAGTGGCAGGTGGACTGGGGTCGGCGTAGGATGACGGCCAGAATGATCCTCATGGGTCCCAGCTGATTTGCTTCTAGGTCGACGGCATTCCCAGAACATCTGTATTGGCCAGCACAACCATTTAGCTCAGAGCTAAGCTCCGGCAGCGTGAACACAGGGTGAAGGCTCCTGCTGCTTCTGCTTTCTCCAAAATAGTCAAATCACAAGAAAAACTGTTTTGAATGAAGGAGTCCAAGAATGGTGTTTTCGATGTCCAATCTGTCTAGAAAAGCATCTGTCTTGGGCTAGACTGAGTTGAAAATTGGGACCAGAACTGGGGCACTGTGGCGTGGCTGCAATTTAATACTCAGTCTCTGGGCAGAAAGGACATGTCAAGATCCCATTCCTGGACCCTCCTGCTATCACTCAGGAGAATGTTACCAAACTGCTGAAGCAACTTCATGAAGAGCTGAAAATGCAGAGGAGTTCATCGCAGTTTGGAAGAACCCGATATTAACTTTCACTATTATAGTTCAAACCTCTCAGCACAACTGAAAGAAGAGTTTATGAGTTTAACTCATAAAATCATCTATTACAATGTCCTTCCTGTCGAAGACTACTTCAGTTTCAATTGCAACAATACACGAGCACACAATATATTTAAGCTTAATGTTTACCGCTCCAATCTTGATTGCAGAAAATATACTTCAGTAACAGAGTTGTTAATACTTGGAATACACTATCTGACTCTGTGGTCTCTTCCCAAAATCCCCAAAGCTTCAACCAAAAACTGTCTACCATTGACCTCACCCCATTCCTAAGAGGTCTGTAAGGGCGTGCATAAGAGCACAAGCTTGCCTACCATTCCTATCCTATTGTTTCCTTTTGTTATATCCAATTAATATAGTTATTACATACTCATGCTTATATATATGCTTATATATTGCATAGTTATTTCATGCTTATGCTTATATATACCGTGACAAATAAATAAATAAATAAATAAACTGAAAGAGTGTTGAGAAAAAAGACAAAATAAAGGATATTAGCAAGGTTGAGTATTGCAAAATAAAAAGGAAGGCCTATAACTCTGATAAAACTTTCAGAGAAGAAAAAGATTTTACTCCATGTAGATAAGCTGGAAGGAGTGACTTAAACTTAATGAGTTAACTGGAATTAGGATGGATTTTCCTGTGTTTGATATGTGCAACTGAAAGAAAGGTTTAACCCACAATTTGAAAATGTTATTTTTTTACATATATATAATGCTTAAGTAATAATATTGAAAATGTCTTTGAGAGTATCTGTATTAAGAGAAAGTTAAAGAAAATGATGTACCACTTTTTGTGTTAAAAAGGATGTTTATAAAAGGAAAAGAATATTATTCTATAAAGTTAGTTTGGAAGGAGAGATCTAAACATATACTGAAGTTTAAAGCTTGTATGTTAAGAAGTCAAAGAAAAAATGTATTAGAAAGTTTTGATTTTAAAAAAGTGTTTTAAAAAAGTTTAGTACTTTGAAGGGAAAAAAGGGTGAAAAAAACGAAGATTCCCCCCTTTTTTCCAGTAAGGTTGAAATATTTGAAAGAATACAATACATTTTGTGAATAAAAACGGTGACAGTTCACAAAGATTATTAAGTACTAATAGATATATACATTATTTCCATAGCAAGGAAGATATAGCAGGAATTGTTAAATTTATAATTTTATTAAAAGAAGAAAGTATGTTTTTATTTGGATATCACTTCCGGATTTTGTGCTTGTGAAGGAAAAAGAAAGAAACTTCGATGTTGGTTTTGCTGATCAGAAAGATTTGCTGTTATAGGAATGGCTAGTTATATACTAATGTATAAAAACAAAATATTGAGGTTAGAGTATTTTTATCTTGTACTGCGCTAAGAAGAGTTGGAAGTCAAAGCCCTTTTTCTTTCTTTTTCTTTTTCTCTTTCCCCTTGTATCTCACTTCCTTCCCTTAATTTCCTATTTTTTCTTCTCTTCTTTGTATTTTTCTTTGTAAATTCCTTGTGTGTCCAATCACACTTGGCCAATAAAATTCTATTCTATTCTATTCTATTTATATAATAAAACAAAATCTTTTTAAAAAAGCCTTCTGGCTTGCTTTTGCATGTGTGTATGTATTTAATGTGTGCGTTTAGGTTCATTCTCTAAGCTTGTTGGCTGGTTTCCAAACATTTCATTACCAGGCTAGGTAGCACCTTCAGCAGAATTTAGGGGATGTCAGTGTCAGAGAAAGAGCCTCTACCTTCATCCTACACCCGAGCTACAAATATTCACCACTATCTATTATATATGTGCATCTTCAAGTCAGTGTTGACTCCTATCAATCTAGACTAATCCCTGATATTTTCTTAGTAATATATTTCAGAAATGATTAGTGCTGAGTAAGAGGGACTAGTTCAAAGTCACTTAAGTGGCTTGTGCCCAAGGTGAGGATAGAAATAACAATATCTAAGTTTCTAGCCTAGTCCCTTGACCCAGGTGAAATCCAACAGGTTATGACAGGTTCTGGAGAACCAGTAGCGGAAATTTTGAGCAGTTTGGAGAACCAATAGCGAAAATTTTGAATAGTTTGAAGAACTGGCAAATACCCCTTCTGGCTGGCCCAAGAGTGGGGTGGGAATAGAGATTTTTGCAATATACTTTCTTCAGGAGTGAAGAGGGAATGGGGATTTTGCAGTATCCTTCCCCTGCCATGCCCACCAAGCCACGCCACAGAACTGGTAGTAAAAAAAATTGAATTCCACCACTGCCTTAACCACTATACCAGCCTGGCTCTCTCTAACATCTTCTTGGCCTCCAATTAGTTTCTGTAACAAGGAATAACCTCTCACCAACATGTTCAACATGTCAACCAGATTGTTAGCAAAAAGCATTGTGAAAGGATATCACTACAAACATAACTATGCTAATGTTAAATCTGTTTTTAGATCTGTTTACTGAAATCTAAAGTCCGCACTTGTTATAATTAATTTTTATGCTCATAATATGTACCTTATAAATATTTATTTATAAACATAAATTAAATGTTTCTGTATTTCTTAAGATCCCATTGGTTAATGGAAAGAGAATAAAGTCAAAGATAATTTGTGCCAAAAGGACTTAAGACATTTCATGCTTCAACTCAATCAGTACCTATTTAACCCATGTCTCTGAGCTGAAAGCTAAACAGCCATCGATCTATGAAGGAAGCATCCCACTAAATTTCCCCACATAGACACACACACACTATAGACCATCAATGGGGCTCAAAAATGACCCAATTCACCAAAATAGACTTTGCCCATAAAGCAATATAATAGCCATGGACCTACATAAAAGAAGGGTTTGGGGGAGACTTTTGTTGCTTATTTCCTTTTTGTTATACCTGGGGTGAGACACAACAATATAGTTATTAAAAGAACTTAGAGCTACCTAAAACTAATTCCTGGGTTTTCTATTGTTCCTCTGAAAGAGATTTCCTTTTGTATCTTGCTTATGACTATAAGCCCAGCAGCAATGTCTGATCTTCATAAAAGACACTAGGAGCCCTATTTTTTGGCAGCAGAATACAGCAGGATATGCTCAGAACAAATGATTGAAACCTTGTGGACTATGTGAAATGGAACTCTTTCAGCTATAGTAATTGGTTAATTCTGAATTCAATTCTTTGGCAAGAAAGGATAATTCTAGTGATTTTCTCTGCTAATTTTATCCCCAGGCAACTTTCTGACTGATAGATTGGTCCCCAAATATCAAATCTTTTCATTCAAGACTTGGAAGAGATAACAAGGAATACAACATATGTGTGGTGCAATACGAGAGTGGGGGAGAGAGAGCATGAGAGAGAAAGGGGTGAGAAAGAAGAGTGTTGAATTGGGGGAGCAACTTTGAGACAAATAGTTGAAAAATATTCTAAGCTTGAAATGTTCTAAATTTGATACAATAATTCTGAGTATTCTGTATTGGCATCTTCCAATATATTATCCCAAGCAACTCAGGACCAAACAGATTGTTTTGAATGTTTTCATGTTCAGTTACACATTTCTTTTCATATAAATTCCTCTAGGCCACTCAGAGTCATGCATCATTGCAGCAACATACAAATTATATTCAGTTAACAAAGAAATAAATTCAAATATGGAGCTTTTTTTGTTATGAATTTTGTAGGCTTTGTTGAAATAATTAATTGTTGCAGTATAGGGGTGTCAAACTCAAGGCCCACAGCCTTGAGTGGTTAAACATGAATTCTGTCTAATCTCCTAAAATTGATTTGCTGGAAATAGACCTCTGCCAAATGTATTCCCCAAATTGTGTGCTATGGGATGGTTCTTGATGTGACCCACATCACATTTATTCCGGATGCAGAAATTCCAATCATGGTGTTGTATGACGTTCATTGTGGGGGAAAGTTTACCCCCAACAATGCATGTGCTAGATCAAAAGGCTAGCAGGTACTTATAGGCAAACCATCCACATAAAAACCACCAGTTTTTGTGGTGCCATAATCCCCTCCCCAATCAGGCAAAACCATGAACAAGATAAGGGAGAAGAATCATAGAGGATGCTATTTAAGTACAAGGAGCATAACAAAATAATAGAAGAAGCAAAAGGAAACCTGTACAAGTCAGGAAATAAAATAAGAAACCAAAGGCAAAAATGGTTGGGTCACATGATGGAAAAAAATCAGAATGTTTATGGCAAATAACTGATTGGTTGTTGGTGAACCAATGACCTCAGTGTTTTGGCATTCAGAGGAAGTATGGTGTCATTTCAACAAAAGCTTCAGCCTGAAGTCATCCTCAATATCAGGGGCTACAGTCCAATGATCATCAGTGTTGTCAGTGGGAGAGGAAGGCTTGAGGCAGAACTGGTGTTTCCAGGTGCAAATTCCAGCAACCTCAACAGTCATATGATTCATGAGAAGAACAAGGAAAGGTCCTTTCCAAGGCTCCGCCAGAGGGCCTGACTTAGTCCAGGATTTCACAAGCAGATTGCAAAATCTGCACAAATATGATGTTCCTTATCTGCAATAAAGCAGTTTATTGCAGCTGAGGATCTGTTGCTCTAAACAAATTACAAAATACAGCATTAAATGTTTGAAGTGTTTGTTATTTGTTAATTTTCCTGTTGTGAAGTCTGACATCTATCTACTCCTACATCCAATACTATGAGAAATGAACTATCCCTCTAGATTTGGTTAACAAACTGATTGAAAAAAACCTTCTCTTTAGCAGAGAATGTTTTGATATGTGAGAAAGACTCACATATACTCTTAATGAGAAAATGGATGGTGAAATTAATGGAGTTGGCGGACATAGTTATCTAACTGTGTTTCTACTTAGAAATCATTCCTGGATATTTTGCTTGAAACCGAAAGAAATTAATTTGGGTTTTGATTATAAGACTTGCTTATGATAGAAATACTGTTTGCTATAATTTATTCTAGTTCAAAGGTTGCTGATTTTTTAGATTTTAATCTACATCGAAAAAAGTAGAAAGTTACTTTTATCTATAGTTTTTCCCTTTTTTTCGGTCTGCTCTCCTGAATGCTGCTTTTTTCCTCCTTCTTAGTTTTAAATTCTGTTTACTTTGAGGAGGGTTGCATTCTGACCATGGATATGCTGGAACATTCATAACTGTGAAAACCAGTAATAAGTCACTTTTTTCAATGGCATTGTAACTTTGAACGACCACTAAAAGAACTGTTGTAAGTTGAAGCCTACCTATCCAAGCCACTTGGACAAATTAATCCAAATAACCAACCAGCTAGTCCTACAAATAGAAGAATATGCCTCAACCTGCAAGTCTCTACCTCCTATGTAATTCAAACAGACTGTATAATCCCCCAAAGTTTAATTCCTGCTTAGACTTCACATTTATCCACTGGTCAATCTCAAATAAAAGTGGTTTAACAACAAAGGAAATTGCAAGCTTTTGATACAAAGCATTTCAGGTCTGGACAAATGTGCTAATTTTGCAGGTCCTTAAGGTCTAATTCTGAACCAGTCGCTATAAAATGTATCACTCCTACTTTGAGGTTGAGTGGCTGGACTATGGTGTTGACTTTCAGCTATTAGCTGAAGATATAGGCTTAAATGATAAAAGGTTCACCAATTAGTTAAAGAAGAACTATCAGATTACATACTCATTTGTTAGGGCACTCCAGAGAATTTATCTGTCTCAACAGAAGTCTGTTTAAGTATTAGTGAGAGGCTAAATTAGTAGACCAGCGAAATGCTGTGGACATAGTATACTTAGACTTCAGCAAGGCATTCAACAAAGTATACCACAATCTATTTCTTGATAAGCTAAAAAAATGTGGGATAGGCAACATCATCACCAGATGGATTTGTAACTGAATGACAAACCATACTCTATGAATAGTACTGCAGGCTACTTCCGCTGACGGCCGGCTGACTGCAATTTGGCAGTTCGAATCTCACCAGGCTCAAGGTTAACTCAGCCTTCCACCCTTCCAAGGTTGGTAAAATGAGGACCCAGATTGTTGGGGGAAATACGCCTACTCTGTAAACTTAAACACTTAGAGAGGGCTGTAAAAGATTGTGAAGCATTATATAAATCTAAGTGCTATTGCTATTGCTATCGTGTTTCCCCGAAAATAAGACCCTGTCTTATATTTTTTTGAACCCTGAAATAAGCGCTTGACCTTATTGCCATGCGCTCAAAAGCCCAATTGGCCTTATTATCAGGGAATGTCTTATTTTGGGGGAAGCAGGGTATCTACATGGAGAAAAGTACCACAACGTTCCATCTTAGATCCAATACTCTTCAATATCTTCATAAATGACTTAAATGAGGTAATAGAAGGGGAACTCATTAAGTTTGCATATAGAACTAAGCTGACAGGAAGTGTGGCCATACTAAGGCTTTGTAAAGTGGTACTAAAGAGAAGAAATTATAGAAGGGGTTGAAGTTGCAGGAACTTTGGGGGAGAAAAACCATGTCATATTAGAATTCAACATAATGCAGACCCAAAAAATAGAACAAAATCAGACTTAGACTTTAAAAGACCTGATTTCAACAAGCTCTAGAAAGAGCTTGAGAAGGATTCCACGGATGTCTTAAAGTTTCTATTCTTCTAAAACTTCTAAAAGAAATGACCCTGAATATGAATCTTTAGAGGAAGACCAATGGAAAAATGACACTCGTAGAAGTAAACAGCAACCAAGAATAATACCCCTGCTATCTAGTCCAATCCCTTTGTTGATGATTAATCAATTTCATAACCTCCCCCGGGAAAAAGCATGCAGAACCCTAGAAAAAATGCATCATCACGTGCATGTCTAGAAAAGAAAGATCATCAAAAACTCCTGTGAAAGAAAGAAAAATACCTCAGTCTTCCTTGAGGGGGGTGGTGGAAGGCAAGTATGGGTGACAGAAGATTCAATACTCAGGGGAACAGAACCAGGCATCTGTATAATGAACATTCAATCTAGGAAAGTATGCTGTTTCAGTGGAGAAAAATAACCTTACTAAAATAATCAAGCTCACAGATTACTACCCTTTTCTTCTCCCTCACATAGGGATGAATTATATGACAACGAACCTGAAAATAATATCAAGAAATTATGAGGAGCTAGACAAGAAAGTTAAGGAGTTGAATACCGCAAGTGGTATTTTCATCTGTACTTTCAACAAAAGTTCAACATCCAATGAGAGTGGTCACAGGATTGGAAAAGGTCAGTTTACATTCCAATTCCAAAGAAGGGCAATGCCAAAGAATTCTCAAACTACTGCACCATTGCATTCATTTCACATGCTAGCAGTTATGCTCAAAATCCTACAAGCTAGGCTCTAGCAGTATGTGGACCAAGAACTACCAGAACTTCCTAAAACTAAAACCCTACGGCATCTCTGGACCTCTCCACAATTGGATAGCAGCTTTCCTGTCAAACAGACAACAAGCAGACAAAATAGGCAATGCCCTATCAAATCCTGTTCCTGTAAATAGCGGCGTTCCCCAAGGCAGTGTTCTTGGACGAACACTCTTTATATTATACATTAATGATCTCTGTGACCATATCACAAGTAATTGTGTTCTCTTTGCTGACGATGTCAAACTATTTAACACCATCAACAATACAACTACCCTTCAAAAAGACCTTGACTTTGTATCTGAATGGTTTAAAACTTGGCAACTCCAAATCTCAACCAGCAAATGCTCAGTCTTACATATTGGAAAAAAGAACCCAAACACTAAGTACATACTTGATGGACATTACCTTACAGATGACCCCCACCTTGGAGTTTTCATATCCAATGATCTAAGTGCCAAAGCCCACTGCAACTACATCGCAAAAAAGGCTTTAAGAGTTGTAAACCTAAACTTACGCAGCTTCTACTCCAGAAACACTACACTGCTAACCAGAGCTTATAAAACATTTACTAAACCAATTCTTAAATACAGTTCATCTGTCTGGAACCCATACCACATTTCAGACATCAATACAATTGAATGTGTCCAGAAATATTTTATAAGAAGAATTCTCCACTCCTCTGAATACAACAAAATACCTTATGCCAACAGACTTGAAATCCTGGGTTTAGAAAACTTAGAACTCCGCCGCCTTCGAAAGGACCTGTGTTTAACTCATAGAATCATCTATTGCGATGTCCTTCCTGTTGAAGACTACTTCAGCTTCAATCATAACAATAACAAGAGCAAACAATAGATTTAAACTCAATGTTAACCATTTCAATCTTGATTGCAGAAAATATGACTTCTGTAACAGAGTTATTAGTGCTCGGAACACACTACCTGACTCTGTGGTCTCTTCTCAAAATCCCCAAAGCTTTAACCAAAAACTCTCTACTATTGACCTCACCCCATTCCTAAGAAGTCTATAAGAGGCGTGCATAAGAGCACAAATGTGCCTACTGTTCTTGTCCTATTGTTTCCTTTCATTATATCCAATTAATATAGTTATTACATACTTATGCTCATATATATGCTTATATATTATACAGTTATTTTCATGCTTATGTTTATATATACTGTTGGGACAAATAAATAAAATAAAATAAAATAAGTATAAAATAAAATAAATAAAATAAATAAAATAAGTACAGGCAGGATTTTGAAGATTTATATTAGCTATATAAAAGAGCTATATCTGCACAGAAAGAAAAACCATAAATTCAGCCCTGAGTCTTCCTTGAGGGGGTGGTGGAAGGCAAGTATGGGTGACAGAAGATTCAATACTCAGGGGAACAGAACCAGGCATCTGTATAATGAACATTCAATCTAGGAAAGTATGCTGTTTCAGTGGAGAAAAATAACCTTACTAAAATAATCAAGCTCACAGATTACTACCCTTTTCTTCTCCCTCACATAGGGATGAATTATATGACAACGAACCTGAAAATAATATCAAGAAATTATGAGGAGCTAGACAAGAAAGTTAAGGAGTTGGAATACCGCAAGTGGTATTTTCATCTGTACTTTCAACAAAAGTTCAACATCCAATGAGAGTGGTCACAGGATTGGAAAAGGTCAGTTTACATTCCAATTCCAAAGAAGGGCAATGCCAAAGAATTCTCAAACTACTGCACCATTGCATTCATTTCACATGCTAGCAGTTATGCTCAAAATCCTACAAGCTAGGCTCTAACAGTACGTGGACCAAGAACTACCAGAACTTCCTAAAACTAAAACCCTACGGCATCTCTGGACCTCTCCACAATTGGATAGCAGCTTTCCTGTCAAACAGACAACAAGCAGACAAAATAGGCAATGCCCTATCAAATCCTGTTCCTGTAAATAGTGGCGTTCCCCAAGGCAGTGTTCTTAGATGAACACTCTTTATATTATACATTAATGATCTCTGTGACCATATCACAAGTAATTGTGTTCTCTTTGCTGACGATGTCAAACTATTTAACACCATCAACAATACAACTACCCTTCAAAAAGACCTTGACTTTGTATCTGAATGGTTTAAAACTTGGCAACTCCAAATCTCAACCAGCAAATGCTCAGTCTTACATATTGGAAAAAAGAACCCAAACACTAAGTACATACTTGATGGACATTACCTTACAGATGACCCCCACCTTGGAGTTTTCATATCCAATGATCTAAGTGCCAAAGCCCACTGCAACTACATCGCAAAAAAGGCTTTAAGAGTTGTAAACCTAAACTTACGCAGCTTCTACTCCAGAAACACTACACTGCTAACCAGAGCTTATAAAACATTTACTAAACCAATTCTTAAATACAGTTCGTCTGTCTGGAACCCATACCACATTTCAGACATCAATACAATTGAATGTGTCCAAAAATATTTTAAAAGAAGAGTTCTCCACTCCTCTGAATACAACAAAATACCTTATGCCACCAGACTTGAAATCTTGAATTTAGAAAACTTAGAACTCCGCCGCTTTCGACAAGACCTGTGTTTAACTCATAGAATCATCTATTGCAATGTCCTTCCTGTTGAAGACTACTTCAGCTTCAATCATAACAATAACAAGAGCAAACAATAGATTTAAACTCAATGTTAACCATTTCAATCTTGATTGCAGAAAATATGACTTCTGTAACAGAGTTATTAGTGCTCGGAACACACTACCTGACTCTGTGGTCTCTTCTCAAAATCCCCAAAGCTTTAACCAAAAACTCTCTACTATTGACCTCACCCCATTCCTAAGAGGTCTATAAGAGGCGTGCATAAGAGCACAAATGTGCCTACTGTTCCTGTCCTATTGTTTCCTTTCATTATATCCAATTAATATAGTTATTACATACTTATGCTCATATATATGCTTATATATTATACAGTTATTTTCATGCTTATGTTTATATATACTGTTGGGACAAATAAAATAAATAAATAAATAAGTATAAAATAAAATAAAATAAATAAAATAAATAAGTACAGGCAGGATTTTGAAGATTTATATTAGCTATATAAAAGAGCTATATCTGCACAGAAAGAAAAACCATAAATTCAGCCCTGAGTCTTTTTTGTATGAAGAAAAGGTCTTGTATGAAGAAGAGCTTTTGCATCTATCTACCTTATCTCCTAAACTAGAGAGCATCTAGCACTGATCTCTGATTGAAGACATCATGTGTCCTTGAGAACTACATCAGAGGAAGTCCATGCTCACATTTCATCTTGCTATCTTTTTCCAAGTCTTTATTCTTCTCCTCTGCTGTCAAGAACTACCCCATGTGGAACTCCCCTCCCTCTTGTGAGAATGTCACCATTCCCATCAGAAATTATCAATAAAATATGCATCAGATAATCATTATTTAATGTAGACTTTGCATATTTGTAATCTCTATTCGTATGAGAGGAAAAGAGATTAGATGTTAAAAAAAAATTTCTCTTTCTTTCTAGCAGCCTATAGGTCTTTTACACTAGAAAGTGGTTCTAATTTCTTGAACAACTTGGAATTCGTCCTCTGTATCTCAAGCCTGATTCAAAATAAAGGAAAGCAAAATAGCACCCATCAATTGATATTATTGTTACTGTTAGTATTATAATTATTATTACAGTTACTATTAGTAGCTCTGGACCTAGTTGGAGAAAGCAGATAAACCAACACAGATAATTGGGCAGGTAAGCATCACCTGCCCAATTATTCTACAGTAAATAAGAGAAAAATAGCAAAAAGGTGGTAAAGCTGCAATTCATATAAACAGAATCTTCTCTACAAGGAAAACTGTGAAAGAACTGGTTCATATTTAGTGTGTACAATTCACTTTTGGAATCAAGGATAGATTGAGGATCCTGTTACTGTACTGCCTACCATGATGCTTAATAGGATACCTAAGAGCAGTGATATGCTGAAGCCAACTCACACTTCCTCATGAGAGCTAAGTGCTAAATTTTCTAAGGTGAATGAAAGCAAAGCTATCAGCTGTTTGGTAGCTAGCAGTGCCATGGTGGCAATAGAGTTGGCAGAGCTGTTAAATATTTATCAGCACATTGCTGACTAAGAGTGTATTTAAGTTGGCAAATACAACAGAGTTGCTGACAAGTTATCCTAGGCTTATGAAGCTTCGGGATTTCAATATCCACTTTGGGAGTGATTTTTTTCACATTGACTGAGGAACTGATAACAGCTTAACCTGGCAGGTTCCAGGGCTAAGACACCTGATTGATCACACACTTGACTGGAAATTATGTTCTGATCAGGCAGTTCTGCAATCTCATGACAGTTCATCATCTCACTATGACTGGATTAGTGCTTCTGCCTTCCTTCAAAAAGACAATGGATTTATGGTATTAGGCTGGTTTGCCTAGAAAGGATTATTGAATCCAATTAGATTCTGGGAAAACCTGGAAAAATCTAGGGCTATCTCTACTGAGGATTCTAATCAATGACTTATTATTACTTGGAATAGAAAATTTGCTAGTATGATTGACATAAGCACCTCCTTCAGCTTCCTTTAAAAATGGTCCTATAGAAGGATATGGGAAGCTGAAGCAACCAGATATATACCGGTAGCTAGAGCACAGATAGAATAAGACCAGAGTCAAATATGGCAAGCACAGTATAAAGCTCATTTGAAAATTTATAGGTGCAGCAGGAGTGAAACCTTTTCATCTCCAAGTAATACCTCTATAAGCTCATGGTTAGATTACTACTGTGATCTCTGGTTCTGAGGAAGCTGATTTTTATTCCTGTCACTTCTTCCCAGAATTTCCATTTAAAAATAAGTTCAAGAGCGCTACAAGGTGATTTTGATCAGCCTGATGATCTTTGTGTGAGATTGATAGAATGAATACTAGTCCTTCGTTTCTTTTTGAACAGGCAGCTGTTTTTGATACCCTGATTTTGGAGACATAGGAACTGGGGCATGATTTTGCTGCAATTCTACCACTTCTTTCTATCTCTTTTTACCTCTTTTTCAAATACAAACCAAGCTTAACTCTGTTTAACTTTTAAACATGTTAAAGAGCAATCATTACTACTACTGAATGCAACAGTATGATAAAAAGATTTACATAGTCATTGAATTGTCATAGTAACTGTTCTTCGTGTTTATATTAATGTTGCCTTTAAATCAAGTTTCTGCAGTTTTTTTTAAAGAAAACATTTTGTAGATGAAGATGCTAAGATATTTTTATTTTAAATTTTAAAGCAAGAGGTTGATTTCACACATCGAATGAACCAACCTGCACTTAGGTAGTTAAAAAATATAAAGGCAGAAATCCACATAAGACCTGATCCCCAATTAAACAAACATTATAATTTAATATGATGCATGAATCTGGTCATTAACAAACTTGTAAGATAGGAAAACATAAGAGCTTTCAAAGATTTTAATGCAATTTTTGGTGAAGAAATGGAACAACCCAAAGAAATAGAACAAGAATGCAGCTTGGTTAAAGGAGGCCAGTGAGAATTAGAAAGACTTTATCCACAACTTTTGTTATACATTCTATTTATTAAAAGTATTGCTTAGTGGGTTTGTTGACCTGTTAGATTTTCAGAAAGTCAATCTCAAAATAGTTAGCTCCATGGTGATAAGCTGTTCTATAGTAATACATAACATATTTTAAATAAAGAAAAATATCACAAGTTTTATTTCTAGTGATATGTAGCAGGGCTAATGGAGCTTGTCCAGCAGTGTTGTGTAAGAATTTGGAACAGCATATATACAAACATCCCTCTTTTTTATTTAAAAATGTTATATATTATGCATAACCCAATAAAATTTAATGTATTGACAGAAGTTTGTTACAGAGAATAAAAAAATCAATAAGGCCAAAGAGAACCAGCATTACTATACTAAACACATTTTGCCTATACAGTGGATATAAAAAGTCTATAAATCCCTGTTAAAATGTCAGGTTTTTGAGATGTAAAAAATCAGGCCAACATAAATCACTTCAGAATATTTTCTACTTTTAATATAACGTATCAACTATTCAATTGAAAACCTAAACTAAACTAAACTAAACCTAAACTAAAATCTTTTAGTGGTATGTAGACTTTTTATATCCTCTATAATATTACTGAGTTCTGGCAATAACATGAATTGATTGTTGTTTATGTGCATCCAGTGGTTTTTGACTCCTAGGAACCACATAGAACTTATTCCATAACAATCTATCCTTAACTTCTTATTTCAAGTCTTCCCAAAACCTGCAACTATCAAACTAATATGAAAATCTTTCAATGATAGTATCAAGAAAACAATGGATAAAACTGCTATTGATTTTATTGTTCCTGTTTCAAATTAGATGATTTTTTTAAAAAACAAGATTATATGTAATCCTAAGGAAGCCAGTGAGCCATTTTCCTCTTACCAAATAATACAGGATATATGTAACCAAACTTGAGTGCAAATTCCTGATATGCTAATTCACTATCTCTTATTAACTTACAAGGCATTTGCAGAATGTATTAAGAGGAAATTGCAGCAATTAACCACCTTGAGTTATTTATAAAAAACAATAAACACAGGTGTCCCTGCTGGCCCCAACTTCTTCCTCAGCTCCTTCCCAATAAGTAGCTATATGTTTTCTTTATCAATTTTCCTTCTGCCCTGTTAATATTTTATCTTATTCTGTTGGTTATAGAATTTGTATAGTGTAACATCTTTCTCATATCTAGAATGTATCTGCACTTATGAGTACCATGCCATATCGATCCCTTGATCGCTCAGTTCTTGTTTGGTTTCAGTTCCCCCTTTGCATTCAAGATATCTTTATATCTAACAATATATTCCATGTTAATAACATATGCGTGAATCAGTGCTTCTATTGTTGAAAGTCGAACTGGTATCCTCAAATAACATTGTTATCTAGTTTTTCCCCACACTAACAATAATGAATTCCTAATGTAATATCTCTGAAAGTAACCATGTATTTTATTTTTCCCATACCATAAGAAGGCATGCCTGCCCAATTGCAAATCGTGCCTCTCCAAAGTCAATAGTCTTGTATTCCTCAATATAATCCATTCTTTCACCCATATAGCCTGGTAATACAATTCCCAATTCGGTAGCCCATTCCTGGTATCTTGCAGCATTTTTAAACTTATTCTTGCTTTTTTCCTTGCCAAATATATCTTAATATTACTTTATTGAGTTCCTCAAAGATTTTAATGCAATTTTTGGTGAAGAAATGGAACAACCCAAAGAAATAGAACAAGAATGCAGCTTGGTTAAAGGAGGCCAGTGAGAATTAGAAAGACTTTATCCACAACTTTTGTTATACATTCTATTTATTAAAAGTATTGCTTAGTGGGTTTGTTGACCTGTTAGATTTTCAGAAAGTCAATCTCAAAATAGTTAGCTCCATGGTGATAAGCTGTTCTATAGTAATACATAACATATTTTAAATAAAGAAAAATATCACAAGTTTTATTTCTAGTGATATGTAGCAGGGCTAATGGAGCTTGTCCAGCAGTGTTGTGTAAGAATTTGGAACAGCATATATACAAACATCCCTCTTTTTTATTTAAAAATGTTATATATTATGCATAACCCAATAAAATTTAATGTATTGACAGAAGTTTGTTACAGAGAATAAAAAAATCAATAAGGCCAAAGAGAACCAGCATTACTATACTAAACACATTTTGCCTATACAGTGGATATAAAAAGTCTATAAATCCCTGTTAAAATGTCAGGTTTTTGAGATGTAAAAAATCAGGCCAACATAAATCACTTCAGAATATTTTCTACTTTTAATATAACGTATCAACTATTCAATTGAAAACCTAAACTAAACTAAACTAAACCTAAACTAAAATCTTTTAGTGGTATGTAGACTTTTTATATCCTCTATAATATTACTGAGTTCTGGCAATAACATGAATTGATTGTTGTTTATGTGCATCCAGTGGTTTTTGACTCCTAGGAACCACATAGAACTTATTCCATAACAATCTATCCTTAACTTCTTATTTCAAGTCTTCCCAAAACCTGCAACTATCAAACTAATATGAAAATCTTTCAATGATAGTATCAAGAAAACAATGGATAAAACTGCTATTGATTTTATTGTTCCTGTTTCAAATTAGATGATTTTTTTAAAAAACAAGATTATATGTAATCCTAAGGAAGCCAGTGAGCCATTTTCCTCTTACCAAATAATACAGGATATATGTAACAAACTTGAGTGCAAATTCCTGATATGCTAATTCACTATCTCTTATTAACTTACAAGGCATTTGCAGAATGTATTAAGAGGAAATTGCAGCAATTAACCACCTTGAGTTATTTATAAAAAACAATAAACACAGGTGTCCCTGCTGGCCCCAACTTCTTCCTCAGCTCCTTCCCAATAAGTAGCTATATGTTTTCTTTATCAATTTTCCTTCTGCCCTGTTAATATTTTATCTTATTCTGTTGGTTATAGAATTTGTATAGTGTAACATCTTTCTCATATCTAGAATGTATCTGCACTTATGAGTACCATGCCATATCGATCCCTTGATCGCTCAGTTCTTGTTTGGTTTCAGTTCCCCCTTTGCATTCAAGATATCTTTATATCTAACAATATATTCCATGTTAATAACATATGCGTGAATCAGTGCTTCTATTGTTGAAAGTCGAACTGGTATCCTCAAATAACATTGTTATCTAGTTTTTCCCCACACTAACAATAATGAATTCCTAATGTAATATCTCTGAAAGTAACCATGTATTTTATTTTTCCCATACCATAAGAAGGCATGCCTGCCCAATTGCAAATCGTGCCTCTCCAAAGTCAATAGTCTTGTATTCCTCAATATAATCCATTCTTTCACCCATATAGCCTGGTAATACAATTCCCAATTCGGTAGCCCATTCCTGGTATCTTGCAGCATTTTTAAACTTATTCTTGCTTTTTTCCTTGCCAAATATATCTTAATATTACTTTATTGAGTTCCTCAAAGTATTTTTTTCCACTTTTATTGGAATTGTTTGAAATAGATATATTATAGTGACCAGATTTTAACATTGGTAAAGTGGGACACCATTGACCGGGGGGGGGGTGTTCTAATTTTTTTAGTACCGGTTCTGTGGGCGTGCCTTATTTTGGGGTGTGGCTTGGTGGTCATGTGACTGGGTGGGCCTGGCTAGCTGCTCACGTGACTGGGTGGGCGAGCCTAGCTGCTCATGTGACCGGGTGACCCTGGCTATGGGCATAGAAATTACTCAGAGGGCTAAAAAAAGTCATTTCTGACCGGTCCTCGCACTTATGACTATCCTCACATTTATGCCCATTGCAGCATTTTTAACAACCATGTCACTCATTTCACAACTGCTTCTCTTCACCATGGTTACAAGATAGGGTGCAAAATGTAAAATGTGAGGACAGTTGTAGGTGTGAGGACCAGTCAAAAGTGTGAGGACAGGTCAAAAATAACTCTTTCAGCCCTCTGAGTAGTCCTTATGCACAAAATGCTGCAACAGGCATAAATGATGACCAGTCATAAGTGTGAGGACTGGTCAAAAGTGTGAGAACCTGTCAGAAATCACTTTTTTCAGTCCCTATGTGCATAGGGACTACCCAGAGGACTGAAAAAAGTGATTTCTAACAGGTTCTCGCACTTTTGATCAGTCCTCACACTTATGAACGGTCATCATTTATCCCTGTTGCAGCATTTTTAATAACCATGTCACTCATGTCACAACTGCGGTGGGCATGTCCTGGTGGGCATGTGACATAGCTTCTTTGCCCTAATGACTGTTTGCTGCAATGTTCTTAAGTGTGAAAAAACAGTCATAAGTCACTTTTTCAGTGTCATGCTTGTTAAACCAATTACCAGAACAAATCCATTCTCCCTCCCTCTTTCTCTCCATCTCTTTCTCTCCCTTTGTCTCTTTCTCTCCTTAATCTCTTTCTCCCTCCCTCTCTTTCTCTCCTTCATCTTTCTCCCCCTCTTTCTCTCAATCTTTCTCTCCTTAATTTCTTTCTCCCTCCTTCTCTTTCTCTCCATCTTTTCCCCCCCTTTCTCTTCTTCATATTTCTCCCCCTTCTATCCTTCATCTCTCTTTCTCTCCTTCATCATTTTCTGCCCCCCTCTTTTTCTCCATCACTCTTTCTCCAGATGGGGTCGGGTAGGCTGGCGCTGCGTGGGTGGGAGGCGGCCGCAGGACAGTCCTGCGGGTGGGCAGCAGCCGAGGCAATTGACACATGCTTCGCGGCTCAGTCCAGGCGCGGAGACCTTCCTCCTCCTGTGGGAACCGAGCGACACCCCCGGGCCTTCCTGCGCGCCCACCTTGCTACGAGGGCTCGGCTGCTACCCGCCATCGGGACGGGCTTGAATGGGCTGACCAGTATTCTAAGTGCAGAATGGGCAACTCGCTGCAGCCTTCTCGCCATAGGACAAGAATTGCACTAATATTGAAGAAATAGTGGAATAGAATCATTAAAGATGCAAAGGAGGGACAAAATGAAATGTGAATGTCAAAAATTAAAACAATGTTTTAATTATTTCAAATAAGCTGAATTGCTGAATTGTCCTGTGGTGAGTTGTTCTGCGGTGAGTTGGCTGTGGCGAGTTCAGTATGGCAAATTGGCTGCAGCAAGTTGTCCCATTCTGCACTTGAAATACTGGTCAACCCAATAAAAAAAATATATGTTGAGACTTTGGAAGTAGTTCAAAAGGAGAAACAACAAAAAAATGATTAGGGGCCTAGAAGCTAAAATATATGAAGAAGGATTGCAGCAACTGGGTATACTTAGTCTAGTGAAAAGAAGGACCAGGGGGTGACAGGATAGCAGTCTTCCAATACTTAAAAGCTTCCACAAGGAAGAGGGCCCAACTTATTTACCAAAGCACCTAAAGGCAGGACAAAAAAAAATAATGGATGGAAATTAACCAAGGAGAGAACCAACCTAAACTAAACTAAACCTAAACTAAAATCTTTTAGTGGTATGTAGACTTTTTATATCCTCTATAATATTACTGAGTTCTGGCAATAACATGAATTGATTGTTGTTTATGTGCATCCAGTGGTTTTTGACTCCTAGGAACCACATAGAACTTATTCCATAACAATCTATCCTTAACTTCTTATTTCAAGTCTTCCCAAAACCTGCAACTATCAAACTAATATGAAAATCTTTCAATGATAGTATCAAGAAAACAATGGATAAAACTGCTATTGATTTTATTGTTCCTGTTTCAAATTAGATGATTTTTAAAAAAAACAAGATTATATGTAATCCTAAGGAAGCCAGTGAGCCATTTTCCTCTTACCAAATAATACAGGATATATGTAACCAAACTTGAGTGCAAATTCCTGATATGCTAATTCACTATCTCTTATTAACTTACAAGGCATTTGCAGAATGTATTAAGAGGAAATTGCAGCAATTAACCACCTTGAGTTATTTATAAAAAACAATAAACACAGGTGTCCCTGCTGGCCCCAACTTCTTCCTCAGCTCCTTCCCAATAAGTAGCTATATGTTTTCTTTATCAATTTTCCTTCTGCCCTGTTAATATTTTATCTTATTCTGTTGGTTATAGAATTTGTATAGTGTAACATCTTTCTCATATCTAGAATGTATCTGCACTTATGAGTACCATGCCATATCGATCCCTTGATCGCTCAGTTCTTGTTTGGTTTCAGTTCCCCCTTTGCATTCAAGATATCTTTATATCTAACAATATATTCCATGTTAATAACATATGCGTGAATCAGTGCTTCTATTGTTGAAAGTCGAACTGGTATCCTCAAATAACATTGTTATCTAGTTTTTCCCCACACTAACAATAATGAATTCCTAATGTAATATCTCTGAAAGTAACCATGTATTTTATTTTTCCCATACCATAAGAAGGCATGCCTGCCCAATTGACACATGCTTCGCGGCTCAGTCCAGGCGCGGAGACCTTCCTCCTCCTGTGGGAACCGAGCGACACCCCCGGGCCTTCCTGCGCGCCCACCTTGCTACGAGGGCTCGGCTGCTACCCGCCATCGGGACGGGCTTGAATGGGCTGACCAGTATTCTAAGTGCAGAATGGGCAACTCGCTGCAGCCTTCTCGCCATAGGACAAGAATTGCACTAATATTGAAGAAATAGTGGAATAGAATCATTAAAGATGCAAAGGAGGGACAAAATGAAATGTGAATGTCAAAAATTAAAACAATGTTTTAATTATTTCAAATAAGCTGAATTGCTGAATTGTCCTGTGGTGAGTTGTTCTGCGGTGAGTTGGCTGTGGCGAGTTCAGTATGGCAAATTGGCTGCAGCAAGTTGTCCCATTCTGCACTTGAAATACTGGTCAACCCAATAAAAAAAAAATGTTGAGACTTTGGAAATAGTTCAAAAAGGAGCAACAACAAAAAAAATGATTAGGGGCCTAGAAGCTAAAATATATGAAGAAGGATTGCAGGAACTGGGTATACTTAGTCTAGTTAAAAGAAGGACCAGGGGGTGACAGGATAGCAGTCTTCCAATACTTAAAAGCTTCCACAAGGAAGAGGGCCCAATTTATTTACCAAAGCACCTAAAGGCAGAACAAAAAATAATAATGGATGGAAACTAACCAAGGAGAGAACCAACCTAAAACTAAGGAGAAAATTCCTGGGAATAATTAACCAGTGGAAGAAATTGCCTTGGGAATTTGCCCCATCACAGACATTTATCAGAAATAGTATAGGTTTCCTGCAAGAGCAGGGGGTTGGATTAGATGACCTCCAAGTCCCTTCCAATTCTGTTCTGTTACTTACCAGCACCATGAACATACATCAGATGGTAGTCTGGTCTTTGCTTACCAAATATGTCAGTTTAATAAGAAAGAGGAACATGATTTCCTGAAATTATTGCCCCTTCTCCAAAGCTTCTCTTCTCTTTCGTTTCTCCTTCCCAACAGCTTACCTCCTCGGCTGCCTTCTACATTATCACCCTCTCGTTCTTCCTGGTTCCGGCCCCTCCCATACCCTCCAGCTCACCCTCCAGCAGGCACTTGAACTGGGTCAAAGCAGACTGCACCCGCGAAGGGCTGTGTTGCCCCAGGACAAATGGGGCCGTAAGAACTGGTTGCACCACATGGCTCCGAAGGAAAGTGCCACACAGACAAAGTGAGAAGAAAAGAGCTGACTGGCGAGCGCTTCATGTCAAAAGAGGCGTGGACTGAACAGCCAATCAAAGAACAGAAAAGGCTTCTTTCCCTCCAGCCGCACCAATCAGCAGCAGAATTTATTTAAAGAGACAAGGGAAACGTTCGGGGGAAAAATGATATTTTGACACTCTAAAGCGAAGCAGAAATTGAACTGAAATTGGTAAGGAGTGGAATGAAAAGTAGCCAGATGGGTTATTTGAACAAGTAAGATAGGCCTAACAGGAAAGAATATAAAGAAACCTGAGAGCTTGCTTAAGTTAAGTTAAAATCGGGGCTTTTTTAGAACGCCGCGGGATGCGGGACAAATTTTTAAATAGCGGGACTGTCCCGCCAAAAGCAGGACATCTGGTCACTATAAGATATAGTAATCTCGGTTAATATATTCATTTTTATTGTAGCTATTCTTCCTATTAATGATCATTGCAAATTTTTCCATTTTTCCAGATCTGCTTTGATTTGTTGCATCAGTTTATAACAATTAGCTTCTTTAAAAGTTATATATCTTGCTGTCAGGTGAATGCCTAAGTATTTCACTTTCTTAATAATATCTATTCTCTTCATTAACTCTTTTTTCTGCATGTTTTAAAGATTTTTAACTAATATCTTAGTTTTCTCTTTATTTATTTTTAATCCTGCCACTTCGCCATATTCCTCAATTTTTTTTTATTAATTTAGGCTCTGTTCCTTGTGGATCTTCCAAAATGAAGACTAGATTGTCTGCAAATGCCTGTAATTTATATTTTTCCTTTTTTATTTCCATATTTTTTATCTCTGAGTCTTGTCTAATATTTCTATTTAATACTTCCATTGTCAATATGAATAATAGACGGGAGCATCCTTGTCTTGTACCTTTTTTAATGTTAACCTTCTCTGTCACATCTCCAATTACCATTACCTTTGCTGTTTTTTTATAATATATCACCTTAATTATGTTAATAAATCTCTCCCCAAAATCCATACCTTTTAATTGTGCTAGCATAAACTGCCAGTTCACGTTGTCAAATGCTTTCTGTGCATCTAGAAAAATCAATGCCATTTGCTTCCCTGGATGTTCTTCATAATACTCCAGTGTATTTAAAATTAGTTTCATATTGTCTTTAATTTGTCTCTTAAGTAAAAATCCATTGTGATCTGAGTGTTTAAATTGATTCAGGAACCTTTTTAGTCTTTCTGGATTATTGAAGCATATATTTTATAGTCAGCATTCAGTAAGGATATTGGTTTCTAATTTTTTATCCGTTGTAAGTCTGAATCTTCTTTCGGTATGAGAGTAATACAGTATATGCTTCCATCCATGAATTTGGTACTTTCATTTCTAGTACTTCATTGAACACTTCCAACATTGGTATACTTAAAATATTTTGTAAATCTTTATAGAGTTCTGCCGTTAGACTATCTGGGACTGGTGTTTTGCCATTTTTTTGTCTCTTAATTGCTTCTGTTAATTCCATCATTATTATACATTTATCTAGCGTATCTTTCACTTTTTCAGGTATTTTAGGTAATTCCGCTTTTTCTAAATATTGTTTTATTTTATCTTCTGAAACTGTCTCTTGAGCATATAATTTTGGATCACTTTCTTTTTATTGTCATTTTGATGATGAAGGTTTCCTTCCTCATCTATTATTGGTACATCAGTTTTTTTTCCTTATCCTTTTTCAATTTATATGCCAGCCATCTTCATGGTTTACTTGCATTTTCTAAAAAGTTTTGTTTAGCGCTTTTAATTTTTTGTGCTAATTCTTCTTTATATATTAAGTTCAACTTATGTTTTGTCAATTCCATTTGATATTTTAGACTCTTTTTTATGGTTCTTTTTGTAATTCCATCTATAACCTCTTATAGTCTTCTTCTAATATCTTTTGGTTTTGTTTCTTCTTATTTTTCTTTCCCATGTAAGTTACGACTAAACCTCTAGTGTACGTCTTTGCTGTGTTCCATACATTTTGTAATGAGGTCTCATCTTTTCTATTCTCTTTAAAGAAAAAGTCTAATTCTTTTTCCATGAATTGAATAAATTCCTTGTCTTTTAATATTGACTGATTCAGCATCTATCTTGATTTCCTTTTTTGTCCTTTTCATTTATTTTGATGGTAGAGATAACAATGAATTACAAACAGATACTTTTGGTAGCAATTTATGGACCAAATAACAATCAAAAGGACTTTTACGGTAAATTTTGTAAGAAAATAATAGAATTGGAGTATGAAAATATATGTGTAGCAGGATATTTTAATGCAATTTTGGATGCAGAATTGGACTATAAAATTAGGAAAGTAAATAAAAAAGCTAAGAAGACACTCCCACAAGCGTTTCTTAAAATGGCAGAAGAATTAGGTATTTGAGATGTATGGCATGAGGTACAGCCCAAGGAAAAGCAATATTCATTTTATTCAAATCGGCATATGTCTTGGTCAAGAATAGATATGATATAGATGACAGCTGAATTAAGATCTAATGTACAAGAAATAGACATAGAAACAAGTAATTGGGCAGACCATAATCCAAGATATTTTTTTCTATAGGGATGCAACAGACAACAATGCAGCAAATTGGATGAGGATGTTATGGAAAGTGCATAATTAAATTTAATTAAGAACTTCAGGTCATGATGTTTAAAAATAACGCACTGTTCTCCCCATTATTTCCATTTAAATTGGAAAAAATGCATCGAAGATATTAATGACAACTAATGTTTCTATTGGTACTATTTCTAGATACAGTAATTTCCATGCACAGCATTTTTCCATCAATGTTTTTCCAAGCTATACAATTAAATCCCTGCAGAATAAATTAAAACAGTTTTTTTAAAACCTCTAACTTGACCTGTTTTTGTACAATACCTTAGGGTGCAATCTTCTTTTTATCACTAACATGGGTAGATTCTGGGCTTTAGATTACTGTAATTCAATCAAAATGCAATCATTTATAGCAGTGTCTCCCAAACTTGGATAAAATACTCAAAATTGGGTAAAAGTGGTTTTTCTTTGGGTAACAACACCCAAACTCATTACTGAATCACAACTGGGACATTTAAATAGGATTTTCTCATAAGTTTTTTGGGCGGTTGATAAAGGACAAAGTTTGGGAAGCACTGATTTAAATAATTTATGGTTTTATCTGTGTGAATATATGTGTATATAGACACTCAGAGACACAGCCACACACCAGAGTACTAACAAAGAGATCACAGATTGTTTCAGGATATGTTCCAAACAGCATTAAAATAGAATAGAATAGAATAGAATTTTTATTGGCCAAGTGTGATTGGACACACAAGGAATTTGTCTTGGTGCATATGCTCTCAGTGTACATAAAAGAAAAGATACGTTCATCAAGGTACAACATTTACAACACAATTGATGATCAATATATCAATATAAATCATAAGGATTGCCATACAATACAATTTAAGATTATGACTTTAAAATTTCTGGCCACTGATTGTCTTCCATTATAGGACCAACAATCAATTTTGCTAAATGTTTTGAAGCAACATCTTTTCCATAAAACTTCAAAACTTAAACTAGTCTAAAGAATTAAGGCTTTTTTAATAACAATATTTGTTAAAATATTGGAGCAGTTTAGAATACTGATTAAGATGCTGCCTTAGAAACCAATTACTATAAAAATAATAAAAGCAAGATAAACACCTATTAAATAAATAAATAATTCTTATAGTTAGTTTTCTATCATTATTGTTAAACCATTAAAATATGAATCCATTATTAAGAATAATTTGTTGAATTAGTCTAGCAAATCAGCTTGCATATAACTAAATCCAACTACTGAATAGTATAATAATGCAAAGCAATATACTTTTACTTAATATTTAAAGCTGACCTAAGAACAGAATCCAAACTTTCTGTTATCCATACTAACAAGCCAAAAGCAGACACCCATGTCAAATCAGTTGTTCACAGAATACTAAAACTGTTGCAAAAGGATGATAATTTTCATTAATCATTAAACAATATGCCTGCCTTCTCAATATTGCTGTCTTCCACATGTATTGGACTACAGCTTCCATCACAAAATAAATAAATAAATAAATCTGGTATTTTAAGAATCAAATGGGAAAAAAACATCAAAGCAAAAAGAAATATATTCCTTAAACTTCCATTTTAATTTCTAGATCAGCAAAGAGGGTTAATCTGTCACAGCATGAAATCTAAGAGGTAACTGTTAACTTTAGTTTGTTTGTTTGTTTGTTTTCATTTCATTTCATAAATATGCCTCCCATCCCTCTGTCTAGGTGACTTACAATAATTAAATAATACAAATACTCTAGGTGTCTTACAAATAAAATAAAACAATAAAAAAATTCACATTAAAAATTAAAACCAATCAAGTACTAGTTAAAAAAAAACAACCAATCCATAAAGGGGGATGAGGTGGAATCTTCTCCTAATGGATCACCCCCATCAAGGACTCAAGCCAGTTGACACAGCTCAAGGCCAAGAAAGTGGAGGTAGATCTTCCTCGAGGGGTTCTGAAGGATGGGAGCCAAGGCAAGAAAGGCTCTTCTTCTGGACCCTGCCAGTCTAAATTCTTTGGCCAATGGAGTCCCATAGCAAATTCATTCTGTCAGAACAAATGGGACAGGCAGATAGCCTGGACCTATGTCATATAGGGTTTTAAAATTAGAATATAATATTTGTTATTGAATAAACCTTTTTAGGTCAAAGATGCAAATCTTTTAAAGATATGATACCCAAGCCTGTTTAATTCCATAGATGGAATGCCCAAATGAAATTGCTACCTATGAAATTATGATCAAAATCCACAACATATGATAAAGCTCTTCACACAAGCACACTGCAGTGAGGATTGGATTATCACTATTACAGTTCAATACAGATTGGATTATTACAGCATTATAGATTTTATTCTCAGTGCAACACATCTCCATACCTTGCTTCATTTCTATAACCATAAAAATAGGCAGTAGTTTGTTCCTAGTATGAAACTGAATAAAGCCTAATGTTTAAATGGTGGAGGCAGTAGTGGGACTTGAATAATTTAACAGCCAGTTCTCTGGCTGGGAGCCACGGCAGTTTGGCCATCTGACTTTGGTCATGGGTAGGACTTATATTGGGTGCACATGTAAAAATCAAGCTAGGACTTACTTTCTGAGTAGATCGTATTTTCAGGGAAAACACGGTATATACAGTACACAGCATTTCCCTGATCTCCTAATTTAGCCACTTTATCAAAGAAGACAATAAGTCAATAATTCAGACATTTTTAGGAGATGGTATACTCTTTTTCACTGGAAGTGCATAAAAAGAGGCTGGATAGCTATCTATCAAAAATGCTGGTCTAGATGAGCTTTAAGGTCACTTTCACTATGACTCTATGAAAATCTGCATCATCTTGCACATAAAAATAGAGCTCTGGCAGTAAGTAATTACTGATTTTAGCCATGGCAAGTAAACATGCCTGAATATTTTTAATTCCTATTTTAAAAAGACAACATATATCAATAATTATTAATACTTCCCTAAATTAGTAAAGGCTTGTTGGTGGTCAAAATAGAATTGCAAGTTATACTAATTCAAGCGGTTCATGATGGGAAATAAACGTAAAATACATTTTTCTCTTCATTAAGCAACCACGATGTGATGACCTGCTCTGTGAAAAATTAGAGGTCAATCATATAATGAGATTTGCCCCATGCCACATGTACTGACTTTGATCATAGAATTTGCCCAGCTTCCTGTTACAAATACATTGCCAACAAGATAATGATTGAGCACATCAGTATCACTTAGCAGATTTAGCCAAAACAGACTATAATTGCTGCCATATGTTCATGAGGCTCAGTAAGAATTTCAACACCATTTATTAAAAAAGATTTTAAAAATCTAACCTGGTAAAAATGTTAGAGCTTATATTTTATATCCTCTACACCACATGTAAAATATTATAAATCAATTTCTGATTTGCATTAATGCTAATGTTGGTGCATTACTAATAAAAACTTTCAATTCTTATTGTGTTACGTTTTCAGAGTGAATCTGTTGTTAACAGTTGACTGGGGCTTTAACTAGCCTTGTAAGATAACCACCATCTACTGTAAGATTGTAAATCAAATTCAATCTATTGTATCTAAGCCAATCTCATTCTATTCCCCAAATTAACTCTAATTACGGATAAATTTGAACCAATACCTTGCTTGCTACTTATTTATTTTAATTTTATTTATTTATTTATTTATTCGAATTTTTATACCGCCCTATCTCCCAAAGGACTCAGGGCGGTGTACAGCCAAATAAAAACATAGAAAAATACAAGTAAAAACAACAATTAAAAAACTTATTAAATAGGCCGAAATTAAAACATCGCTAAAATAATATAAAACCCCATTAAAACTAAATTTAAAACTAAAACCCTAGGCTAGCCCCGCGCAAATAAATAGATGTGTCTTAAGCTCGCGGCGGAAGGTTCGGAGGTCGGGAAGTTGGCGCAGCCCTGGGGGAAGCTCGTTCCAAAGAGTGGGAGCCCTCACAGAGAAGGCCCTTCCTCTGGGTGTCGCCAGCCGGCACTGCCTGGCGGACAGCACCCTAAGGAGTCCCTCTCTGTGAGAGTGTACGGGTCGGTGGGAGGCAATTGGTGGCAGTAGGTGGTCCCGTAAATAGCCCAGCCCTATGCCATGGAGCGCTTTAAAGACGGTAACCAAAACCTTGAAGCGCACCCGAAAGGCCACAGGTAGCCAGTGCAGTCTGCGCAGGATTGATGTAACATGGGAGCCACGAGGCGCTCCCTCTATCACCCGCGCAGCTGCATTCTGAACCAACTGCAGCCTCCGGATGCCCTTCAAGGGGAGCCCCATGTAGAGAGCGTTGCAGTAATCCAAGCGAGATGTCACGAGCGTATGAGTGACCGTGCATAAGGCATACTTAAACTTACACATACCAGCCTAAGTGGCAATATATATGATGTTAGTATCCAGTAGTATCATAATTTAGAAGAAATTTAAGCAATTCAGAAAGCATGAACCTGGAACCTGCAATCAGCTAATCTATAATTGATCAGATAAATAAATAATTGCCATTAATAATGTTCGCTTATTTTTTGATCTTAGCAACCATATTAGGTTATACTTTGCCATTCTTCCTCGCGACATACCTGGTTTATTAACTAAGATTATTTCAGGTTTGACTAGGAATATCTTAATCACACATTAAGTTAGCCATAGGGGGAAACAAATTTTAATGCAAGCCAGAAAGAAAATGGCATGATAAATAATTTAATGTTTATACAACAAAAATCAAAGAATATGATGCAAAATGTTAAACATACTTCTTTTAAAGAAGCATTGTTGTATAAACTCCTATTTTCTACTTATGGTAATATAGAATTTTGTCAAGAGAATACAATGTTCATAGCAAATATTCTTTTCCAATAACCCATGAGACAATTCTACACATGGACATCACCAGACGGTCAACACAGAAATCAGATTGACTACGTGCTGTGCAGCCAAAGATGGAGAAGCTCAGTTTTTACAGTTAGAAAAAACAAGACTAGCAGCTGACTGGCTCAGATCAGGAGCTTCTCATTGCAAAATTAAGGCTTAAATTGAAGAAAATAGGGGAAAGCACCAGGCCACTCAGGTATGAACTAAATCATAACCCTGATGAATATACAGTAGAGGTTACAAATAGATTTAAGGAATTAAATATGATAGACAGAGTGCCTGAAGAACTATGGACAGAGGTTCGCAACATTGTACAAGAGGTAGCAACTAAAACTATCCCAAAGAAAAAGAAATGCAAGAAAGCAAAATGGCTATCTGAGGAAGCTTTACAAATAGCTGAGGAAAAAGGGAACATGAAAGGCAAGGGAGAAACAGAAAGATATAACCAATTGAATGCAGAATTCCAGAGAATAGCTAGAAGAGATAAGAATCCCTTCTTACATGAACAGTGCAAAGAAATAGAAGAAAACAATAGAATAGGGAGGACCAGAGATCTATTCAAGAAAATTGGAGATATGAAGGGAACATTTCATGCAAAGGTGGGCATGATAAAGGACCAAAATGCCAGAGACCTAACAGAGGCAGAAGAGATTACGAAGAGTGGCAAAATTACACAGAAGAACTATACAAGAACAAGATTAACGTCCCTGATAAACACGATGGGGGCCACTGACCTTGAGTCAGATATCCTGGAGTGTGAAGTCAAATGGGCCTTAGGAAGTCTGAGCAACAACAAAGCTAGTGGAGGTGACAGTATTCCAGCTGAGCTATTCAAAAGCTTAAAAGATGATGCAGTAAAACTCAAATTTGGAAAACTGAACAATGGCCACAGGATTGGAAAAGGTCAGTTTACATTCTAATTCCAAAGAAGGGTGATGTCAAATAATGCTCAAACTACCACAAGATTGCACTCATTTCACATGCTAGCAAAGTTATACTCAGAATCCTACAAGCTAGGCTCTAGCAGTATATGGACCAAGAACTACCAGAAATGCAGGCAGGATTTTGAAGAGGCAGAGGAACTAGAGATCAAATTGCCAATATATGCTGGATCATAGAGAAAGCTAGGGAGTTCCAGAAAAATATCTACTTCTGCTTCATTGACTATGCTAAAGCCTTTGATTGTGTGGATCACAACAAATTGTGGCCAGTTCTCAAACAGATGGAAGTACCAAACAATCTTATTTGTCTCTTGAGAAACCTATATACGGGTCAAAAAGCAACACTGAGAACTGGACATGGAACCACTAATTGGTTCAAAATTAAGAAAGGAGTTTGGCAAGGCTATATATTGTCGACCTGCCTATTTAACTTATATGCAGAGTACATCATGAGAAAGGCGGAGCTAGATGAATCGCAAGTTGGAATTAAGATTTTCAGGATAAATATCAACAACCTCTAATGGCAGAAAGTGAAAAGGAACTAAAGAGCCTCTTGATGCGGGTAAATGAGGAGAGTGCAAAAGTTGGCTTGAAACTCAACATTAAGAAAACTAAGATCATGGCATTTGGTCCTCTCAGTTCCTGGCAAATAGATGGGGAAGAAATGGAGGTAGATTTTATTTTCCTGGCTCCAAGATAACCGCACAGGGTGCGGTTTTTTAACTACAGCCAAGAAACTAAAAGATGCTTGCTCCTGGGAGGAAAGCTATGGCAAAACTAGACAGAATACTAAAAAAAAGAGACATCACTCTGCCAACAAAAGTTTGCTATGGTTTTCCCAGTTACAATGTATACTTGTGAAAGTTGGACCATAAGGAAAGCTGAGTGGCAAAGAATTGAGCCTATGGTGCTGGAGAAGACTCCTGCAAGTCTCTTGGACTGCAAAGCGATCAAACCAGTCAGTGTTGTGGTCCGTCAGCAGCCTACGGTGCTGGCAATGGAGTCGAACAACGATGAGGCTGAGGTGAGGCCAGGGCCATTGGGAAGTGAGGTGTGGACTCCAGAGCCTCCAGAGACTGAGAATAGTGAGGAAGAGGAACTGGAGAAGCCTGTTCCTAATGCACGCATGAGGAGAGCAGCTCAAGCAGGGAGGACAACTTCCCTGATGATTGGCCCCTCCCATAAGGCTTAATAACAGACCATCACCGGTGTTTCAGCTTGCCGGAAAACATCGTTGCAGCTGCGTCCTCTGCTTCGTATTTTGGTGAATTCTGGACATTTATCAGGAAGGGCCTTTGGCAGTTTGCCTAATTGGACTCGGGTTTGTGATAACTGAAGAATTTGTGTTTGGGAGACCTTTGTTTACTTTGAGTTGAACGACGCTGGGAATGAAGTAATTCCCAGCTGTTCAAATAAAGTTTATTTTATCATGGACTGAGTTTGTTGCTACCTACTTGCGTCTGGGTCACAACAGTCAGTCCTAGAGGAGATCAACTCTGACCCCTCTTTAAAAGGCCAGATCCTGAAGATGAAACTGAAACACTTGGGCCACTTAATGAGAAGAAAGGACTCACTGGAGAGGAGCCTAATGCCAGGAACGATTGAGGGTGAAAGAAGAAGGGGATAACAGATAATGAAGTGGCTAGCTAGAGTCACTGAAGTTGACCCCGACTGAAAGAGTCGGTGTCAATTTAAATGAACTCTAGGCCAGGGGTCTTCAACCTTAGCAACTTTAAGACTTGTGGACTCCAACTCCCAAATTTCCTCAGCCAGCTTTGAAGTCCACAAGTTTTAAAGTTGCCAAGGTTGGAGACCCCTGCTCTAGACGATGGTAGGGGACAGGAAGGCCAGGAGCAACATTGTCCATGTGGTCGCGATGTGTTGGACATGACTTCGTGACTAACAACAACTGCTTGCTTGAAAATTATAAAAGTGACTTCTATATTTTACTATCTTCATCCATTTCTATACACTATTTTGCAGTTAAAACATATTTCAGACTACACAGTTCTAACTACAAATTGGAATATGTATCTGCAAATTCATTATAAGTTATTTTAGACATATTATAAGTATAATTCTGATTTATAAAACAAGTTAGGAAGTTTTGCAGTCATATGTACATTATCTACATCATTACTTTTGTACTATGGTGTCTGAATTTTTAAAATGTTTCCACTCAAAAAGAGGGGATGATGGAAGTTCTTTATGGATATTAACCACTATAAATCCTTTATAGTCATGTAAGAAAGGAATCAAAACCAAGCAGATAAAAGACAATATCACGTGCACAATTCATTCATCCAAATCAATCACTCATTCTTTCACAAACTTTTATTCCTTCTCACAGATAGACATAAATTCAGAAGGGAAATGACAAGTTTTAATCTAGAATATTACCTTGCTCCATCCTTCCCAGATGCAGTTTAATGAGCTAGGTGGCAGAGAACAGCTTTATAAGCTGCATAAGCATGGCTGAGTGAGAAATCACCCAGCTGCTAGAAATCGTAATCAATGCTTTATCTATGGCACCGTGAGAAAGCATATTTATGTGAGAAGCAATTAGGCTGCCATCTTTATTATAGGATGTTCTCATTCTGTGTGTGTGTGTGTGTGTGTGTGTGTGTGTGTGTATGCGCACCCACACACCCACACACACACACGTAGATTAATATTTATCTTCCAAACAGATCAATAAAACTATTTCTGGCATAAAATCCTTACCCTGACAGGTGCTGTTCTTCTCCTCATATCCTGCCTTACATAGGCATTTTCCAATAGGCACCAGCCATTCCCCTTCAGCACTGCAATGCATCCGTGGGGGTTCATCAGTCACTGAATTGTTCACGCATGACCCTAAGACTTCTAGTAGCTGTGAAGAATCAGCTCCAGTGATGGTGTCAGGAAAGATGGCAAGGTTTCGAATCACCAGAGGGCATTTTTTGTAATAGACCCGGACAGATACCAGTGCAATGCAGGCACCCACATCCTGGAAAGCAAGGTAAAAGCCCTTTTTGGTTAGAGGTCCAACATCTCTCACCTCTGTATTTAGCTTCATGACTCTATCTCCAAGATCTAATTCTGTAAAACTCTCATCTGCTGCAATGGTATCAATCTTGATGTATTGGTTTTCTTTCACATTCCTCCCATCTTCATAATCAGATTCAAAGTAATACATATTAAAAGTCTCTTTGCAAGTTCCAAGACCTCCTGGAAGGCTGTTACAGTCTCTAAGGGTAAATTTTAGTTCAATGAAGATCCGCGAGGCTCCTTTGTTAGAGATCCAGCTTGTCAAAAGCCAATTATTCTGAGTCTGTTCCATCACTCTGCACACTTGATATGTGTGGATTGGTGCATAATTTTCATCCACCTCACCAATTTCTTCCCACTAGACACAGAGGGGGGAGGGAGAAAGAAACAGAAAAAAAAAACAATTTTAAAAATCAGATTGCAAACGCCCACAATTTGACATATGCTGTTATAGAATGAGGCAAGTAATGATGAAAAAAGTAAAGTAAAAGTACCAAACCTTATCTATACCTTTAAATATTGAAGTAGATTTCCACGAGTTGCCCATAGCAGCTTAAAAAAATCAGATTTTACACTGTTCTCCCTAAGCTTTGTTTTCTAATTATTGATATAGGAGATTTTTGTGACATGTAACAAGATTGTAAAATAGGACAAAACTCACTTAACAACTATCTTGCTTAGCAACAGCAATGTTAGGCTCAATTGTGGTTATAAGTTGAAAAGTATATACTATACTGTATATATAGACTCTTTTCAAAGCAGAATACCTAGACATAATTTTGAAAATAGGAAATTAGCATGCTTTGAAAATAAGGCACTCCTAAAGAGAAAAAAATGCCACAGCTGAAACTGATCCTCATAGTTTCCCATTTAATGATAAGCATTTTTAAGTGAATTACTGTACTATACATACTTCAGGGGAAAAAAGTAAACTATTTTTTAAATATTTTAAAAATAATCCTTTTCCTGAGCTAGTTTGCTAGTTTATTCAATTTATGGTTGATTGGATAGTTTGTCTTCTATCTACATTTTCTAATAATGACATTAACTCTTTTATTCCTGTTTCCTAGTGCATTTGGTGGAAGTCTGGATTTTCTTGAAGTGTGAATTAAAGCACCCACAAACAAACATCCACTATGAATAGGAATTCATGTTATCACAGGACCAGAGACCTAGTCAATTCTACACCACTGCATAGTTATGCTTTGGTCATAAATATGAAATAGGCCATACCCAATAAATTACTTAACTATGTATCTTGGCTGAAGAAAATTCCATTGTCAAAGTTCAGATCTGAACTTGCCTACCTGATTTTCTCTGGAATAAGCAAGCAGTGTACTTAGAACATTATTCAAATATACTACAGTTTGAAGGTTAGCTAGTGTCTACAATGCCATTCAAACTGAAGAAACCACCTCTGGAAAACATAATAAAAATGATTTCTGTTGTACCAAAAATTGGTAATACTACAACACTAAGGAAAGTATTTCATCTACAGTACTATTGTAGATGAAATATATGGCTAAAATGTCAAGATACTGCAGAAGCTCAGACCTATACTTATTTGACAAAACAACTTTTTCAATTAAAAAAATCTGGTCCCACTGCTTGAAAAAATATAGACCTTTCCAACATGGCACATTGAACATTAAGAACCCAACTCTGTCTTTGAAATCTGAACACATTCTTATTTATATTCACTGTCATACATCTGTACTGCTTTTTAAAAAGCAACATAAGGGGCGTGCATAAGCGCACAAACGTGCCTACTGTTCCTGTCCTATTGTTTTTCTTTTCTTCTTTCTATATATATGCTTATACCTCCTTATATTTACCCATATATGTTTATATACTATATAATCTTTTGTATGATTCCTACATATATTGTTGTGACAAAATAAATAAATAAATAAATTTTATAATTATTAAGAATCTATTTTTTACATTTAGCAATCACAACAGCATCAGGATATACATTCTGTTCTTTCAGTCTCTCATTATAACCAATCAATAGCAGCCACTTTTGCTTTCTGCTAGTTTCCTCTACATCAACCCCTTTCAGGCAGGGATCATGGCTACCACAATCAAAAATTTATCTCTTTCATGTACATCAAGGGAAAAGACAGACATTTCAAAGCTGGCCATGTAAGTCTGCACACAATCATAAGAGAAAATTATAGTTACAAAGAAAGGAGCTACAGATGTTTCCTTATAATTTCAGCTTTCCTTCAGACTTTGTCTTTATCTGAACAAATATCTATATAAAAGTGGCAAATATTCTGTCTTTCTGTCACCAAAATTTTTGTAAAGTCCTTTTTTTTTTGGTCTCCTTCCTTAAAGAGAAAGATAATAAACGTTGGGGGGTGGAGTGAATCTTCACAAGTCCAGAAAACAATCTTAGCAAAAACAGTTGACAGCATATTAAATATGTTTTTGGAAGGATATTCTTATCTTCTTCCATAGATCAAGCTACATGCTAATGCTGCAAAATTCACAATCTAATTAATTAATTAATAATTATTCAGGATGTCCAGAAGGAAGTAATTTGCCAGATGCAGAGTACAGATAATTCTCAACTTAAAACAGTTCATTCAGTAGCCTTTCAAAGTTACAATGGCATTGAAAAACAAGACCTATGACCATTTTTCACACTGATGCAGCATCCCCATGATCACCTGATCAAAATTCAGATGCTTGGCAGCTTACTCATATTTATGACTGCTAAAAATAAGGTAATTCTACAGTCTTCACTAAATAACATTTTGTATTCTACATTAAAATTAAATATATTTTTAAGAAGAAGAAAGCAGAGACATCAATTTGTTGAAAAAAGAGGCTCTTTGAGAAAAACATGCTTTTTACTATGAACACACCACTTCCTACTTTGATCATACCTACTTTCTCTGCCATACTCACATGTAGCCTTAAACATGTTCAACAAGATATGGATGAAGCTCATGACTATAGACCCATAAGTAATGTAATTCATCTACAGTCATGATGGCGAACCTATTCTATGATGGCATGTGTGTTAGAAGTGGCATGCAGAGCCCTCTCTGTGGGCACATACGCCATCACCAGCTACTTTTCTGGTTTCTGGCACGCATGTGCCCAAGTACTGGAAACCCAAAGACCAGCTGGGCAAAACGCGCATGCACTCTGGCCAGCTGGTCTTTGGGTTTCTGGCGCAAGCTTGTGCATGTTCCAGTTTGGGTACTCTGTGCCAAAAAGGTTCGCCATCACTGCTTTAGGCAATACCAAGTATGTTAGAGTTTTATTCCTTTGCAAAAAATTATGAAATATATTAATGGGAAAAAGAGAATTTATTGTACTTTAAATTTGGTAACTTAGAAAAAATCCATGATGAAGTGAATATGCTTGAATTATCTCAAGCTTTTTATTTTGGGGAATTGCTATTTTTTCCTCCCTTTTTCTACTTCATTGAATTTGAAAGGAAGTAATTTGATCAATATCTGTTTGTTTTCATTTGCAAAAGTTTATACCACAAAGGTTGTTTTTCTGCCTTGTTTTGGTTTTTAGTAATAAGAGAATGAAATATTTGTTTCTTAGAGTGAAGGACAGGGTCAGGCCTGGAAGCCATCTTTTGCACTGGAACTCTGACAGACAGTATAAAGCTGTTAAAACCTCTTTATTTTTTCTTTGTTTTGTTCTTTTTGAAGTAAACTTGGATATGAATAATTAAATGTGCTCAAACTTTTGGGTTATTGTCTTTGTTATATCGCCATTTTGTTCTCGTTCTAGATATGGAAGAGAAATTCATTTGATCCAAATTTTTATGTAAATCTATTCAGGCGCTATGCACCTCTCCAAATCAGCTAATTATTGCATATTATAAACTACTGTGCAGAGTTTTGATGACATTAACAATTCAAAAAGTACACAAAAATGAAAAAAGAAAATGTTTGCATTGAGTTTGATTTTCAGGAGGAAAAATATTTAAAATAATTGCATGAGTTGGAAAAAGAAATGCACAAAAAATACATACATTTTTTGGTCCAAATGCATTTGGAAGAGATAGTGCAGCAAACATGATAGAAACTAAGACTGGGATAATTGGGAAACTGAAAAAATCAACTCTGACAAATTAATCCAGTGGTTCTCACCCTGTGATCCGCAGACCCAGAGATGTATGTTGTCATGAGGTCCGCGAAGGCTAGATGCAGTCTGGTGCTTTAAATCTTGAATTAAGTCTTGATGGTCTGTGGCCACAAAAGGTATTTAAAGGAGGTGAAAAAAAAGTTGAGAACTACTTTTTTTTTTTTACATTTATATCCCGCCCTTCTCCGAAGACTCAGGGCGGCTTACATTGTGTAAGGCAATAGTCTCATCCTATTTGTATATTTATATACAAAGTCAACTTATTGCCCCCCCAACAATCTGGGTCCTCATTTTACCTACCTTATAAAGGATGGAAGGCTGAGTAACCTTGGGCCTGGTGGGACTCGAGCCTGCAGTAATTGCAGGCAGCTGTGTTTAATAACAGGCTATCTTACAGCCTGAGCCACACACTTAATTAATCCATTCCCAAATCTCTAGGTTGACATAGACAAAGATTTATTTTTGATGTGCTGTAGCTCTGACAAGAATCATATATACTGTAGATCAGTGATGGTGAACCTTTTCAGCACCAAACTGGCCCAAATTGGAGTGTGCATGCACCAGAAACCCAAAGTTTTTGGGTTTCTGATGCTTCAGCACATGCAAAGACCAGCTAGCTAGTGCACATGCATGCATTGGAAACCAGAAGAGTAGATGGTGATGGCACACGTGCCATCAAAGAGGATTCTGTGTGTCACCTCTGGCATGCATGCCATAGGTTCACCATTATGGCTATAAACTGTTTGGAGATTTTTTTTTTCATAATGCTTTTTATTAATGTGACCAGGCATGCAACATATAGCATTCCCTGCTATCAACATTAGCAATCAGTTCTGGCACATTTTGACCAATCCTGTAATCTACAAACAAACCTATGACTTTGATTTGTCAAAAGTATGATCACATTATTCTATGGATGCTAGAATCTCTAAGCTAATGACAGCCTTGCAAGTCAATGTATTATTCATCATATCCTATAACTAAGCAATATCTAAAGCATAGTGATGTAACACTCAAGATGCACACAAGAATATTCTCAGATATGCATTCTTCAAGAATTGACAATAGCAGAAATGTACAATGCAGCTGACTGTTAAGAATTTGCTATATGTTATGGTGGCAAATCTGCTATTTCACATCATCTCCCTGATTTGCAAAGAGCTTTTTACATAGATATAACAATCATGGTCAAAGCCTTAACAACTGCCCCATAAATCAATTTCAAAATGTTTTATTAATCATCTTTCTGTAATCACTAGCTACTCAGTGCAAATTTACATCTCATTTCTGTTGGCCAAATAAATGCATTATAGCTGTGAAGCTTAGTCAAGCTTAAATAATTTTATATCCCCGAATAAATAGTGAAGTCTTCTCTATCTGGTATCATGAGTTTTATTAACGACACTGCAAAGGAACCTTGTGTCAAGGTTTCAAGTAACATCCCCAGTAGAAGTAAACTCCGAGGCAGGCATTCTCCTCAAAGTTCCATTTTATTAGAGATGTCATATTGGCACATTTGGGAAAACCTGAATCTGAAAGGCTTCCGGGTTTTCTCCACCCAAATCAAAATCAAAATTCCTTCCCCTGCACCTACATGTCCATCACATGGCCCAATCCTGTCCATGTCCCAAACTGGAGTTGCTTCCCAGTCATGCCTCTCCAGGTGCAGGCTAAACATCCTTGACTCCCAGGCAAAAGAAGGTTCTTATGGCTATACATCTCACCCTGTCTTCATCTAGCCCCCCTCCCATTTCCCACAACATGCCTATCCACCAAGTGTGGCGCTGAAGATCCAAACTAAAAGATGGCCTCCTGGGCTGACACATTGTTTTCGTTGCCCACTGCAAGAAAACCATGAACTCCTTTAGTTAAGTATATTACCATTTTTGAGAGTCTTAGAGAAGAAGAGAATGAAATGAGCATATGTTTTTGGTATGCTAATTAAAGTTTGCATATGAATATGATACATTCTATGGTATAACTCTTCTTGCTTGTCCAGACCATATAGTCCAGGGTCAGGGAGACAGAACAAGGCATAAATAAAAATTTCACTATTATAAAATCAGTTCAAACATCATTTCAAACAGCTATTAACAAGCAGTAGCAAATACTTTACTCCTACTGGGTCTACAGTTACAACAACCTACTGAATATTTGGATAGGTGATGGGATCTTTAGTTTAGATCAATTATTAGATTGAATGAGACTTTATAATTTTTCTCTTACGGAATAAATACAATTTGTTTGGTGCTAAACAGTGGCAGTATTTACAACCACAATATTTACTAACATTTCAAGTTGGACCAGAAGCACTTTCAGCTTTGGAAATATTTAATTTGTTAAAGTAATCACTAAATCTTATGCATTTGAATGGGGATGTAACATGCAACTGAAGAAAGACTATTCATTTAAAATAGTTTATAGCCATGTATTATTTAAGATATAATAAAAGGCTTACATTATATATTCATTTTTAGCAAGGTATGCATCAACTCTACTGAGCATACAAACATTCATGCTATACTATGAATACATGACAACCTTCCAATATTTCTATAAAAACTCAATGTAAAGATCTATACTCCATAGGAAGAGTTAGGGTTAGGTTTAGGGTTGACCGGTTCTATGAAGACTTACAACACCTTCTAGAATTAACACCAAAAATTGGTCCTTATTATCATGGGGGATTGAAATGCTAAAGTAAGAAGTGAAAAGATAACTGGAATAACAGGCAAATTTGGTCTTGGAGTACAAAATGAAGCAGGGCACAGGCTGATAGAATTTTGTCAAAAGAATACGATGGTCATAGCAAACACTCTTTTCCAACAACCCAAGAGATGTCTCTAGATATGGATATCACCAGATGGTCAACACAGAAATCAGATTGACTATGTGTTCTGCAGCCAAAGATAGAGAAGCTCTATACAGTCAATAAAAACCAGGAGCTGACTGTGGCTCAGATCATGAGCTTCTCGTGGCAAAATTTAGGCTTAAATTGAAGAAAGTAGGGAAAAGCAGTAGGCCATTCAGGTATGAATTAAATTATATCTGTGATGAATATACAGTAGAGGTGACAAATATATTTAAGGAATCAGATATGATAAACAGAGTGCCTGAGAACTGTGGACGGAGGTTCGCAACATTGTACAAGTGGTAGAACTAAAGCCATCCCAAAGAAAAAGAAATGCAAAAAAGCAAAATGGCTGTCTGAGGAAGTCTCACAAGTAGCTGAGGAAAGTAGGGAAGCGAAAGACAAGGGAGAAAGAGCTAAACACAGTTGAATGCAGAATTCCTGAGAATAGCTGCCCTCCCCCCAGGCATGCACGTGAGTCTCCTGCATGCACCTTGCCCTTAGCCTGAAAAGTTGGCCAGAGGGTGGCGCCCATGCACAGTGGAGGTGATGGCTCATGTGCCCAAGAGATGGTTCTGCATGCCAGCTGTGGCACACGTACCATAGGTTCGCCATCATGGCTCTACCATGTCCCATACATTGATTTTATGGCTACAAAATGCAACTTTGGACTTTTGCTTTTTTTCATCCATTATGAACTTCTCCATGTTGCTGCAAATCATAATGTATAATGAATTAAACTGATGCTCAGGAAATGCAGTCATCAGAAAGTCACTAGAATGTATGTTGCATTAAGGAGGATAGAGAAGAAAAAATATCTGCAGGAATTCCTCATGCTTTATTTTAAAAGGAACATAATCCTTATCGTCTCTTGGCTTCATATAATTCTCTGTCCTTCTCATCATCTGTAATCACAAAAGTTGCCAAAGCATATTTGTGTACTAACATAATCACACAAATGCCAGCGTTGATTCAGGACATTTGACACAATCTGACACAACACAACATTCTAGTGTTGATGTGATTTGATGTCATTTGTTAAGTAAGTCAGTGAGTGGATGGATTGGGGTTAGTTGACCAACTAACCCCATATCCAAATGGCTTTAGCTATTTCCAGTTTTAATTATTCTTCCTTTCCTTAGTTTAATCTTGTTCTATTACAGCTAACATAAGGCTTGAGAGGCATTTGAAAAGAAGAATTGTGGTAAGATAAACTTTTGAACTGCAATATCTTATTTATTCTTTCGGGAGTACATGCTGCTTCTTACTGCAGAAAAACAGTTCTGCAGTAATTCCTTTTCATTCATAGTTCTATTAAAGGCTTACATTATATATTCATTTTTAGCAAGGTATGCATCAACTCTACTGAGCATACAAACATTCATGCTATACTATGAATACATGACAACCTTCCAATATTTCTATAAAAACTCAATGTAAAGATCTATACTCCATAGGAAGAGTTAGGGTTAGGTTTAGGGTTGACCGGTTCTATGAAGACTTACAACACCTTCTAGAATTAACACCAAAAATTGGTCCTTATTATCATGGGGGATTGAAATGCTAAAGTAAGAAGTGAAAAGATAACTGGAATAACAGGCAAATTTGGTCTTGGAGTACAAAATGAAGCAGGGCACAGGCTGATAGAATTTTGTCAAAAGAATACGATGGTCATAGCAAACACTCTTTTCCAACAACCCAAGAGATGGTTCTGCATGCCAGCTGTGGCACACGTACCATAGGTTCGCCATCATGGCTCTACCATGTCCCATACATTGATTTTATGGCTACAAAATGCAACTTTGGACTTTTGCTTTTTTTCATCCATTATGAACTTCTCCATGTTGCTGCAAATCATAATGTATAATGAATTAAACTGATGCTCAGGAAATGCAGTCATCAGAAAGTCACTAGAATGTATGTTGCATTAAGGAGGATAGAGAAGAAAAAATATCTGCAGGAATTCCTCATGCTTTATTTTAAAAGGAACATACCGTATATACTCGAGTATAAGCCGATCCGAATATAAGCCGAGGCACCTAATTTTACCACAAAAACTGGGAAAAACTATTGACTCGAGTATAAGCCGAGGGTGGGAAATGAGGCAGCTACTGGTCAATGTAAAAAATAAAGATAGAGCCAAGTAAAATAACATGAATATTTATTTGAACGAAAAACAATAAAAGTGCAAAAGGGGGAAGGAGGATTCCCAGCTTTAGAAAATTTAGAACTACGCCGCCTTTGGTATGACCTGAGCATAGCTCATAAAATTATCTGCTACAATGTACTTCCTATCAATGACTACTTCAGCTTCAACCACAACAATACACGAGAACACAATAGATTCAAACTTAAAAGTGAACCTCTCCAATCTAGATTGCAGAAAATGTGACTTCAGTAACAGAGTTGTTAATGCCTGGAATGTGCTACCTGACTCTGTGGTCTCTTCCCAAAATCCCCAAAGCCTTAACCAAAGACTATCTAGTATTGACCTCACCCCATTCCTAAGAGGTCTGTAAGGGGCGTGCATAAGAGCACCAGCGTGCCTACCGTCCCTGTCCTAATGTTCCCTTTAGTTGTATTCCTTTTATGTATTCAATTCATGCTTATATTTATATAATTATTTAATATGTATTTGACAAAATAAAATGAATGAATGAATGAATGAATAGAATAGAATAGAATAGAATTTTTATTGGCTAAGTGTGATTGGACACACAAGGAATGAATGAATGAATGAATGAGTGAGTGAGTTACTTCAACAACATTGTCTCACAGAAATTGACAATACAACTGCAAGCATGAAAATGAGTCCTCCTTTAGCTTCCAAGGGACCAGGGTGCCTCTGAAGGTCAGTGCTCTAAGCACTAAGAACCCAGCACAAATCTAAGCCTGTATGCACACCAATAGTGAAAATACCCTGCACAGTGTCTCTTGGCAGAGAAGGTTAATTTTCATAGACGTTGGGGTGGCTCTTTTTTTTTTTTTGGCAGGGCAATAAGGGTCTCTAATATCATTAAACCCAAGTGTGAGGAAAAAGACAGCAGCTAAAATGTTAAGGCCAGTTGTGTGACCTTCTCCAATACAGTTGGCCTGGCTGTTTGCCAAAACTTAAAACACCCTCCCATCCCCCCTCCCTGCTAAAGCTTCTTTCTTAAAACAATTGTGGTCTTTGCCTTTCATTGTGCCAATCGACTTTAGAAGTCTGTGTGTGTGTGTGTGTGTGTGTGTGTGTGAGAGAGAGAGAGAGAGAGAGAGAGAGGAGGAGGAGGAGTGCAAAGGGGAAGGAGGATTCCCAGCTCTAAACAAAGGGAAATCCCGGAATGCCAGCGCGAAAGGCGGTGCTCACGCCTCCTCCCTTGCTCAAAAGCCCCAACATGATATTGGAATTGGATGCCATTATATACCTGCTGAGGGGATAATTTGAATAACTTGAAAGATATAAAAGCTCTAAACATATTTGTTTAAAAATCTAAAATCTATACTTAAAATAAATGAATATAAAGTAATAAAGTTCTTTAAAGTTGTAATTCACTTTGCTGCTGAAAAAGAAAAGAAGCTTAACACCTTAAATGGTATTTATTAACTGAAATATCATCAAATCAAATATATAATGAGGTATATTATAATGACCTTTGTTTTCAGAAAGAAGCATGATGGAAGTTTTTCAATAAAGGGGGAAATATAGAAAAAACTTAGTGTCATGCTCATATATCATCTTTACAGATGTTGTTAACACTATACTATGGCAGCATATGATGGTACAATGTTTCAATCAATTTCAGGATGAAAACTCATCAATGAGGAGGAGGAGTATAATTTATTAACCTTGTATGATATCAGTTTCTCAAGGACTCTAGAAGGACCCGAGGAAGAAATCTCTGCCCCTCCCACTTTCCCTTTCCAACCCAGCCTTCCAAGGGGACCTTGAGGAGAAATCTCTGCCCCCTTCCCACTTTCCCTTTCCAAGGCAGCCTTCCAAGAGGACCTCTCGAAAAGAGCGAAAGCTTTCTCCTGGCCGTTTTACCACCACCACACACTCCACCATCCTAGGCTGGGTTAGAAACAAGGAGGGGGAAGTTCAAGGACCACATCGATGGCACGAGCTCAGATTGCCGGCTGGGGATGATGGGCGCTGCAGTGCGATCTCGGGAGAGACTAGGGGGGAAGAAAGAATGACTGTTTCCCCACACCCTAGGATTGGGGAAAACATTGACCCCCCCCTTAGTTGCGGGAGAAGGGTTGCGCTTCAAAGCGGTCGCCTCCATCCATCAATCCATCCTTCCTTCCTTACTTCCATCCATCCATCCATCCTTTTTTTTCCCCCAGCGAGCGGTGCGTGTGTGTGACATGCAAGCAAGACGCCTCACGGGCGTGTGTGTGTGTTTGTGGTGGGGTCTCGTCCCAGCCACCCACCCACTCGCTCCTTTCCTCTTCGAGCGTGGGCTGTTCCCGTTCGCCTGGCCTCCGTCCTCCGATCTCCTGCGCTGGGAGCGGCGGCGAGGGCACCGCGGACTTTGCAAGGAAGGTGGGAAGCGGAGCTGCCGGCTGTGTGGGGGTTGAGGCGTGCAAGAGGAGTGAGCGTGGAAAGGCCTTTTGTGTGTGCGTGTGTGTGCGCACCTGTGTGCCCTAGGGAGGGAAGCGGAGCTGCCGGGTGTGTGGGGGTTGAGGCGTGCAAGAGGCGCGCCTCCTCCTCTTCCTCCACGCTCGCTCCTCTTGCACGCCTCAACCCACCCCCCCCCCTCTCCGCGCGTGAAGGTCCCCTCCCCCCCCTCCCAGGCGGCGGCGGCGGCGGCGGCCCCGGCCCCGAGCGGAGCGCCACAGCCGGCAGCTCCGCTTCCCTCCCACCGGTCCCAGTCCAGCCGAACGGTGAAAGCGTCATGCCGGCGCGCCCGCCACCGCTCGCTGATTGGGACCGCTTACGGTCCGCGCGCGGGCGGGGAGCCGCCAGCCTTCTCGGCCGACGCCACCATTCGGGAAACCTCCTCAGCCGAGAAGGCTGGCGGCTCCCCGCCCGCCGCGCGGACCGGTCTTGTCCAGCCAACGGTGAAAGCGAGCGCGCCGCATGTCGCCACCGCTCGCTGGACTGGGACCAGTGGGAGGAAGCGGAGCTGCCGGCTGTGGCGCCCGCCGAGCCGGAGCCGCCGCCGCCGCCGCCGCCTGGAAGAGGGAGGAGGTGACCTTCACGCTGGAGAGGGTGGGGATGGTGGGGTTGAGGCGTGCAAGAGGAGCGAGCGTGGAGGAAGAGGAGGAGGCGCGCCCTCTTGCACGCCTCAACCCCCACACAGCCGGCAGCTCCGCTTCCTCCCTAGGGCACACAGGCGCACACACACGCACACACACAAAAAGGCCTTTCCACGCCACTCCTCTTGCACGCCTCAACCCCCACAGCCGGCAGCTCCGCTTCCTCCCACCTTCCTCCTTGCCAAAGTCCGCGGTGCCCGGTTGCTCGCTGGCTCGCCGCCGCCTCCCAGCGCAGGAGATCGGAGGACGGAGGCCAGGCGAACGGGAACACTGCACCACCAGGGCTTCCCCGCCGCCAATGCACAGCCCGCCAAGTTTGCGCCGTCCGCCCACCAGACACGGGAATGGGGCCGCCTGGGGCGACAAATCCCGCGAGACCTCGGCGGCCTCTATACAGTCAATAAAAACCAGGAGCTGACTGTGGCTCAGATCATGAGCTTCTCGTGGCAAAATTTAGGCTTAAATTGAAGAAAGTAGGGAAAAGCAGTAGGCCATTCAGGTATGAATTAAATTATATCTGTGATGAATATACAGTAGAGGTGACAAATATATTTAAGGAATCAGATATGATAAACAGAGTGCCTGAGAACTGTGGACGGAGGTTCGCAACATTGTACAAGAGGTAGAACTAAAGCCATCCCAAAGAAAAAGAAATGCAAAAAAGCAAAATGGCTGTCTGAGGAAGTCTCACAAGTAGCTGAGGAAAGTAGGGAAGCGAAAGACAAGGGAGAAAGAGCTAAACACAGTTGAATGCAGAATTCCTGAGAATAGCTGCCCTCCCCCCCCAGGCATGCACGTGAGTCTCCTGCATGCACCTTGCCCTTAGCCTGAAAAGTTGGCCAGAGGGTGGCGCCCATGCACAGTGGAGGTGATGGCTCATGTGCCCAAGAGATGGTTCTGCATGCCAGCTGTGGCACACGTACCATAGGTTCGCCATCATGGCTCTACCATGTCCCATACATTGATTTTATGGCTACAAAATGCAACTTTGGACTTTTGCTTTTTTTCATCCATTATGAACTTCTCCATGTTGCTGCAAATCATAATGTATAATGAATTAAACTGATGCTCAGGAAATATTCATGTGCAGTCATCAGAAAGTCACTAGAATGTATGTTGCATTAAGGAGGATAGAGAAGAAAAAATATCTGCAGGAATTCCTCATGCTTTATTTTAAAAGGAACATAATCCTTATCGTCTCTTGGCTTCATAGAAGTCTCTGTCCTTCTCATCATCTGTATGAGAAGTCTCTGTCCTTCTCATCATCTGTAATCACAAAAGTTGCCAAAGCATATTTGTGTACTAACATAATCACACAAATGCCAGCGTTGATTCAGGACATTTGACACAATCTGACACAACACAACATTCTAGTGTTGATGTGATTTGTTGTCACATTTGTTGTGATTTGTTGATGTGATTTGATGTCATTTGTTAAGTAAGTCAGTGAGTGGATGGATTGGGGTTAGTTGACCAACTAACCCCATATCCAAATGGCTTTAGCTATTTCCTGTTTTAATTATTCTTCCTTTCCTTAGTTTAATCTTGTTCTATTACAGCTAACATAAGGCTTGAGAGGCATTTGAAAAGAAGAATTGTGGTAAGATAAACTTCTGAACTGCAATATCTTATTTATTCTTTCGGGAGTACATGCTGCTTCTTACTGCAGAAAAACAGTTCTGCAGTAATTCCTTTTCATTCATAGTTCTATTAAAGGCTTACATTTTCCAAATTTCTTCCTGCTATAATGCAATTGGTACTTAAACTATTTATGCTGTTATACTGTTATTTATACTGTTACAAAGTTATTAAATAGTTAGATCCATCTGGCAAAGAAGATGAACATAGCAGTTCATTTGTTATCTTTTCTCTCCAAAATTAATTGTTATCATTTTTCTAAACTACTTCTCTGTTGCATTTAGCATTAGTCAAAAAAATTCCCAAACAACTTCTAAATATGCATTTACAGATCTTGTCCTCAAGCTTACAATATAAAGAATACGAACAGAAAGAATAACAGAATTGCAAGAGACCGTGGAGGTCTTCTAGTCCAGGGGTCAACAATCTTTCGGACCTCAGGGACCACTAAATTCATAATTTTAAATCCCACAGACCACTAATATGATTTTTTTAAAAAAATAAATAGTATTTAGTACAATATAAAAAAATGCAAATAACTTTTCTATGGACCACCAAAATTTTCTCGCGGACCACCACTGGTACATGGACCCCCAATTGGTGACCGCCGTTCTAGTCCAACCACTTACTCAGGCAGGGAAATTTATGCCATTTCAGACAAATGGTTGTCCAATTTCTTCTTAAAAACTTCCAGTATTGGAGTACCCACAGGAAAGTTGTTCCACTGATTAATTGTCAGGAAATTTTTCTTTAGTTTTAGGTTGCTTCTCTCCTTGATTAGTTTCTATCCACTGCTCCTTGTCTTGCCTTCCAGGTTATTTGGAAAATAAGTTGATTCTCTCTTCTTTTTGGCAACCCCTTAGATACTGGAATACTGCTATCATGTTACCCCTAGACCTTTTTTTCATTAAAATAAACATATCCAATTCCAGCAGCCGTTCTTTAGCCTCCAGTCCCCTAATCGTCTTTGTTGCTCTTCTCTGCATTCTTTCTGGAGTTTCAACATCTTTTTTACATTGTGGCACCCAAAACTGGATGCAGTATTCCAAGTGTAGCCTTACCAAGGCATTATAAAGTGGTATTAACATGTCAGATGATCTTGATTCTATCCCTCGATTAATGCAGTCTAGGATTGGCTTTTCTGGCAGCCGCAGCACACTGCTGGCTCATATTTAAGTGATTGCCCAAGATCCCTTTCACAGTTACTACTATTGAGCCAGATACCACTAACCTGTGATGTGTTGATGAATTCCCCCTTCACCTCACCTAAATCGTTTATGAAGATATTGAATAGTCTTGGGTCTAAAACTGAACCTTGGGGTACCCACTGCTTACTATCCCCATGTAGAAGTAGTTCCATTAAGGACTGTATCTTGAGTGCAGTTTGTCAGCCAGTTACAAATCCATCTGGTGGTAATGCTGTCTATCCAAATTTTTCTAGATTACCAAGAAGTCCACTAATTTAGTCATTATTTCAAAGAATGAAATAAGAGTTCTTTGGCATGATTTGTTTTTGACAAACCCATGTTGGCTTCTGGTTATAACTTTGCTTGCTACTAGGTGTTTGCAGATCTGTTGCTTGATTATCATTTCCAAGATAATCAATCAAACTTACAGGACCGCCTGCTGTTACCTTATGCCTCCCACCGACCCGTACGCTCACACAGAGGGTCTTCTCAGGGTGCCGTCCGCCAAACAATGTCGGCTGGCGGCCCCCAGGGGCAGGGCCTTCTCTGTTGGAGCTCCTACGCTCTGGAACGAACTTCCCCCTGGCCTACGCCAAGTGGCTGATCTTCGGACCTTTCGCCGTGAGCTAAAAACATATTTATTCAAGCGGGACTGGCTTAATAGTTTTATTAATTTTAATTGGGGTTTTATTGTGTTAGGATTTTTAAATTTTTAAATTTTTTAAATTTTTAATGTCGGCCTTTTTCTAATTATGCTCTGTTTTAAATTTTTTGTTTTAATTGTATATATTCTGAGTTTTTATCTTTTTGGCTGTACACCGTTCTGAGTCCTTCGGGAGAAGGGCGGTATAAAAATCTAATAAATAAATAAATAAATAAATAAAGATCTTCCCAGGAATTGATGTCAGGCTGATTCACCTATAGTTTTCTGGACCTCTTCCTGCTCCCCCCCATTTTTTTTTTTAAGTTGAGAATCACATCTGGTTCTGGTAGTTCCCTGGTACTCCAGGATCTTTGAAAGATATGATTCAATAGTTTCAAGATCAGATGTGTCAGTTCCTTCAGATCTGTAGATTGTAAAATCAGATCTCAATGATTTGAGCTCATCGAGAGAAGACAGGATTCTATCACTTTCTTGCTTATTTTAATTTGAATTTCTAATTTGTCTTTTACAATTGTTTTCTTTTTGTGTGAAAACAGATGTAAAAAATAAACTAAGCAGCTCTGCTTTCTGCTGCCCATTACTCCCTTGCCATCTTCTCCAATTAGTGGACCAGTTGTATACTTGACATTTTGTTTTTTATTTGTTGAAACTTTTATCATTTTTTACATTTGTTGCATTTTGAACCTCTGCTTTCCTGACTTCATCTACGCAAGTTCAGGCAATTTATTGGTATTCTGCCTTAGATATGTATCCCTCTTTCCATTTTTTGTACTTATCTTTTTTGTCTTTCAGTTTATCAGAGAGATCTTCATGCAACTATGCTGATTTCTTCTTGGATTTGCTCTCCCCACCCCAGTGGTATTGTTGACTCAGCCTTCCATCTTCTGAGGTATTATTGACTCAGCTTTCCATCCTTCTGAAATCGGTAAAATGAGGACCCAGATTGTTGGGGGCAATATTCTGACTCTGCCGACTCTGTTTAGAGAGCACTGTAAAGCATTGTGAAATGGTATATAAGACCAAGTGCTTACTTAAAGAGACTGTAAAGCACTGTGAACTGCTTGAGAGAGCACTGTAAAGCACTGTTTAGTGGTATATAAGTCTAAGTGCTATTGCTATTGTGCTGAACTGGTCTTTTATAATCATGTTTTTCAGAGTTTCCCAAGTTTCTTGAGTCTTTAAGATTTTCTTCCATGGAATTCTCTCCAAGCTTTCTCCATGTTTGTTAAATGCTGCTCTTTTAAAGTCTAGGACACTAGTTTGATTATGTTCTATTGCTTGTGTTTGCATTATATTTAATTCCAATATGACGTATTCATTCTCCCCCAAAGTTTTGGAAACCCCAATCCCTTCTATCATTTCTTTTGTGTTAGTAAGAATTAGGTCTAGTATAGCTACTCCTCTAGTACTCTTTTCTGCCTTTCAGATGACAAAGTTGGTTAGGATGCAGATGCAAAGTTTGACTCCCAGTAGTTAAAGTCCCCTCTCAAGGGTCTTCTCCAGCACCCCAATTTGAAAATATAAATTCTTTAGCGTTCAGCCTTTCTTATGGTTCAATTTGCACAGCCATATCTTACTAATGGGAAAGTCATAGTTTTGACTGTATAGACCTTTCTTAATAAGGTGACAGTGGTATTACTTTATTTTATTATAATTTACATTACGTATATGAATTAGGTTATAAAGTAAGGTAGGATAAGTAGGGTAAGGTTATAAAGATCTGTAATGGTAATTAATCAATCAAGTAAAAAAAATACGATTTGCATAAATCTATAAAGAGCTTGTCATCCTATCCTCCTCAGACTTCTTCTCTTCAGCTTCCAGTTCCAGATTTGTCAATAAAGCAATTTTCACTTCAATGTAATTGTGTCCTGATCTCTGGTTCAATGTATCCTTCGGTGTAAAAAAAAAAAAATCACCTTCAAGGAATGAAAAAGGGGGAAATGCAAGGTGAATCTTTAATTTTTAGTTACTAAGTAAGTCAAATATAAGCTTGTATCTCCAGTGCACAAAATAGAGGTAAAAACAATTCAGACAACAGATGAAATAGTCCAATCAACTGTCCCAGCAGAAGTGATATTTTCTTCTGTGTTCCCACTTAGAACGGCTGATGCTACAAGAATTGAAATTAATTCCTGGTACCTAGTCCATGTTTACTCCCCGGTAAACCCCAATGAATAAAATGGAATTTAATCCTGAGCCTGTTTCCTGCCCTAATCTATATTAAAAGTTAGAGAATGCATGATTATTGTCTACAGTTAGGAATATTGAACTGATTGTGGAATTTTGCATTTATGAAATTAATTTTATCGTAACAAACTAATAAAAATTTCTTACATTAATAAAATTGTAATATTAATACCACTGATAGAATAATGTGATATCTATTTTTTTTCATTTCAGAAAGAAATAGAAATTTAAAAGGGTTTAGAACAAAGTTTCATAAACAAGACATTTCCAAGTAATTTGATCAGGCTGCTCAAGTTGTCTTCCTTGCAGACATATAGAAAAAAACTGACGTTCCAATAAAATCCACTTATCAGCAATTTTTTGCTGCAAATTAGTTGAAGATTTATCATTTCAATTTTACATAATAATTATTTTGGCTAACCCATACGTCTTGATTTCTTGTTAATTTCCAAATGCATAAATAACCAAAGAGAAAGAGAATATGTGCATCATTGCACTGCATATAATCATTCTGTATTACTAATTCTATGGATTTCAGCCTAAAGTGGCCATACCATAAGAAGTCAAAACCACCCCCAGCAGTAAGGTGACTGCAACCGGTACTTATTAAACATTCTTTTGCATTAACTTCACAAATAAGAAAATCTTTTGATATTTCCTAAGCAGATTTCCACCCATTTACAAAAACTAAATATTAAGAGCTTGTTAAGAGATCATGCAAATAGTTGAAAACAGTTACCTTCATTCTTTAAATTAAAAATGGTTTAGGAAATTCAGTATCTTCCCAACAGATACTATAATTTACACAATGAAAATGTTGGGAAATACTTTTGCTAGAGAAAGTGATTTAACATTATATATTTTTAAACAATAAAAACAGTTGAATTTAATCAGCCCTACTTCATTTCCACTAAAAGCTACTTGATATTATTCCAGTGGGATTAAATTAAAAGCTAAATGTTAATGCCACTGGAATAATATCAAGTATATGTAGGGTGTGGAGAGAGAGAGAGAGAGAGAGAGAGAGAGAGAGAGAGAGAGAGAGAGATGGCGTACATAACAAAATAAATGTACAGCCACCATGGGCCTTGTTGCTTAACAGGAAACTCTCCTCAGAGCAAAAGGAAAGAGTATAAATGCAAATTTATAAACACTGCCATCTACTGGCTGAATACTTCTGTAGTTGCAATACAAAATACATTCCAACATGTATTCCAACACCCCACTCAACTACTCCTTATATTAGTCCCATTTCAGATGTCTGTTCTATAAATCTGTTTCTTATGCTTTTTCTGAGTCCTTCGGGAGAAGGGCGGTATAAAAGTTTAATTAAATAATAATAAATAAATAAATATTTATTAATAAATAAATAAATAAATTCTTGTCATTCTTCTTCCTCTTCCTTCTTGCTGTCCAAAGAGGTGGTACTGTTGCTATGCTCTGGCCTTGTCTCTCTGTGGGGCTGGCACTGGAGCTGCTGAGGCTCTGGCTCTGCTGCGGCTGGACTGGACTCGGGGACCTGGGCAGTGACTGTAACCTCTTTTGGCTTCTCCTTCCTGTCTCTGGATTTTCATGGTACAATATAGGATAGATGTTTGGCTGGGATGCTTCTGGTAAATCTCCTGATTGAAATCTCTTGTGACCTGGTTCTTCATTTACAACATTTGGATAGTCTTTCTCGGTTAATTTCTTTATTATGTCAGGACTTCTGGACTCAAGTTATCTGTGCCATGTGTGAATGCAGTTTGAATGTTTTTCCTCCTTGGCAGTATTAACCACCTGTTCAGCTGATACAATTCATCTGTGATTTTAGCCCTTGTAAGTAAGATATCCCCTTTTGTGATGACACAACTCTGCCTTTTGAAGGTCACTACATTGCATTATTTTGTGAGCTTCTTCACTGACAAAATATTACTTTCAAGAGCAGGGACATATATAATACATTTTTCCCAAATATCTTTCTGGTAATAGGACAGTAAAGAAAACCATCCCCTATTCCTTCTGATTCTATTTTTTGCCTACTTTCTGTTTTACTCTGGTCAAGGTGAATAAAGAAATTTCTGTCATTTGTCATGTGATTCATAGCTCCTGAATCAACACACCATGCTTGCAAAGGTGAAGTGCAACTTTTGGATTGAAAAAATATCCATTATCTGAAGTAAAATCAGTTTCTTCCTTCACACTTTTTTTGACTTTTTGTAGTTTTTGCATTCTAGCTTTCCAGATTATGCCGTCTGCTTTTAAATGACCCTTTTTCTTCTACGCAAAGCATTCATATATTTCTTGCTTCACATAACTGTTTTTATTCCTATTTTTTATCTTTAAAGCAGACTCTGCAAGAGAAGCACTCTTATTATTAATGTGTTCTGTTTTACACTTATATTCCTATATAAACTTGCCCTTAACATATTCCAATGTTAGTTTATCATCTGGACCAGTGGTGGGTTTCAAATTTTTTTTACTATCGATTCTGTGGGTGTGGCTTGGTGGGCATGGCATGACTTGGTGGGCATGGCAGGGGAAAGTTACTGCAAAATCCCCATTTCCTCCTGATAAGATGGGACTTGGGAAGCAAAGAATAGATGGGGGTGGGACCAGTCAGAATTTTTACCATCAGTTGTCCAAACTACTCAAAATTTCCGCTACCAGTTCTCCAGAACTGGTTAGAACTTGCTGAAACCCACCTCTGATCTGGACATGCACGAAGCGCTGTGACAAGTGTTTCATAACTTTCTGGTAAACCACTAAGTAATACTGCTGTGACATGAAAATATTTTATTTATTTTCCTATACGTCTCAGATGTTTAACCATTTCCAAGGTCTGCTTTATGTCCTGGCCTTTCATCAGATTGGTTTGGTATAGCTTTCTAATCAAATATAGCTTATCGCTGAAATCAGCTTTCTAATCTATTTGTAATCTCTCCCACATTTGTTTAACAGTTTTACACTTATATTTAAATTGCAGAATCATTCCTGTCCATATATATTTTCCTTTGCTGTAATGTTTCTATATTATTTTTATCTTTAAATTATTTTCCAGTTCTAATCAATTAATGGTACAAAATTATAATTCAATGGGAAAACAACTTGTCAAGCATTTAATCAGATTTAATTAACACTTTTAACTCAGCAGGGGAGCAATGATTTGTTATTAATATTATTCAGACTGCTATAAACCTAGGTAGAGACAACTAAGAAAAGTCAATTTCGGAAATCTGAGACCTCTTTATATGAAGTCTCAGGATAATTTATAACAGGACATTACAGGATGACTTTAAACCCTGCACCCTCCCCTATATTCTCGAGAAGTAGCATTACAAAACTCCTGCAACAATGCAAAAAACTTTGCAAACCTGCTAAATCCGATTCCTGTTACCTAAATTTGTCAGCAATGGATCTTCATTAGTTCTTCCCTCCCAACATTATTCATTAAGGCACTACAGTGATCATTAGGGTGAGGATTTCTGTGACATGTCTAGAACCTTTTTTTTGCATTTATAAGTAAATTAAAACAATTTTTAGAGTAATCTGGTGAGAGTTGGATGCCTTTTATTTTGCCTGAAAAGTCATATTTTGATTTTTAGGAGGGGGGGGGGAGATGGGAACAAAGGCTTCTCCCCAAAAATCAGGCCAAAAGCATTTTAATATTCAACAACATTGTGACACTGTGAAACACAAGAGCTGTTTAGCAAGATTTACCTTCACTGAGAACAGTCTCCTTTTGAGAGAGCTTGTTCAACTGCAAGTTCATCAAATACCTAGTCAGAATTTTGTACGGATGTCTGTTCAATGATTGTTACTTCAGATATTCCCTTAAGGGAATTAGTGGTAGCCTCAGGCTTTTTCATTTGGTTTGGTTTGGTTTGGTTTAGTTTTGCTTTTTTTGGTGGGGGGAGAAGGATTCCAAATGAATCAATTCTAAGGTAAAATTATATCTCTGCTGCTATGAAGCTATATTAGGAAAGATAGATCTGCTATTGATAACAATAAGGTATGGGTTTCAATAAATAAAACAAGTAATGTAAATGGAAGATATGTAGCCAATGTTATTATTGACATTCTGAAATGTTGAAAACCTGTTGAAGTATTTTGTCTAACATATGAAACTCTATGAAAAAAATAAACAATTCCCCTATTGCTATGTTCTTTGATGATTCTATGAAACTACTCTGCCCAGATGATGTAAAAAGAGGAAATATCCTTCTCTTTGTAACAGATGCCACTCCACACATGATTAAAGCAGGCTAGGGACTTAAACTTTTTTTATCAAAAAATGAGCCATATCACATGCCTTGCACATGGTTTACACAGAATGCCTGGAGAGATTTGAAGCAATTACCCTGATGTTCATTAAAGCTCTACTTGAAGTATAAAAGTTCAAAGAAATTGTGCCTACTTTGGCTCTCCCTCCCCAATCTGTTGTGACATGTTGGGGGACTTGGCTGAATGCAGCTGTGTATTATTTCACAAACTATGCTTCCCTGCAGTGGATAGTTAAAGATCTCACAATGACATCATCCTTATTCAGATCTCTTCAGAGAAATTTAGAAAACCATAGAAGAATAGGCAAGGTTATGAAGTAGATTGTAAGACTTCCGTCACTTACTGGCTGTAAGATGATATACACACACTTATATAGCATTAACATCTAATTCAGTACTACAACTAGTCCTGAACTAGGTTTCTCTTGCATTTTCACACTGCAATCCAGATATCAAATAGCTGATATTTTTAGAACTCTGATTTTATACATATGCCACACATGCTCACACGCACACACAATTCAGTTTTCTTACTGTAAAAAATGCCCTTATTTCAAATGATTTCCTAGTTTCAAATAATATAGCCACAATGGCCAAAATTATTGATGTGCTCTTCTGTTTTCAAACAAATTCCATCCAGAAAATAATAACCAAAAATTCAATCCAGAAAATAACTTTGTGATTTTGTGTGTGCGTGCGACACTGTTTTATTCATTCTGCATCATCATCTCTTTCTAATCCCTATTCACTAATTATTAAATACAGTTCCTAGTCATCCAATACCGCTATCCTTTTAGGCTTTACATAAAGGCTGTATGATTATATAGATTATATAGATTATATATTATATAGATTATATATATATACATACATACATACATACTTACATACATACATACATACACATATATATATCTATATATATTATACAAGGCTGTATGATTATATTATATGTTTATAGAGGGACGTGGTGGCTCAGAGGTTAGGACATTGAGTTTGTCAATCGAAAGGTCAGCAGCTCAGCATTTCGAATCCCTAGTGCTGCCATGTAACGGGGTGAGCTCCTGTTACTTGTCCCAGCTTCTGCCAATCTATCAGTTTCGAAAGCACATAAAAATGAAAGTAGAAAAAATAGGGACCACCTTTGGTGGAAAGGTAACAGCGTTCCGTGCGCCTTTGGCGTTGAGTCATGCCGGCCACATGACCATGGAGACATCTTCGGACAGCGCTAGCTCTTCAGCTTTGAAACGGAGATGAGCATTGCCCACTAGAGTCGGCAACGACTAGCACATATGTGCGAGGGGAACCTTTACCTTTACCTTTTATGATTATATAATCATGAAAAAAATGGATACAGTGATGAAGGCTATAAAATGGATGAAGCTCCATATGTGGCTAGGATAGAGGATGAACTAATGAGACTTCCTTTACATTCATTTCATTGAACTTGAATCTAATTTTTTAACAGACTCCTAGCAATTCTGTTGTTCGAGATCTCTAGAGTAGTTGAGGATGCTAATCATTCCGCTTATTAAAACTTGATGGTACTTTCTAATTTAACTACAATAAGGAATAAAAAAGAAGTCATTCTAATTCAACTGCTGCCTCAGATAAAGAAATTTTATAGACGATCAAAGTTAATTCAAAACAAGCAGTACAAAATAACTGTAGGCATGATCAGTTTTACAACTCCATAAATTAATTATCCTTGAACTGTTTGGAGCTGAGATCTATACAGATAGTCCTTGACTTACTACCACAATTGAGCCCAACATTTCTGTTATTAATAGAGACATTTGTTAAGTGAGTTTTGCCCCATTTTACAACTTTTCTTGTCAGCTTACTTGTCACAGTTGTTAAGTGAATCAGTGCAGTTGATAAGTTAGTAACAGGGCTGTTAAGTGAATCTGGCTTCCCCATTGATTTTGCTTGTCAAAAGGTTACAAAAGTTATCATGTCACCTTGGGATACGGCAACTGTCATAAATATCAGTCAGTTGCCAAGCATTCTGAATTTTGATCACATGACCATGGGGATGCTGTGAAAAATAGTCATAAGGTCTTTTTTTCAGTGCTGTTGTAACTTCGAATGGTCACTAAATGAACTGTTGTAAGTCAAGGACTATCTGTAATCTACTGTATTTTGTCTGTAGGCATGTAACCTGATGGTCATCAGGTTTTCTGGCCTCCAGAATTTTAATTTATTTTTAAATTAAAGTAGCTATGCCTACTATATATGCCTTACCCAGAATGTCTTCATGGATATTGAAGGCTAAGAGACTAAACTGATCTGTTATCTAGTATTTCATTCAGAATTAGAAAAGGCAAATGACAAATTGGACAACAGAAAACATCCTTAGAGAAAAAAATAGGAAACTGTGGTGGTGCAGTCTTAATAAATAAATAATTTTGATATACTCATAAAAACTGTCTTAAATATAAGATCATACTGTACAATTAAAAATTAACATTTCAATTGGTTCCTTTTTAAAAAAGGAAATGAGAAAATAAACATAAACAAACATAAATTAGTATGTTTAGTATATATTTAAATGGAGCAGAGTTTGATTAAACTGGTGCTGAAATAGCCTTAGGAAACTGAGAATTCTATATTGTTCTCTGCTTCTGAAAATAAAGGACATTATTCATTGATACACTGTCCCAGAGTCCACTTCAATCCCAAAGGGAAGGCATATAATGGCCAATTTGCTCTAGTTGCTGCAGGGAACATGAAACATATATGAATATATTATTACCCACAGAAGAGAGGTAGTTGGTGTCATAAGTGACTTACAAGACACTTACCCCATTCTTTGGATATGCAATCCATCCAAGATCTGCCATAACTGATCTTGAATCCAATAAATTCACTAAAAGAGATTAAAAAAAAGAATGTTAATTGAGTGTAAAATGGGCACGAAATCTCCATATAACTAATAGGCATAATATATTTCATATACACATCTAAGTTTAGAAAACTTAGAACTCCGCCGCCTTCGACAGGACCTGTGTTTAATTCATAGAATCATCTATTGCAATGTCCTTCCTGTTAAAGACTACTTCAGCTTCAATCTCAACAATACAAAAGCAAACAATAGATTTAAACTTAATGTTAACTGCTTCAATCTTGATTGCAGAAAATATGACTTCTATAACAGAGTTGTTAATGCTTGGAACACACTACCTGACTCTGTGGTCTCTTCTCAAAATCCCCAAAGCTTTAACCAAAAACTGTCTACTATTGACTTCACCCCATTCCTAAGAGGTCTATAAGGGGCGTGCATAAGAGCACAAATGTGCCTACCGTTCCTGTCCTTAGGTCAGGGGCCAGGGCCCATTCCCCGAGGCCCTGGAGCCGCTGCCTGCCCCAACCGGGTCAGGGAATCCACCATTCCCCGATTCTGACCTTTCCCCGGAGCTGCCGCCTGCACTTCCTTCGCCCACTTGCTGCCCGCTCACTACCTATTTGCCCTTCGCCTTTGGTCAAGGCCCAGGGATACCTCATTCTTCTGAGAGCCCGGAGCCACCCCCTGCTTGCCGCCTGCCTCAACTGGGTTGGGGAATGCACCATTCCCCGACACCAGCCTTGTCCCGGAGCCGCCACCTGCTCTTCCACGCAGCATATATTTACTTTCTTCCAGTGGCTGGCTGCCAGGAAAGGCAAGAGTCCAAAAGTTAGAGTCCCGCTCCTTGAATATGCCGCCATTGCTGCTTTTTCCATGCACCAGCTGCACAAGCGCACACCGTTTATTTATTTATCAGCGGCAGGTTGGATGTGCGCTTGTGCAGCCGGCGCATAGAACAAGGTGGCATATTCAAGGAGAGCAACTCTGATAACTTTTGGACATTTGCCTTTCCTGGCAGCCAGTGGCTGGAGGAAAGTAAGTATATGCCGCGTGGTGAAGGAACAGCGGGCGGCAGCTCTGGGACAAGGCTGGTGTCGGGGAATGGTACATTCCCCAACCTGGTTGAGGAGGCGGCGAGCAGGGGGTGACTCTGGGGCCTCAGGGAATGTGGCGTCCCTGGGCTCCAGCCCCTGACCAAAGGCGAAGGGCGAGCAGGCAGTGAGCGGGCGGTGAGTGGGCGGCAGCTCTGGAGAAAGGCCGGAGTTGGGGAATGGTGCATTCGTGCACCCGTTGAGGCAGGTGGCGGCTCCGGGGCCTATTGGAATGGTGCATCCCTGGGCCCCAGGCCCCGGGCCCAGACCCAAGGAGAAGGGAGAACAGGTGGTGAGCGGGAGGCAAGTGAGCAGAGAGGCTGCAGCTGCAGGCATCTCTCAAAAAGGGAAAAGGCAGAATAGAAATTATTTTTTTTCCCTACAGGGTTCTGTGGGCGTGGCTTGGTGGGGGGGTTGTGACTGAGTGGGCATGGCTGTGAGTGACATTGAGTTGGCCATGCCCACTCAGTCACAGGACACACCCACCCACCAAGCCACACCCACAGAATAGGTAGCAAAAAAATTTAGATTTCACCCCTGGTGTGTGCGCGCAATATGTATATAAAACTTCTCATACCTTTAAATAGTTAAATGACTATGAAGTACTAGAACATCTAGGTGGGTAATGTCACTTATTTTAAAAGTACTTTGTCTTGGCGCTGCAGATAATACATTCCACATCAATAAAGGAGAATATTTGTAATTCAAGGTTAAAATGAGGGGTCCTTGGTGCTCTCTGATTTTATTTGTTTTTCTGCAGACATTACCCAACCTAGGTAACATCATCAATGCTAGTAAGGCATGCTATTTGCTGTCAGTTTATATTCTGGTGGCTTGCCCTATCAGTGTGGGTCGGGGTGGTCTTAGAGATACTTTGATTGGGTTGTTTACTATTGGCTCTTTGACAATTTCTTGATTGGGGTATTGTTTACTTGATTATTGGACTGAAGTTGACCTTGCAGTTAATCTATGCTGATCTGGATGCTGATTGCTGGTGGAGAGGTTCTTGGGTCTTTTTGATCCCTTTTGGGCTGGTTGATTGTCTCTTCTGCATAGTCTGTAGATGTTGTTAATGTCTATGTGTCTATTGATGGTTAATTTGTCAGAGTGTCACTCCACAACAAGCTAAAATCGAAACCAGAATCAGAACAGCCATGGTAAAAAAGTAAATTTTAGCATTTCTCTGTAACACCAACTAGCTCTTTCATAGTTAAGAATCTTAAGAACGTTCATGACACATCAGATTGAATTGGTAAACTGATAGCTAACAGGAGTTGCACAAAAAAGTGATTCAAAAATATATTCCTTTTATAACCTGTTTTAATCATGCAGGGATCATTTTGTTACAGACAACACATGAGTATGAAAGGGAGAGAATTAATCATGTATGCCTATACAGCATACATTTAGAAATAACAGTGTGTGAAACACTTACAACAGAACTGAAGTAAATTTATACAACCAAAATTAACACCACCACAAACTCAGATTTGTATCACACACCAGAATTACATCACTTCAGTAAAAATATTAGTAGGCTAAGGTATCAAATCAGAGCCTACAGAGAAAAGAAAAAGGAAATAAAACCAATAACTAGAAATAATGAATAAAGAGCAGAACAATTGAGCAATCTGAAGTTTATGCAATTTGTTGTTGTTGTTGTTGTTGTTAAGAAGGTGACCAATCATCCTCCTTTAGGGAGGACAGTCCTTCTTTTGTAAGTTCTGTCCTCTCTCAAAAAGTGTCCTTCTACATGTCCTCCTTTTTGATATTTGAAGAGTAATCTGTAAATCTCCGTATTTGATCAATGTTGATTCAATCCGTTGCATGTGATGTTATGTAATTGTATTTGACATGACAATTTATCAAGGCATCATGCAGCGTACAGTGCAATGAGACGTGATTATGAGACGCATGCGCTCCACACAGGAGAATTGTTGAGAGTGTGCCGTGCGCAAGTGGCTTTGTTTAGTTCTTACCAAAACATGACATGGCACACATGCACGCATTAGGCTCACTTCTTTCTCAGTGAATATTCAATCATACATAGGTGAGCACAATAATTCACGCTTTATTAATTCATTATCTATTTAATAATTTCAAAATATGTATAATTTTATTTACAAGTTTATTTGCTTATGTTATTGTTTCAGTTTTAATAATTAATTTTATTTATTCAGAATGAATGTGCTTGCATCGTTCATGTAGCTCTATGTTTTATTTTTAATTTTAAATTTCATTTAGGGATGGAAAATCAAAAAAGAGGAAATGCCATTTCAATGATAAATTGAATAAGGAATTTCCATTCCTCATATCAAAGAAGGATGACATTGTTTTCTGCAATATTTACAGCAGAGAATTTTGTATTGCAGTTGGGGGCAGAGCAGCTATTACAAAACACTTGACCACCAAGAGTACTCATTTAAATGATAATTAATAGGCATGTAAGCATAATTACAATATAAAATGTTATTGTTACAAATGTTTTTTATTATGCATTTATCATACTATAGTGTATTCTGAATTATTGTTGCAATGAATAAAATGTTTCGTTTATTTCCGATATTTTTTTCTTTAATTTATTTGTGTCCTTCTCATTGTAAAAAAGTTGGTCACCTTATTGTTAACATTCATAAACTCAGAGTAGAGAGGACTAAGAACTGCAAACTGTTAATGGCACCTGAAGAGAGGACAGAAAGTTAGAAGAGATTACCAAGGGAGAGTCCCATGGAAGTCAACAAACAAGAAACAAAAAATGCTTCCTGGTTCAAAGGTGAGGCAAAGCACAATAAACAACAAAAATGCCTCTCATTTCCATTCTTGCACCTTTTACCCAGAAATCTTATTCTTCTCCCTAATACTCCAAGAAGAATGTTCAAGAGCCCCATATGTTTTTAAGTTCTGAAAATCAAATGGAGATATACAAAGACTGGCATATGAAATTTAACAAAAATGGCCTATAGTCAGTGAAGCTATGGTGGCATCTGGTTTTTAAAAATGAGACACTGCCTTTGAGAATAAGGTCCATAATTTTAGGAAGACTTACAATTCCAGTTTATTTTGGGCTGACAATTTTATTCTCAATGAAAATCCTTTCGCAAAAAAATGGATTTGTTGAATATAATTATTTAAATATGATTTAAAAATTAACTTCAGTGGGAAAAGGGGCTCATCATATATTTCAAGATTCAAATTGATTCAAATTCCTAAAAGTTGTAGAATAAAAGTCCCTGGCAGACTGTGCCTTCTGCTGCCTAAGTGCTTCAATTCACATTACTTGGCTCTGTCAAGCAATGCAGCCAATTAACAAGCAGTTGTACCTTAAATAGTAATAAACTATTCCAAACTTACAGCATTTTTTCTTGCAATATAGAAGATCTCTAGTCTAAATAGAAAATGTAATTAAAAGATAAATCTGCACCTATTAAACAAGCTAAGGAAAATTATAGCACTTTCTTCCTTTTTTGTGCTAAAAGCATGTTGGACTATGGCAATCTAACAAAACCTAATATTTTCAGAGTTATGGGGATTATTTAGATGGCACAACTTTCCTTTTGTTGCATTTAAAGGAGATATTCGGGTTTTGTTTTTGTTTTTTTACAAATCAATCTTTTCAGAAGAATTATTTTATCCTCAGGACTATTGCCATTTGCACTATGTACTATATTCTTCTGAGAATATAGAGAGTTGGAAGAGACCTTGGAGGTCTTCTAGTCCAACCCCCTGCTCAAGCAGGAGATCCTCTACCATTCCAGATAAACGTCCAGGCTCTTCTTAAAAGCTTTCAGTGAGGGAGCACCCACAACTTCTGTAGGCAAGCCATTCTATTAGTTTATTGTTTTCATTATTAGGAAATTTCTCCTTAGTTGTAGGTTATTTCTCTCCTTGATTAGTTTCTACCCATTGTTTCTTGTTTCACCTTCTTGTACTTTGAAAAATAGGTTGACATCCTCTTCTTTCTGACAGCCCCTCATTATTATTATCAGTGTTAACATTATCAGTATTAGTATTATCAATATTATAATTATTATTATCAGTATAAGGAAGAGGGCTCTAAAAGTATTAGGAAATCAGCTCTAAAAAATCTAATCAGAACCATGATCAAATCACATATTTCTGCTGTGAACAAAGTGAAAGACTTATATAAAACCAGAAGCAAAGTTCAAAGACAGTTTTCAGAAGGTAAAACACAACACAATAGACTTTATACATACTGCATATGCTCATCATATAGGATTTAGTACACCAGCAAACATATTCTATGCAATTTTATTCCTTGCCAATTGTTTTTCTATTAATGTTTTCTTTTAATTATCATCACACCTTATCTTCTTATAAGATATGCTGAGCTGACTTTATAGATACCTGCTACTTTCAACGTGTAAAAAACAAGAAAAATGGTAAGGAAACCATCAGTGGCAGGAGATGGTGACGTGACAGTAGCAGGAAGAAACTGGAACTGCTTAATTCATTCTTTATATCTATCTTTAAGGAAAAAACAGACAACCTATCAAAAGCAGTACCATAGAAGATAAAATAGGAATACAAATCAAAATAGGCAACAAATGGTAAGATAATACCAATCCAATCTATATATGCGTTTAAATCAACAGGACCAGATGGATTGCATCCCAGGGTTCTGAAGGAGCTGGCAGACATAACCTCAGAACCAATGAATTATAGCTTTCAAAACTCCTGGAGCACAAGGGAACTAACTAACTTTCACAATTCAGCAGTCCTATGCTTCTCTGAAACCTGGTTAAATGAATCAATTGAAAATAGCAGCCTGAACATTCCAGGGTTTCAGATTGAATGATCAGACAGGATTCCAGAAACATCTGGTAAAAAGAAAGGAGGAGGCTTATGCCTATATATTAACAGAAACTGGTGTCAAGATTTTAAAATAATTTACAAATTCTTTGACAATAATTTAGAGACTCTAATTATCAACTGCAAACCTTACTATTCGCCTCGTGAATTTTCCTCATTTCTTCTAATTGCTGTTTATGTCCCACCACAAGCCTGTGTAAACAAGGCATTACGAACTCTAGCTGACCAAATCATGGAGGTTGAAGCCAAACACCCTGATTCACTGGCCATTGTTTTGGAAGATCTAAACAAGGCAAATTTAAGGAAAGAGCTACCAAAATACTTTCAGCATGTCAATTGTCCCACCAGAGGCAAGAATACTCTAGACCATTGCTACACAACACTAAAAGATGCTTATTTATTTATTTATTCGATTTTATCGGTCTTTACCACGTGCAGATGTAGGACACTCTGATCATTGCATGATTCACCTTGTACCTGCTTACAGGCAAAGACTTAAAGCCACAAAACCAATAATTAAATCAGTGAAGACCTGGACGGAGGAATCAAAATTAAAGCTACAGACATGTTTTGACTGCACTGATTGGAATATTTTTAAAGATACCTCTGCAGACCTGGATGAACTTAAGCAGCTACGACATTCCAAAGAGGAAGCCTACAGAAAAGGTGATAAAATGCTGTACAATCAGGCCAAAAATGCACTAACAAGGGAGATCAGAGCAGCAAAAAGAAGCTACTCTGAAAAGCTAAAGAATCAGTTTTCAGCAAATGAACCAGCAAACATGTGAAAAACTCTTAAAAATATCACCGGCTATGGCAAACCTCCTTCCCAGGCTGAAGGTAATCAACAACTGGCAGATGACCTGAATGAGTTTTACTGCAGGTTTGAAAGGAAACTACATCCACCTATCTCCACAACCCCCATCTCAGACACACCAACAACAGCCAAGCCTCCTACAACTGACCCCATTTCATTGGGTTCACAACCCTTAGTGATCACAGAAAAAGAAGTGCAGGACCTATTTCACAGACAAAAGCCAGGAAAAGCTCCAAGCCCAGACAAGATAACTCCTTCTTGCTTAAAAGTCTGTGCTGACCAATTGGCCCCCATCTTCACCCATATTTTCAATAAATCACTAGAGATGTGTTATGTTCCTTCTTGCTTCAAACGCTCTACCATCATCCCAGTGCCGAAGAAGCCCACCATCAAGGAACTGAATGACTACAGACCAGTTGCTCTAACATCTGTAGTCATGAAAACCTTTGAAAGGCTAGTGCTTTCCTACTTGAAAACCATCACGGATCCACTGTTAGACCCCTTGCAATTTGCATACCGAGCAAATAGATCAACAGATGATGCTGTTAATATGGCTCTGCACTACATCCTACAACATCTTGAGTCTCCAAAGACCTATGCAAGGGTCCTTTTTGTAGACTTTAGTTCAGCATTCAATACCATCATTCCAGACATTCTTCTAACTAAGCTAAACCAGCTACAGGTACCGGAACAGATTTGTAAGTGGATCACAAGCTTCCTAACAAACAGGAAGCAGCAGGTGAAGCTAAGCAAGATCACATCAAATACCTGTACAATTAGCACAGGGCCCCCCCAAGGCTGTGTGCTCTCCCCACTTCTTTTCTCTCTGTATACCAATGACTGCACCTCCAATGATCCATCTGTTAAGCTACTGAAGTTCGCAGATGACACAACAGTGATTGGTCTCATTCGAGACAATGACGAATCCGCATATAGACGAGAGGTCTAACGACTAGCCTTGTGGTGCAACCAAAACAATCTGGAACTGAACACACTCAAAACCGTAGAAATGGTGGTAGACTTTAGGAGAAACCCTTCCATACTTCCACCTCTCACAATACTTGACAACACAGTATCAACAGTAGAAACCTTCAAATTTCTGGGTTCTATCATATCGCAAGATCTAAAATGGACAGCTAACATCAAAAACATCATTAAAAAAGGACAACAAAGAATGTTCTTTCTGCGCCAACTCAGTAAGCTCAAACTGCCCAAGGAGCTGCTGATCCAATTCTACAGAGGAATTATTGAGTCTGTCATTTGCACCTCTATAACTGTCTGGTTCGGTTCTGCAACCCAACAAGAAAAACACAGACTTCAGAGGATAATTAGAACTGCAGAAAAAATAATTGCTACCAACCTGCCTTCCATTGAGGACCTGTATACTGCACGAATCAAGAAGAGGGCTGTGAAAATATTTACAGACCCCTCGCATCCTGGACATAAACTGTTTCAACTCCTACCCTCAAAACGACGCTATAGAGCACTGCACACCAGAACAACTAGACACAAGAACAGTTTTTTCCCAAAGGCCATCACTCTGCTAAACAAATAATTCCATCAACACTGTCAAACTATTTACTGAATCTGCACTACTATTAATCTTCTCATAGTTCCCATCACCAATCTCTTTCCATTTATGACTCTATGACTATAACTTGTTGCTGGCAATCCTTATGATTTATATTAATATATTGACCATCAATTGTGTTGTAAATGTTGTACCTTGATGAACGTATCTTTTCTTTTATGTACACTGAGAGCATATGCACCAAGACAAATTCCTTGTGTGTCCAATCACACTTGGCCAATAAAAATTCTATTCTATTCTATTCTATTCTAACGAAGAACTGGAGAAGAGCTGATGTGATTTCAATCTTCAAAAAAAGGGGGTGAAATGTGTTAAATGGACCCCAGGAAACAACAAATCAATCAGCCTGACATCAATACTTGGGAAGATCCTGGAAAAGATAATCAAGCAACAGATCTGCGAATATCCAGAAACAACAAAGTTTTGTTATTAGTTACAAAGTCGAGTCCAACCCATCGCAACGCCATGGACAACTTTCCTCCAGTACTTCCTGTCCTCTATCATCCATCGGACACCATTTAAGCTCATGCTGACTACTTCAGTGACTCCATCCAGCCACCTCATTCTCTGCTGTCCCATTCTTTGTTTGCCCTCAATCGTTCCCAGCATTAGGCTCTTCTCCAGTGAGTCCTTCCTTCTCATCAAGTGGCCAAAGTATTTCAGTTTCATCTTCAGGATCTGGCTTTCTAAGCAGCAGTCAGAGTTGATCTCCTTTGGACTGACTGGTTTGATCGCCTTGCAGTCCAAGGGACTTGCAGAAGTCTTCTCCAGCACCATAGGCCTCAATTCTTTGCCGCTCAGCTTTCCTTATGGTCCAACTTTCACAAACATACATTGTAACTGGGAAAACCATAACCTTGACTATACACACTTATGTTGGCAGAGTAATGTTTCTTTTTTTAGTATGCTTTCTAGATTTGCCATAACTTTCCTCCCAGGAGCAAGTGTCTTTTAGTTTCTTGGCTGTAGTCAAGAAATCACAGTGATCTTGGAGCCAGGAAAATAAAATCTGTCATTACCTCCATTTCTTCCCCATCTATTTGCCAGGAATTGAGAGGACCGAATGCCATGATCTTAGTTTTCTTAATGTTGAGTTTCAAGCCAACTTTTGCACTCTCCTCCTTTACCCGCATCAGAAGTCTCTTTAGTTTCTCTTTATCACTTTCTGCCATTAGAGTGGCATCATCTGCATATCTGAGATTGTTGATATTTCTCCTGGCAATCTTAATTCCAATTTGTGATTCTTCTAGCCCGCCTTTTTCATGATGTACTCTGCATATAAGTTAAATAGACAGGGTGACAGTATACAGCCTTGCCAAACTCCTTTCTCAATTTTGAACCAATCAGTGGTTCCATTTCCAGTTCTCAATGTTGCTTCTTGATCCACATATAGATTTCTCAAGAGACAAGTAAAATGGTCTGGCACTCCCATCTCTTTGAGAATTTGCCACAATTTGTTGTGATCCACACAGTCAAAGGCTTTATCATAGGGAACTCCCTAGCTTTCTCCATGATCCAGCATTTGTTGGCAATTTGACTCTAGTTCCTCTGCCTCTTCGAAATCTTGCCTGCATTTCTGATAGTTATCGGTCCATATACTGCTGGAGCCTAGCTTGTAGGATTTTGAGCATAACTTTGCTAGCATGTGAAATGAGTGCAATGGTGCTGAAATTTGAGCATTCTTTGACCTTGACCTTCTTTGGAATTGGAATGTAAACTGACCTTTTTCAAGCCTGTGGCCAGTGTTGAGTTTTCCAAATTTCCTGGCATATTGAGTGTAGCACTTTTACTGCATCATCTTTTAAGATTTTGAATAGCTCAGCTGGAATACTGTCACCTCCACTAGCTTTGTTGTTGCTCAGACTTCCTAAGGCCCATTTGAATTCGCATTCCAGGATGTCTCGCTTGAGGTAATGTTTATCAGGGATGTTAAGCTTGTTCTTGTATAGTTCTTCTGTGTAATTTTGCCACCTCTTCTTAATCTCTTCTGCCTTTGTTAGGTCGCTGCCATTTTGGTCCTTTATCATGCCCATCTTTGCATAAAATGTTACCTTCATATCTCCAATTTTCTTGAAGAGATCTCTGGTCCTCCCTATTCTATTGTTTTTTTTCTATTTCTTTCCACTGTTCATTTAAGAAGGCATTCTTATCTCTTCTAGCTATTCTCAGGAGTTCTGCATTCAACCAGATTTATCTTTCTCTTTCTCCCTTGTCTTTTGCTTCCCTTCTTTCCTCAGCTACTTATAAGACTTCCTCAGACAGCCATTTTGCTTTCTTGCATTTTTTTTTGTTTTGGATGGTTTTAATTGCTACCTCTTGTACAATGTTGCGAACCTCCATCCATAGTTCTTCAGGCACTCTGTCTATCAGATCTAATTCCTTAAATATATTTGTCACCTCTACTGTATATTTATCAGGGATATAATTTAATTGATACCTGAATGGCCTAGTGCTTTTCCCTACTTTCTTCAATTTAAGCCTAAATTTTGCCACGAAAAGCTCATGATCGAGTCACAGACAGCTCCTGGTCTTGTTTTTATTAGCTTAGAAGCTATATACAGCTTCTCTATATAGAGCTTCTCCATCTTTAGCTGCAGAACACATAGTCAATCTGATTTCTGTGTTGACTATCTGGTGATGTCCATGTCTAGAGTCATCTCTTGGATTGTTGGAAAAGAGTGTTTGCTATGACCATCGTATTCTTTTGACAAAATTCTTCCAGCCTATGCCCTGCCTCATTTTGTACTCCAAGACAAAACTTGTCTCTTATTCCAGTTATCTCTTGACTTCCTACTTTAGTATTCCAATACCCAATGATGATAAGGACATCAGTTTTTGGTGTTAATTCTAGAAGGTGTTGTAGGCCTTCATAGAACCGGTCAACTTCATCCTCTTCAGCATCAATGGTTGGGGCATAGACTTGGACTATTGTGATGTTGAATGGTTTGCCTTGGATTTGAACTATCATCATTATGTCATTTTGGGGATTGTATATTAGTACTACTTTTCCTACTCTTTTATTGATCATGAAGGCTACTCCAAGAATCCCTTCTTCTGAGGGATTCTTGCCCGCAGTGGTATACTTGATGGTCATTTGAATTAAATTCAACCATTACTGTCCATTTTAGCTCGCTGATTCCCAAGATGTTGATGTTTAGTCTTGTCATCTCTTGTTTGACCATGTCCAGCTTGCCTTGATTCATGGATCTTACATTCCAGGTTCCTATGGGGTATAGATCTTTACAGCATCAGACTTTCCTTTCCCCACTAGATACATCCACAGATAAGCATCCTTTCAGTTTTGACCTAGTCGCTTCACTCTTTCTGGCGCTATTAGTACTAGCTCTCTGCTCTCTCCCAGTAGCATATTGGACAGCATACTGGACTTGAGGGGCTCATCTTCCAGCGTCATATCTTTTTGTCTTTTGATACTGCCCATGAGGTTTACATGGCAAAGATACTGGAGTGGGTTGCCATTTCCTTGCCCAGTGAGTCATGTTTTGTCTGAGCTCTCTGCTATGACCTGTCCATCTTGGGTGGTCCTGCATGACAGAGCTCATAGCTTCATTGCACTGCGCAAGCCTCTTCGCCACAACAAGGCAGTGATACATGAAAGGGACTAGAAGCCAATCTGGGTTTCTCAATAACAGATTATGTCAAATAAACCTTATTTCCTTCTTTGACAAAGTAACTACATTAATGGACCAGCAAAATGTGTGGACATATTATACTTGGACTTCAGTAAGGCATTTGACAAAGTAGACCATAGCATACTTTTTGGGCAGGTAGAAAAATGTGGCATAGACAGCACCAGCACCAGATGGATTTGTAACTGGCTGACCAACTGTATTCAACATTTAGTCCTCAATGGACATACATCCACATGCAGTGGGAAACAACAAGATTCTGTCTTAGGCCCAATACTCTTTAACATCTTCATAAATGAAGAGACAGAAGGCAAACTCACCAAATTTGCAGACAATACTAAGCTGGGAGAAATAACCAACAGAAGAATCTTGACAGACTTGAACACTGGGCTGTATTCAATAAAATGCAATTCTACTGAGTGAGAAAAGTAAATGCACAGGTAAAGAATATGGGGTACCTGGCTCAACAGCTGTAACTGTGAGAGCGATCTAGGAATCCCACCAGACAATCACTTAAACCAGCTACCAAAAATCAGATGCAGTCTTAGGAATAATATTAAGGTCATGTATTGCTTCATAATGCACTGGTAAGACCACACTTGGAATATAGAACTGCAACAAGTTTTGTCACCATGATTTTAAAAAAAATGTTGAGTTCCTAGAAAGAGTGCAAAAAAGAGCAGCAATGATAATTAGGAGACTAGAGGCTAAACTGTACTATGAACATCTGTGAGATTATTTACTCTAATAAAAAGAGGACTAGGGGTGACATAATAGCAGTCATCCAATATTTGAAGGGGCTGTGACAGAGTGGAGGGTATCAACCTATTCTCCAAAGCATCTGAGTGAAAGGCAAGGAGTAACAAATGAACTGTGGTGGTGCAGTGGTTAGAGTGCAGTACTGCAGGCTACTTCTGCTGCAATTTGGCAGTTCAAAATCTCACCAGGCTCAAGGTCGACTCAGCCTTCCATCCTTCTCAGGTGAGTAAAATGAGGAGCCAAAATGTTGGGGGCAATATGCTGACTCTGTAAAAAGCTTACAGTAAAGCACTGTAAAGCAGTATTTAAGTCTAACTGCTATTGGTATTGCTATTAATGAAGAAAGTGCCAACCTAGAACTAAGGAGAAACTTCTTGTCACTGAGAACAAAGAATCATCTTAAAGTCTGTAGAGATTCTCAATCATCCAGGTCATGGTTGTCTCAAAGGTGCTTTTTCAGGAGGCAACTGGACTTTGTTTTTTCTTTTGAAGACGATTTGCTTCTCATCCAAGCTTCTTCAGCTCTGACAGGATAGTAGGAAATGGAAGGATTTATATTCCATGCAGACAGCTGGTAATCTGCATCATTTTAGAGGGTCATTGAAGCACTTGGAGGTTTATCTGTGTCCCCAGGGTCACCTGTGTAATGCTCCTGGTTCCTATAGTCTGCAATTTTTCCTCTGGAAATCCATTCCTACTCCCACATCATTCAAAGGGTATTCATCCCAAATTGTATAGCTAAAAGTCTGTAGAGATTCACAGTCATCCAGGTTATGGTTGTCTCAAAGGTGCTTTTTCAGGAGGCAACTGGGTTTTCTTGTTTTTCTTTTGAAGATGTTTCACTTCTCATCTCATCTCATCTCATTCTCATTTTTTTTTAAAATTTAAATGATGTACTTTGAATAGTCTTCCACATTGTTGTATAACTAATCCAAGCATATCTGAAGAAATTAATATAATTAAATAGAATGTTTTACAGCACAAAATTGCCTCACATCCATTAATTAAAATATCAAAAAGTAAAAGATTTAATTTAGCAACATGACTAAATTGTATGTTTTTTAAAAAAAACGTGGAACACTGCATTTCTACAACTTTTAAAAACTTTTATTCTTTCTTACACTTATCCAATAGAATCAGTCCTTGAGACAGAATGTTAGTCATACAGAAGCCTCTTTATGATATTCTTTTTATAACCATACTCCAAATTGTATGTTTTCTCTGCACTTAATTGAAGCATGACCGATGTTTTATTCAAAGCAAATAGCTTAGTCCTTCCATAATTCAATGCAAAATAATGGATATTGTGAACTACTTACATCCAAATTTAACCTTTACAGCTTACAAACCACAGTCCATATGGGAATAAAATTTCACTCTGATTTCAAAATACTAAGGAGTTCTAAGCAGACATATTGCTATCAAGTCTAAATACCAGCATTTGTACTAAAAATGTTTGACATACTGATCAGAGCAAGTATCTCTAAAATGAAAAATTTGTAGATAAATACCAATACTTCCTGAGGGGGGAGGGGGTTACATCCCAAGAAAAGACTGGAAATTGCAAATCTGCCTGGGGCTCACCTAATGCATTATTTCTTCCAGAATTAATCCAAGGGAGGAAAAAAAGAAAATTGTCATGTGTGTTCAGGTTAAGACATGTTAAGAAAGCCATCTAATTATTTGCCGTAATTCTCATACTTAGTAGTATAGCAAACAATATAGCCACTCAAATACTTTTTAAATTACTACTTTAATGCATTGATAATGAAAATAACCATGCATTTGGGACTGACTTCTACATATTGGTTAATAATAAAAGAAATGACTTAACGACGGTTTTGTCTCAATATAGATATAAAAAGGAGCAGTTAAGATCTCTATATAAACATATCAAAGTACTAAATAAATAAAAATAAAGAGCTACGAGTGATAATTTTTTAGGGTTCTCCAACCCTAACTCTCCTGAGAAACTTTAAGAAGAAAATTAATATAAATTTTTGTTGAGGAAAATATTTCTTTTAGGCCTAAGCACAAAGTATAAATGTTTACTCTTGATATGAAGTTTTTCAGGAAATGTAAGTAGTTTGCCTTTTGTAAATATGCCAATAAAGGAAACTTGCCCCTTCTTTTTCCAGAAGAATCTAGGGGAAGAATGGAGGCGTTATTTCTGTTCCATATGCTAGTTCCTCCTTACTGCTGATCCTAATTTCAAAATTTTATTAAAAAAGAATTTCTTTCTATTAAAAAGCAATTTTAGAAAAGCAAATGAGGAACAAGTTAATATACTCTACCCAAGGATAACTAGAATATACCACCTCTGGATCCTTTCCTTTATCTACTTTCCTAGATAATTTTGGAGAGCAAATGAGAATTGGCTTCTCTGTCTTTGAAGGAAATGAAAGAAAATTGCAACTGCATGCTGCGCACAAACAGCAACATGAGCACCTAGTACACTTCTACAGCAACCTTCATATTTCATATGAATGCACATATACACCAAAATGCACATGAAACATCTACCGTGTTTCCCCGAAAAAAGGCCCTGTCTTATATTTTTTTTGTCACCAAAAAAGGCACCAGGTCTTATTTTCGGGGGATGTCATCCACTGACTAACCTCACTTGTGCGCATCACCCCCGGCCTCCTTTTCGCTGTCAGAGGCCTTCAAGAACTTTTTCTACGGCCGGCAAGGCTTTCCTGAAGGCCTCTGCAGCCGATAACAGAGCTCCAGATTGATCTGGAGCTTTGTCATCAGCTACAGAGGCCTTCAGAAAAGCCTTGCCGGCCTTGCCAGCTGCAGAAGAAATGGGCCAGCGAGGCAGGTGTCGGGGTGTGCGAGGCCTGGCTACAACTGTCCAAAGGAAAGTAGTAGAGCAGCTCCACTCCCCACCCCCATCCGAGCTTCATTTTTACCCATTCACTGTGGAGTGGGCAAGATCTTAATTAGGGCTTATTTTGGGGGTAGGGCTTATATTGGGCACACGTGTAAAAATTAAGCTAGGACTTATTTTCAGAGTAGGTCGTATTTTCAGCGAAACAGGGTATAATTGTCACAAATCCATAGCCAAGAGGCAAAACTCCAGTATTGCCCAAAAAATCAAACTACCCACATCAGACCACTTAGTGGGTAATGGTCCAAGATATCTAAGCCCATTCCTCATTACAAGAAAAACTTTTCTCATCTCATAAATCTTTATTTTGTTTCATAGATATTACTTAGTTCCCAGTATTCTTCCCTATTGTGTAAAGTAATTCTGCAAAGCCATAAATTAAACCATTCCTGAAATCAAGTGACAGTCCTACTGAACTGGAAGTTAAAATATCTAAGGCAGACAACTGTCTTTAAGAAATAAGAACAGACTGATATGAAACATATATTTTATTAATTGATGACATAAAAGATTTAAAAATACTAAAATGAACCTACTTAAAAGCTAGGGAAAACCAGGTATTGGAAGAAGCATGACATAAATCGCTTTGATATCCAATGGCCCATTAAAATAAAATGTTTATGTAAATAAATGCACTTGAAGTTTTCTCTCCACATCTGTTCTTACATATTCTCTCCTTCTTAAGCAACAGTATTAGTACAATTCTTGGTTTAGAAGAGAAAAATCAGATTGTGGAATAAAATCTATTCTGACATAGCAAGGAAATAAATTTGAGTGCTATATAACTTGATATCACTTTCTTGATATCCACCTAGCTCTAGCTAGCAGGCAGCCTTCTAGACACCATGAAGCCAATACTCCACTTTAGTGTGAACTCAGTTGTTTTACATAGGCTCAAATCAACATACAACACAGATGCAGGAAAGATGTAGATATGGAAGAATCTGATAAGCATTATTCAAAAAGCATTGCTTAGACAGGCGATGGTGAATCTATGACATGTGTGTCAGAGGTGATATGACATTCCCAACATCCATCAACTATTCTCCAAAGCATGCTTCATTGAACCTCCAAAATTTGAGCAAGAACAGGGTGTGCTTTTGTGTGATTTTTGGAGGGTGTGTGAGAAGGCAGTATGTTCCTGCAGTGTCTCCAGACTCTCTGGAAGTCTTACAGGAATAGAGCATGTTTTTATACAGTTTTGATAGGTTCGCAAGAACCGGTAGTAAAACTGGTAGGAGGCTCCACCCACCGACCCTTACATCATCAGGAAGTTTCTGCGCATGCACAGAAGCGCGCACAGTCCCATTGCGAACTGGTAGTAAAGGTAAGTAGAACCCACCCCTGGCCCTAACTGAAACTCCACTTCTCTCCCCATCAATTTAGTCAACACAGGCCTTTTCCATTGCTCATTTGAAGCAAAGATGGTTTGTTTGTTTGTTTATTCATGTCAGAAGCAGCACAATTAAAGGCATGCAGTATGACATAAAATTTAAAATAAAGATTAAAATATGTACCAATTAAATAGATATTGCCTGGAAACTAGCATCATAAGGGGCGCGCATAAGAGCACCAGCATGCCTACCGTTCCTGTTCCCTTTGGTTGTATCCAATTCGTATGGTTATTTCATGCTTATACTTATATATATTGTTGTGTTTGACAAAATCAATCAATCAATCAATCAAATAAAAATCATTGTGTTCTGTTGCACTCCTATGAGGTCCTCAAATGTACACTGATGAGGACATGAAGAGCAAGTATATATGTCTGTGGTTTTCTGCATGACACCAAAATTACAAATGGCAAAAGCCACGAAATAGCCCCATTTGTTTGGAGTGTCTCTGGATCTTGTTGTACCATGCAGTTTTCATACTTCCTGGCTTTCGCAAGACCCAGGTGCTAGTTCCTCTGTACAATGTACACTGTACAAACATCCAGTGTTGGTCCTTTGTAACTTTCCACAGGTCCATTCTGCTTTCAGATTTTTCAAAGTTATCCACTGGCCTTAGGAAGCTTTTCCTGCATTTTAATCTCTGATGAGCTGATTGTAGTTCATACGGAGGACGTTCACTAGATATAAATTATTTAAGACTCTCTCTGTATGCTGCTGCTTCTCCTGGAAAAGCAGGCAGGGCAGTGCTAGCTAGATGGTAGACCTTATCTAGCGTGGTAGGTTTTAGGCATCTGGTAATAATTCTACTAGCTTCATTTACAGCAGGAGTCTCCAACCTCTGGTCTGTGGACCGGCATCAGTCTATAACATGCCAAAAACCAAGCCAAGCAAATAAGTGAAGCCCCATCTGCAGGATGCAGACAGCACACAAAGCCACACCCTCTCCGGTCCACAGAAAAACCTCTCTCCATTGAACCAGTCCCTGGCACCCAAAACATTGGGGGCCACTGATTTAGAACAAAATCTACTTTCTCAGTAAGTGTTTACTTATACCAGATTGGGCAGGTATGCACTATACAGCAAAGAGTTAAGAGCTGTTGTCTTAAGGACCTTTGATTTGACAAGGATCCTTAAGAGTTTATTAATTTCCCGAGGATGTTAATTCATGGACTGACCTTCAGTTTAGTGTTGGTAGAGTGCTACTTATATGTTAGTCCTATCTAAAATGACCCCTTAAATATTTAGGGTTGCAGTAATAGTCCAATAATGTCCCTTTCCATACAATATGCAGCTTCCAAGCAATCTGCTTATTGCAAAGATGGAAGGCCTGAGTTGTTGCTGGATTTAGTAGAATTATGGCATTAGAAATGGTAATAAAGAGTATCAAAAATAAAATATAGTAAAATTTTCCAGAGCTTTTTAATAAATATTAGTAGTTTGCACAACGAAATAACGTCACCAAAAATCCATTACCTATCATTTGTAAAAGTCATCTTTGATTCTCTTTTGTTTAATATATGAATTTTAGTGAAATATTCATTTCACTATTTCACGTTTATATCAACCATTTATATCACGTTTATATCACCCGGGTCTATCAGGTGAACTAAAAACAAATTTCTCATTGGAAACACCAATAGTGAAGCTGAAGTTTAGCTTGGTATGCATTACAAGAAGGAGGAAAAAAAACAATGGAGAAAACCCTGTTATTTGAGGATGGGGGGAATGAAAGTAACAGAAAACAGGTTTAGAATGGCTTTTGAATATTTGAATCTCATTGGAAAGCTTTGGGAGGGCTCAAAGAAACCATGCCTACAAAGTAACTTAACATTATTTCTGAATTAGAAGTGTTCTGCAAGGGAAAGGGGACAGGTCCTAAAGGAAGCATAGAATGAAAGGGGCAACAATAGAAAGAGGTAAACTTTGGAAGCTGTCAATTCTGCCAAAGCAGATATTACAAGCTACTGGCTAAAGTGTTCAAATGTGGTTATCAGTTTATTACTCAGGTTTATACATTGCTTCAATCATTACTGATTCAAAGTATCATACCCTTCATTTTAGTAACCAGCTTAAAAAAATTCAATAGCAAAACATAATAACAGAAGCCAAATCACATAATGCTGAGGAATAATCACACCAAAATTGTACAAACCAACACTTCCACTGTTCTTAACTTTTCACTTTGTAGAAATTTTATCAGTTTTTTGTTCAGCTAGAGATTTACTAAAACATATAATTCATTGAAACATGCAAGTTCAGTATCTGATTTATCAAAACATACCTTGGTCCTAAACTTTTGCATGGAACTGCATTAGTAGCATTAACAGAGGATCTAAAGTCATGCCAGCAAAAAATAATAGGCTGAAGTACGATCATAAGGAATGATAGCCTGCCACCAACTGGATCTTCTGACTTTTATATATATTGTCCACTACCCTTCACCATACCCTTGCCTTATGTATCTGGTGATTGTTTGACCTAGGCTGTTTGAAATACACTTTGCAGCTTTCATTTTATGAAGTGTTACAAGATCCAATTCTGAGTAGCTCATGAGCAAATATCAGGTCAGACCATTACCAAAACAAGAAACAGTGGAAACATTATTCCCACCAATTAAAGCGACTGCCAGCCTGTACACTCCAGTGATGGGAAAGAGAGAGGTACTAGAAGTATCTGTTTAGAAGTTGTTTCCTTTATAGTCAAAATACTCTTGTGTACACACCATGCATAAACCCCATCATTCACCCAAGGAAAATTAAAAAAGGAATAGTTAAAATTCCATAGCACTTTGTGGAAAACTATACATGCCCATGGCACCAACTAAACATTTAGGGGTTAAATTTAAGAACAGTGGCTTGGCACAGTTTTCTTAATTTATGTTTTCAGCAGAGAAGGGCTGAAGTTTCTGCTCTCCCTGACAATACCCACACATAGACCAAATTCATTCTATACAAGTAGGGGCCCTTTTGCCTATATCACACAGCTGAAGTGACTTCCCTTTATCACTAGTCACATCACTCTCCCCTAAATGTAGCTCTGCTGGGGAGATATTTACTGGCTGGTTAGCTAAAATTACTCCAGCTGAACCAAAGGGTCTGGGAAATGAGGTCATCCAGAATTATAGAATGCTATGCATCAGTGGAGAAGAAGGTTGGTTACTGAGTATGTGATGGAAGTAAGCCTTCCACAAGAATAATTGGATACTCTGCAGATGGTTTCTATCTTGAAAATAAATGAAACATTCAAAGATACACTGTATTATATCTGTATTCAAAAATTGCAAAAAATGCTATATATTTTGCATGGTTAATAACAGTAATGATTTGAGTATGCTTAGAGAAAAGTATTCATTTTACACATCTGTGAGGGCAACAGCTTAATACCCTGTTAATTTTTAATTCCTGACAAGTTCCAAGGTTACAACACTATCCCTTTGTGGATAGCTAAATATAATTTAACAAGATGCCCTTGCCCTCAGGAGATGGGTTTTCCTATAACATATGGAAAATGATGAATGCTTCATCTATGTAATGGAAAATATGGTTCACCTTTTTACAACTTATCACTTCCTTCATGTGTCTCTTGAGAAATCTTAAATGAAGCTTTGCCTCATGGGAAGATGAAAAAATACACTTTGTCACAAAGTTATAAAATGACTTTACAAAATTAAGTTCACCTCAGAGTAATTTAAAATTCCTAAAACAATGGCTATTTTAACTTAGGCAAGATTTGCTGAATGAGGAGTAATGACATGGAGTAATAGTAAATTTCCTTTTCAGACATGATGACAAATTATTTTCCTTTTAACCTAGCATCAATTTTATGAAAGGTGACACATTCTACAATTAAGAATAAAGAACTTTACTTTAGCTACTTCATTTATCATGTCGAATGTCAGATTATCTTAGTGAAATTTCATTTACAAATATCTACTTATATATCGAGTTACTTTGTCATCAACACAATGTATTACACATCACCAATAATTATATGTGCAAAAAATTGTCTTTCTTTAATTTCTTAAGTTATACGTATGTCTAAGAATTAAATACTAAGTTTGTTATAATTACTATAACAATAATTTAGAATGGTCACTTAAAAATAATTTCTATATGCCACATTGTGGCATTTAGACATTTTCATTAGAATTATAAACTGTAGTTAGTCTAACGATTGGAAACATAATCTGGAACATTTTAAGATATTCATAAAATCTTATTTTAAAAATGCAAAGATATCAGCAAAGAAAATTCTTAGGCAAGGTCCCATGAGTTTTGGTTGCTATTAAAAGTTATGTAAACCTATACCATCATATACATAAAACATGTCTTCTTACAGTTGTGCTGAGCACACAACTGTAAGCAGGGGCTTGACATCACCTGAAGATTTCTAGTGAAGATGTAACCTATATTGCTCATGTGGTAATGTTCTACTGTTAGTAACTATGCACTGAAGAACTATGCACTGAAAAACTATTTCTCTGATAGAAATAGGGAGCCTTCTTATTCACCTGACACTATTTGTAATTCAGTGTGTTTGCATTCTAAAGAGATATAAAATTCAAGGTAGTAGACAAATTCAAGAAACAGAAAATGCTGTATTATACTAAACCAGGCCATTGAATCATCTACTTTATGTCTTTCTATACTGCCAAGTTACGCCTCTCCAGAATTTTAGACTAAAATTGGAAATTGTTTGCATATCAAGAATGAACAAAGGAACAGTTTATTCCTTTTAATAATAAATACAAACAAACAAAGACTAAGATTCAAATACCAGTATATAACAACAACAACAACAACAAAATTAGCATATGCCAACACCGCACAGTAAAAAATCATAACCAAAACTCAACCTGTACATGAAGGTATGACATAACAAGTTATCATTCTTCCCTGAGAACTTAAGAGAAAGTACACCATTCAAACAATAAAAAGTTTGCAAGTATAGGTAAACTTCCTGTTAAATCAGTCTTGTACTACAACATTTACATTTAAATAAAATATGGTTAGGAAACATGAGAACCCTGTTACTCATTTTCAACTAGACCAATTCTGAAAACTCGTTTAGAATTTTACTTTGGCTGCTGATTTAATCATTTTCTAAGGAACAGGAAGGATGAAATAAACCAATCACTTCATTCAGAAAAAGATCTATCTTCTCTTGGATATAACATTTGTGTTATAAATCTAAGTACTGTAAAATTTTATAGGCCTTTGAGAAGAAAAAGCTAGCATTCTTTAGCTTTGTGCTAAAGAATAGAGATTTGTGCTAAATAAACATTACAATTTAAAAATGCAAATCCACACATATTACACAAAATTTGTAATTTGTGTAGATATTACACAGAAGCATTTTTATACCTTTATCACTTTCCTATTTTAGGACAAAATGCTAAGAAGGCAACTCCCTCCAATCAAGGGGGTACAAATAGATTTCATTTAGATCCAACTGGAGCCCTTTAAAAAAGACACACCTTTCACAAAAAAAGTTTGTAAAAGCAATTAATATACTTTTCAGTTCTGCATAAACTATAACTACATTCTGAAAACCTACACTATTGGCAACTGTTAAACACCCAAAAGAAAAAGAGCACCACTAACTTTTATTTGGATGACTGAGATCTGACTGTCTGCAGAGTGAATCACTTCACTCATAGGGTGAGTCAGAACTATACAATCATAACAGGCCAAGCTATCCTGCTGTGCAAAGTGCTAATCAAATAATGCTTGTTTACAAATAAACTTCCAAATAGTACAAGTGGCCATTGGTAAATTAACTAAAGCATCTAAATTTCATTTATGCCTTACAAAACCAAGAATCCCAAAATAGCAAGGAACCAAAAACTATGTATCAAATTAATTCATCAGGTATTTCTCAACTTTCTCTTTCCTCTTCCAAATTTTACTATGGCATTCTAAAACAATGGTCTGCTCAATTCCATGAAATCAATCATTCCTGCAGCCTGAATACTGTATTGACTTTGTAGGATGTGACCTGAATTACTGTAATTTTGCCTCACTAATTAAATCTTAAAATGGTGTAAATGAAAGGCCCAGCAAATCAGAGTGTTTCTCAGTGACAAAACACTGTCACAATGAACATACAGAATTTTCAGCTTATAATACATTAGTTGTGAAACTATGACTAAAACAAAACATTTTAAAAAGGAATTGCTGATAAAAATATTTCCCCAAGGAAAAAGAATTAAACTTTCCATCCAAGCAGAAAAAGATGTTTAAGACTCTTTTCTAGACCCAAGAACATGCTGTAAGGGCAGGTGAGTTTTTGATAATATAACATATAATTACAGTGTTTGGGACTAGGCTTAGTAGCTATTATTTCTACAATTGATATCACACTTTTTGTCCAGCAATTCCAGAACGCTTAGATAGCAATATCCCTTCACTTTTTTCCTGAACTAACCATGCAACACATGGTGGGCTAAAAAAAGAATAACTGACCACATTCACACAGAGTGTTCATGGCCAGGGATGAACCAGAACTTCCCAATATCTTAAATATTACACAAATTGGTACTCACTATGGCCAAAAAAGTATTGCTTTTCAAAGAAATGTCCTTATAAACAACCATTGCTGCCTATGTAGAACTTTGGTTAATAAAATATCATAAAGATTTGACCTAATTTTTTGGCAAAACTTTCATTTGAAATAATGGAAATCAGGATAAAACATAATTCATTCTAATTGTTTTTAATTTATTTGAATAGGACAATCCATTTCACTATCCCAGGGAATTTTTCCATATTTAAATACTGGAATACTGAACAGTCCTAAAATAAAGTAAGTGTGGATTAAGAGTCTCTGCCCTGAAAAATTTATTCTGAAGTATTTCAGATAAATGCAAATTTTCTCAACAGTTAAAATGGTAGTACTCAAACATAGAAATAATTTTGATTATATGAATTAATATGGACCCTGAAGTTCAGTGTAATAATTTGGAATCTATTTTGATTTTATTAGGAAGACGCTTGTTTTGTTGTTTTTGGGACCCAAATGTTTCTCACTGCTCTGGAATGCTATACAGATTAGGGTTAGGGTTATAGAATGTTATAGCTAGCAGTAATACTCCCCTTTTCACTGTTTGCACAAAACATCATGGTAGAAAAGGCAGTCTGAGAGAACAAAAGAACTTACCTTCAAATCAGAATGGCATGTATGGTCAAAACACTTTAGTTGCCTAGACCAATCACATTAAAGCAATCTGATGGAGTGATATGAAAAACCAAGATTCTTAATTTTACCACTTATTATCATTACCCTAAACAGAGCAATTCTGTGATAAGCTTTTCTAAGTTACTTAGCCTAGTGATTCCTGTATTTCTAAGAAAGCAATCACGCTCACAATAATAGACATGAAATTGTTATGAACACCCTATCCTTTTGCACAACTTCCTTTCAATCTATTTATGTAGAACGCAAAGATGTTTCTTGTAATGCTGTAGAACTGACTGTATTGTATTCCCAATCTCAAAATTACTTATGATTTTTAAATTATGCAAAACCCAGAAGAATACAACTCTTGCTGTTTCCAAAATGAGTAAAGCTTTTGATGAGGCCCCCAACCAAACTGGGCAGCCTTTGAACATGCCTGTCACAAGTCATTAACAATTCAAGTAATTCTGAAATATTAAAAAGATAACATCTTTCTTTTAAGTTCTGCTAGTCAACATATGTTCATTATTCTTCCCAACAATAAACCAACAAAAAAGCTATGATATCAATTAGATTGTAGCCAGCACTGACAGACAAGAGAATAACACTGACACATCCAGAATAACTTCTTGTTTGCTAGCAAATCTTAAAAATAAAAGTGCTTAAGAATGATGTAACCTGAAAGGCAGCCCGACAGGATCAGAATGAAAAAAAAGTACCTGGACATGGAGGAACATCAATATGCAAACTATGGGCTTACAATCCTTCAGTTTTCGTATCATTGTTTTCTATTAGTATAGATATTACTTATCAGATTTACCGGTATATCCTCCCTTTCCATCCAAAAATGGTTTTTCAAACTGGCCAGTATTACAACAACAAAAATAAAATAAAATATAAATGCAAACTATTAAAATTAGCTAAACCTACATAAAATAATAAATCTACCTAGCATAGTAAAAAGTTAAGCTGTAGCTGTACTATAGTGCTATTTTTCCTATTGGATATTGAATATTTTATGGAGACAGAAAAAGGCAAATCAATTATTAGAAAAAATATTAACACTATACTTTTCTTGAGTGGCAACAATAAGGGGTTACTATACAACACAACATGGTGTAATGGTGCTACAGTTTTCCTCCAAAACATGGTTTGTGAGAGCTGTATATGAAGCTGTCAGTACTTTGGAGATGTTTTACAAAAAGAATTGGCAAAATATAAACATGTCATAATTTCATCAAGATATACAGACCACAAACCAATTTTTGGTTTTCATTAATTTATTTTATCTTGAATTCAGCTGATCACAGGTGGAAAGAAGGCTTGGTCTTGACAATTTAGTTAAAAAAAAGGTTTCTGATTCCAAATCACATTAAAAACTAACATTGCAGAATAACCAAAGACTTGAAAATTGTTGGAAAGGGATTTTTTTAGAATGCTCAGGCCAAAAAAGCGTCACTATTTTCAGCCACTTGATTTCTAATTGTTGCTTCAAATACAGAATTTTCAATATGATTTATCTAGAACATTTGCTTGGCAAAAGAAACATGCATGAATTGTGTGGGATAATCCAGATGCTTTAGGAAACTCAGAGGTACCTGGAAATTTAGGATTGTTAATGCTGAAGAGAAACCAACAATCCAATGTTATAAGGAATTAAAAATAAAATGAAAGCTAGCCTTAGTGATATACCCAAATGAATTGTGGAATGACGAATTCAAAGGTACAACTTTGAAGAACCAATGCAACTGTTAATAATTTAAGATATACTTAAAAGTGAAATTATCAGAAAATGTGTTTGTGTTTATTGAACTTCTTAAATAATGTTTTATAACTGTTGGATTTTTTTTCCATTCTGGCTTGATAACGAATTTGAAGGCTATTCAATACACATAATGTTGTCTTGTTCTCAATTTGGTTTAAAATTATTACATAGATCAATATAAGTTTGGAAATATTTGACTTTAACATGAAGTATATTTCAAAAACACTAATTGTGTCATTTTATAAAGAGCTTTGCTCTATTAAGCCTGGAGCAAAGCCAAGAGGAAAATTTTACATAAATGAAACAAAACTTATCTTCTGATTTTAAGGAGTGGATTCAGAGTATGAATCTGTATATTGGTAAAGGCTTTGTAATCTATTTTTTTTAAAAAATTAGATATTGTCTAGATTTAATAAGCTCAAAGACTAATTTAATTTATATTTTTGTAGATAATATATGGGTCTTATTTTTTTCTTAATTCGATTTTTACCCCCTTTTTTGTTATGGTTTATTTATCTTAATCATCACAATATATCTAGATGCTTTTTTTCACATATAGCCACCATTTATCTCTCTCTCAATTATAGATTATAGATTGTTTTATTTGTTTTCACTATTAATAAAATGTATTTTAGGTTCAAGTCTAAAAAAAAAATCCTAACTATAATATAATATAATATAATATAATATAATATAATATAATATAATATAATATAATATAATATAATATAATATAATATAATATATAATAATATAATATAATATAATATAATATAATATAATATAATATAATATAATATAATATAATATAATATCTGATCCAGAAATGTGCTAAAATTCATATCATCAAGAGGCCCTCTATATTGCATGCAGAGCTTCCTTGTAGTCCTTATCAATGCATCACAATCTTAGGAAAGATATTTATTTCCCTGAAAAATCCTTTACTTTTTAGAGAACCAAAATCCACACTAAATGTGCCTCTTCTACTATGAGGCTCACAATCCATAAAAAGGGCACATAAAAGCAGAAAGAAGTATCAGTTCTGCTACAACCATTTTGATGACAGAAGCTGAAGCCAGACCGTTCAAAGGTCAATGACTCATGCCTGGGACCCTCAGTAGTCACCAACCCAACTGGACACATGCAGCCGTATTTTTCAGAGCTACTTTCCTTTGGTAAGCATACCACCATTTCCTTGACACAGTTATAGGAGGTGAAGAATAAACTCTTATTCATCCATGATCACTCAGATAAATTATTATGAAAATTACTCAGTCAGGGCACAAGGTGTTAGCAACTTTATTCCGAAGCTTTGTTCCACAATGTTAGCCTGAACTGCAGCAGTAAAAGAAAAGCTCGTATAAAGCATGAAGAAGGTTTCACTGAATAAATGTCATGAAGCAACATAAGCTAGTCCCTTCTATAGCATTTACCACTCTATCTAACCCAATGACAAAGAGGAGACACAATTAAAACGTCATTTTAATGCCCTGGGCACCTGCTTCTTAAAGGCAAAAGGCGCCCGAAGCACTATCTGAAAAGGATCTGAAAGAGAGAAAGACGAAGTTCATACCCTTGTAAATGAGCAGCACTGCAACCCGACGCACAGCCCCGAAGGGCAGAAAAACATTCCTGAGCATGTGCAGAGCGCATTCCATTTGCCCAAGGCCCCCTCCGCTTAACACCCATTTGGGGAACGGTTCCCGGATCGAAGTGGGATTCCATTTCAGACACACTTAAACCTCACACATATTTCCCCATCTTCCCAAAAACAGCGGTAAAGGGCACAACCAGCAGCAGCGATGTTTCCACCTTCCCGACTCAGACGCTGCGAACTGGCCACGCAACCACATAGCATTCCACCCCGGACGGTTCAGGACGCCTCGGATACAGGGCAATGAAAACAGCAAGGAAAGGTCGGGTGACTCTGCGGCATATCGCCCCTGCCTCTTGCGCGCGCGCACGTATACACCCATGCACACAAAGCCTCCTTATCTAGCTTCAGACGTGTGCTCTCACCTTCGCTCGCTACCGTGCCACCCAGCCCGCTCCTGAGCGCCCCTCCGGGCAGTAGCAGTAGCGGGAACAGCAACAGCAACGGCGGCGAAGACGGGCGGCAGACGCCGAGCATCCTCGCTAGCCACTCGGCTTGCTCCACTCTTGGGACCCACTCGGCGAACAGCCCGCAGCCCCTCCGTCTGCTTTGGCAGGGCTGCCCTGCCCAGGTCTCTGTGGAAACGCAGCTGGTCTTCCTTGGCTGATGGTTGCTGCTCTTACTGCTGCTTCTCTACGGGGTGGGGCAACACGTCTCCTTCCACTGGCCTGAGTCCCTCAAATGCCAAAAACCGAGCTGAAGACCCAGCAGCGCGGGGTGCGGGGGGAGATGCGCAGAGCTCCTTCCACAACAGTCCCGCTGCGGCCAACTACCGCCACCTCTTCCTCGCCTCGGCGCGCAGACACCACCAACGGTGGGAGGAGCCAAGGTCAAATAAGCCCCGCCCAACTCCTGCTTTCAGTTCACCTCCGTGCTTCGTAAATTATCGCTGCTAAAAAGGTAGCGCTAGGAGCGGGAAAGCGACGGAACGCGATAGAACATCACTTGGATTTTTAAAAAAATAAAGAGAGATACATCGTTAAGCAATTATCTAACCCCTTAAAGTGATATTTACAGCGTCTCATATACTTCTTTTCTTGTAATTCTGTCTCCCTTCTTGTAAATAGGTCACTCCACCCTCAAAATGCGACAAGAAATCGAAGTTGAGTAAGAGGGCCTTGTTTAAAACCCCTAATGAGTTAATAGCAGAGAAAAGAAAAATTAAGAGCATAGATGTCCTTCTGAAACTAATTGAAAAGCTCTCTAGTCCAGCCTCACCTTTGATGGAATAAACAGTCCAATGACTGAGTCAACAAGGCCATGAGAGTTCTAGTTTCTACTCAAATCCTGAACACCTGGTATTTAAAAGGCATGCTGTTTTCCAATGAAGAACTTGGTGGGTCTTCTCTAAATCTCTGGTCAATCATTTCTGAAGCGTTGTTCTAGCCCCATGATGGCAAACCGATGGCACGCATGCTGGAAGTGGCACAGAGAGCTATCTCTCTGGGCACACAAGCCATTGCCTGTTGCTCTTCCAGGTTCTGGCGCACTGACTAGCTGATCTTCACACATGTGAGAGTGCCAGAAACTGGAAGACCAGCCACCCGGTGTACATGCGTGTGCCAGGAAGATGATCTTCCAGTTTTTGGTGCGTGCCTGCTCACCGGCCACCTGTTTTCTGGTTTCTAGCGCACATACACAAACGAAGATCAGCTGGCCAGCGTAGTGGAACCCAGAAGAGCAACAGGTGACAGCTTGCATGCCCAAACACATGGAGAGGGGATCCTGGCGGTCACTTCTTAGGAGAGCAGAGCTGTCAGCCAGGACAGGCAGGCCAGGGCTTCCCTCCTTCACTGCCTGAGTAGGCTTCTTGTGTGGCCCCAGCCTCCAGTCCATGACACCAATGTGTATCCATAGTCCAAAGTGCCTGGCCAGCTCAGATGCTCAGATGCTCCAGAAGAGCAGCAATAGCAGTGGCCCCGCAGCCGCCGCCCTCCCCCCCCACTGGTGAGCCAGGCCCTCAGTGGCATCTCCATGCGTGAGGAGCTGTGCTCTTCCCTGGCCCTCCTGGGATAGCTTGCCTCCCTGACAGCGGCATCCTTCTCCTCCTCCAGCATCCTGCAGCAGCACGAGAACTGCAGCTGCCCCTTTGCCCCCAGCTGAGGGCCCGGATCACCCGATATAAGCTGATGAGTCCAATGAATTCTGGCAGGAGGACCCTTAAATATCCTATCCTTTAATTGCTTCCATTTGTAGTAGAAATAAACTTTAATTCCACTTGTCAAGCTTAATTTTAATCTGATCCAGGTTAATGCAATTGCTTTTGTTGTTAATGTTGTTGATTGTTAAGTTGTTAACAATTGTTAATGTTTTGCTTTTGCATTTATGTTTTCTACCAATGCTTTTATTTTCTATAAAATGCAAAGGTAACAGTTTCTTACAAAAACTAGCATTCTCAATAGCATATAAAATTTGACAACAAACACTGATTACATTTATATTTGCAAGAATTGTTTATAAATAGTTCCAGATATGAATGGTCAAGATCAGAGAATTTGAACTTTTTGTCAAAAGCCTTACAAGTTACTGGAGAAGAGAAAAACATATACTTCAACTAGAATGCTCAAAAAAACTATGACATATTAATATTGTAAAGGTACGACTAATATGAAAATTAAGTTGATATACAATTGTCTCAGGCATTCTATCCGATATATTCTTCAATCATATAAGGTGCCACAGAGTTTAGTCCCTGAACTGCAATATTTGTATTAATAACGAGTATTATGTTAATGAGGAAGGCCAGTGGAACATTGCTTAATTAAATAATTAATAATTGTCCTTTATGAAAAGGACAAATCTTGAGCAAGAATTTTTTTTCAACTATCAGTAAAAAACAACCGCGCACATTTAGGCTGATTGCAATGCTCCACCAATAACAAATAATACTCTTTATAACCAATAATATGAGACAATTAAACCTTTGGAACTGCATTAGAAAAATGATTGTTGTTGTTTCTGCTGTTGTTTTCACAGGATACATAGATAGTGAAACAAATGTTTAAACATCCCTTTTTTTCCCTCAGAGCAGTGTCCCCCAACTTTTTGGGCACCAGGGACCGGTTCTAACAGCATTCTAACAGTAACAGAGTTGGAAGGGACCTTGGACCTCATCTAGTCCAACCACCTGCTCACGCAGGAGACCTGTAGTAGGGATTTGAACCGCCGAACTGCTGACCTTTCTGATTGACAAGATCAGTCACTGAGCCACCACATCATTTTTTCTGTGGAAAAAAGTTGGAAGGGGCATGGTTTGGGTGGTGCTTGCATCCAGCAGATGGGGCTTCGCTTGTTTGCACAGCCCTGTTGCTGGGATGCCCTGGACCAGGGATTGGGGACCCCTGTATTATAGAACAATTTTCAAGAGAGTGCTGTCATTTCATTTACTGCTTTTTCATATATGGTGGCTGAACATACAGTTCCTCTCTTCTTCACCCCCATTTTTTTCATTTCTGAAATATTGTTGAAATAAAAGCTGTTTCACATTTATTTGTGAATCAGCTGAGAAATATTCAATATCCACACAGCCTGATTGGTATGCATAAGTTCAAAATTGTCTTCTAAATTATTTTCCCTTCTCTATTTTTCTTTTAAGTCTTCCCTATGCATATGGTTTACATTCTTCTGTTTCCAACTAATTTAAAACACTTCCCATTTAGTACCATGACTTTATTCCCTTGTCTAAATGAAAAAACAATATCTTACTCATTAATTGCATGGTTGCATAAAATTTTCTACATACAGATTCCCTGCTATATATGAATGCTATTCTTTATCATGACTGTATTATAGTGATTTGTAGATGTTGCTAGTAAGAGCTAAGACTTTCTTCATGAGATTATTATGAAAAAAAACCCATAATGGATGTTATTCTAATCCTCTGCTCTGATGTATGTGTTAATTCCAAATCAGTTGACTCACCATATTTTTAACTCTTGAGACAAGACTGAGATATACAGCACATTGTCTTCTATTCAGAATCTTTCATGAAGCATTATGTATGATATTCTTTGAGTTTTCCTCCAGGAGAATCTTATGAGTTTCATCCTTAACAGGCTTCTTTTTTGTGTGTGTATCCAATCACACTTTTTTTCACACTTTTTTTCCACACTTTTTTGTGTGTGTGTCCAATCACACTTGGCCAATAAAAATTTCTATTCTATTCTATTCACAAAAACTTGAAGATCTTCCATCTTATACAGGAGGAGGATGTTGTATGATTTAAAGATGGGGTTGTAGGCATGGATTTAAAATTCTATATGTATTGTGGGGGGTAGGTCTTAAATGATTTGACAGTAAGAACAATTAATTAGTGGGATAGATTGCCTCATGGAGTTGTGGATGCTTCATCACTGGAGGTTTTAAAAAATGGTCTGCATAACCATTTGACTCAGGTGGTATAATATTTCTGCCTTTAGCAGGGGTTGCACCAGAAGACATCTATGACCCTTACAGCCCTATGATTCCATGGTTCTATATTAATAAAAAAAATACAAGCTTTCAGGAACAAACCCATCAGGCAAGAGTCCTAAGAGTTGTATATGCAAGATGTAGAGTTTCCTACTTTGAAAAACAACAACCAGTAATTCTTCTGATGGTGCTTGTTCATTGTTAAATTTTATTCGAGAGTTTGAGGTAACAAACATAGCATCCTTGTTTTTCCACATAATGATTATTCTGTAAGATAAGTTGGGCTGGGAGATGATGATCAGTCCAAAGTCATTGAGGAATCTGCATCTACTCACTCTGAAATGGGCAAGTATGAGCAAAGTAAAACTACCATGGCGGTCAAATCAGCAATGATGAATCAGACAAAATCAAATAACTGATTTTTTAAAAAGTTACAATAAAAATAACTTCTGAAATAAGATTAAAGATTTTTTTCAAAAACAACTACTTTGGCCTTGTTTATATGTATGTATGCCTTTGAATCATTTTTTTAATTCATGGCAGTTGCCTGGACTAGTCCTGGAGTTTTCTTGATAAGATTTTCAGAAATGGCTTGCCACTGCTTTGCTAAGCCTAAGAGAGAGTGGCTAGCCCAAGGTCAACCAGTTGGCTTTCTAGTCAAGGCCAATTCCTGGATTCTAGCTTTAACCACTACACTAAATCACTCTCCAAACCACTCTTCTAAAAAAACTTTAGTGTTTTTTTTTTGCATAAACTGAAATGTTTTTAGATTATTGCTCTTTGCCTGATTTTGGGATTAGAGATGCACTATCATTTAGAATTATACTCAATCTTACATTCCATATATCAAAACAGCTGTGTTCAATTTGCCTGTCTAAATTTTAATTATTTGCTAAAAAGGAAATTGGAAAACATTCTAGGAGCACTCTCACTTTGGAAACCAAGCCTGTTCAACTTGCCAATAGCTCTGTATCCAAACAGAAAGCATTTATTCTGCCAGACTGTTATTCAGCCATATTTACAGTCAATTTACATGAGCAGCAGAATCAACAGTACTTTTCTGAACAACAGTTTTTCAAGTTTTTCAAAGGATAGAGACTGCATTGTGGGAAAATTCCAGAAGCATAACTAATCAACTTAAGTTGTTAGTATGAAGAAAACCAGCAATTGAAACTCTCAAGCTGTACAAATTTGAAGATTTAAATCTTAGTGTCTTTTTTCTTCCACCCGTGCATCAAAGGAAGCTGAGGGATCTTTATTTTGTAGAAGCACTGGTGATTGTTTTGCAATGTTATTCTCATGGACAGTCTGGTTTCATTTCCTTTGATACCAATTGTAATCACTCTAGTCTTCAACCTGGGGACTGTAGGAAAGCTGGCATCAAGAGGGTGCTCTTATTGTTTTGGGAATCCTCATTATCTTTTTGTTATTAATTAAAGTGGCCGAATGCCGCAATACAAAATTCATTAATGCAGTGGTGGAACAATTATCTGACACTGGCAAAGCTGACTGTAGCCACCTGTCATAATTTCAGTGGCTTAAATCTAAAGTCCACATTTTGGACAGAGAAGACCAATGGTTTGAAAAAGAGATCAAAGAGGCCATCCACGTCAAAACTGAACAGCTCTCTCTCAACACAGGGGGAGGGATATGATATCTATCTCCAGTTTACTGTGTAGTCCTTTCAGCAATTCCAAGGAGGCTCCAAACCCATTTGCACTACTCAGGTGAACCTGAGGAAGCAGATAAACCTCCAAGTGGCCTCAACGATTCTCTAAAAGAATGCAAATGTCCAGCTGTCTACAAGGAATATAAATTCTTCCATTAGCCACCATCCAGTCAAAGCTGAAGAAGCTTCTTGGAAGAGAAGTGAAACATCTTCAAAAGCAAACAAACAAGAAAGTCCAGTTGCCTCTTGAAAAAAGCTCCTTTGGGACATTTGTTGTTGTTGTTAGTTGCAACAAGTTGTCGTGTCTCAGCCATCGCGACCCCATGGACAATGTTCCTCCAGGCCTTCCTTCCTCTACCATCCTCTGGAGTCCATTTAAGCTCACGCCTACTGCTTCAGTGACTCTATCCAGCCACCTCATTATTTGTCATCCCGTTCTTCTTTTGCCCTCAATCTTTCCCAGCATTAGGCTCTTCTCCAGTGAGTTCTTCCTTCTCATTAGGTGGCCAAAGTATTTGAGTTTCATCTAAAGAGCAGCCAGGGTTGATCTGTACTTGTTTGTTCACCTTGCAGTCCAAGGGACTTGCAGGAATCTTCTCCAGCACCATAATTCAAAGGCCCCAATTCTTTGGCGCTCAGCCTTTCTTATGGTCCAAATTTCACAGCCATACATTGCAACTGGCAAAACCATAGCCTTGACTATACACATTTTTGTTGGCAGGGTGATGTCTCTGCTTTTTAGTATGCTGTCTAAATTTGCTATAGCTTTCCTCCCCAGGAACAAGCGTCTTTTAATTTCTTGGCTACAGTCCCCATCTCCGGTGATCTTGGAGCCCAGGAAAATAAAATCTGTCACTACCTCCATTTCTTCCCCATCTATCTGCCAGAAATTGAGATGGCCGGATGCCATGATCTTAGTTTTCTTAATGTTAAGTTTAAGCCAACTTTTGCACTCTCCTCCTTCACCGGCATCAAGGGGCTTTTTAGTTCCTCTTCGCTTTCTGCCATTAGAGTGGTATCATCTGCATATCTGAGGTTGTTGATATTTCTCCCAGCAATCTTAATTCCAATTTTTGATTCCTCTAGCCCTGCCTTTCTCATGATGTTCTCTGCATATAAGTATAAGGCAAGGCAACAGCCTTTGGGACATACTGTTTGTAAATTTTACACCATAGTATATATTTAAGCATGTTTGACATTTAAAGGATATTAAAGGAATATATTCCAGATCGTTATTTACCATTTTCTTCCTTCTGGCTTCTTTAACATTGTCATGGACACTATCACATCATACTGCTAGAGTTTCAAGAATAAACTTTAATGTTAAACTCTCCTTTTATCACCAATGAAAACATGCACTTCACACAGTCAGGTGCATCCACAAATTCTTTTAAGGAAAATTACTTATCCTTTCATTATATACTGTAATTTACTAGTGCTGTAATTTACTGCTACTAATATTTACTATTAAAGAAATTATTAAATCAGAAACTGTTTTATGTTACTTTTCAAATATTTCTGGTACTCTGACACTCCTGACAATCTAAATTCCAAGAAATCCTCAAATGGAACATTATGGTGTTTGATGAAAAGTCAGAATTAGAAGAATGATTCCTGCCTCGTTTAATGTTTTCTGAATAAATGTTGAATAAGCTAAAATATACTTAGAAATAATTATCATAGCAAATATAGCAAGTACTTATTCATTTCTATTTATAAGTTTCCCTGATCAAATGCAAAAAGGTAATCTAGTTTGGCTTCTGTGAAAAAGCTGAGAAAAAGCCTTGTGAAAACCAACAGCTAGTTAGTAAGAGTGGAGTCTTTAGAAGCTGTGGAACAGACAACATTTAATGATAAAATTCAGTCCAGATTTCCTCTTTCTCTATTCCACATGTCAAATAAACAAGGAGAAATATGCATTCTTTCTCACACCTTTGTAAATCTGGAGCCATGTTTCATGCATACTCTGGCTTCCTAATCCATGTATAAGTTTCACTTGAGAACGATGAATTATTTTTTATAGATGATGAAACATACACTGTCAGTAATTTCTCTAGGTTTTTTTTTAACAGCATGCTTTTGAAATTAGAAGAATGGAAATCTAGACAAAATATTAATTTTACTTTTATATATATTCATGAAGGCTAGAGATGATTTCTGGCTGTATTAATAGCCAATCACAGGTTGAATCAGCCTGAGAACTATCTCAATGTTTATAGATTTTTGCTTAGTATGTTTGGTATTTATTTAATACATTTACAGTCATATGAAAAAGTAATAAACCCATTTTCAGCTCCAAGGTTTTATGTATCATGACATAGTAAAATTCATCTGTTTATTAGCAGTTCTTAAAATTAGGTAACTACAACCTCAGATGAACAAGAACACATGACATACTATACCGTGTCATCATTTACTTTACAGAAAGAAAGCCAAAATGGAGAAGCCATGTGTGAAAAACTAAGAACACCCTATGATTTCCATAACTTGTAGAACCAACTTTAGTGTTAGAAACTATAGCTTCGGCTTGGCTCCTTGCTGGTGGGAAATTGGGAGTGGGGAATTGACAGCTGAGGAAGAACAGAGCCATTTGGAATCTGGTTTGTGCTGGCACACTGGCATCTTCATTTAGTTATTTATTTATTATTTATATTTGTCGAGTACATATTAGATAATATATATATATATATAAGTATAAGCATGAATTGAATACATAATGTGAATACAATTAAAGGGCACATTAGGACAGGAATGGTAGGCACGCTGGCGCTCTTATGCATGCCCCTTACAGACCTCTTAGGAATGGGGTGAGGTCAACAGTAGACAGCCTTAGGTTAAAGTTTTTGGGGTTTTGAGATGCGACCACAGAGTCTGGTAGTGCATTCCAGGCATTAACAATTCTGTTACAGAAGTCATATTTTCTGCAATCCCTCTGTGTGGAATTTCAACAGCCCAAACATATCAGAGTTTCTCATAACATCACGGTAATGCTGGATCGATCAGATAGACCACGGGATGAGGACTTGGAGAAATGTTTTAGCTTTGTATTGGTACGTGAGTATTTTAGATTCTGTTTGATTCTACTGCAATCAGCATCTCTTAGTAAAAGTGCCTTTTCACTTCAAATGGAGACAAGAGTTTTGCTTCCCTAAAGGATCAGACTGGGGCAAAGTCTGACATTTAGCAGCATCAACTTGAAGTAATCATTTTCTGTATGACTTTATTAATCTCTCACATTGTTGTGGATGGATTTTGGCCAGAGAAGTTCTGCCACAGCATTTCAATCAAGTTAAAGTTTAGACTTCCACTGGGCCATTGCAATACCTTAATTCTTTTCTTTTTCAGCCATTCTGTTATAGATTTGCTGGTGTATTTGGGATCATTGTCCTGTTGCATAACCCAATGTTGACTAAGCTTTAACTGTTGGAGAGATACCCTTATATGTGTCTCTAGAATATTTTGGTATACAGAAGAATTCATGGTTTACTCAGTGACTGCAAGGTCACTGTGGCTGCAAAACAAATCCAAATCATCACCCCTCCCCCACCATGCTTGATGATTTGTATGAGATATTTGTTGAGTTGATATACTGTGTTTAGTTTTCACCAAACACAGCACTGTGTATTATGGCCACTTTATACTCATCTATCGCAAGGCTGGTGTTCCAAAAGTCTTTGTGATTTGTTCAAATGCAACTTTTCATACCAAAACTATGTTGTTTTTACAGAGAAGAGGCCTTATCCTGGCAACCCTTACAAACGAACCATAATTGTTTAGTCTTTTTTTAATTGTATTGTCATGAACTTCAAAGTTAACATGCTAAGTGTGACCTATAGAGTCTAAGATGTAACTCTTGGATTTTTTCTTTCTTTCTTTTTTTTTTTTTTGCAATTTCTCTGAACATTGCTGGGTCTGACCTAGGATGTATTTGCTGGGATGTCCACTCCTGGGAAGTTTAACAACTGTCTTGAATGTTTTCCACTTGTGAATAATTTTCCTCACTGTTGGAAGATGGACTTTAAATTACTTTGAAATGGTCTTATAACCTTTCCCAGATTGATGGGTTGCAACAATTGCTTTTCTAAAATCATTATCATTCTGCATAAAGGTAAAGGTTCCCCTCGCACATACGTGCTAGTCATTGCTGACTCTAGGGGGCAGTGCTCATCTCAGTTTCAAAGCTGAAGAGCCAGCGCTGTCCGAAGACGTCTCCGTGGTCATGTGGCCGGCATGACTCAATGCCAAAGGTGCACAGAATGCTGTTACCTTCCCACCAAGGTGGTCCCTATTTTTTCTACTTGCATTTTTACGTGCTTTCGAAACTGCTAGGTTGGCAGAAGCTGGGGCAAGTAACAGGAGCTCACCCCGTTACACGGCAGCACTAGGGATTCGAACTGTGAGCTGCCGACCTTTCGATCGACAAGCTCAACGTCCTAGCCCCTATCATACTGCATACTGCACTACTATTAATCTTCTCATTGTTCCCACCACCCATCTACTTCCACTTATGACTGTATGACTGTAACTTTGTTGCTTGTATCCTTATGATTTACATTGATATTGTTTCCTGATTGCTTATTTGTACCCTATGACTATCATTAAGTCATGATACATTCTTGATGAACTATCTTTTCTTTTGTGTACACTGAGAGCATATGCACCAAGACAAATTCCTTGTGTGTCCAATCACATTTGGCCAATAAAAATTATTCTATTCTATTCTATTCTATTCTATTCTATTCTATTCTATTCTATTCTATTCTATTCTATTCTATTCTACTCTACTCTACTCTATTCTATTCTATTCTATATATTTCCCTTTTAGCATTATGAAGCACACACCTCAGTACTGGAGACCAGCAAATTCCTAAACTCTCAGCTTTTATAGAGGTAGTGACATTTGCTAACAATTGATTAAGGGCACCTGATAAGAAGCACTTGGCTACTATTTAGCCTCTTCATATCTATGGAAACAGTAAGGGCATACTTAGTTTTTCATACATGACTTTGCCATTTGGGCTTTCTTTTTATAAAATAAATGATAACATGGTATAATATGTCATGTGTTTCTTGTCCATGTGAACTTGTATTTATCTATTTTTAAGAACTACTAAGGATCAGGTTATTTTTACTACCGTGGAACTGAAAGAGGATGTAGTTTCTTTTTTACATGACTGTGTATAACCACCCATCTTATATCAAATTCTGAGTGGCCCTACATTTTCAAAGAAAACATAAGAAGCTCTTAAATGACAGCTCAATCAGTGATGGAAAATCTTTGGACTCGGTATATCAAAAGTTCAGAAAATGCTTACCTTGTCTGCTGGTGTGTCACCCCTCCCCCCCTCCAAATAGAGGAGAAATAATTCTCTATCTCCTATCATATAGGCCAGGGGTGTCAAATTCAAGGCCTGCGGGCCGGATGTGGCCCATGGTGTGATTAAATCTGGCCTACGGGGGCAGCTTGGAAATATCAAAGGACTGACCCACGGGGCCTCCACCATTTTTGGCTGGCAGAGTGCTGCAGGAGGAGTGGGAGGATGGGGGGCTGCAGGCACATTCCTGGCAGCAAGTTGGCCTGCCAAGTTTCTGGAGATAACGAGGAAATTATAGATATAGATATAGATATAGACATACACAGACACAGACATAGATATAGATATAGATATAGATATAGATATAGATATAGATATAGATATAGATATAGATATAGATATAGATATAGATATAGATATAGATATAGATATAGATATAGATATAGATATAGATATAGATATAGATATAGATATAGATATAGATATAGATATAGATATAGATATAGATATAGATATAGATATAGATATAGATATAGATATAGATATAGATATAGATATAGATATAGATATAGATATAGATATAGATATAGATATAGATATAGATATAGATATAGATATAGATATAGATATAGATATAGATATAGATATAGATATAGATATAGATATAGATATAGATATAGATATAGATATAGATATAGATATAGATATAGATATAGATATAGATATAGATATAGATATAGATATAGATATAGATATAGATATAGATATAGATATAGATATAGATATAGATATAGATATAGATATAGATATAGATATAGATATAGATATAGATATAGATATAGATATAGATATAGATATAGATATAGATATAGATATAGATATAGATATAGATATAGATATAGATATAGATATAGATATAGATATAGATATAGATATAGATATAGATATAGATATAGATATAGATATAGATATAGATATAGATATAGATATAGATATAGATATAGATATAGATATAGATATAGATATAGATATAGATATAGATATAGATATAGATATAGATATAGATATAGATATAGATATAGATATAGATATAGATATAGATATAGATATAGATATAGATATAGATATAGATATAGATATAGATATAGATATAGATATAGATATAGATATAGATATAGATATAGATATAGATATAGATATAGATCAAAGGACTGACCCACGGGGCCTCCACCATTTTGGCTGGCAGAGTGCTGCAGGAGGAGTGGGAGGATGGGGGGGGGGCTGCAGGCACATTCCTGGCAGCAAGTTGGCCTGCCAAGTGAGCCACTTGCTGCTGGAGCTGTTGATTAGCCGCTTGTAGCTGCTCTAACTGCTGCTGTACCTGCTGCTGATCCATCTTTGGTGGAAGATGTTTTAGTCAGGTCTTGGACAAAATGTTCTGTTTCCCTTCCCCCAATACTCCCAGCAAAGAGTCCGTCAGAGGCCTTCCTTTTTTCCTTTTATTTACATAGATACATGTCCTGGCCACGTCTACCCACGGGCCTGCCAAGTTTCTGGAGATAACGAGGAAATTATAGATAAGGCCAGAATTACTCACGAATATATTCTTCCCTCCATTGAAACAGTTAGCTCGCGCCAATTCATTAGCTCGCGCCAACTCATTACTTTGTCCAAGACAAAAAACCAGGAAGTCCCGCCTCCTATTTATAGTCTCTGCAGATGTCACTGCATGACAATTATGACTTGGCTTTGTCCCAACTCTTCCGCTGCTGCGCACGGCGATCACGTCTACGTAATCTTGCATCACTCCAAAACTGTTCTTGGGGCGTTGCCAAATCAGAAGGAGGCTCCATGGAATCAGGCTGTGCCGGCCCCTCCTCCTCCCTTTGAGTGGGTGCCAGGGAGGGAAAGGGCTCAAGAGAAGCAGGGCTGGCCAGGTCTTCTCCCTCACTTTCTGAATCATCCGAGTCCAGGAGTCCGGGTCCAGGAACCTGGGTCACAACACACTGTCAGACGTGAGCAGTGCCTTCACGGCCCGGAAAGCTGCATCCTCTTTCCGTCCCCAATTCCAAGGTGTCTTGCTGTTGAGGAGGCGATGGAGATGTTCTGCGACTGTAGCTTTATGTGGCAAGAATAAGTTATAGACGTTAAGGAGGCCAAGGAGGCCAAGGAAAGCCTGTAGTTCAGTCTTAGTCATGGGTGTAGGAGCCTGTTGTACTGCACGTACCTTTGCAGGGGTAGGGTGCAGACCTCGCTCATCGACAAGAAAACCAAGAAATTTGACCTGGCGAACGCCCAGTACGCACTTTTCATGCTTTAGTTTAAGGCCAGCCTTCCGGAAATGGATCAAAATGGCACGGAGTTGGTGTAGCAACTCAGCTTCATCGATGGCTGACAAAAAGATGTCGTCGAAATAGGGGACGACCCCCGGCAACCCATGTAAGAGTCTCTCCATCAGGCATTGGAAAATGCTGGGGGCCACACAGACCCCGAATTGCAGCCGGCGGCATTTGAAGGCACCGCGGTGAGTCACGATCGTCTGTGCCTCCGCGGACTCATCATCTACCTCAAGCTGCTGATAGGCCTGTGCCATGTCGAGCTTGGCGAATATGCTGCCGCGGCCCAATGAATGCAGAAGGTGTTGGACCACCGGAACAGGATATGGGTTAGCCTGTAGAGTCTTGTTGAGCGTGGCCTTGTAGTCTGCGCAGATCCTTATCGATCCATCGGCCTTAATGGGGATCACTATAGGCATCTCCCAGTGAGCATGGTCCACTGGTTGTAGTATAACTTGCGCCAATAATTTGTCAATTTCCTGATCAACTTTAGTGCGAAGGGCAAAATTTACACAAAGAACGGTGGTGGTTTCCTCCACAACCTAAGCATGGATTCTGTGGCTTTTTTTCCTCTGTCACCCAACCCTTCCTAGAACTCAAATTAAGACGGCTTATCTCTTCCTCTTCCTCTGAGAACTGATCAGAAACCATCTTCTGCTGATGTACTGTGGCTGGTTTAGCAGCTGCAGCAGTGCTAAAAGGCTTCCTTATTTCAGAAGCCGACTTAGCAGACAGTTCTGAGGCTTGAGCCTCATCTATTGCAGTTTGAAAAGTGATATCTGTTCTGGCCAGTAGGCGGCGCTGCAATTCGATATCCCTGATACCACAAATAAATTGATCCAGAAGGATATCCTCCAGGTCACTAAACTCACAATAAAGGGCAGCCTTCCTTAACGCTGCTGTGTATTGACTTATAGACTCTCCCTCATTCTGGTACCTGTGCCTGAAGGCATGGTGCCTGGCTACTCTTGAGGGCAAGGAAGCATAATGTCCCTTCAGCTTATCTAATAACACCCCCCATGGTACATCCTGAACATTTTGAGGTGCCAACAGCGCTCGGGCTGTTTCAAACATGTCATGCCCGCATATACTAAGGAATACTGCTAATTTTCTGTCATCGGGAAGTCTCTTGTAGTCATTTGCGGCCAGGAAACAATTGACCCTGTCTACAAAGCAGTCCCAGGATTCCTTCACCTGATCGAATGGAGCGAATGTGGAAAGAGTGGCCATTGATCAAGGAGACTTGCCTGAGGCAATTTAGTCCTGCAATGTCTTGTTGCCTTGGCTCTGCTCTCTGGCTAGCTCTCGTGAATGGCTTTGTTCCCCTGCGATCTCCGCTAACAAAATCCTCGTCGCCAGTGTTGTATTTGCAAAACAACGGCAAGAAGTGAGGCAACGCAGGAGAACCATTAACAGCTCTTTTATTAACTACAAACAATTAACTGAGGTGAGCAAGCAGGCGAGCTCTAAACTGACAGCCCTTTTATATTGGAGCTGTCAACAGCTCAGCCAATAGCAGCTCCTTAATTCTCCCACCGGCTAAAGCATCAGCGGTTAACCAATGGACTGCTGGTTACTGGTCACGTGTTCTCCAGCCGAACACAACATTCTTCTTCCTCCTGTATCAAATGGCTGCCCTCCTCCCACGTTTATGGCAGGATGCCAACAGTTAGAGAAGTATAGCAAAGATGGCAAAACTGACATTCTGCCTCTCTTGACAGGGACATTAGTCCTGAAAGAGAAAAAGGGACAGACAAACACAGAGAGGACACAATTAATATGCTATTACTGTAATTTGTCTGGGTATTTTATATGAAACATTTGTGTAAGCTTTGGGGCTTTGACATACCATGCATTCATCACTAGAATCTAGAATTTCCTTAACTTCAAAGTGTTATTCACTTTTGATTAGGGTGGGGATGGGTGGTGGTTTTGTTGCTGGGGATGTAGTTTCTGGCTTGAGCAAGCTGCAATGAAATATTGGGTGGATTTGTCTAAGGTTTTTTGGAACATCCAGCTGGACTGTGACCTGGTTGATAATTTTGCTGACAGGAGAAAGCCCAACGTATTGGGTCCTATTTTTTTTTATTGCTGTGTGGACTATAGGTATTTGGTTGAAAGGTATACTTTGTCACCTACTTTAAAGTCTCTGGGTTTGGAGCACCCAAAGTCCTTTGTCAGCTTGCTTTTATATGCTTCTTGCACTTCATCTAGTGCTTTGCAAGCCACTGTCTAGATCAAGGGTCTGCAATCTTAAACACTCAAAGAGACCATTTGGACCGTTTCCCACAGAAAGAAAAAAATAAAGGAAGCCAATAATTTAACAATCAGTGTAACTGGGTGGGTGTGGCCAACTCACTACTACTCATTCCCACCCAGTCACATGACACTCCCCCTCCCTCTCCCTCTCCCCCCCACCCCCACTTCCCAACCCATACACCCAGGGAATAAGCCTACAGGAACTTCAGCCACATTCTCTCTGCCTCAGGAAAGATATAAAAATAAACCTTGCATTGCAAAAGGAGTGATCACAACACCATGAGGTTGCTGCCTTAGATCACCACACACACTTACGAGAAGCATCATCCCAAGCAGCAGCACATTCACACAGGCATGCATAGGTATCCTGCAACTTGGTCCAAAGTGGCCGAAAAATATAGTCCCTGGATGCCCCCAGAGTTGCTTGGCAGGCAAAGTATGGGATGACCCCCCCCATCACCTAGCAGCATTCACTGAATCCTTGCAATACTGGGCAAAGGCAGAGAGAGAGGAGCAGATGGAGCCAAATCGAGCCAAATCTTTCTCTCTATCTCTCTGTCTCTTGCTTCCCGACAAATTGCAGCAGGAAATGATAGGCGGCTACTTCCAGCCTTTGTTGTTGTTGGATGTACCTTGGTCACTCAGGGAGATGCACAACCTGCTCTCCGCCCTGAGACACTGACCTGCCCTGCGCCATGGCCAACACTGCTGCTGTTGCCAGGGGTGAGTGGGGCAGGGTCGCATTGGGGCTCCGTGTCGTAATGGGCTCCAGGAGGAGGAGGGGACCCTATCTCCCCCATTGTGCATTAAATTTCACTGTGCTGTGCAGTGGGCAGGGCATGGAGGCGCCAACAGCAGCGACGTTGGCTGCTTTCTCCACAGCAGAGGGATGAAAGGAGAGAGCTGCAGCAGAAGGTTAAAAGAGACACATGCAACTCTGAAGGTGTGAGTTGCTGACCACTGGTCTAGATGCTTTGCAATTGAGTAATCCACTCAGCTAAGGATGGATCTTGGGGTTTTGCCTGAGGCAATTTGGACATGGCTACAAAATCCTGCCCAGACACAATTTTAAATGGAGTGAAACCAATGCTACTATATATTGAGTTGTTATAAGCCACTTCCACTAATGGGAGGAGATTGGTCCAATTGTCCTACTGGCAATTAATATAGGAATTATTCTGCATTTTACAAAAGATCAGTTGTAATATGGAATTTTTTTCATTATTGAGCCAAGCATTATCATTGAGCCAAGAAATTTCTGGCTGCCTTAGAATATTTGAAACACTGGGTTTTGTTTATAAGAAAGTTATATCTCTGTTATGAGAAAATAACATCTCTTGAACCTTAGGTAACATGGCAAAGTTAACTTATTTTAGAGGAGAGAGGAAGTTATTAACTGATAGTGAGTATTGCTAATAGTTATGAGTATCATGTTATATTGGACAATCCATATCACTCAGCTGAATTAATTGCTTTAATTCTCTAATTGATTTATAATCAGAATCTCCTGCGGAGGACATCACTGCATTCCTCCCTCCCCCAAATTAAGCGTTCTCAAATCCACTGGATTCCAGATGATACACCTGGCAGATGTTCCTTGCAATGAGAAAGAAAGGACATTGCAGAAACCCATGAAATACAAAGGAATTGGGCCTGTTTGACCCATTTTCAAAAGAGTTTCAGATCAAAAATAGGTATTCATTAGATAAGGAGTATTTGTGCATTTTAAAAAATATATATGTTTGTTGTACAAGCATTTATTTGGATTGCAATATTTTCTTAGTCTTTTTGTTTGCAATCATGTAAACTCAGGGAGGCGGTGGCTCAGGGGCTAGGACGTTGAGCTTGTCAATCGAAAGATCGGCAGCTCAGCGGTTCAAATCCCTAGTGCTACCGTGTAACGGGGTAAGCTCCCGTTACTTGTCCCAGCTTCTGCCAACCTAGCAGTTTTGAAAGCACATAAAAATGCAATTAGAAAAAATAGGAACCACCTTGGTGGGAAGCTAACAGCGTTCCGTGCTCCTTTGGCGTAGAGTCATGCCGGCCACATGACCACAGAGACGTCTTCGGACAGCACTGGCTCTTTGGCTTTGAAACGGAGATGAGCACCACCCCCTAGAGTCGGCAACGACTAGCACGTATGTGTGAGAACCTTTACCTTTTACCATGTAAACTCAGAAAACAAATAGCAATTATAGATGGGATAATAAAATATTATATTCCAAATAGCAAATGTGAAACATACGCTTAACTGGAAATAATAAATATTATTGACTTGAATTGTCTATTCCTGGGAATTAAAAGTCCTAGAACTTCTCATGTCAGTTAAACTCATAGATTCTTTGCAGAGTGTATAAGATTGATGTATGTCATTCAAATGGCTTTTGTCTTAAAGAAACATATGTATTTTATATTTTTGTCTAAAACAATTTATTACAGCAAAAAAATTAGTTTGTTTAAAAAAATAACTTTAAAAATGTTATTATGAACTATGAAATCTGGATTTTCTTTGCTACTTCCACTAGTAAGGCAACATTAATTCTCTTGGTTTCTCTGAATGCAAATTTACTTCTTGGTACATTTATTGGAGTGTGGTATAAGAAAACACTTTTCTTTACTCAATAGCATATGTATTAATATAATTATTATTAAATTATCAAACCTTTATTTGATGTAAAAGAGGATGCTCAAGAGTTTATTGATAGTGTATGTTTATGTCTGCATATAGCTTAAGTTTTCTTCCTGATACACTTGTTAAGAGACAGTTTTTCACCATAACAAAGGGCCATACATTTATTCTTCTGCTCGGAGCATAAAAAGATTGTGTCCAAGAATAAATCATCCCCTTAATGCTGTGTGAAATTGTCCACAAAAATAAAATAAGGTTTACCACTTACTGCATATACAGGCAATCTGTTTTGGACAAAGTGCTCTATTTAATCTTATACTTGTGTGACATGCTAAGAGTTGGATTTAAAAACAACCAGAGACAAAAAGAGTCAAAGCATAGAATGGCAGCCTTCCAAACAGTAATTTTAGGTGATTATTCAATTTTAATCAATTTGCACTCAATTTATATAATTTATTTGGTTAATTTAATTCTGAAGTTCAGTAGCAGGAACAGACAAGACTGAAAATCTGAAATCAGCAATAATGTAGTGATGGCAATAAGAAAAGTTCTAAGGAGCAGGACAACAGAAAAGGCTTAAGTTGATTACAAAGCTGAAATTACCTATGCCAACAAATAAAGACTAAATGCACCAATTATCACATCAAGCAAGAAGAAAACCTTCTACGCACAAAATCCACCCCTACCTTCTATAATTTTGTAAACAACAAATTTAAAGACTCGAGATCCATCTCACTCCTAAAAGGACCAAACAATGAAGACTGTATTGACAAAACCGTTAAAAGTCAATCTCTTTAACACATTCTTCGACTCAGTCTTTGTAAACAGCAACAACACATACACAATATTTCCCAGCTGTACTACAATGATTACGGTGATCTTATACATATTGATTTTACAGAAGACAACATTAAAAAGGTACTACGCAATCTAAAACTATCTCTATCTTTTGGACCTGATGGACTATGTGCATACTTCTTAAAAAAAGCTTTCCACTACAATTGCAGAACCTCTAAGCATAATTTTGAAAAATCTTTCAGTACTAGCACCTTGCCCTACCAATGGTCACAAGCCAAGGTCATGCCTATCCTCAAAAAGGGAGACTCTAGCCTAGTCGAAAATTACAGACCAATCTCTTTATGTTGTGTCACCTGCAAAGTCATGGAATCAATCATTAACCAATCTATTACCCTCCACCTAGAGAAAAACAACCTACTTTCTATCAAACAATTTGGTTTCAGAAAAAAATTATCCTGTAATCTACAACTACTACATTGCAAAAAAATATGGACTACACATCTCGATCAGGGCAAAGCAATGGGCACAGTTTACATAGACTTTTGTAAAGCTTTTGATTCGGTGGTACACGACAAATTACTTCTAAAACTAAAATGCTATGGCAGTTCTGGACTCCTACATAAATGGATAGCTGCCTTCCTGTCAAACAGACAAGTGGTCAAAATAGGAAGTGCTCTATCAAATTCTGTACATGTTAATAGTGGTGTTCCCCAAGGCAGTGTTTTAGGTCCAACACTCTTCATATTTTACATAAATGACTTTTGTGGTCATATTAAAAGCAACTGTGTTCTCTTCGCTGATGATGTTAAACTATTCAACACTACAGACAATGCAACTACCCTTCAAAAAGACCTTGACTATGTGTCAGATTAGTCTAACAAGTGGCAACTTCAAATCTCAACCAACAAATGCTCTATCTTGCACATTGGCAAAAAAAATCAAAACATAAAATACGAATTAGATGACATGACTTTATAGATCACCCTCACTCTGTCAAGGACCTTGGAGTACTCATTTCTAAAGATCTAAGTGCCAGAGCCCACTGTAACAACATTGCCAAAAAAGCACTAAGAGTTGTTAACCAATCTTGCATAGCTTCTTCTCTGGTAATATTGTACTACTAACTAGAGCATACAAAACTTTTGCTAGACCAATTCTTGACTACAGCTAATCTGCACTGCATATCAGACATAAATACAATTGAGAGAGTCCAGAGTAAGTCCAGAGTCCTTCTTGTGATATATTGAGATATTTCACAAGAAGAGTCCTCCACTCCTCTGCCCACAATAAAATACCTTATGCCACCAGACTCCAAATTTTGGGTTTAGACAACTTAGAACTACACCGACTTCAGTCTGACCTAAGCATAGTATATAAAATTATCTACCACAATGTCCTACCTGTCAATGACTACTTCAGTTTCAACCACAACAATACATGAGCAAATAATAGATACAAACTTAAGGTAAACCGCTCCAAACTCGATTGCAGAAAATATGACTTCAGTAACAGAGTGGTCAATGCCTGGAATGCACTACCTGACTCTGTAGTTTCTTCCCCAAACCTCCAAAACTTTAAGCTTAAACTGTCTACTGCTGACCTCACCCCATTCCTAAGATGTCTGTAAGTGACGTGCATAAGTGCACCTGTGTGCCTACCATCCCTGTCCTAATATTCTTTTTTACTTTCTCTTTTCTAAATGTATCTAAATTATGTTTATACTTTTACCTGTTATCTTATATATGATTGACAAAATAAATAAATAAAATAAAATATTCATCTGAGTAAGTGCCCTTATATTATTCTGAAGTTTAAAAAGATGTTTTTACTTATTTTACTTTAAGTAATGTAATCTTACCAAGAATTGATATTGAAAGAGATACATAGCTGGTTGGTAAAAATTTATGGTGGGCAAATTGTCAAAACATATTGGAAGTAATTGCATCACTTTTAAACATCAATAGTGCCATTAATTTTCAAGATCTCATCTCAAACAATAACTTTCTTTGTTTCTCTGGCTTCAGGATACAGCCTCCTCTCTGATTCACTAGCAGTTCTGCTATCACTCAGCCATGCAGTACAGATAATCCCCGGGTACGAGTTCCCTTAGCGAATATTCGAATTTACAAGCTAAGTGCCCCCTAGCATTTGGGAACAAGTCCTGAAACTACAAATCTTGCAGCACCATGGCAGTTGTTTACCCTTACATTTATCCTGAATGTTGCCAGCCAATGGAACTTCCGAAGGATTCACCCAGTGGTGGGATTCAGCCAGTTTGCACCACTTCGGGAGAACCGGTTGTTACCTTTCTGAGCAGTTTGGCAAACTGGTTGTTGGAATAAATTATTAGGGCAGAGAACCGGTTGTTAAATTACTTAAATCCCACCACTGGATCCACCCCTCTGATGCTGCATTTGGGCCTCCAGAGGCCTCACCCGGCATGTTGCAGGGCTAAATGGAGCTTCTGATGGACAGAAAATAAAAATATGACTATTTTTTAAAATATTGCAGACATTTGCAGACATATTCACTCTTTGTGTTTAAATCCCTGCCACGTCTGACAGTTAGGGATTTGGAATATAACACCAACTATATTTTAAAACTGTATTTATACTTTTTACAGAATCTCATTGACTGGAATGTAATTATACTGTGAAAATCAGGTTAATGAAATATTGTGGACAGAATGTTGAATTAGACTGAAAGGTCATGGGTTTCTTATTTAAGAATGCAATTTTTTACAGTAAACAGAAAAGTAAGTCACTTCAAAAGTCATTAGGCAGATAATTATTAACTGTGATAAACTTTTTCTTTGATTCATTACAAAGAAATTAGTCCAAATATTAGACATCAAATGTTACTTGATAAAATAAGTTTGTCTTTGTTTTCACAGAATGGCTTATACATATAAGCTAACCAAACAAAGCAAACCTACATTTTTATTCTCTACCACTTAACATGAAAAATTATTGATTCTGGAGATACAATTTCCTTACATGGAGTTGACATCCAATATATAATAGATTATATAGATTATTTCAATTGTTACAAAGCAGGTTTATAACATTTTTAATACCAAATAAAACAAATAGAATCATATTCTATAACATTTTAGAATACACTGAAGTTTGCCTTTAAATTTTTGGATCCTAAACATGGCCTGAAAATCTAGAATTTTTGTTTATACCATTTGCATTTTTATGGAGAAGTGTGACACGATGACTGAAGGAAGAAAGAGTAAACCTAGACATTTCTGCTGCTGAGCTCATTTTTGCATAGGAATGAACAGACTCGTGTTGAGAGTCGTCTAATATCAACTCAGACTAATTATCTGCTTAGTTACAGAGCATTGTCAATTCAGCTGGTTCATGCTGCCAAAATCTTAGTTTTCTGACTGGTTTCAGGCATCTCTCCAGGACTTCAAGCTGAGAAAGTTCTTTCTCATCATCTGCTTGACATGTTTACTTCAGAAATTAGGAACCTTTGGTTCTTTTCAATGGCTTCTCTCTGATATTCATTCTTATTGAATTGATAGTTCAATGGAGCCAGCAAGGATTAGATCAGGAAACTCTATAAACAAAGTGTGAGCTGTGTCATAGGGGTATATCCCCTCTCAAATACATTATTTTGGTCACATTAACACAGAATCTTTATAATAATTTCCAATTTGTCATTTTCCTCTTATAAACATAGATAGATTCATTTATATAAAATGTAGAAAAAGGTTAGGAAATAAAAAACAAAGAAAATTAAAAGTATGACATATAAGAAATAAAAAATAACTTGATCTTAATTACACTTAATTTTCATTATACTTTCCCATATTTTTCTATCCTTGAAACTTTATCATATTGATATATTTTCTCAGATTCTTTAAATTTCTCATCTCTCTCTTGAAGTTGTCATCCACTCCATCCAATATTTGCTTTGTCTTCCCCTTTCTCTCAAACTTCCAACCACTATTTGTACAAATTAAAATTACTCTACACGCTTTAGCTCCTTAGTTAATATTCTAACAAGATTCACACATTTCTTCATTTGTTCTAAGGTATTTTGTGGGGAAGGATTGCCATTTTTGAATAATTTGCAAATTTTCACTCAAATTTCTTTATCAAACATAACTATTGTTTCTTTTTTTTCCCCCAAGCATTTTCACAGAAATGCAGGATCTGCTTTTTTTGACTCAACCAAGTGTTGATCCAGCAGTGAAATGTATTTACCTTTGCTACCGGTTCAGAAATATGAGTGAGCGTGCCTCTTCTGCGCATGTGCTGAGAGTCAAAAATAGGACATAATGATGGCCCGGCAGGTGGGCAGAGCCTCCTGCCACCGGCCCTACCGGTTCATGCAAGCCAGATAGATCCAGCCGGATTTCACCGCTGTGTTTATCCATTGGCTGCAACAAAGGAATTGACCAACTGGCTTGTTGCCTGAGCCTGACATTACGAGCTAAGACAAAATGGTCCAACTGATGGCCCAACATCATCTGGCTGGCTTTCAAGCCTAAAGTGGAACCAGAACTCATAATCTCCTGGTTTCTAATCTCATGCCTTGACCATTAGACCAAGTTAGCTGTCCTTTATCAAACATAACTAAGTTTCTATATTAGAGATCAAATTAATTTTCAGACAAATGCTTCTTATTACTACAAATGTAGTCTAATATTTGCTGTGACTTATAACACAGCATAAACTACACACAAAAGTAAACATACATTTTTATTCTCAACCAGCACATTTCTAATATCATGACAAATATTCTTAACATTTATTCATGCATCTATTGAACAACCAAGTGGATGTTACACATTCTTCTTTTACTTCTGCTCCAGTTGAACAATACTAAGCATTGCATTTATTCTCAAGGATGATTTATTTATATAATTTTAGTACTTTCAGCAGCTAATTTTCAATTTCATTTTTGTGCAAAAAATTTTTTTATTATATGTATTCTCTAAATGAACAAGCATACGAAGGCGCTGTGCTATAGTGCCTGTAAGGTTCACCTTGTTCCTGACAGTTTGTCAGTTGGACGGTTTGTCAGTTTTTTAAGAAAGAGTATTAGTGAAGGCAAAAGAGGGCAGTCTATTTCAGTGGTGTTGGGTAATGGGAGATACAGGAGGCAAGAGGGTCAGGCACAGGAATGTGACCTGGGTGTTTAGTATTGGTCTTTTGTTCTGCCCCCTTGCACTCACCTCATTTACCTCATGGTCAGCAGATCTGTGGTGGCTCTGGTTTTAGGCTGCTGCTTTTAAATGTCAGATCAGCCTGCAATAAGGCTAGTCATTGCTGATTTGAAGAGATGGCTGATATGGCTTGTATAACCAAGACCTGACTGGGCCCAGATGGAGGTGTTCCCCTCTTAGAAATGTGCCCAATGGCAACAGTCTAGACCTCAGGGCTGAGGAGGGTGTGTGGCTAATGTTATCAGAGAATCTCTAGCAGCCTCCTGGGGCACTGCTCCACAAGTGCCCAACTGTGAGACCCTTTTTCTTAGGTTGGGCTCAAGGGATCAACTGAGATTGCTGCTACTCTACCAGCCTCCTTGCTGCATGATAGCTTCCCTACCTGGGCTCCTGGACCTCACTGCAGGGCTGGCATTGGAGTTCCAGACTTATAGTTCTGAGGGACTTCAACCTGCCATCACTTGGGGTGGGGTCAGAGGCAGCCAGAGATTTCATGGAAAGCATGACTTCCATGGGCCTGTCCCAGATCATCTGATTAGGAATAGTGGTCACACACACAATTTGGTGTTCTTGTCAGAGCAGTGCCTATGTGACCTGGAATTGGTGGATCACAGTCTGGTGGCATTGAGTTTCTCGAGAGCTCTACCCACCCCCTGCTGGGAGGCAGGACCTATTAGATTGGTCTGCCCATCAACTACTGGATCTTGATGGGTTCCAGAAGGAATTGGAGGTTATAACTGCAGATCTGCTGTGTAATCCAGCTGACTCTTAGTCATGTTTGGAACAGGAAGCTGACTGAGGCTCTGGATAGGATTGAGCCCATGCAATGTCTCCTCACCCATAGACCTCTCTGCCTTCTGTGGTATTTAGAAGAACTGAGAGAGGTGAAACAGATGAAGAGACGTCTAGAGTGCTGCTAACAAAGGACAAAGGATGATCTCGACCGAAAACAGGTAAGAGCTGCTATTAAGGCCTACCTCATGGTGATTCATGCAGTGAAGTGTAAACACTTCTCCACACTAATGGAGGCTGGGGCGATGCATGTGAGTGGTGGCCACAGAAGAAATGGGCCAGCAGCAAGCTCCTGCTTGGTGGGGCTGTCGATGCCACCGCTGCGAGGTGAGTCAATAATTAGAACCCTCCAAAAAGAAGGCCTAGGAATTTTTTCAGGGGTCAAAAGAAAATAAGACCAAGCCTTCTTTTTGGAGAAACATGGTAGCAAGACCTTTCTGGCATGTATCCCAGTGGTGAGTTGCTAGTGGTTCACACCAGTTCGGGAGGACCGGTAGTGAAAATTTCAGCTAGTTCGGAGAACCATTAGTAATTGCTGGCTGGCCACTCCCCCGAACCAGTTCTGCTTGCTCACCCCAGCCGCCAACGCTCACTCGCCCCACCCCCGTCCACCCAGTCACTCCTCACTTACACTGTGTGAGTCCTCTGCATGCCCAGCTGAGCCATGTGATCATCAGAGGTTGTTTTTTTTACTTTTAAAAGCATTTTTTCTTCAGCCGAAAAAATGCTTTTTAAAGTTAAAAAAAAGCCTCTGATGATCATGCAGCTCAGCTGAGATCATCTAAACCCTTTAAAAGTGTTTTTTCTACAACCTCTTCAGCCGAAGAGGCTGTTTAAAAAAAGTGCTTTTAAAGGGTTCTGGCGATCAGGCAACTCAACTGGGATCACCAGAACCCTTTAAAAGCATTTTTTCTACAACCTCTTCGGCCGAAGAGGCTGTAAAAAATGCTTTTAAATGGCGATCCCTGTGAGTTGCCTGATCATTAGAGGCTTTTAAAAGCAACCTCTATATATTAAGAATTACAAATAGAAATAATACAAACTAATACAAACTAAAAAAATATGGAAATTTTTTAAAAAGTATTTCCCCCCTTCATCCCAGCAAGTAAAGCAATTTTAATATCATATCATAGTCTCTTACTACAACATATACATGTCTATGGAGATCCTCATCCAGGTCATGGTTGTCCCAAAGGTGTTTTTTCAAAAGGCAACTGGACTTCATTTTTCCTTAAAGACATTTCGCTTCCCATCCAAACAGCTTCTTCAGTTCTGTTCAGTTCAGTTCTTCAGTCAGAAGTGATGGGAAGCAAAAAATCTTCAAAACAAAGTCCAAAGTTGCCTTTTTTAAAAGCATCTTTGGGACAACATATATATGCTTCACCCTATCACTAATTTCTTAACTAAAAAACAAAATCCAAAAACCTTTTTATTTGTTTTTATCAGCAAAAGCCCAATAAGGGAAAACAGATATAACCAATTTTCTATTTTAACTTTAATGAAAAAGACAATCATACATTCCTTTCCAATCTTAATTTTTGACCCTATCAAATATAGTCCCAAATCTTCTTTTCTGTTCAACCTTTTTCTATCCCAAAATCTTTCAGAAGCGTTTTTAAAAAATTTTTTAAGTTTTTTAAAAATCACTTCTTATAAAGTCAGGAATTTAATAGACCTATTTTGTGAATCCAGTAAGAAAAAGTTATTCAAATCACTTTTCTGGATATTAATTGCACATCTCTTTCAAGCAGTGAGATATCCCTCAGTTTTGTTTGTATACGAAGAACATCTTCCTCTATATTTTTCTCTTTGCTTCACACATTTAAATCTATATTCAGATTAATTTCAGACTTATCTGTTTCAACTTGTTCTTCTTCTGTAAACGTCATTGCCACAGAATGTCATATTAAGTAATTTTGAAGACATTAAAAAAGCATTCATCAAATATTTGTTCACATCCTTAATGAGGTGAAATTCTTGTTCTTTAGCTCCCTCTTGTGTTAAACCTTCAAGATCCCATTATCATGTAATGGGATCTCTTTATAAAAACCCTATCAATTGACATTTCCCACAGGAAAAATTATCTGAAATTATTCAAAATTATAATTACAAGTCCATCTCAACCCTTAAGTTTCTAAAACCCATATTCCAAGCACTATTTTATTCTTTAATACAAAAACAACATTTTCCCAAAATTTATAATCTATCTTGAGCCATGGTGGCGCAGTGGTTAGAATGCAGTACAGCAGGCGACTTCTGCTGACTGCCGGCTACTTGCAATTTGACAGTTTGAATCTCAACAGGCTCAAGGTTGACTCAGCCTTCCATCCTTCTGAGGTCGGTAAAATGAGGACCCAGATTGTTTGGGGCAATATACTGACTCTATAAACCGCCTAGAGAGTAAGGCACTGTGAAGTGGTATATAAGTCTAAGTGCTATTGCTATTTCAAAGATTTTGGTTACCACCTTTAAAGCGCTCCATGGCTTAGGACCCGGGTACTTACGAGACCGCCTGCTGTTACCCTATGCCTCCCACCGACCCATACGCTCTCACAGAGAGGGTCTCCTCAGGGTGCCGTCCGCCAAACAATGTCGGCTGGTGGCCCCCAGGAGTAGGGCCTTCTCTGTGGGAGCATCGACGCTCTGGAATGAACTCCCCCCTGGCCTATGTCAAGTGCCTGATCTTCGGACCTTCCGTCGTGAGCTAAAAACATACTTATTTATTCAAGCGGGACTGGCATAATAGTTTGATTTTAAATTGGGGTTTTATTAATATTTTAAATATTTTAAAATTTAATTTTAATTATCAGCCGTTTTCGTAATTTTGCTATATTTTAATTCGTTTTTAACTGTACATATTCTGTATTTTATTTCTGGCTGTACACCGCCCTGAGTCCTTCGGGAGAAGGGCGGTATAAAAATTTAATAAATAAATAATAAATAAATAAATAAAAATAAAAAGACAAGGCAACTCATCCAATCAATACAATAACACCTTGATTGTCAAAAATGTCTTAATATTTTTATAAGCATTAAAAATAATCAAAAAAGTAATTGAAATCAGGTTTGATCAAGCTTTATGTCCTTAAAAGACAGTATAATAATTCTGTGCTTGATTGTATTCACAACTTCCAGCCCCTCAGCTCATAAGTCAACTGGAAAATAACAGTTCCTGCTGTCTCCTTATGAGGAGTTGCTGTTGGAGTCACATGGATTATTTCAATGCTCTGTCCTTCCTCCAGAGAGATTTTTGGTCCAGATCTAGTGTCAGTTTTCCTCAGAAATGCAATTCTGCTGCAAACAGGAGATCAGCTTGCCATAGTGCTCACTGGAAGCTCCAAAGCTAAGGAATTCATGAATAATTATGCCAAATTATATCATGGTCTTATGGCTACTAAAATAAAACTTAATCACATTTATGTACTGGATACTGTTTGATTACCGGTAATTGATATCATCAAAAGTATGAGAAAAAACAAATTAAGTTTGGCTTCTAGACAATCCTTACAAGATAATAGAAAAGAATTAATGGCAATCTAAGTGCAGGACTGACAAAGTAATAAATAGCTGCTTGATCATGTTGTTAATTATTCTTTTTGGGGTCTCCAGCAGTGGTGGGTTTCTTCTGGTTCACCTGGCTGTTCGTTCCCTCACCTGCCCTGATGTCATCATGGGCGCTTTGTGCATGCACAGAAGCACCGTGCATGATCGAAACGAGCGCACACACTCATGCTCCCAATTCCAAACCGGTAGAGAAGGCAAGTCTCCAGCATTTGAACTTTAATGATCTATTGCCTATGAACATGGTATTTTTATTTTTGTAGTGCTGCTCACAATGGCAAACAACTCCTGGCTGATCAAGCAGAGCTCTCTCTTTCTCATTCCGCTGTAAGTATTTTAAAAATGTCACTTAGTATCATAAATTCTTTCAGAGCTTAGCAGCCCACAAAAATTGAACTACCTATGTGATTTACAGAGCACTGTTACAGACAGGAACCTATTGCCCTCATTTTATTTTCATTTCATACAGTTCCCCTGTAGCTTATTTCATTTTATTCTCAGAGAATATTAATTCAGTCACAGCACAGTTTCCCTCCAGATCATGGAAAGACCAGGAAAGCAAAAAAAAAAAAAATTCTGCCAGATTTATTCAATAGTGGTAACTGGTATGGCAAACCTCTGGTGCTTGTCAGGAGAAGAGGTCGTTCTGAGAATAATCTTAGATCTAGAGCAGACTATTTATACAAGCTATGGCTAAAATGGAGATTCAATTTTATGGCAGAGTTCTGCATGGCAAATGTCACTTTGACTGGCAACCCAAGGCTTCCAAAACCAATTGATATAAAAATTATCTTTGTTCTCCTCTCAGCAACTTTCCCAGCCACAGCTTCCTCACTCATATACTTCTAGAGGCAATGTCTGTTCATGTCTTTTCTAAGATGGTTCTAAAAGGAAAGCCAGCATGAGTTCCTTCTGTCCAGAAATATTTTAGGTACCAGTTTTTCATATTGGAATTCTGCTGGTTCGTTAAAAAAAATGCTTGAAATAGGGGTGCTCAGGCCCTATTATTTTTTTCATCAGTTTGTTATTCTGAAGTCAGGCTGATATATCAGAAGTAAGAGGTACCGTGTTGGTTATTATCACGTAAAGTCTGATGCTGGCAAGATGGGATCAACAATTCTCAGACAAAATTGTTAGATAACAGTTAAATAGCTATTTCCCATTTTCAAGAGCAAGAAGAGAATAGCCATACCGACTTTAAAAGATAGCTTTAAAAAATCTAGAATAAACTCTGAAGTGATCAGAAAAAGAAATGGCTTAATTCCTCATTCTACAAGGAGCAAACTTTCCATCTCTCTCTCTCTCTCTCTCTCTCTCTCTCTCTCTCTCTCTCTCTCTCCCTCCCTCCCTCCCTCCCTCCCTCCCTCCCTCTCTCTCTCTTATAATCTATCTATCTATTTATCCATCTATCTATCTATCACTTCTAATTCATCTGGAATAACGTATCTAGCCAATACATGCCTATGAGCATCTATTATTGGTAATTTCTTGAATACATAAATCTGTCTTCTCATTTCAGTACCAAGTTTAAACAAAGACTGCAGATCTTCTCCAACTCTGCCAACCATCAGCCACATGCCCAATGTCTAATTTCCAAACCCAGTTTTAATCAAGCAGGAGGAATAGAGACTTGCAGGAGGGAAACTTCATCAGCTCTGATCAATGATGGAATAGAAATATAAGGAGAGACACAATGTCCTTGAGGTCTATATCAATTTGCAATGACCAACTCGCCACAGTCAACTCACCATGGCCAATTCGCCACAGCCAGCTTGCTGTGGGACAACTTGCTGCAGGACAAGAGTTACACTAATATCAAAGAAATGGTAGAATAGGATCTTTTTTAAAAGGATACAAAAGGAGATACAGAATGAAATGTGAATGCAAAAATTAAAATGATTTCTTATTTATTTTAAATAATTTCACTGAATTATTAAATTGCTCCACGGTGAGTTGGCCCGTGGCGAGTTGGCCATGGCAAATTGTCCCATGGAGTGTTGGACATGGTGAGTTGTCCCATTCTAATGTCCTCAAATTAGCCAAGCCTGGAGAGTTGATGGAAGATTTAGTTGGGACTTGTCAACTCAAAAGATTTAGCTGAATGACAGAACAGTGAGGAAGATTGTATAAGGGATAAAGAGGAGGGAATCCAACATCTTCAGATAAAATTATTGTACAAATATTGAGCAGTTGTCTCCCAGTATGAAAGCCAGAAAGGAAATAACCAAATTTCCATTGACTTGAATAGTGTGGGCTGTTTCATAGCAGTCAGATCTTCTGAGTATATACAGCTTCTATATCGGCTGCAGTGTAACAACTTATGCAATCAGGTCTATAAAAAAAACTGTTCTCAAACAGAAGTTTAAATGTTTGGAGAATTGAGATTTATTGCTTTGCTAGCTTGAAGTCTGACAAACATTTCGTCTGTGCTCTCTCCAGGAGAAATCTATTGTACCTACTTCAACCTACTGACTTCTCAAGCATTGTTGCAATTATATTTCAAAAACTACATATAGCATACATTGAATGTAATCATATACTTATATCTATCCATATGAGTTCTGTGTATATGCATGTTAGCTTATATTGGCTCTTCTACTGCAATTTAATATTCTGATCAAATGTAATAATTTTGTAGTTTCTAGAGCCCTTATCCATTTAAGAAATTGATCTGCAATTATAACACAAGTGAAATTTAAAGTAAAGTACAGTAGAGTAAATTTACTGTAAATTCTTAGTGAAGTTGCAAAATCTGAAAATATATCACTTATTGGAAATCTTTTAGTAAGGACAGAAATGCGTGTAATCAGAGCATATTATACATAAATAAAGTTGATTAAAACCTACCCTGTTTCCCCCAAAATAAGACATCCCCTGACAATAAACCCAATCAGGCTTTTGAGCACATGGCAATAAGGCCAAGCACTTATTTCAGGGTTTTAAAAAAATATAAGACAGGCTCTTATTTTTAGGAAAACATGGTACAATACAAAATAGACATTAAGGTGGCATCCAGATTGAACACAGACTCAATTTGAACTCATTATACTCAATTTTGGTGGAATCTTCTTGGGTTATTCACACATTTCAGGACTAGAATACACAGTCTCCCAATTTCTAGCTTGATGCTTTAACTATTACAACTCTCTCTCTCTCCCATGCACCTATAATGCTTTTTAACAAATTATTTCAGGTGTTGCCATGATGAACTTATCTTACTAACATGATCTATCTCCCTCTCTCCCCATCTCCCCTCTCTCTCCTATATATCACATTGTAGAATTTTTAGGACTAGTACTTTACTAGTACTTTCATTTCACTCTTCTTAAATCATGAAGTAGTTGGTAGGGACTGGTTTAATAATAGACACAAAAATCTACAAATGACACATGTCCTGCAATCAAAATGGGTTTATGGGGTGCTAACAGAAAGGGTTCTATTTGGTACTTTTGCTCCATACTGCCAACCCCCATGATTGGGGTTACCTACTCGGTACACCTACCTAGTATGATGAGCCAGCAAGAACCATAATTTTGTAGTCTTTAAGGCATGGGGAAATTTCCCCTTCCACAGAAATTTCCTATTATTCAAGTTATTTCCTCTTAGACAAACTAATATCAAAAGGTTGTTAAATGGAAACAAGATAACTACATGTGTGGCCTTGAGCAATTCAATGAAAGGATTATAAATCCAATCAATAAACAAGCAACAGCATGGATTGTCCAAACATTTTGAACTACTAATCTATGTTCATTTCCTCACCAATGACGCATGGCATATTCTTGAATTATCCAACCATAATTATGCCAATATAACACTAATGAGAACAGGATTAATAAATTGCTTTAACAATGGTTGGGGGGGAGTAATAAGACACTTAAAGTTCCTAGGAAGGAAATGGAAAAATGATAACATTATCTATCATACTGTAATGATATGTCACATTTTTGGTGCTTTGTAAGAATTAAATCCTCCCCAAATAAAGAGTACATATTTTATTTAAATATTTTTATCAGGAACAAAATATATACAAATATATACATAAATAAATAAATATATCCATTTATATATAAAGGTTATTTTGGGCACACTATTTGAAATATCTCCTTAGCAAACAGTAGTATTCTAGGTTTTTTTTAATGGATACATACATTTCTTCTCAAAACCCTATTACTGTATATCATTTCCTAGCATTATCTGAGAGCCTGAGATTATTTAGAGAAAATAATCTCATAGTGGCAATTTCAAAAGTCAGTGTGGGATAAATGTATTCAGCAATCAAACCTGCTAAGTGATGCTGTAAATTCATTAATGAGTAAAATGTAGAGGTTAGCCTGAACTATAAATTCTAAGAAAGAAAATTCAGATTCAGGCATCCTTATATAATTGATGGTCCTTGCCAGTAGAGAAGAAGGAAGAGCAGAGCATGTTACAGACAGTAATGAGTGGTCCCCAGGGGGCAACTACAAACAAAATCAATCCAAAGCTGTTCTTAAAACCAAGGATTCAAAACCTTCATGTGTTTGGAAAGCACATTATCTGAACTAATTTTCTTCTTAATTTCAAGTTATTTTTTAAAGCTACCCATAGTTTTATACAGGTAGATGATATGGGAAAATTACATTAACTCTGTACTGCAGGTTGTTGCCACTTGTAGGAGTAGAGGATAGAAAATGTTTTGGGGATTTTCTTCCTAGTCTTACAGAAATGCTTAAACACTTCTCATAAATCTTCATCTGTCTTAATTGCCTCAGGGAATTCTTTTTAGAATTAAAGGGGAAAAAATCCTTAACTGGTAATTTAAAGAAGAAAATCCTATCTGCCTACTACAGGTAACCCCCAATTTATAATCACAATTGAGCCTAAAATTTCTGTGGTTAAGTGAGCCTTGCCCCATTTTAGACCTTTCTTATCACAGTTGTTAAGTGAATTATTGCAGTTAATAAGTTAGCAGTCTGATTGTTAAGTGAACCTGGATTCCCTATTGACTTTGCTTGTCAGAAGGTTGCAAAAGGGCTGGTATCAGCAATCTGCGGCTCCAGAGCTGCATGTGGCTCTTTGGGCCCTCTGCTGTGGCTCCCTTTACGGTGATCCCACCACTGGCTGGCCCCGACCTCCCCTCCCAGTCAGTCTTGCCTGGCCTGAGAAGGTAAGGTTGACAGCGGGGGACGGAGAAGCGGCCAAGGCAGAGATAGAAAGATACAGAGAGAGGAGGAGGAGAGAGAGAGACAGAGAGAGATACAGAGGGGGGGAGAGAGAGAGGGAGAGAGAGAGAAATATGTCAAAAGGGTTTTATGGTTCCTGGTGTTTTTTAACAACTGGTTCTCTGCCCTAATGACTGACTGGGTAGGGGTGCTGGGTAGGTGTCATGTGACTGGTGGAAGTGAGTGATGTCGAGTTGGCTACACCCACCCAGCTTTTGTGGCTTCTGGTGTTTTTGTTTCTGTGGGAAATGAATCCAAATGGTTCTTTGAGTGTTTAAGGTTGCAGACCCCTGCAAAAGGGAATCACATGACCTTAGGACCCAGCAACGGTCATATGTCAGTTGCAAAGCATCTGAATTTTGATCACATAATCATGGGGATGCTTCAAAGATCGTGACTGTGAAAATGTGGTCATAAGTCACTTTTTTCAGTGCCATTGTAGCTTTGAACTGTCACTAAATGAACTTTTGTAAGTTGAGGATTACCTGAGTTCCATTTACTGCATAATGTTTAAAAGAGCCATGGTGAATGAATGGGCAAATTTTACTGAAACACACATGCACACACACAAACATACACACACCTGGAGTCATTATTGAGGAAAGTTATAAGATGGAGCAGAATTCCAAATTTTGTGAAGCCTAAGATGACTTTCTTCGGGGGACACACCATTCAATATAATATAAGAGGATACATTTCCCTCAAATAGAATAAGAATACACTTTTTCCAGGAATGTGCTGCATCCAAAAATTCATGATTCCACAACCTACAAACAAGATATAATACAGCTGATAAACTGTATAGAAGTGATAAACTGCAACCAAGTGACTCAAATTTCTGAACTACCAATCCCACTGTGTCTGATGGTTGAAATACATGAGTAATTGCACTGCTCCTTTGAAATGCCACTTTGAAATATATATATTACAGTTTGTAAGTACTAGGAAATTTGAATCAATAAAAATGTGCTCAGTGTTGCTTACTAAAGGGATTGTGTGGAGTCCATTTTAAAGGTGGAAATGGAAAATTAAAGATACACACGAGAGAGGGATAAAAAAAGAAACTTCCCTCAATTTGAAATGACTCTCACCTTTCCCTTTAACACGCTTTCTGTGTTAATCTGCTTAAGCCTTGTTCTCATGTAGCAATTCACAGCTGGGGCAAACTGAATTACCTTGCTGTTGACAGTTGTAGTGCCTACTGCTGCCGAGTAGGATAGATTTAAAAAACAAAAAACAAAATAAAAGAGATAGTCAAAAAGCCACTTATTTATTTGGAAAGCACTTGAATAATCATGCAGGGTCCTATGAAATAAACAAAAATGTTTATAAAAGTCAGAAAATAAGAATTTTCATATATCTGCAGGATTTCATAGAAATTATGGCAATGGTCCTAAAGTTCCAATGATAAATCAGAAGTTGCGTACTAGCAAATAAGCTTAGAAAAGTAAACGAAAAGACTTGATGTATCTTTATACAATCTTAGCTGATCTATTCTGATAAATACACTTTATCTTGGTATTGTGCAGTATAATACAATACATCTTGTAAAAGTGACAAAGGAAATCTTACTGTATTGTATTGTATATTGCATTGAATCTTCTCTGATAGTGAAGGGAGGAAGGACGCTAATAGTAATAATTTGTCATATGAATTTTTGGACTTCAGGACTGCATGGCACACAGAGTGCCAATATGCACGGATCAAAGATAAGGCACATTTTGGATTCTGACTGAGATTATCAACGTGGTATATAAGTGCAGTGGAGCTGGCTCATCCTGATTCATAGGCTCATGGGAAACAATTGTTGCATTTTCTAGAATTTTGCAAGCTAATTAAGAGCAGAACTGAGCAACAACTGCTCATGGCCAATCAATAGTTCAGCAGCTAGCCGTGTGGCTACATACAAGCAGGGACAATAAATAAATGGACAATTTATTTATGGATTGGTGGAAGAGGCAGGAGACTAGCCAAATCAATCTGCCAATCCATGAGATAACAGATGCTGCAATCAAATCACAGAGGGGTGTGTGTGTGTGTGTGTCTTGAATAACTTGGATGTGTATACCCTATATATATGATTCTAAATGTTATTTTGCTAGCATGCAAAATTAAGGATATTGTGTGATAGTTTGCACACACTACTACATCTGCTTTCTTTAGTATTGGTTGAAGATTTTTCTCTTCCTTACTTTGATTACATTCTTTCTTGATTGCTTGTGGTATAAGAAAATAGGGACAATCTTTTAGGTGTTTTGGATTACTTGGATATGGAGAGGGAGAGGGAAGGAAGGAGGGAGGGAGGGGGAGAGGGAGAGGGAAAGAGAGAGAGATTTCCCCTATTTTCCTAGTTACAAAAACTTCTGGTACTAGAAGGTGAAGTTAGTTCAACATTCTGAATGTTATTAAATCAGAAGGCTACAGAAATTTAGGAAGTATCATAACCAATCAAGGAAGAATTAGTAAAGGTTATTATCAAAGTAAGGAAGAAAAATTTCTACAACCAATACCAAAGAAATACCAAAGACAGCAGATTTAGTAGTGTGTGCAAACTATCATACAATATTCTTAATTTTGCATGCTAGCAAAATAATGTTTAAAATCATTCAAAGCAGATTAACATCCTGCAAGAAAAAAGAGGATTTTTAAGCAGGCTTTAGATAAGCCTGAGAAAAAGGTTGGTAATGCATGCTAGATAATTGAAAAGTGATAGCCAAAATAAGTAAAGGCCAATTGGTTATTTTAAAAAATTATGTTGACATTGTCAAGCTTGGAATGTACTTAGGCGAACTGAAATCCCATGATAAATCCACATACTAGTCAATGGTCACAGCTGACAGAATATGATAAAGCAGGCTGGTTCCAAGTCAGCAAAGGAGTGAAATTGGGCTATATACGCCCTGCTTATCTATTCAACCTATATGCTGAATATATATTGAGGAAGGTTGTATAGGAGGATAGATGATAGGTAGGTAGGTAGGTAGGTAGGTAGGTAGGTAGGTAGGTAGATAGATAGATAGGCAGACAGACAGACAGACAGATAGATAACCTGCATTACGATGACGATACTACTCTAGTAGTTGAATATGGAAATGATCTTTAAACTCTAGTAGTGAAACAGAAGAGTGACAAGAAATGGAACTAGGATTAAATAATAGTAAAAATGACAATAAGTATTTCATAGTGAAGATATTGAAGTAGTGGATAGCTTCTACCTGTTGAAAATCAATAGTAAAGGAACCAACAGTTAAATATCCCACAGACTAGTATTTGGTAGAAAAGCAATGAAGGCCTTGGAAAAATTCAGGCTTTAAACATATCAAAGATAACCTGTCCTTTCCGTCTATCCATCTTTCATATCCGTCTATATCTACTGTATCTATCTTTTTAAGTATCCAGATTGTGTTATTTATTGCTAATTTGCTTTTTTTCTGCCTTTTTTTTCTTATTGAAAGAAAAATTGATCTTTTTCCATGTAGTGACAGGAGGTGGAGGAGGTCATGTTCCAGTTTACATTCTTCATTAGGAAAAATGCTGAATAAGTGAAAGTGTGCAATATTACACTAGCATTTAAAACCATTTTAAAACCAATTTAGTTCCTATTTTCATTGAAAGCAATCTTGGATATCGATTCTTGAAAAACTTCTGTACTTTCAGTACCTTGGATAATCAGACATTCATTAGATCAGATTTGTTAATTTTATTTTTTTAAAACTGTATTTTCAGCCAAAGTAATAAGGAAATTTTATGAACATTAAAAAAAATCCAGAACTTTGATATTTCTGTAGTTTAATGCACAAGACATTTATATCTATAGTTTACAAATCCCAGATTCTAGCTTCAATAAATACCCAATTAATAACATTTAGGATTACTTTGTATGTAAACATTGTAAAATACAAAATATGCTTGTTTTTGTCAGTGATGGACAAATTATATCAAATTAAGATTAACATTAAATGTCCATAATAAATGGCACTGGGGGAAAAAAGAAAAGTTAGAGTTTTCAAGGGATTAACATCTAGATTTACTGCAAGTATTTATTTATTTTCAAATACCTTTATGTTCCTTTAATCAAGAAAAATTAATGTAAATAATATTATATATATATATATATATATATATATATATATATATATATATATATATATATATATATAGGTCTTTAGTTGTTCGGGTTTTCTCCGTGTAAAATTGGAAGTATCTTGGCGACGTTTGACGAAGTCTCATTCGTCATCTTCAGGCTTCAACCGTGCTTCTGGGAGCAATGTGTGATCGCAGCTGTTTCTTCCTTTTAACTGCTAGTGGGGTTTGAACTGATTGGGTGGGAGCTTGGCTGTGCTCTGATTGGATGGGGTTTTCTGTGCTCTGATTGGCTGGGGTGTGTCCTGTGTTGGTGGGGGCTTGGTTGTGCTCAGTCTAGTCTGTGCTGCAGGGGGATTTGAGCTGGTGAGCTGCATAGCTGTTGTTTGGCTTTGTGGTCGTGCTACATCTTCATAGTGGGTGTCAGTCTGCTGCATGAATGGATTGGAGGGGTTTGAAATGGCTAATGTTGCAGCTGCGGTCTGGCTTCTGGTCCTTGGTCGTGCTTCATGATCAGTGTGGGTTTGGGTCTGCTTTCTGGGTGGATGTGCGGTGGTGACATCCTGTGTGGACCTTGTGAGTGTGTGTCTGGTGTCATTCCTCGTGTTAGGGACTCGTTTGTCAATAAGGGCGGGTTTCCAAATGGCTGGTAGGCGGGAGGTGTCATCTCGTTTGTTCATGCTTTTTCTATCTCAATGGCTTCTCTGATTATTCTGTTGTTAAAGTGTTCAGTTTTGGCGATAGTTCTGGTCTTTTTAAAGTCAATATCATGTCCTGTGACTTTAAAGTGTTGGACCAGGGAAGAAGTTGGTTCCTCTTTTTTGAATGAGTTCTTGTGTTCTTCAATGCGTGCACTTATTCTTCTGTTGGTTTGTCCAATGTATGTGGTGGGGCAGGCGGTGCATGGGATTTCATATACTCATTGCCAATCTCTACATGGAACACTTTGAAACCCAAGCTCTAGAAAAATCTGATCACAAACCCAAACTCTGGCTCAGATATGTAGACGACACCTTCATAATCTGGCCACACGGGAAAGAAAAACTTGACAACTTCCTCACACACCTCAATAGCCTACACCCCAAAATACAGTTCACCATGGAAACAGAAGTTAATAACCAACTTCCCTTCCTGGATGTCTTAGTCTACAGAAAACCTAATGGCTCCCTAGGACACACCATCTACCAGAAGAAAACACACACAAACCGCTATCTGCACGCACTCTCACACCACCACCCAGCACAGATCAACTCCGTAGCCAAGACACTCATCTCCAGAACAAAATGCTTAGCTGATGAACAACACCTAAAACCCGAACTAGACACTCTCACTAACGTACTAACATCCAATGGATTCCAAACAAATAAGATTACCAAGCTAATCCAAAAAGAACCCCCTACTAAAATCCAAGACAGAGAACAAGAAAACGGCACAGCCCTCCTCCCATATATAAAAGGCACCACAGACAGAATCAGCAAGATCCTCCACAAACACAACATCAAGACAGCATTCTGCACAAACAGAAAAATATCCACCATCCTAAGAAGCCCCAAAGACAAAATTGAGTTAGAAAATCAAGGAGTATATGAAATCCCATGCACCGCCTGCCCCACCACATACATTGGACAAACCAACAGAAGAATAAGTGCACGCATTGAAGAACACAAGAACTCATTCAAAAAAGAGGAACCAACTTCTTCCCTGGTCCAACACTTTAAAGTCACAGGACATGATATTGACTTAAAAAAGACCAGAACTATCGCCAAAACTGAACACTTTAACAACAGAATAATCAGAGAAGCCATTGAGATAGAAAACGCCCACACAGCATGAACAAACGAGATGACACCTCCGCCTACCAGCCATTTGGAAACCCGCCCTTATTGACAAACGAGTCCCTAACACGAGGAATGACACCAGACCCACACTCACAAGGTCCACACAGGATGTCACCACCGCACATCCACCCAGAAAGCAGACCCAAACCCACACTGATCATGAAGCACGACCAAGGACCAGAAGCCAGACCGCAGCTGCAACATTAGCCATTTCAAACCCCTCCAATCCATTCATGCAGCAGACTGACACCCACTATGAAGATGTAGCACGACCACAAAGCCAAACAACAGCTATGCAGCTCACCAGCTCAAATCCCCCTGCAGCACAGACTAGACTGAGCACAACCAAGCCCCCACCAACACAGGACACACCCCAGCCAATCAGAGCACAGAAAAACCCCATCCAATCAGAGCACAGCCAAGCTCCCACCCAATCAGTTCAAACCCCACTAGCAGTTAAAAGGAAGAAACAGCTGCGATCACATTGCTCCCAGAAGCACGGCTGAAGCCTGAAGATGACGAATGAGACTTAGTCGAAGCGTCGCCAAGACACTTCCAATTTTACGGGAGAAAACCCGAACAACCAAAGACCTATATACAAACACCCGTGAAAACCTCAGAAAACATATATATATATATATATATATATATATATATATATATATATATATATATATATATATATATATATATATATATATAATAATTATCAATAAACTATAAATGTAATACTTATTTATATTATAAAATAAAACTTGGCAATCATCAAATGTTTGCTTTAATATCATAGAATTAATTTACACAATTGTCCTTATTCCAGTTCCTACTTCAGAGTTGAGTGACAAAGGAGCAAAAGGAAAAGGCGTTTTATCCACATAGATAAGCCAGACACCCACAACATGGAATAAATTTCCAAAGGACTTAACTGTTGAAAGTAACAACAAAAACTTGAAAATTAACTTACTTCCTATGACATAACTTTGTATGGTCCACAGGTCACTTTTCCAAAGATACAAAAGAAGGTTTTACACCTGTTGGAGTGGGTGGGAGGGGGATGTTCTTCTAGGCTAAGCTACTGACATGCAAATGTTTCCATTCTTGCTGAGGAAATATGGCAGGCCTGGGGATAGGATGTGTTTAGGATATTATTTTTATGGTTTTGTCCTGGTGTGAAGCCTCAAAATCCTATATATGCATACATACACACACACACACACATACACACACACACACACACACACACATATATACACACACACACACAAATGATACATGGTCCACTGGCAGTCCTCTCCCACCCTCTCATTCCCAGCAATTCACAAAGGGACACTTGTGCCTGGTCAATTGAATGTACAAGACAATTAACTACACATCCTGGCATCCGGTCCACATGCCAAATGAGGAGGTCTCTGTCTCCCCATTGGATGTGGCAGGCAGAGGGTACCAGGTAGGGCAGACAGCAGCCTTTGGTGCTGGGGAGGCAGGGGATACAGCAGTTGCTGTGCTGGACAACTGGACTGCAGCACCTTTATCAGAGCAGCAGGGCCACACAGAGTGGCATGTGAACAAGAAGAGAAAGAAAAAAGTGGCCCATGAGGGAGGCAGTCAAGTGCAGGGCCTTCTCCTTCCCAGCCTTTCAAAAGGTGTCCCTCCAGCTCAGGGGTGAAATGTTACCGGTTCAGATTGGTTCAAGCGAACTGGTAGTGATAAAAACTACCAGTTTGCCTGAACTGGTAGTAAAAAAAGCTACAGGTTCATCTGAATCGGTATTTTCAACAATCAGCTATGCCATGTGGTTTATATTCACTAGAAAGCATGAAATCCTGCTTCTTAGTGAAGCTAAATTGCACAGCATAGCTGTTCCCCCTCTCGCTGTTCTACTTACCTAGTGAAGTCTTCTTTTTCCATGCAAAGCATGCATTTGGCATGTACTCAATGGTGGGATTCAAATAATTTAACAACCGGTTCTCTGCCCTAATGACCAGCTGGATAGGCATAGTTTGGTGGTCATGTGACTGTATGGGCATGGCCAACTCAACATCACTCACGTCGATGGGTGTTTCGCCTTAGCTGTTACAATGTAATAAGAGTTAACCAGAGAGGCAGTTTCTGTAAGGGCAATAAAGATTAGGCTAGAAACACCACCAGAATGTTTCCTTCCTGCATTCCTTACAGGATTAGCCCTGTAAAGTGGGGAAAAAAACAAAATAAGATTTCTTCCAACAACCGGTTCTCCGAACTGCTTAGAAAGTTAACAACCGGTTCTCCCGAATAGGTGCGAACTGGCTGAATCCCATCACTGCATGCGTGTGCAGCATGCCTTTTGGTGCACACTGTGCATGTGCATGCGTGCTCACAGCGTGCTTTTGGTATGCACTGCACATGCACAGGTAGTGAACCAGTGGCGATTTGTAGAATATTTCAACAGTGCTCCAGCTGGCTGGCATTAGTGCCAAACGTCTGCCAATGCCACTGCTTGTTTTTTGTTTTTTTTATTGAAAAAGTTTTACAAAGTTTTCCCCCCCTTTCCCCCCTCCCCCCTCCCTTCACAAACCCCCCTCCCCCCCCAACTTCCCGGAACAAACACAAGGTAATAGATGCCACTGCTTGTTGCATCCTGTTTGGCCCTACTCCGTACCTGCCTGGCCCTACTCTATACTCAGTGCCTTCCCCTTTTTAGGAATCGTCTACATTATCTTCTACATTGATCTGATCATGACAAGTTTAATGACAAGCTGACCTGCCTTCACTGCATGGCCAGATTGGATGGACCAGGGCTGCCCAAGCAACTCCAGATCAGTATCACTTTTCTGCTCATTGGATCAATGGAGCAATGCAACCACTTTCCACACCAAAAAACCCCACCTTTGAATTTTGCCTGCCTGAATTGGCACTACCGCCCAAAAAGGAGAGGGGATAGAGGATTCCTTGAGGGGTTCATCTATGGGGGGAGGGGTGAAGAAGCACTGAAAGCTCTGCTCTCCATTCAAAAAAGAAGAAGAAGAAGAAGCTGGAGCAGTACAGTGCAGAGAAGGGAAGAATCAGGATCCTGAACCCCCATGAGGAATGCCTAATCTGAACAATCCATCAGTTAGTGGAAGGGAGGGCACCCTAATCAATAGTGCATATTAACTTTCTGTCAAAGCAGTGTTTCTAATTAAATGCACCTGTGCACACACACAAACTCTAATTCCTGCATATTTCAATACCTACATGACATCCCTACTTGTACACTGAGATATTCATTTTCTCTTTTTCCAAATTTGAAGGCCTTCATGCATCTATATTCTACACCCCACCCCCCAAATCTATAGAGTTGAAATTGACTACAGCTTATCTTGCACTATTTCAAAGTAATTCTGGCCAGAGTGGAAGGCTTGGTGCTTGGACAATGTTCATATTGACTTATGCTTTCTATGGCGATTGGCAAGCCATGGTTTAATATGGTTGAATATGGCTTAAAAAAAAGACACTTATTGAGATAGAATTGGCTATCATAAAAGCTTTCCTCTCTTGTCAGCAGGGGAGAAGCACTGGATTGTTTGCTCAGTTGCACACAAACTGAGATTTAAATCAGCCACAATCCACTTTGTCTTAGACTAGAGGGAGAAGAAGGCATGGGAAGGGGGCAATGAGCCTCATACCTATTGCTAGGTCCAGAATTGGTTTTGGTTTTGTTTGGTGGGCCTTCCTTCTGCAAAATGTGTGCCTTCAGTAGTGAGGTGGGGGAGAGAGGGGGAGAGAGATTTTCCCTATTTTCCTAGCTACAAAAACTTCTGGTACTGGAAGGTGATGTTAGTTTAACATTCTGATCCTTATTAAATCAGAAGGCTGTAGAAATTTAGGAAGTACCTCAAGCACTAGGGCCACAGTGTGGCTCAGGCTGTAAGAAGCCTGTTATTAAAATACAGCTGCCTGCAATTACTGCAGGTTCTAGTCCCACCAGGTCCAAGGTTGACTCAGCCTTCCATCCTTTATAAGGTAGGTAAAATGAGGACCCAGATTGTTGAGGGGGCAATAAGTTGACTTTGTAAATATACAAATAGAATGAGACTATTGCCTTACACACTGTAAGCCGCCCTGAGTCTTCGGAGAAGGGCGGGATATAAATGTAAAAAAACAAACAAACAAAACAGAAAAGAATGCACACTGGTGAGAAGGCGAAACCAAACTTTCTTGTTTCTGCCCAAAGGTTAGCCACCTGTGTTTATTTTAAAGAATTGCATAAGGGCAGTTATGTATGCATATCTAGATACAGATTGGTTTATTTATTTATTTATTTATTTAATCAAATTTATATACCGCCCTATCTCCCGAAGGACTCAGGGCGGTGTACAGGCATTTAAAAACACATAAATACAATATAAAAGCAATTAAAAAACTTATTCTAAAAAGCCCGTTAATTTAGAATTAAAAATATAGAATAAAACCCAATTTAAAACCGATAATTTAAAATCTAGCTCAGTCCTGCACAGTTAAATAAATATGTTTTAAGCCCACGGCGGAAGGTCCGGAGGACCGAAAGCTGACGAAGTCCGGGGGGTAGTTCATTCCAGAGGGTGGGGGCCCCCACAGAGAAGGCCCTTCCCCTGGGTGTCGCCAGACGACATTGCCGCGCTGACGGCACCCTGAGAGACCCTCTCTGTGAGGCGCAGGTCGGTGAGAGATATTCGGTAGCAGTAGGCGGTCCCGTAAGTAACCCGGCCCAATGCCATGGAGCGCTTTAAAGGTGGTCACCAGAACCTTGAAGCGCACCTGGAAAGCCACAGGTAGCCAGTGCAGCCTGCGCAGGATGGGTGTTATACGGGAGCCACGGGGGGCTCCATCTATCACCCGCGCAGCCGCATTCTGGACTAACTGCAGCCTCCGGATGCCCTTCAAGGAGCCCCATGTAGAGCATTGCAGTAATCCAGGCGGGCGTCACGAGTGCGTGGTGACCGTGCATAGGGCATCCCGGTCCAGAAAGGCGCAACTGGCGTACCAGGCGAACCTGGTAGAACGCTCTCCTGGAGTCGGCCGTCAAGTGATCTTCTAGAGACAGCCGTTCATCCAGGAGGGCGCCTAAGTTGCGCACCCTTTCCATCGGGGCCAATGACTCGCCACCGATGGTCAGCCCCGGATTTAGCTGACTGTGCGGGATGCGGCATCCACAGCCACTCTGTCTTGGAGGATTGAGCTTGAGCCTATTTCTCCCCATCCAGACCCGTCGGCCTCCAGGCACCGGGACAGCACTTGATAACCGTTGGGGTGGTCCGGTGTAGAAAAGTACAGCTGGGTGTCATCCGCATACAGCTGGTACTTCACACCGAAACCACTGATGATCTCACCCAGCGGCTTCATGTAGATGTTAAACAGAAGGGGTGAGAGGATCGACCCCTGCGGCACCCCACAAGTGAGGCGCCTCGGGGCCGACCTCTGCCCCCCCGTCAACACCGACTGCGACCGGTCGGAGAGATAGGAGGAGAACCACCGATAAACGGTGCCTCCCACTCCCAATCCCTCCAACCGGCGCAGCAGGATACCATGGTCGATGGTATCGAAGGCCGCTGAGAGGTCTAATAGGACCAGGGCAGAGGAACAACCCCTATCCCTGGCCCTCCAGAGATCATCCACCAACGCGACCAAAGCCGTCTCCGTACTGTAACCGGGCGAAAACCGGACTGGAGCAGGTCTAGATAGACAGTTTCATCCAGGTGCAAGGAAATTGATATGCCACCATACTCTCTACAACCTTCGCGGCGGGTTGGAGACGACGATAATTACCTAAAACAGCGGGTCAGGGACGGCTTCTTAAGGAGGGGCCTCACCACCGCCTCTTTCAAGGTGGCCGGGAAGACACCCTCCACCAAAGAAGCGGTCGTAATCGCCTGGAGCCAGCCTCGTGTCACCTCTCGAGTGGCCAGCACCAGCCAAGAGGGGCACGGGTCCAGTAAACACGTGGTGGCATTCAACCTACCCAACAACCTGTCCATGTCCTCGGGAGCCACAGGGTCAAACTCATCCCAAACAATGTCACCAAGACCACCCTCGAGCATCTCACCCGCGTCACTGCAATCTTGGTCCAGACCATCCCGAAGCTGAACGATTTTATCGTATAGATAACCGTTAAACTCCTCAGCACGTCCCTGCAACGGGTCATCCCGCTCCCCCTGGTGTAGGAGGGAGCGAGTCACCCGAAACAGGGCGGCTGGGCGGTTATCTGCCGATGCAATGAGGGAGGAGGCGTAGCTACGCCTCGCTTCCCTCAATGCCACTAGGTAAGTCCTGGTATAGGACTTCACTAGTGTCCGATCAGCTTCCGAACGGCTAGACCTCCAGAAACTCTCCAGACGTCTTCTCCGGAGCTTCATCCCTCTCAGCTCCTCGGAGAACCAAGGAGCCGGTTGGGACCTGCGCCGGGTCAGAGGCCGCAAAGGCACGACACGGTCTAAGGCCCCCGCCACGGCCTGTTCCCAGGCCGCAACAAGTTCCTCAGTCGAGCCATGAGCCAGACCCTCAGGAAATGGCCCAAGCTCCGTCCACAGCAACCGCGGGTTCAAGGAGGTCCAAAGACCCCACCCGCGATTGCTGGGGTGTAAAATTCACTGGGCCGGGGGGTGCCAGCGGCATAGGCGACAACAGAACATCGCCGTCAGCCAGGGATCTCGCCAGCCGCTGATCCGGCGTTCAGTAAGCCGCCATCTTGCGCATGCGTAGAAGGCGAATTTAGACTCACAAAGGATGATTATTGTACTGATTTGTACTCTTAGGTTCAAGTGTATAAACATTTGTACTCTTAGGTTCAAATGTATAAACTTTCTCATGCCAAGGGGCCTTTCAGAGTCTTTGAATGGGTGTTGGAGCTCATATTCCCCAAAATCAGTGGGGCCATAGTAAAAAAAAAAGGCATCGGGGTTCAAGACTTGGTCTCCTCTTTCTCCTCCATATCAAGAAGCCCTGAAAAACTTCAGAGGAAGACAGAAAGGGATTTCCCTCCTGGTGCTATTCCACTCCCTCAGAGGTGGAGTAAAATCAATAAGGGGGGCAGCTCAGCAGTTGAATCTCAGTATGGATGTGCAGGTAAGGGTGAGAATAAAGGGGGCATGCATGGAACCAGCCCAATCAAAGGGGGACATTGGGAGTGGAAGCAGAGTAAGGAGCAAACTTAAAAAAATATTCCTAATCATAGGAGTAATCTTCATCTTCTTCTATGCTGGGCAGGGCAGGGCCAAGAAGGCTGGGGAGCTCCAGGAGGAGATGCAGTGTGACACTCTGTGTGGGTCCACCACAGCAACTGCCTCTCCCTTGCCTCCCTGGCACTCAAGCTGCCTGACCCACCCAGCATCCTCTCTGTGCACCACATCCAATGGGAAGGCAGAGGCTCACCTCTCAGCATTCAGATTGCCTGCCATGCAGCCAACGGACTGGGGACAAGTGTCCTTCTACAAATTTTCAGAGATGAAGAGGTGGAAGAGGAGCGTCAGCAGAGCAGTGATTGTGGAGCAAAGTGCCAGTGTAAGATGGATCAGCTGTGATGGGAGCCCAGGGTGAAGTGGACATGGTAAGGTGTCTGCATTCAGTTGTCCTAGACCTGGGAAGAATGGTAGAATAAGCAGGAAAATATTATTTTAATGCCAGAATAGCTACGGGTAAGTGAAAACTATCTTATGATTTAGACAATTTATGGTTAGACAGCATCATGAAGACAGTATCAAGAGGACAGGTCAGGGAGTGGGGGAAAGTACAAAGAATATTAATGTCATGGTTAGGTGCAGACACCTTCTGGTGAAGAATACTGATGGAATCAGTAATACAATATCTAGAGTAAATCCAGCTGGTTGAGGATTTCTTGTTATGATAATAAAAAGCTTAGGGCTGCAACATTTTAATGTCAGCTGAAATCGTAGCCAGAGATGCCAATTCTGGAAGAACTCTCTGGGTCTTCACCTCATTGCACAGTATAGAATTTCTAAGAGGCTGGTGAAATGCCAGCTGTCTTGGGAATTCTGCTTGCGTGCATCTTGATTACAGCTTTCACTGCTCTTCTCCAGAGAATTAGAGGACATAAAGATTTAAACAATTTAAAGGCTAGATTTCCTGGCTGGTTGTCCTCCTGTAGAAAGAAGTGCAATTACAGAGATTATTGGCAGAAGTATTGCAAATGGTACTATGCTCTAAAACATTTGAATAGGTAATTTCTGTAAGAAAAACTCACTGAAAATCAATGACTAGATTGCTCTCCTTCCCTCCCCCCACCCCCCGCCCAAGCTCTTGGGGGGAGGGTGGCACTATTCTGGAGGTATTTACACTTGAATCTCTTCACTGGATAAAACTTAAATTGATTTATGATTTGTAGGGATTATTTGGGATTTCTGATTTGAAAGATGAAATTTTGTTTTTAGTTTAATTTTTTATCTTTTATTATACACCAATTTGAAATCTTTTTCGTATCTGGAAATTCATATATAAATTGATTTTTTTCTTAGACTATTAAGTCGAATTTTCTGCTTGAGACAGAAGGGTCAATTATCTTAAACAGCTTACATGACATCTACAATTCTTACTTGGTATAGAAAAGGTAATTATTGTTTAACACAATATTCAAGCCATTTTCATAGCCTTTTAAGATTTTAAGTAAACAAATGTATTATATGTGCCTGAATCCCAGTAGAGAGTACAACTAGTGTCATATTCTGTCATGGATCCATTAGCAGCATAATATCTTCTAACTACCAACTACACTAATGGTTTCAATTAGGATACTTGCAAAGAGAGGAGGAGAGAAGGAAGGGGAGGGGGATAGAAAGTGATCCATTGTTATTCATTAAAAGAACTACTGTCAGCACAAAGAAAGAAGTAGCCTACATCTAACAAACCCCTACTACCCAATCTAACCTATCCCAACGCAGCCCCATTACAACTGAGCAATTGATTTCTCCCCCTAGATGAAAACACGCAAACTCCACAGACTCTCCCTCAAAGAAAACTTGCAGACAGCTAGAAAAGAGACATCATTAAATATCCCTTTAAAAGTCCCATCATCAAATACACCTATTATAACAGAAAAACACCCCAGACTGCCCCCCCCAAACAAAGGCGAATGTGATAGGAGACTCTATTCTTAGAGGAACATCTGCAACCATCTGCAGACTGGACATTTAATCTAGGGAGATATGTTGTCTCCCTAGAGCAAAAATCAAAATATGTGGCTGAGAACCTCTAATAATTAGGCCCACAGATCACTAACATGTTCTCCTCCTTCACATAGGAATAAATGTCACAACAAAGAATTAGAATATTGAGAGATTATGAGCAATTAGGCAAAAAAGTTAAGGAGCTAGGAGAACAAGTAATGTTCTCATTAGTACTTCCCATGAAAGGTCAACACCAATTAAGGGAGAATTTTTTTTTTAGAAATAAACTGTTGGTTAAAGAGTTGGTGTCACCAAAAGAACTTTTGTTTCCTGGACCATGGATTGCATTACCTACATGAAGAACTCTTGGCAAGGGGGGGGGGCATTGGGAGCATTCTGCATACAAGTCCTGTACTCCAACATAAAGTTCCTTCTTTGAGAGTTCAACCATCCTTAGAGGTCCACGTGCAACTTTCATTGGTGTCAGTGGAGCTTTTCATAGTAGTTCCTAAATTGGCAAGCATGGAGAGCAGAGGTGTAACAACTCTTCATCGATGACCAAAAATAATCTCTTCAATAGCCTTAAAAAAGAACCCCTAAAAAAGCATAGAATTGCACCCACAGAAAAATGAGGGAATAGAGAAAAGAATGAATTTGGAGAGAAGAGAAAACTTCATAGAAAACAAAGTTTTACTTGGGTGCAAAGTTTATTCTGGAGAGTAGTGTGGTGTCAGCACTCTGTTCTCTTTGTTATGCTAAAGAGAGAGGAGACAAATCATAGTCATTACATTCAAATATATGATTGCAAAATGATTTAAGTGCAAATCTGTTTGCAAGGGTGTTTCTCTCCCCACCACCACACACATAAATGCTGCATATTTGTAAGGATTTATTAGGATTATAATCTCTCAACTGTGTTTTATACTTTATATGAACTAAATAATCCTGAGTGAATTGAATATGAATTTTATATATATTAAATGATCCTGAGAAAACTGAGTGATCATTTATTCAAATTTTTGTTGATTTTCTGGCTGTTACAAAGCAAGACTGCAAATTTATGAGGATTATAAACTAATTTACTAGAATTGTAAAACTGTGCCCTAAACAGCAATAACTTGCACAAGTAGCAGTCCAGTTCCCCTCCCTGTCTGCTGGGCCACCAAGCTATAATGGTTGGGGACTGCACACACTGGGAAGAGGGTCACACTGTTCTTCTGCCTCGCCAATGTCAGATTCTGGAGGCTCCAGAGGCAACACATAACTACCAGATGGCCCTGGCCCAGCAGGTTCTGACAAGTTCTAGAGAACCGGTAGTAGAAATTTTGAGCAGTTTGGAGAACCGGTAGTGAAATTTTAAGTAGTTTGGAGAATTGGCAAATACCACCTCTGGCTGGCCCCAGAGTGGGGTGGGAATGGAGATTTTGCAATATCCTTCTCCCAGGAGTGGGGAGGGAATGGGGATTTTGCAGTATCCTTCCTCTGCTACGCCTACCAAGCCACACACTATGCCCACCAGCCACGCCCACAGAACCAGTAGTAAAAAAAAAATTGGATTTCACCACTGCCCTGGCCCCCTTTCTGCCTCCGACACAGAGCCCTCATCCGAATTTTCCCCAGACACGAGGACTGGCCCAGGTTTCTCCCCAACCTCCTCGCTGTCCGAATCTGCTGCCAGCTCTGCTGGCCACTGGTGGGCCATAACACTTCTGAACATTAGAACATTATACATACCTTCAGATGTTCTTCCCTAGCCTACACATGACTGTTAGAGCCAGAAGATGTCATGGATTGAGTAAAATGTGATGAAACTCTCTTAACATCACTCTTGTACATCGAGAGCAGATGCATCAAAACAAATTCCTTATGTCCAACCACACTTGGCCAATAAAAATTCTATTCTATTCTATTCTATTGCTTAGCAACCAAAATTTTGGGCTCAATTGTGGTCATAAATCAAGGACTATCTCTGCCTTCCTCTGCATGGCAGCGTTGTCCTAGTAAACTCCTTCTCCTTTCTGGTAATTTTCCTCTCTGTTAGAGGCATGAAAATAATTCAGATGATATAAGGTTTCCTGCTGGAGCAGGGGGTTGGACTAGATGGCCTCTGAGATCCCTTCCAGATTGCTATGATGTTTCAAAGTGTCTTCTGAAGCCACACCTAGTGCCAGGATTTGTGGTGCTTCCTTCTTCTCCTTTTTTTCCCTTCCCTCTCTCTCTCCCTTCCTTCGTCCCTCCCTTCATGTATCTATCTATCCATGCAATTATATGTCATTCACTTTCCCCTCCCTCCCTCTTTTTCTCTCTCTCTCCCTCCCTCCCTCCCTCCCTTCCTTCCTTCCTTCCTTCCTTCCTTCCTTCCTTCCTTCCTTCCTTCCTTCCTTTCTTTTTCTTTCTTCCATACAGATTCCATATGGCTCTGAACTCTTAAGGCAAACCAAATGCAAGTGGTCCTCACTTAATGGCCGATTGCTTAGCAAGTGTTCTAATTTACGACTGACCTCCCCAGAGCTACTTGACCTGTTTTTGGAGTTTTGACAGCCATGCACACACACACACACACACACTTACTTATAACCAGTTACAACACCCCTGTTCTGTCCCCCCTCGCCTCAGTCCGAGCGATGACTTAATTAGCCGGCACTATCAGCTCTGGCAGCAAACTAGCGAGCGTCTGCCAAGTGTCTCTGTTATCTTTCTTGATGAGTCAACTAGGAACAAACAGTACTTCAGCTCTAGTTTAAGCAGTTGATTTGCTTGCTACGAAAAGCTATAGCAGCCCTTGCTGCTTTTATATCCTGTGGGGTGTGGTTCCATGACTCAGCACTTCCTAGGCTTGCCCCACCCCGCTTCTGTTGTTCCCGCCTCTCCTGCCTATGAAACCTAGGGTCCAGCCAGGCCTGATTGCCATCAGCCAGGTCTGGAGGCGTGGCCTGGGGGGGAAAGAGTTAGGGGACAGAGACCTCGTTATCTCTTCCACCTGGCCTGCCTCTGGCTCCTGGAGCTGAGCAGGGAAGCCGGTGCTCCTGAGGTAAGTCCTGATGGCCCTTCCCCCTCATTTTCCAAGTCACTTTCTGGCAAGGGGCTCAGCTCGGGGGGGCACAGACACAACAATCCCACACAGTCATGTGACTGAGGTTGCCTATGTTTTTGCCAGTTTCCAACAATTCCTTCTGGTTTCTGGTTAAAAATGCCCATTGGGAGAAATGGACATGTTAAATAACCACAGTGTTCACTTAATGACCATAAGGTTCACTTAACGACCATGGTGTTTGTCTAACCCAGGGATCTGGGTCCACAACCTTAAACACTCAAAGAACCATTTTTCTATTTTCTTTTAAACGGATATCTCTCTGTCTCTCTGTCTGTCTGTTTCTTTCTCCCTCTCTCCCTCTCCCTTCCACCCTCTCTCTCCCTCTCTCTCTCTCTCCCTCTCTCTCTCATGTCTTCCACTCATCTCTCTCATCTCTCTTTTTCTTTCCCCCTCTCTCCCTCATCTCTCTCATCTCTTTCTTTTTCTTTCTCCCTCTGTTTTTCATCTCTTTCTCTCTCATCTCTTTCTTTCTTTCTCCCTCTCTGTTTCTCATCTCTCTCATCTTTCTGCCCCTCTCTTTCCCTCATCTCAACTCATCCCACTCATCTCCCTCTTAATCTCTCTCTCTCTCTCTCTTTCTCTTCCTTTCTCCCTCTCTGTTTCTCATCTCTCTTTCTCTCATCTCTTTCTTTCTTTCTTTCTTTCTTTCTTTCTTTCTTTCTTTCTTTCTTTCTTTCTTTCTTTCTCCCTCCCTCCCATCTCTGTCTCCCTCCCTCTCTCAATTCTCTCCCCCTCTCTCTTATCTCTCTTTCTCCCTCTCCCTCTCATTTGTTTCTCTCTTTTCCTCTCTCTCATTCTCTCCCTCCATCATTTTCCCATTTCTTTCTCGCTTTCTCTCCCCTTTCCGCTCTCTCAGCTCTTTTGCACACATGCACACACATACACAAGAGGACACCCTCCTGGGCTGGGATTATGGCAGTGGCAGAGACGGCGGCTCCTCCTCTTGCTGCCACCACCGCCCAATGAGGTGAGTAGCTGGCTGTGCTGTGCAGGAGAGCCAGAGTTCTTCCCTCCCTGCATCCGGCAGTGGCAGCAGCTACTCCTCCCTGTTCTCCTCCTTCCTGAGCTGACATGAAGGGGACCATGGCTGATGCTGAGCTGTCCCCAAATGATTCCTCATCATTTTTGTGATGAGGAATCACAAAAAGCAGTCGGTCATGTACAGAGATATGTTAGGGGCGCTTCAGCTGCATGGCTCTGTGTAGAGGCTTGCACCTACTCGGGGCACAGATCAGGTTGCATGAGAGGGAGAGGGAGAAGAGGGGAGAGGTAGCTGCTAGCATTGATGGAAGAGTGCCACACAGAAATAGGAGCACACAGAAATGCCATCCCCTTCTCCGTCTCCATCTCCATTGCTGGGCGATCCCATGAGAAGAATGGAACGGCAGTTTTAGCAAAGGAATAAAAACTGATTTTACTGCTTCCTCTTGGCTGATGCCCAACAAGGGAAAAGTTGCTCACCACAAAAGGACAGAGATGGGTGGTGAGGAGCATGCCCGAGCGACACTCCTGCACTGATAAAACCTTCTCTTTCCCTGTGAAAAGATTGGGGCCTTTTTATGTTGTCCTAGGCTGAGCTGAGGGGATGCTCCATGCACAGGTCACCATCAAAGGTATGGGCAGCCCAGCTTCTGCCAGCCCTCTGGGCAGCTGCCACCCATTCGCCCTCCCCTCTGGCTTGGATCCTGCCGCTCGCAACAGGGAATGCACTTTCAGGCCAGCCTGGCCAATGGGTGGGCAAAAAGGCGGCCTACTCTGTACCTGCTTCTCTGCTGTTGCTGATGGACCCAGACCACGCCTGGGCGCCATCAGCTGGCACAAATGTACTGTGATGAAGGTCCCCCTGGAACGGGCAGTGCAAAGGCAAATTGCACTCCTGCATTCTTAGGCTTCTGCATTCGCTATCCTCCCATGCTGCCCCCCCCCCATATAGCACCATTGCCTTTAGGGAACTGCCTCAAAGAACATGTGGCAAAGGAAAAGGCAGCCGTGTATGCTGCCGCTGCCTTCCAGACTGGGTTTGGAAAAGCTTGTCCTCACAACATCTGAAGGTGAAGTGGAAGCCAGTGGGTGCCGCACATGTCAATTCAGAGCCCGCTTGTCAACTGCAGAGGGCTTTCTGGAAGCCTCTGATGGTGAAACGGAGACCAGGGGTGATGTGTGCAAGCGGTGGCAAGTGGCTGCAGAAGGAGAAGCACCTGTCAGGGTGTGCGAGGCCTGGTAAGTAGAACAGCTCAACTCCCCTCATCCCCACCCTAGCTTAATAATTAACTTGCCCCACCCCCTGTACCCGGGTTGGGTGGGGACTTAATTAGGGATAATTTTGGGCATAGGGCTTAATTTGAGCTCATGCATTCAAAAATATCATAGGGCTTCTTTCGGGGTGGGTCTTATTTTAGGGGAAATACGGTACTACTTGATGGATACTTCATTATCCATTCTTATGTATAGATAATCAATAAATACAACATTTAAATAAGACTTAATCTTCAATATAGAAGCCTCTAAAACTTTAGAAAAAACATTGAGACTGAAGAATCATTACCTGAAAGATCCTGTCTTAATATGCTTTGGAGTTTAGCTACAGGTTTAATGAATATTGAAAATGCTTTGTTCATTATTCCTTTAATTAACCATTTATCCTAATGACCTGACTTCAGAAATGATCTATGGCATATTCAATTGAGTAGCAGCTGTTCACATATCACCCTTTATCATACAAATGTAAAAACCCCTCAACATTCATAGTGCAACTTTTAATCTCCTCTGTTCACAGTTCAAATTAAATGATGAATGTTATTACATGAGTTGGCTAAAGCCATTCAATTGTTTGCAATGATGGAAAACATGGTTGAAATAATTAATGATGCAAGCGATATGCAAGCTATTCACATTATTCAGGGTAAATTATTCTAACTCCTGTACATTGGAACTAGTCTTGTTTTAATACTGACAACAATTAAACTACAATTATAAAGAAACTAAATTTACCTGAGTTACTTGATAAAGTAACTAAATTAGTGGATCAGTAAAATGCTATGGATACAGTATATTTGGACTTTAGCAAGGCATTTGACAAAGTTAGACAGCATCACCACCAGATGGATTCATAACTGGCCAACCAACCGCACTCAACGTGTAGTCATTAACTGAACTACATCTACATGCAAGGAAGTATGCAGAGGGATACCTCAAGGTTCTGTCTTAAGCCCAGTACTTTTCAACACCACCATAAATTATCTATATGAGAGGATATAAGAGAACTTCATCAAATTTGCAGATGACACCAAGCTAGGGAGAATTGCTAACACTGTGGAAGATAAACTTAAGATTCAGAAGGATCTTGATAGACTTGACCATTGGATTTCATCCAACAAGATGCAATTCAGTGGTAAGAAAAGTAAGGTCCTGAACTTAGACAGGAAAACCCGAATGCACAAGCACTATCTGGCTGATCAGTAGTAACAATGAGAAGGATCTAGGTGTCCTAGTGGACCACCAAGTATGAGTCAGCAGTGTGCTGTGATTGCAAAAAAAAAAAAATGCAGTTCCAGGCTGCATCAACAGAGGAATAGCATCAAGATGAGAAGTGATAATATCTCTTCACACTGTCCTGGTGAGACCACATCTGGAATACAGCATCCTAACACAAAAAAAGATGTTCGACTTTGGAAAGGGTGCAGAGAAGAGCAACAAATATGATAAAGGTTTTGGAGGCTAAATAGTATGACAAATGGTTGAGGAAGCTAGGTATGTCTAGTCTATCAAAGAGAAGGATTAGTGGAACAGTATTTGATGGTCTGTTACAAAGAAGAGGGGATTGACTTATTCTATAAGGCACCAGAAGGTAGGACAAGTAGTAATGGGTGGAAGCTTGTTAAAGAGAGATTCAGATTACTGAGCAAATGACATCTGGATGACTAGAGCCATCCAGTTTGATGTATAATTGTAGTGAAAGCTATAAAGAATAAAACTGACTATATGGATGTTAGGTTGCATATTGTCAAGGAGTAATGATGCTTTTATATGTTTTAGGGTCCAAGCTCCTTTGTTGAACATTTCAACAATTTCATGTAAAGTGCCTTATAAGTTTTCCTTAGATTTTGCGACAGAGGTTTTTGAAAATGACTTGAATGTTCATATGGAATCCTAATATTTATTTATTTATTTAATTTATTTGTCAACAAATACAAGAAAACAAGTAACAGAGTAGACACAGACATGGACACACGAAAAAAATTGACACACAAAAAAAGGATATAAATTGGCAAAACATAGCCATAAACACATAGAATGATTACATATAATTGGGAACAGTAGGAGCAGGGAGGGTAAAAAAAATATACAAATAAAATGAGACTATTGCCTTATACACTGTAAGCCGCCCTGAGTCTTTGGAGAAGGGCAGGATATAAATGTAAACAAAAAAAATGTTGGCATAATAGCAGTAGCAGTTATACTTATATGCCCTCATTGTGCTTTACAGCACTCTCTAAGCAGATTATAGTGTCAGCATATTGCCCTCAACAATCTGGGTCATTTTACTGAATTTGGAAGAATGGAAGTCTAAATCAACCTCAAGCCCTTTCGGAATCAAACTCCAGACTGGGCAAAGTTAGTCTACAACACTACAACATTCTAACCACTGTGCCACCAGGAATAATGATATTTCTGTTTAGGAGACTATCTTTAGCACTTTGACACTGCTATTTTTCCTTCTCCAGTCTTCAACATTAGAGGACCATCAAGAGAACTAAAATTCAGACAAATTCAGTTACTGAGTTTCAGCAGTCAGCCATTTTATTACTGAGCAAAATATGTAAATCAAACTTCCTGGTTCAACTTTCAGCTAGATATGATCATAGGATTTCTTGTATATTTCAGTTAGTATCTCATATTCTGCCCGATTTTCAGCCTTATCACTGTGACTTGATTTCATCTTTATTATATCACTTAAAAAATAAGATGCACCTCCATTCCCAATGTTGTTTTTCTGGCTGCTATGCTGTAGCCTCCAGTGCAAACAGATGTGATTCATGCTGGAATTATAATTTAAAACAGAGAATACGAAAAGTTATGAAAATTAATGATTTTCATGTTAATGGAGACTCAAATATTGCAAAAATTTCTCGGAAGAACGGGAATGCAGTTACTGCCACTGGTGAGTGAGGAAATTGCAAAATGTTACTATAAATCAAGTGGAATGATTTTTCTAAGATCTTTATAAATTGGACATACATTTGTAGGAAATTAGCACCCACCCCTCTCCTAGAAAAATGAAATATTCTAGGAAATAATATAAAGGCTGAATGTTATATTTCCCTGGATGAAAAATGGAGAAACAAGTTTTTAGGCAGGAAACAGACTCACTCTTAATAGCCCCCACCATCCTCAATAGCCCACAGCAGGTGTCCACACTTAAGAGATAAAGAGATAATTAGATCTATTCATAGGCAAAGGCCCTCGCCCAAGATCCAACAAAGGTAGGATTAGCCCTCTACCCATCTCACCATATGGCACCTGGGAAGATTACATCAGCCAGCAAAGCTCAACCAAACCTGGGAGACAGACAGCCTACAAAGTTAGCTAAGACCCCACCCCCCAGAGTCTGACCACCAATCAGAGTGCATTTCTTATACAGGAACAGGAAGCTCTAGCGTGGGGCCCAGAGAGGGTATAAAACTAGGGCACTCTCAGCATCTCGGCCCTTTTTTTTTCCACTCAACATCTTCAAGGCATGGTAATCCTGTTTAGGAGACTATCTTTAGCACTTTGACACTGCTATTTTTCCTTCTCCAGTCTTCAACATTAGAGGACCATCAAGAGAACTAAAATTCAGACAAATTCAGTTACTGAGTTTCAGCAGTCAGCCATTTTATTACTGAGCAAAATATATAAATCAAACTTCCTGGTTCAACTTTCAGCTAGATATGATCATAGGATTTCTTGTATATTTCAGTTAGTATCTCATATTCTGCCCGATTTTCAGCCTTATCACTGTGACTTGATTTCATCTTTATTATATAACTTAAAAAATAAGATGCACCTCCATTCCCAATGTTGTTTTTCTGGCTGCTATGCTGTAGCCTCCAGTGCAAACAGATGTGATTCATGCTGGAATTATAATTTAAAACAGAGAATACGAAAAGTTATGAAAATTAATGATTTTCATGTTAATGGAGACTCAAATATTGCAAAAATTTCTCGGAAGAACGGGAATGCAGTTACTGCCACTGGTGAGTGAGGAAATTGCAAAATGTTACTATAAATCAAGTGGAATGATTTTTCTCTAAGATCTTTATAAATTGGACATACATTTGTAGGAAATTAGCACCCACCCCTCTCCTAGAAAAATGAAATATTCTAGGAAATAATATAAAGGCTGAATGTTATATTTCCCTGGATAAAAAATGGAGAAACAAGTTTTTAGGCAGGAAACAGACTCACTCTTAATAGCCCCCACCATCCTCAATAGCCCACAGCAGGTGTCCACACTTAAGAGATAAAGAGATAATTAGATCTATTCATAGGCAAAGGCCCTCGCCCAAGATCCAACAAAGGTAGGATTAGCCCTCTACCCATCTCACCATATGGCACCTGGGAAGATTACATCAGCCAGCAAAGCTCAACCAAACCTGGGAGACAGACAGCCTACAAAGTTAGCTAAGACCCCACCCCCCAGAGTCTGACCACCAATCAGAGTGCATTTCTTATACAGGAACAGGAAGCTCTAGCGTGGGGCCCAGAGAGGGTATAAAACTAGGGCACTCTCAGCATCTCGGCCCTTTTTTTCTCCACTCAACATCTTCAAGGCATGGTAATCCTGTCCACCATTAAAACCATCTTTCCAAGCAGCCACCATGTTTCCAGTGTCTTTTTCCCCACTTGGAACTGAACCCAGAAGGATATTTCTTCCAACACATTAACCAGAAAACTTACTTGGAAATTATCTAAATCTGAGTTCTTCATGATTCTAATTTTAGAATTATAGCCAAAATACTAATATTATATTTATGAGAACCTCATGGAAGAGTTACATCTCTCTTGAAAAAAATATATTTTTCTGTGTTTAGAGGATCGAAAATATCATCAAAATTGCAGATTTTTTGATCTGGTAAAATTAACCACTAAACTGAGTTACTACTGTTATATTCTTAAGTAATTCATTTGCATTCTGTTTAGGTAAATCTTGATCCAATTGTTTACATTGTTCAACATGATTTCTAGGATACAATTTTACAACGGATACATTCAAAAAAAAATTAACATGACAATCTATCCACATTTTCCAGGGTATATAATTAATGATTCATATGAACAATTCAAAATAATTAGACCATTTATGATTCATTTTCAGTACAATATGGTACATTTTCCATTTCTTGGATTTTTTTTTAAAAAAATGGATCTTTTTAAGTATAACTTGCAACGGATACAAGAAACAATAAAAATACAGAAAATTGCTATATTCAGTTTAACCAGATGATGTCTATTGTAATTGAAGTGTTTTAGGTAGATAATGACTAGATAGTGTCAGTCCATTGAGGTAATCCAGATAAAAAGCACAAACCATGAATAGTAACATTACTTTTAATGTAAGATTATAGTAATAGAATCTTGTAAAACTCAAAGTACATGGTCTCTGCCCTTATCTTCAGGAGTGGGCTGCTGGGAGTTCGCAGGGGTTTGAGAGAACCTCTAGCTAAGATTCTGTGCAGTTCGGAGAACCCCCAAATCCCATTCCTGGCTAGCCCCACACACCCCACCCCACCCTCCCACACGGCCCATTTTGGATGCAGGTTAATGCAGGGCATGCGCAGAGGCTTGGGGAAGGTGAAAAATGGGACTACCTGAAGTTCAGTAGGAAACAAGCCCGTTTCCGGCCTCCGGAGGGGTTCCGGAGACTGGGGAGGCTGTTTTTGCCCTCCTGGAGTCTTGGGGAAAGCCTCCAGAGCCCGGGAAGGCAAAAACACCCCTCCCCCCACCATGGTGCAGGAGGACAACTAGGGCACGCTCACCATGGCTACACCCACCCAGCAACCGGGCAGAGAACCCCTTGCTAAAAATTTTGAAGCCCATTGCTGCTTATCTTTACAATCCAAGAAAAGAGGGAAAGTCTTCAAAGATATTTATCATGTTCCCATTCCTTCTGTAAGTTAAAATACCTCATGTCTAACAATTTCCTAGTCTCCTAGGAGGCCTCCTCCTCCTCCTCCTGCTGCTGTAATTTCTAAATAAGATGCCCATGAATTGTGTTCAGACCCTGGTTTTCTCAGTGGGATTCCTTAGCATTACTTGCCTAGACACCTTAGGGGGAATTTGCTTCTTTTCCTGCTAGTCTGAAAGGAAATAACTGAAAATTAAAATAAATATATAAAATTTTAGCATATCTCATCAATTTTTTAGGTACTCTGTGAAATGGTGCCAGAATATTATATTGTTCTCTCCAGAAATACATTATTTGATGCATCATTCAGGACAATTGTGATTGTAGCCCTGTAGGATTATCAAGGCTTCTGGCACATGTTCTGAAACTTTTATTTATTTATTTATTTATTTATTTTATTTATTTTATAACAACAGTATATGTAAGCATAAGCATGAAAATAACTATATAATATATAAGCATATATATAAGCATAAGTATGTAATAACTATATTAATTGAATATAATGAAAGGAAACAATAGGACAGGAACGGTAGGCACGTTTGTGCTCTTATGCACGCCCCTTACAGACCTCTTAGGAATGGGGTGAGGTCAATAATAGACAGTTTTTGGTTAAAGCTTTGCGGATTTTGAGAAGAGACCACAGAGTCAGGTAGTATGTTCCAAGTATTAATAACTCTGTTTCTGAAGTCATATTTTCTGCAATCAAGATTGAAGCGGTTAATATTAAGTTTAAATCTATTGTTTGCTCTTGTATTGTTGTGATTGAAGCTAAAGTAGTTTTTTACAGGAAAGACATTGCAATAGATGATTCTATGAGTTAAACACAGGTCCTGTCGAAGGCGGTGGAGTTCTAAATTTTCTAAACCCAGGATTTCAAGTCTGGTGGCATAAGGTATTTTGTTGTATTCAGAGGAGTGAAAAATTCTTCTTGTAAAATATTTCTGGACACGTTCAATTGTATTGATGTCTGAAATGTGGTATGGGTTCCAGACAGGCAAGATGTATTCAAGAATTGGTCTAGCAATTTATAAGCTCTGGTTAGTAGTGTAGTGTTTCTGGAGAAGCTACATAAGATTAGGGTTACAACTCTTAAAGCTTTTTTTGCGATGTAGTTGCAGTGGGCTTTGGCACTTAGATCATTGAATATGAAAACTCCAAGGTCTTTAACAGGGTGGGGGTCATCTGTTAGGTAATGTCTATCGAGTTTGCATTTAGTATTTAGATTCTTTTTTCCAATATGTAAGACTGAGCATTTGCTGGTTGAGATTTGGAGTTGCCAAGTTTTTGACCATTCTGACACAAAGTCAAGGTCTTTTTAAAGGGTAGATGTATTGTTGGTAGTGTTAAATAGTTTGACATCATCAGCGAAAGGAACACAATTACTTTTAATATGGTCACAGAGATCATTAATGTATAATATGAAGAGTGTTGGTCCAAGAACGCTGCCTTGGGGAACGCTGCTATTGACAGGAACAGGATTTGATAGGGCACTGCCTATTTTGACCACTTGTTGTCTGTTTGACAGGAACGCTGTTATCCAGTTGATGATGAACTTGATGAACGATTGTTGATCAATGCAAATGAGAGATGTTCCATAGATGCAAAAAAAAAAGAAAAATAATAATAATTAGAAGTAAACATCACCATACAGGAAGAAAATGCAGAATGGTTTTATAAAGATTGCTGTGAATATTAAAGATCTCATTTTCTGCATTATTTTTAGAACTACTCTTTTTTAATAAAAAAAAACCTTGCAATTTGCATACCGAGCAAATAGATCAACAGATGATGCTGTTAATATGGCTCTGCACTACATCCTACAACATCTTGAGTCTCCAAAGACCTATGCAAGGGTCCTTTTTGTAGACTTTAGTTCAGCATTCAATACCATCATTCCAGACATTCTTCTAACTAAGCTAAACCAGCTACAGGTACCGGAACAGACTTGTAAGTGGATCACAAGCTTCCTAACAAACAGGAAGCAGCAGGTGAAGCTAAGCAAGATCACATCAAATACCTGTACAATTAGCACAGGGGCCCCCCAAGGCTGTGTGCTCTCCCCACTTCTCTTCTCTCTGTATACCAATGACTGCATCTCCAACGATCCATCTGTTAAGCTACTGAAGTTCGCAGATGACACAACAGTGATTGGTCTCATTCGAGACAATGACGAATCCGCATATAGACGAGAGGTCGAACGACTAGGCTTGTGGTGCAACCAAAACAATCTGGAACTGAACACACTCAAAACCGTAGAAATGGTGGTAGACTTTAGGAGAAACCCTTCCATACTTCCACCTCTCACAATACTAGACAACACAGTATCAACAGTAGAAACCTTCAAATTTCTAGGTTCTATCATATTGCAAGATCTAAAATGGACAGCTAACATCAAAAACATCATCAAAAAAGGACAACAAAGAATGTTCTTTCTGCGCCAGCTCAGTAAGTTCAAACTGCCCAAGGAGCTGCTGATTCAGTTCTACAGAGAAATTATTGAGTCTGTCATTTGCACCTCTATAACTATCTGGTTCGGTTCTGCAACCCAACAAGAAAGACACAGACTTCAGAGGATAATTAGAACTGCAGAAAAAATAATTGCTACCAACCTGCTTTCCATTGATGACCTGTATACTGCACGAATCAAGAAGAGGGCCCTGAAAATATTTACAGATCCTTCACATCCAGGACATAAACTGTTTCAACTCCTACCCTCAAAACGATGCTATAGAGCACTGCACACCAGAACAACTAGACACAAGAACAATTTTTTCCCAAAGGCCATCACTCTACTAAACAAATAATTCCCTCAACACTGTGAAACTATTTACTAAATCTGCACTACTATTAATCTTCTCATAGTTCCCATCACCAATCTCTTTCCACTTATGACTGTATGACTGTAACTTTGTTGCTGGCAATCCTTATGAGTTATATTGGTATATTGACCATCAATTGTGTTGTAAAGGTTGTACCTTGATGAAGGTATCTTTTCTTTTATGTACACTGAGAGCATATGCACCAAGACAAATTCCTTGTGTGTCCAATCACACTTGGCCAATAAAAAATTCTATTCTTTTCTATTCTATAACAGCCTCTTCTGTTGGAAAAATCATGTATGGAAATTTCAATGGTGAGGGTCATGGCAATATCTGTAAACTTTCTAGTAATGCTTGGCTAACCTTTTGTACTGTTATGGAAATGAAATCATTAAGAATACCATATTTACCCATATATCTATTTGTAATAGGAAATTAAATAAGGAATGTAAGCATGGTAAAAACTCAATAGTAGTATTGGAAAGAATTGGGAAGAGAAAAAAGAATTCTGTTGAGAAGAGAAAAAAAAAGAAATAAGTAAAGGTATTAATTTTATATTTCAGAGTCCTAATTAAATCGAAAAAATAAGTCTCTATAATCAATTGAGATCATTTCTCTTATTTTTTTATCATATTTGTGCTAAGTCCAGATTGTCTTTTCCTTATTATTGGAAGACTAATTCCCACTAAATTTCACTTAGTGTACAATTTTTGCAGAAAGCAATAATAATATATTTCAGATTGTTGTCTCATCTATTATTATCACAGAAGAGGGAAACTTCTAGGCCAATTTGGCATTCAGTAGCAACACCTAAAACTCTAGCTCTACAATGTTACTTTTTAAAGATCAGTGAGCAAAATTCTATTTCATATTCCAAGTGTGATAGTGCTATAGATTTGTTGAAAGGCATTGTGATATTGGCAGTTTTAATTTTGAACATTTTTCAATCCAGTATAGTTATTTTATTTTTGCCTTCAGAATTACTATCTCTAAAATGGAGAATGAGCAAAATTCTCCATTTTCCAAAGTTCCAGTTCCAAAATTAATTGAAACGAGACCTTCATATATCACAACTCATAGTATTAGCTTGTTCTTTATAAATGAGTTCAAGCTTGGAATAAACACTGATAATTTACTTATTAAGAAAAAAATGCTTCTGGATTCTTCCTTGCCATACAAAGTACTAAAACCTCCGATTACATTTCATCATATACATATTTACACACACACACACTCTATAAGAATAGTTGTTACACTGCAAAATTGGAAAAAAAAACCTATGATAGTCAGGAGGTGCAAATATTTCTGAAAGGAGAGAAGGAAGAGGAGGTGGTGGTGGTGGTGGAGAAGCAGGAGGAGTCTTCACTATCATCCAGAAACTTTCTCTACTAAATCCTTATCAAGTGAATGATAAATATGCTAGTCAAAAATTAGTAAATGAATCACTGACAGGGAATTTGTGCTTTTCAGCAATAGCAGCAAAACTTTCTGGATATCCTGATAAATCAAAATAACATGCTGAAATGTTGCCCCCTTTGTCAGGGATATTAGTCCTGCAAAACAAATGAAGGGACAAACAACAGAGAGAGAGAGAGAGAGAGAGAGAGAGAGAGAGAGAGAGAGAGAGAGAGAGAGAAACAAGGCAGATACATGGTTAGATAAGTGAGTTATTTTGGTTTATCAGGATATTGGTTGTGGAAGTGTTTAATAAGTTTAGCCGCTTCAATGTGTTCAAGGTCTACCCATTCAGTTTTGGATGAAGGAAAGTCTTTCCATGCAACTGAATACTGGAAGTTTCCTCAATGTTTATGAGAGTCTAGAATGTCTTTAATCTCAAAATATTGTTGTTCCTCAATCATGATATGTTCTGGCAGAGGCGGTGGCATCAGGCACAGTGGGGACAGGTTTTCTGGTTTTAGGAGGCTGCAATGGAAAATTGTTTGAACATGCCTAAGAGGTTTTGACAATTCAAGTTCAACTGTGATTGGGTTGATAATCCTTTAAATGGGGAATGGGACAACATACTTTGGTCCCAATTTTTTGGAAGGTTGTCTGGACTGTAGGGATTTTGTGGAAAGGTAAACACAGTTCCCTACTTTAATGTCTTTGGGCTTCTTTCGTTTTTTTTATCTGCATGCTTTTTATAAGTCTCTGCTGCCTCCTCTAATGTTTTTCTAACCACCAGGCAGGTATTCTGTAGCTGTGCAACCCAGTCTTTCAGAGATGTAATAAGAGGAGTAGCCAGGAGCAATCTGGTCCCATAGTCACTTGGAATGGGTAACCCGGTGCTGCTATGCACAGAGTTGTTGTAAGCCACTTTAGCAAATGGGAGGAGGTCTGTCCAATTGTCTCGTTGGTAATTAGTGTAACCTCTCAGGTATCTTGCAGAAATTTAATTACCATCATCAGAGCTGGTAAAAGTGCAGTTTGTTGTCAGTTTTTGCCCACTTTCTTGGGCTATTTTCCATCCATCCATCTTTGTATAGCATAGCACACAAGTCAAATAAAGCCCTTAAAAATATCTTAAGCAGGCCAAAAGATCCAAAAACCCCAGAAATAAGTACAGGAGTAATCTATACAATGTAAGGACTGCAACAACCACTATATAGGACAAACAGGCAGAAGACTGGCACAAAACATCCATTAACACCAAGTAGTAGTCAGAATACATGAGGATAAATCTTTAATTTCACAACATAGAGACAGATTTAATTATGCCTGGCACTCTTATCCATCAATTAGCATCAATATTTATTTATTTATTTATTTATTTATTATTCGTATTTGTATACCGCCCTATCTCCCGAAGGACTCAGGGCGGTTCACAGGCAAATAAAAACAGTAATATACAAATTAAAATAACCATTAAAAAACTTATTCTAAAGCCAGATTCTTAAAAAATAATATAAATATTAAAACTAATTAAAACCCCTATAAATTTAAAATCTAGTCCAGTCCTGCACAGATGAATAAATGTGTCTTAAGCTCGCGACGGAAGGTTTGGAGGTCCGGAAGTTGACGGAGTCCTGGGGGGAGTTCGTTCCAGAGGGTGGGAGCCCCCACAGAGAAGGCCCGTCCCCTGGGCGTCGCCAGACGACATTGCCTAGCTGACGGCACCCTGAGGAGTCCCTCTCTGTGAGAGCGCACGGGTCGGTGAGAGGTATTCGGTAGCAGTAGGCGGTCCCGTAAGATAGACACATAGACATTAACAACATCTATAGACTATGCAAAAGAGACTATCACCCAGTCCAAAAAGGAACAAAAAGAGCCAAGTACCTTTCCACCAGCAATCAACACCCAATCAGCATAGATTAACTAACTCCATGGTTAACATCAGACCAACAATCAGTTAAACAATACCCCAATCAAGAAACTGCCAAAGAAGCCAACAGCAAACAGCCCAAACACAGATCTCTAAGACTACCCCCACCTCCCACCAACACTGACAAGCAAACTACCAGAATATAAACTGACTGCAAACTACACTCTTTACTAGTACTGATGATGTTACCTAGATTGGTTAATGAAATGTCTGCAAGAAAATAAGAAAACTCAGAGATCACCAAGGATTCCTCAAATACCATATTATTTATAATAAATTAATGAGCACTGAAAGTCTATTCTACTTCACCAAATATGCATGTGACTGAATTTCTAATAGTTGTGCAAAAAACTTTCAAGTTATTTATGCACCATAATTTGCATCTAAATCTATATGGAACATCTTCTAGTACATCTATACCTTATAAATGTTTTCATGTTCCTCCAGCCTGCAAATTTATGTAGACTATGAGAGCTTCCTATAACATAACTCTGGATCTAATCTTTGTGAATCCAAGTACTGTGTAAATTGAGAATTGCTTTGTTTATCTCAGTTAATTTCATTTAAGAATACTAGCGCTGAGCAAAGCATCAATGCAGGTCATGAAAATGTGATTTATAGTTTAGCAGAAAGTTTAGCACAATTAGCTTAACAAGTGCTGCAACTAACAATACTGTGTTCACATAGTTATAGGAATATTTATACAAATCTTCATAATGATATTTATATAGATATATATTGGATATATTTATATATCCAATGCAGAAAAACAAGCATTTTTCTTTCCTTGAGATATTAAAAGCAGATTATTTCCAAGGGAGGAAAAATTCTTGTGTAAATACCTGGAGGTCAATCTTAAAAATCTGACTTAAAAGCATAAGTGGTGAAACTGAAAGTGGGAGAGACAGTGAATGTGTGAGAATCATAGAGTATTGCAGCGGATAGTATTTTTGAGATCTAATGTATACGTGTGTATAGTCAAGGCTACAGTTTTCCCAGTTGCAATGTATGGCTGTGAAAGTTGGACCATAAGAAAGGCTGAGCATCAAAGAATTTAGGCCTTTGAACTATGGTGTTGGAGAAGACTTCTGAGAGTCCCATGGACTGCAAGGCGAACAAACAAGTCAGTCCTAGAGGAGATCAACCCTGACTGCTCCTTAGAAAGTCAGATCCTGAAGATGAAACTGAAATACTTTGGCCACTTAATGAGAAGGAAGGACTCACTGGAGAAGAGCCTAATGCTGGCTGAGATTGAGGGAAAAAGAAGAACAAGACAACAGAGAATGAGGTGGCTGGATGGAATCACTGAAGCAGTAGGCATGAGCTTAAATGGACTCCAGAGGATGGTAGAGGACAGGAAAGCCTGGAGGAATGTTGTCTATGGGGTCGCGATGGGTCAGACACAACTTCACAACTAACAACAACAATTTATACAACTGGTAAAGATGATAGTGATTCCTAAAATGAAAATGAGATATAAATCCTGTAGTAATAATGTTAGTAGAAAAGTCCTTTGTCTAAAGCATGGCTACAAGGTTTACCATAATTAACTTAACAAATGATTATTTTATGCTTCTGATAGAGTTCACAATTCCATTAATGTCATGTTTAGCTTGGAATTTCTAGTCTCCCTTCCCTTTCCACATATAGAAGACCAGTATGACAGACAGATTTCAGCAACAGAATTGTACACTCAATTTTATGCAGTGCTTGTTTGCCCTGACAGAAACATACTCACAACCCAAAACCCACCCCGTTTCACCAGAACCTATAGCAATGTATTATGTTGTTATACAGTTGTCAATATTTGTAATAAAGTTGTAAATATTTGTAATAAAATCTATCTTGAAATAAACTCAGAAATTGGAAGGAGAGAATGAAAGAATGAAACTAGAGATGAGGATAGAAGTGGCTGAAAATTAAATGCTCATTGTAAATTTACAAAGGGGCCAGATATAATAACTTATTTTGTATATGGATTTAAAAAAAATAAAGTAGAATGTGGCCTTCCATCTTTCCTTCCCTCTCTCCAAACATATTATAACAAATGGTTTGTTCATCTAATGGTTTCCCACCTTATTCTTCTAACCTTAAAACTTCATTGTAAAATATAGCTGAACAGCTAGTGTTTACAGAATAATAGAGTTGGAAGGGACCTTGGAGGTCTTCTAGTTCAACTCCCTGCTCAAGGAGGAACAAATGGTTCTCCAATCTCTTCTTAAAAATCTCCAGTATTGGAACACCCACAACTTCTGGAGGCAATCCGTTTTACTGATTAATTATTCTGTCAGGAAATTTCTCCTTAGTTCTAGGTTGTTTCTCTCCTAGTTAGTTTCTATCCACTACTTCTTGTCCTGCCTTCTGGTGCTTCAGAAAATTGGTTCACCTCCTTCTTTGTGGTAGTCCTTCAAATATTGGAACACTATCATGACACTATCATGTCACCCCTAATCCTTCTTTTCACTAGATTGCAGTTCTTGCAATTGTTCTTCATATGTTTTAGCCTTCAATCTTGGTTGCTCTTCTCTGCACTCTTTCTAGAGTCTCAACATCTTTTTTATATCGTGGCAACCAAAACTGGATGCAATATTTCAGGTGTGGTCTTTCCAATGCATAATAAAGTGGTATTAACACTTCACATGATTTTGATTCTGTCCCTCTATTAATACAGACAAGGACTATGTTAGCTTTTTTGGCAATTGCAGCAAACTGCTGCTCATATTCAAATGATTGTCCACAAGGATTCCCTCTCGCAGTTACTACTGTTGAGCCAGGTACAATTTGTGCACTTGGTTTTTCTTACCTAAATATAAAACCTTACTTTTCTCACCATCGAATTTCTGTCAAGATCCTTCTGTATCTTGAGCTTTCTGGAGTATTGACTATTTCTGCCAGCTTGGTGTCATCTGCAAATTTGATAAGTTCCCCTCATTTAAGTCATTGATGAATGTATTGAAGAGTACTAAGATCTTTGGGTACCTCCTGCATACTTCTTCATGTAGATGAAGTTCCATAAAGGACTGCACACTGAGTCCGGTTGATCAGCCAGTTACAAATGTATCTGATGATAGTGCTGTCTAGCCTACATTTTTCGATCTTATCAAGTAGTAGACTGTGGTCAACTTTATCAAAGGCCTTATTGAAGTCCAAGTAAATTACTGTATATCTGCAGCATTTCATTGGTCCACTAATTTTGTCACTTTGTCAAAGAATTCAATAAGATTTCTCTGGCATGATCTGGTTTTGAGAAATCCATATAGGGTTCTGCTTACGATTTTGTTTGCCTCTAGGTTTTTGCAGATTTGTTGCCTGATTATCTTTTTCAGAATCTTTCCAGGTGTTGATGTCAGGTCAATAGGTCTGTAGTTTCCTAGATCCATTTTCCTCTTTTTGTAGTTGGGTACTACATCAGCCCTTTTCCAGTCATCAGGTAGTTCTCTGATACTCCAGGATCACTGAAAGATATCATTCAGTGCTTCTGAGATCTCATTTGTCAATTTCTTTAGAATCTTGGGGTATAATCCATCTATTCCTGGTAATTTGAACTTGTCTAGAATGGGTAGGTATCAGTGGTAGGATTCTACTGGTTCAGACTGGTTTGGGCAAACTGTTAGCTCCGACTTTCAGCCATGAGCAAACTGATTCTCTCTTTCTTTGAAATGGCCTGCCCGCCTGCCCCTGCATTATACTTACCTATATTTCTGCTTCTGAAGCCAGCTGATCGGGGCAGCAGAGTAGATTGCTGCTCCTCAGATGTTTTCCTTGCTGTCAGCAACACAGTAGTTCAATTTTGTAAAAATTGTGCACGTATGCTCAGCGAACCAGTTGTTTATTTATTTATTTATTTATTTATTATTCATATTTGTATACCGCCCTATCTCCCGAAGGACTCAGGGCGGTTCACAGGCAAATAAAACATTCATATACACATTAAAATAACCATTAAAAAACTTATTCTAATGCCAAATTTTTAAATATAAATATAAATATTAAAACCAATTTAAAACCCCTATAAATTTAAAATCTAGGCCAGTCCTGCACAGATGAATAAATGTGTCTTGAGCTCGCGACGGAAGGTTCAGAGGTCCGGAAGTTGACGAAGTCCTGGTAGGATTTAAACTAAATTTAAACTAAATTTAGTCCTTGTTAAACCGGTAGGATCCCATCACTGATAGGTATTGTCTTACCATTTTCTTGTTTATTTTGACTTGCATTCCTAATTTGCATTTTACAATATATTTTATAGGTTGGTCTACTTTTTTTTCCCTTTTGTTTAAAGAATGAGTTAAGCAATTCTGCTTTCTCCCTGCTGTTCTCTTGCCATTTTCTCCCATTAAGGGACCAATCGTTTCATTGATTATTTTCTTTTCCATTCTTTTCTTTTCTTTTCTTTTCTTTTCTTTTTACATGTTGAAAGAAGCTTTTTTGTTGTTATTTTTGACGTTTGTAGCAAACCTTAATTCATTTTGGGCAGGGAGAGAGAAATGAGAAATAAGTAAGATCCTCATCCCCAGTGTTTAAACTTTCTAATTTTAATTTTATATATATATAATTGCATTTGTATACCGCCCTTCTCCCGAAGGACTCAGGGTGGTTCACAGCCAGTTAAAAGTACAATAAATACAAAATTAAAAACAGACTAAAATTTATATAAATAGTGGCCAAAATATTAAAAACTAACAGTATAAAAAACCAAAACCCCATTTAAAATTACTTATTCAGGCTAGCCCAGCACAATGGAATAAAAAAGTCTTCCGCTCACGGCGGAAGGTCCGGAGGTCGGGGATTTGGCAAAGCCCCAGAGGCAGCTCATTCCAGAGGGCAGGAGCTCCCACAGAGAAGGCCCTCCTTGGGAGTCGCCAGTCAACATTGTTTCACCGATGGCACCCCAAGGAGGCCCTCCCTGTGGGAGCACACAGGTCGGTGGGAGGCTGTTTGTGGCAGTAGGCGGTCCCGTAAATAGCCCAGTCCTAAGCCATGGAGCGCTTTAAAGGTGGTAACTGACACCTTGAATTGCACTTGAAAGACTATCGGGAGCCAGTGCAGTCCGTGCAGGAGAGGTATTATATGGGAGCCATGAGGTGCTCCCTCTACCACCCATGCGGCCGCATTCTGGACCAGTTGGAGCTTCCAGGTGCTCTTCAAGGGGAGCCCCATGTAGAGAGCATTGCAGTAGTCCAGGCGAGACTTTCTTCAAAACGAGTGGAATGCGTAAGAGAATCGAATCTAAGACATGGAGAATATATTACAAGTCTAAAAGTAGAGTTGTGAAATCCTGTTCTCCTAAAACAATGCTCATTTGAATCATATCTTCATTCTGGATCAAATTAAACATGAAAACTAGAAAAGAAATATCACCTCCAGAAAAACTAGGCTGGTTTGGAATATTCTGCTTTCCAAATTAAAATTTGTATGCTTCCCCTGCCTCTCACCCCCAGGTAAGGATGGAATAAGTGGCATCTTACAGATGGTAACTTACTAATTCTCATTTATTATAGCTTCACTATAGAGAAGGTTATAACTCTTCTCTCTTCCCCACTGTGTCCTGTACCCATTTAATTAGAAATGGAAAGGAGACAGATTGCTAATATCACTAGCCAGCCTATAGGGACAAAAATGTCTCCCAGCCACCATCTAAAACAGATTCTGAGAGTCAAGGGGGAAGAATCTGTCTGAGCAAACATTGGCTTAGATTAGCAAATATTTGTTAGTTGTGCTTTTGCTTCCAAGTAAAATGCAAATTACAGCCACAGAGAGACAAAAGAAAAAAGCATGTACATCAGTGGGAATTAAATTTTGCTCTGAATAAAGCAGAGGCTTTAGTTTTGAGGCATCAATATTTCAATAGGGGCAAGAGGAATAGAAAGATTCACAGTGAATCTTAAAGAACTGGTCTTGGATTTATTCATGATTAAATATAAAAAAAGTGGGTTGGTTTTTAAGAAAACATTACTTTCTGACACTTAATCTTGAATGCACAGAAGAACAGAATATATTCTAGATTCATAATATATATCATTCTAAGTAAAGGGGAATATTTGTAGTTCATGGTTGAAATGAGGGATCTGTAGTACTCTCTGAGCTTTTTTGCAGACATATCATTATCCAAATTAGGTAACATCATTCGTGCTAGTAAGGAGTGGGGTTTGCTCGCAGTTTATATTCTAATGACTTGCCCTGTTGGTGGAGGTGGTCTTAGGGATCCTTTGTTGAGCTGTTTATTGTTGGCTTGTTTGACCAGTCCCTGATTGGGATATTGTTTTCTTGATTGGTGGTCTGATGTTAATCTTGAAATTAATCTATGTTCATCTGGGTGCTGATTGCTGATGGTTATTTTGTCCCCTTTTTGGCTTGTTGATTGTTTTGCATAATCTGTAAATATTGTTTTATATCTATGTATCTATTGGTGGCTAATTTGTCAGAGTGCCAGGCTTCTAGAAATTCCCTAGTTTTGGCACTTGGCTTGGTCTAGGATAATTATTTCCCAATTGTGTTTCCATATCTTCAGCTGCTAATTGGTGTTCATAGATGAGTTCTGTCAATCTTAATTTGGCCAAGCAGAGGCTTTTGCAGCCATTATACTGTATGTTGTATATGACTCCAGTTGTTCCTATATGCTAGATTGAGAGGCTTTACTCTCAGTCATTTATATCTTGGCCACTACATGGGCCATGTTTAAAAATTATCTGAAAGCTACAACTAGTGGAAAATGTGGTAGCAGTTATATGCCCTCCTAAATCAGTACACATTACATCTCTGGTCCGTGAGCTGCATTGCTGTAAGTTTGTTTCTGGTGGTTGTAATGACATAAAAGGGCCTACCTGCTTTGGAGTCTTTATCATATCTGGAGTGTATTTGCAAAAAAGAAAACAAATTCATTTTATACCTTGTGTTTCTAATAATATTTTTTATAATAATTTGACTAATCTAGATAAAACTCTAAAAGGTACGGATGATAATTTAATTAGAAAATTATATGGATATTTACAAGAGGTTAAATTAGAAGAAGAACAAGTTAAAGAGACAATGATTGCTTGGGGGGAAATTTTGGGCATAGGATTGATTTAGAGGCATGGCAAAAATTGTGGTCGCAAAATCATAAGATGACAATGTCTGCTGTGTATAAAGAAAATTTTTTGTATAAGATGTGTATAAGATGTTTTACAGATGGCACCTTCCCCCGACAAGAATAGCCAGAATGTTCAAGAACAAATCCGAAAAATGTTGGAAATGTCATCAGATACCTGGTTCTTATTACCATATGTGGTGGACATGCATGGAAGCTAAAACATACAGGACTAAAATCTACACATGTTGGAAAAAATGATAAAAAAGCATATAGACTTTAAACCAGAAGTTTTTCTATTGGGGATTATACCTGAAACTTACAATAGAGAATTGAGATATTTGATTGTGAATGTAGTAACAGCAGCTAGGATTGTATTTGCTAAGAATTGGAAAAGTGAGAAACTGCCATTGCAAGATGAAATCATTAAGAAAACAATGGAATGTGCAGAAATGAGTAAACTAACATTTAGAATAGAATTTTTTATTGGCCAAGTGTGATTGGACACACAAGGAATTTGTCTTGGTGCATATGCTCTCAGTGTACATGAAAGAAAAGATACGTTCATCAAGGTACAACATTTATAACACAAATGATGGTCAATATATCAATATAAATCATAAGGATTGCCAGCAACAAAGTTACAGTCATACAGTCATAAGTGGAAAGAGATTGTGTGTCCAATCACACTTGGCCAATAAAAAATTCTATTCTATTCTATTCTATTGGTGATGGGAACAATGAGAAGATTAATAATAGTGCAGATTTAGTAAATAGTTTGACAGTGTTGAGGGAATTATTTGTTTAGCAGAGTGATGGCCTTCGGGAAAAAACTGTTCTTGTGTCTAGTTGTTCTGGTGTGCAGTGTTCTATAGAGTCGTTTTAATTTTAATTTCTAATTTTAATTTAATTTAATTTAAAATTAAATTTTAGTTTAATTTCTAATTTTGAAATTAGAGGAAGACAAGCAATATTACAAAATATGGGATTTATTTTACCAATGGCTAAAGGAAAATATTGTTAAAAAAGATTTGAGAGAGGTTTCAATAAGGAAAGAATTGTTGAATGATACAATTGATTTAAGATGATGGAATAAATGATTTAATAAGATAAAATGTTAATTTAGAATAATTTACATGAAATGAGAGAACAAAAAATTACTGTTAATTATTGATTAATTGATTAAAACACTTGGATAGATATTAGATTGATAAAAAGTAAGACTAGACAAACCAATGTTATGCATATGTTGAAATTGCACAAAAGATTTGTAATCAACCTACCGACACACTATATCTAAATTGAATATGTTTTTATGTTTGTTTGTTTGTTTGTTTGTACTAAAAATAAAAAAAATAAAAAAAGGCCCTACCTGGCATGTGGGCAGGTTATCTGAAGGTTATCTCATTATTAATGGAAGCTTATAGGGTTCTAAGAAGCATGGCATGATGATGTCATGAGCATGAAATATCAAATTCAAATTTCATTTGACGGCCGTCTCCAGGAGAGCTTTCTACCAGGTTCACCTGGTGCGCCAGTTGCGCCAGTTGCGCCTCTTTCTAGACCGGGATGCCCTATGCACGGTCACTTACGCCCTCGTGACGTCTCGCCTGGATTACTGCAATGCTCTCTACATGGGGCTCCCCTTGAAGGGCATCCGGAGGCTAGTTAGTCCAGAATGCGGCTGCGCGGGTGATAGAGGGAGCCCCTCGTGGCTCCCGTATGACACCTATCCTGCGCAGACTGCACTGGCTACCTGTGGCCTTCCGGGTGCGCTTCAAGGTCTTGGTAACCACCTTTAAAGCGCTCCATGGCATAGGGCCGGGTTATTTATGGGACCGTATGACACCTACTGCTACCGAATACCTCTCACCGACCCGTGCGCTCTCACAGAGAGGGACTCCTCAGGGTGCCGTCAGCGAGGCAGTGTCATCTGGCGACGCCCAGGGGAAGAGCCTTCTCTGTGGGGGCTCCCACCCTCTGGAACGAACTACCCCCAGGACTTCGTCAACTTCCGGACCTCCAAACCTTCCGTCGCGAGCTTAAAACACACTTATTCATCTGCGCAGGACTGGATTAGATTTTAAATTTATTGGTTTTAAATGGGTTTATTATTTATATTGTTTTTAATAATTTGGCCTTTTAGAATAAGTTTTTTAATTGTTATTTTAATTGTATTTATATGTTTTTTATTTGCCTGTGAACCGCCCTGAGTCCTTCGGGAGATAGGGCAGTATATAAATGTGATTAATAAATAAACAAATAAATAAATAAAATATTTGTGTCATTAGCACAATAATATTACAGCATGCATTATGTCCCTTTCCCTTTGCTCTCCCATGCAGAAAATTATGACTAGAACTGTGCAAATCTTCCAAATGATTTTTCTATTTGAAAAAAGTGACTGATGTACTACTTCAGAACTGTTTTGAAAAGCAACTTGTCCATGTCTTTTAAGAGTGCAAAAAAGCACTTCACCGCTTGATTTTGCTCTGCTTCATAGGTTTGGTAATTGCTGAAGAGGTGCAATTTCGCTCACCTCCTCCTGACCATCTGCCAAAATGAGCATTATGAAGAAAGCACTGTCCTTCTCTTCCAGCCAGGCTTGCAACTTTGGCAATACTGAGGACAGTTTACTTTCTCTGGCATATCCTCTCCATGAGGTTTTTCCCATAAGTGAAGTCTGTGAAGAAGCTTCTTCTACCTTTGACAACTTGGAGGTTGGAGACAGGTAACAGGACAAGTTTTAATGCAACTTCAAATAGTTTGTGAAATAAATTGTGTTGCCATTTTGTTTTATGCGTAGAAACACATTGCTTGTGGCCTAATACAACTAAGCTGCCTTGCATAGGCTTCTAAGGTCAGAAGAGGATAATGAAAGAGATATTCAAGGACAATTGTTAACATCTGTGTATTATGTACCAAGGCATTGCAAATCAAAAGGCATAATGGGAAACCTGATCAGACATCTAGAGAAAAGAATAAAGTTGCATAAGGTTTAAGAAGACACCTGAATCATTCATTATTACATAACTGAGATTTTATCAACGTAGTAGGAACTGCTTTCAGAGAAAAAGGACTAGCTCAGCTATAAGCTTTCAGCTGAGAGGCTAGTTTTGCCCACAGCATGAATAAAAACTTCAGAAGGCTTAAACATAGACAGAAGAAGGAAAAAAAAATACTCCCCCCCTTATTTATGATAATGCTTATGCCTGCCAGTATCATTTAATATGTCCCTTCAACAGCTTTGTTAAGGTGTTTATCCCTTTGAAATAACTGAGGGAGTGGGTGAAGGGAGTAGTAGAGAAGAGGAGAGGAACAGAATTCAAGCTATGCCAAGTGTTTAGAACAAGGTCTCTGCATCAGACACAGTGTGAAAGCTCATCTGCATAATCCATCCTGTTTATTTGACAGGAAAGGGTGGGGTAGGGTGGGGGCTGAATCTAAGGATGTCAACTTTGACAGCTTTATTAAAGCCAAGCCTGAAGCGTAATTTGTTCTGGCTGCTTTTCTGAAGCGAGACTAGAATAGTCCACTGAGAAAGGCTCTTTTCTGTTTGGTTATGGAAACAGAGGGAAACATTTGTAGGAGTGTGTGTGTGTGTGTGTGTGTGTGTGTGTGTGTGTGTGTATGTGTGTATAAATAAATATATGTATATATATATGTATATATATATATACATATATTTATTTATATATATTTGTTTTCTGAGGTTTTTGCGGGTGTTTGTATGTAGGTCTTTGGTTATTCGGGTTTTCTCCCACGTAAAATTGGAAGTGTCTTGGCGACGTTTCGACAAAGTCTCATTCGTCATCTTCAAGCTTCAGCTTTGTGCTTCTGGGAGCAATGTGTGATTGAAGCTGTTTCTTCCTTTTTAACTGCTAGTGGGGGTTTGAACTGATTGGGTGGGAGCTTGGCTGTGCTCTGATTGGATGGGGTTTTTTTTGTGCTCTGATTGGATGGGGGTGTGTCCTGTGTTGGTGGGGGCTTGGTTGTGCTCAGATTAGTCTGAGTTGCAGGGGGATTTGTGCTGGTGAGCTGCATTGCTGTTGTTTGGCTTCGTGTTTGTGGTCGTGCTACATCTTCATAGTGGGTGTCTGTCTGCTGTATGTATGGATTGGAGGGGTTTGAAATGGCTAATGTTGCAGCTGCGGTCTGGCTTCTGGTCCTTGGTCGTGCTTCCTGATCAGTGTGGGTTTGGGTCTGCTTTCTGGGTGGATGTGTGGTAGTGACATCCTGTGTGGACCTCGTGAGTGTGGGTCTGGTGTCATTTCTCGTGTTAGGGACTCGTTTGTCAATAAGAGCGGGTTTCCAAATGGCTGGTAGGCGGGAGGTATCATCTCGTTTGTTCATGCTGTGTGGGCGTTTTTCTATGTCGATGGCTTCTCTGATTATTCTATTGTTAAAGTGTTCAGTTTTGGCGATGGTTCTGGTCTTTTTAAAGTCAATATCGTGTCCTGTGGCTTTAAGGTGTTGGACCAGGGAAGAAGTTGGTTCCTCTTTTTTGACTGAGTTCTTGTGTTCTTCAATGCGTGCACTTATTCTTCTGTTGGTTTGTCCAATGTATGTGGTGGGGCAGGCGGTGCATGGGATTTCATATACTCCTTGATTTTCTAACTCAATTTTGTCTTTGGGGTTTCTTAGGATGGTGGATATTTTTTGGTTTGTGCAGAATGCTGTCTTGATGTTGTGTTTGTGGAGGATCCTGCTGATTCTGTCTGTGGTGCCTTTTATATATGGGAGGAGGGCTGTGCCATTTTCTTGTTCTCTGTCTTGGATTTTAGTGTAGGGTTCTTTTTGGATTAGTTTGGTAATCTTATTTCTCTGGAATCCATTGGATATTAGTAAGTTTGTGAGAGTGTGTAGTTCGGTTTTTAGGTGTTGTTCGTCAGCTAAGCGTTTTGTTCTAGAGATGAGTGTCTTGGCTACGGACTTGATCTGTGCTGGATGGTGGTGTGAGAGTGCGTGCAGATAGCGGTTTGTGTGTGTTTTCTTCTGGTAGATGGTGTGTCCTAGGGAGCCATTGGGTTTCCTGTAGACTAAGAAATCTAGGAAGGGAAGTTGGTTGTTAACTTCTGTTTCCATGGTGAACTGTATTTTGGGGTATAGGCTATTGAGGTGTGTGAGGAAGTTGTCAAGTTTTTCTTTCCCGTGTGGCCAGATTATGAAGGTGTTGTCTACGTATCTGAGCCAGAGTTTGGGTTTGTGATCAGATTTTTCTAGTGCTTGGGTTTCAAAGTGTTCCATGTAGAGGTTGGCAATGACAGGTGAGAGGGGAGATCCCATGGGTGCTCCTTCTATTTGTTTGTATTTTTGTCCATTATAGATGAAGTATGTGTTGGATAGGCAGTGGTTGGTCAGATCTAGGATGTGCTTGGGGGGGTTATATTTGTTTTGGATAGCTGTCAAGGCTTCTTTGATTGGCACTTGGGTGAAGAGGGATATGACATCAAAGCTCACGAGTAGATCGCTGGCCTGTAAGTTTTGTTTCTTTATGATCTCTATGAACTGGAATGAGTTTTTTACGTGTGAGGCGATGGATTCTGCATAGGGCTGTAGTTGTTTGGTGAGAAATTTGGCTAGGTTTTGTAGAGGTGAGCTTATGGAGCTGACTATGGGTCTGAGTGGGGTTCCTTCTTTGTGTATCTTGGGGAGGCCATAGAGCTTAGGGCATCTGGATGATTTCTCTCTGGGAATGATTCTTGGTTGGATTTCTTCACTGATGGGGGAGGCTTTTATTTTGGATCTAGTGGTTTTTTCTAGGTAGGTGGTGGGGTCTGTTTTTAGGGGCTTGTATGCAGGGTCTTGGAGTAGGTTGGTTAATTTGGTTTGGTAGTCAGATGTGTTCATAACCACCGTGGCGTTGCCCTTGTCTGCTCGTAGGATTATTATGCTGGTGTCTTTTTTCAAGTTAAGTAGTGCTCTCTGTTCCTCTTTGGGTAAGTTGCTTTTGGGTGGCTTGCTGCTGCAGAGGATGCTGGAGATTTCGAGTCTGATTTTGTTAGGGGTTGATTTTGGTCAGGCTGGTTTCAACTCCGCATATAATGGTTTCAGTGGGGATGTGTTTGGGAGTGACTGCAAAGTTGAATCCTTTGGAAAGGACATCAGTTTCAGCTTTGGTGAGGATCCTATCTGAGATGTTATGCACTGTTTGTTTCATGTGTGGCTGTGAGGGGGGAGGGGTTTGTTTCTGGCGTTCTTGTAGTCTTCGGAGTTTGTTGGTGTGTGTGTCTGTCTTGAGGGTGGTCTGCGTTTTGGCTCTCCAGACGGCGAATTGTTTGGATTTGTCCCAAAGTGCAGGGTGGATCTTGTTACTGAATTTGAGGTGAAGTGTGAGGAGATCTTTGTTGATTTGATCTAGGAGGAATCTTTTTGTGTGAAGTTCATTTCTGATTAGGGCTAATTCTGTTCTTTTTAGGATGTGTTTGGTGGCTGCAGAGTTGGAGTGGAATTTCAATTGGAAGCATGTGGGGATTAAATTTTGATGTCGGCAGTTTCGTAGGAATGCAAGGTCACATAAAATGGAAGCTCTTTGGACTTCTAGTTTTTCATAGATCCTGGTCAGATGGTGGATTTCCTCCCCGTAGAGGTGCAATATTTGTTTTCTGAGGTTTTCGCGGGTGTTTGTATGTAGGTCTTTGGTTATTCGGGTTTTCTCCCGCGTAAAATTGGAAGTGTCTTGGCGACGTTTCGACGAAGTCTCATTCGTCATCTTCAGGCTTCAGCTTTGTGCTTCTGGGAGCAATGTGTGATTGCAGCTGTTTCTTCCTTTTTAACTGCTAGTGGGGGTTTGAACTGATTGGGTGGGAGCTTGGCTGTGCTCTGATTGGATGGGGTTTTTTTGTGCTCTGATTGGCTAGGGGTGTGTCCTTTTTGGGTGGGGGCTTGGTTGTGCTCAGATTAGTCTGTGTTGCAGGGGGATTTGAGCTGGTGAGCTGCATTACTGTTGTTTGGCTTCGTGTTTGTGGTCGTGCTACATCTTCATAGTGGGTGTCTGTCTGCTGCATGTATGGATTGGAGGGGTTTGAAATGGCTAATGTTGCAGCTGCAGTCTGGCTTCTGGTCCTTGGTCGTGCTTCATGATTAGTGTGGATTTGGGTCTGCTTTCTGGGTGGATGTGTGGTGGTGACATCTTGTGTGGATCTCGTGAGTGTGGGTCTGGTGTCATTCCTCGTGTTAGGGACTCGTTTGTCAATAAGGGTGGGTTATATATATATATATATATATATATATATATATATATATATATATATATATATATATATATATATATATATATATATATATATATATATATATATATATATATATATATATATATATATATATATATATATATATATATATATATATATATCTGTGTAGGTCTTTGGTTATTCGGGTTTTCTCCTGCGTAAAATTGGAAGTGTCTTGGCGACGTTTCAGAAGTTTCATTCGTCATCTTCAGGCTGGTGTTTACAGCTTCGTGCTTCTAGGAGCAATGTGTGATCGCAGCTGTTTCTTCCTTTTAACTGCTAGTGAGGGTTTGAACTGATTGGTTGGGAGTTTGGCTGTGCTCTGATTGGATGGTGGGGTTGGCTGTGCTCTGATTGGATGGGGGGTGTTTTATTTGGGTGGGGAGGCTTGGTTGTACTCAGGTTAGTGTGAGTTGCAGGGGGATTTGAATTGCTGTTGTTTGGCTTTGCATTCGTGGTCATGCTACATCTTCATGGTGGGTGTCAGTCTGCTGCATGTATAGATTGAAGGGGTTTGGAATGGCTAATGATGCAGCTGTGGTCTGGCTTCTGGTCCGTGGTCGTGCTTCATCATCGGTGTGGGAAATGTCGCCAAGACACTTCCAATTTTACGCGGGAGAAAACCTGAATAACCAAAGATCCACATACAAACACCCGGGAAAACCTCAGAAAACATATATATATCTGGTGTCATTCCTCCTGTTAAGGACTCTATACAAATCCCCCTGCAACTCAGACTAATCTGAGCACAACCAAGCCCCCACCCAAACAGGACACACACCCAGCCAATCAGAGCACAAAAAAACCTCCATCCAATCAGAGCACAGCCAAGCTCCCACCCAATCAGTTCAAACCCCCACTAGCAGTTAAAAGGAAGAAACAGCTGCGATCACACATTGCTCCCAGAAGCATGAAGCTGAAGCCTGAAGATGACGAATGAGACTTCGTTGAAACGTTGCCAAGACATTTCCAATTTTACACGGGAGAAAACCCAAACAACCAAAGACCTACATACAAACACCCGTGAAAACCTCAGAAAACATATATATGTATATGTACATATATATATATGTATATATGTACCAGTATGTATGCATATGTACATGCATACATACATATACATATGCATTTAGAACCAGCTAAACTACAATCTAAACATGGTTTCCAGGACAATACAGTAAATGAAGCTTTCAATATTACTTTCTTTCAAGTAAGCAGATTCAATGCTAGTTAATTGAAATGATGGGACTGCAAACCCCATTGCAGGGACATTCTATACAACTTAGCTAGTGAGAACGATTCTAAAAATTAACGTAGCACTTGAATTAATATTCTGCCAGTATTTTTGGACATATTATAAATGTATTAACCATATTTACTTGGAAGGAAGATTATCCTGACTTTAAGATAACTTCCCCCATCCCCCAAAACGAAAATGTAGACCGAAAATAATACTTGTGCAACATCCATCCTATTTCAGCACTTAGAGACCTGAGGGTGGTAAAAGCTGGTTTTTGAAATAAAAGATGTCTTAAGTACCCATCAGTAAACACTTCAGTTTTTTCCCTTCTTCATAGTTGCCGTCCTTAAAAAAAAAAATTCAGTGGTTCCAGACAGAGTAGCAGAATAAAAATTTCTCCTCTCTCACCAAAAAGTGACTCAGACTGCAATGTTCACAATTCTTTATTAGGCAAAATGATATTTCAGGGCAAAATACTATCCTTGATGTTTGAACCAAATGTAATTCACATGACTTGAACCTCAGTTACAATTCTGAATGAACTCTTCCCCAATGTTTTCAGTTGGCTGAAAAGATATTTTAAATTTATTTCTCAAGAAAATTCAGCTGCTACTTTTTAATAGGTTTAGAAAATATTAATTTAAAATATTGTAATGGAAATAAAATTTAAGGCAAGGCAAAGGGCAAATACTTGTTAGGAATGCTTTTAGTAGTTTTTAGTAGTTCTTCCTCCCCAGTTTATCTGGGCTGCTGCAAAGAGAAAACATTGTTCATTTATTAAGAGGGATGGCAATTGCCCTCACTTTTAATTAGGTATGTGACATCATTATGATGTTGGTTTATTATTAATCAAAACAGCTAGATACTTTACATGTTTAAAACCAAATTTCCGGTCTTCTTGAAGGAAAAATAATCAGATAAAAATGGTGCTTTCCTTATTCAAGATAGTATGGCAGCAACTTTAAGATTTCAGAGGAATCAGGAAGGAGAATATATTACTGCAATACTTCAATTAAGCTATTTGATGCAAAAATAGCTTGGATGCCCACACAAAAAGCAGTTATTATTTAAGAAATTCTTTTATGACCCTGAGATATGTGGCTATGCAGCAGTGAGATTCCTAGAAGGCAAAGGAAACAGTGCTATATGCAAGGATAAGAGCTGATTGTATAGGACATTGATCATTTGGTGGGACAGTATTGTAAACAAAATTAAAAACATATAGATTTTCTCCAGAGCTACCTCTAGCCTTGCCTCGTCTATACTTGCATCACAACATCACATGCATGGAGTTGACCTTGTGCTACAATGGCATGATTGTAGTTTTGAAGAAAGCATCTGGAGCCAAGGATACCCAAAGTCTAGCTTAGATTAATGAACCAAGGACACAATTAAACAAAGGAATAAAGATGTAAAGCAGGGGTGTCAAACTTATGTTATCATGGCGTCGTCATGACATATCGTGACTTTTTCCGTCTTTGCTACACCAGACATGGGCATGGCCATCGCATGATACATCTGGCCCATGGGCTGTGAGTTTGACAACTCTGATGTAGAGCTACAAGATGAACTCAGTCAAACTTAAGGTTGTATACTCTCTTATAGAAAGATGGAAAACACTTCGCATGTGAATGCACTCATTTACTTATTTTAAATATTATTCATCCTTTACTAGAGACCTTCATCTCATCAGTTCTAGAACAAAGATTTAATATTGCAGGTTATGCTTTGTAAATATGAGGAGTTAGAAGGCTTGCCTACAATGCTTGGTAGCCAAAACAGAACAGCAACATTTTTCTCTCTCTCTTTATTTTCTCTCCCTTTATTTTATCTCCAGGATGAATTTTCTTACAGGTTTTACTTCAAACCGTTTCCTCGCGTATTATTGTATCTCATGGGCCAGTTCTTTTTTTGGCTGGAAAGCTTTGCTTTCTTATAGGTGGGCCCCAGCAGTTAATTTACTACTTTGCAGAGGAAGCTGAGGCAATATTTATTACTAGCTTTAATGTATTTTATTTTTTTAAAAAAAATATTTATTCTAAAAAGTTTTAAAGAATAAAAGCAATGATTACATAAAATAAGAAAAAAAGAGAAAATTCATAGTGGATGGGGAGGGGAATCAATCAATAAAAAGAATTTACAATTATCATACAATTTAAAATTTATTTCATTGTTTAAAAATAATTGAATATGTAAAACTAAACTTAGTATATTATATTGAAAAATAATTGTAAATTATTTTAAAATCGAATTTAAATTAATTTAAATTAAACTAGAATACATTAATCAAACTAGAAAAATTGCTAATGATCTTCTACCACTGCATTATAGAGAGTATCTTAACTTACTGCACCTGTGTATGGTTTGCTAAATAGGAAAGCTCTCCAGAAGGTTAACATCATTGCCCAGAAGGTCATTGGTTACCCTCTCCCCTCCTTGGAAGAGCTTATGGCTCCTATTGCCTTAAGAAAGTTCAAAACGTTCTTAAAGATCCATCTCATTCTGGGCACCTTTTTTTTTTAACTATTGCCATCTGGCAGATGGTACAGAATAATAAAAACAAGGACAAATAGGCTGAAAAACAGCTTCTATCCCAGAGCAGTAACGATGTTGAATTCTACTGTATAGTGCAATATTAATGTAGTATCAGGAGTTTTCAATTCAATTGTGTAGAATGTGAAGGATATGTGTTTTTATTTTTATTTTTTTATAATTTTCTTATGTATGATGTACACTGAAGATGGCATTTAATTTTGTTGTACAAGGTGCAATGACATTAAAGTAAGTTTAAACATATAAATAGATAGATAGTGTTAAGTTCGGGAAGTAACGAGGCTGGAGACCAGGGTAGTGACAACAGCTCTTTAATATATGGTGAACCCAGCAACCAGGCTGGGGAAAAACAACCCTTTATATACTGTTTAACCGGCGGCTTCAACCAATCAGCAACGTGCTTGTTTCCCGCCTAAATATTTAAAGATACATAACACTCCTCCCCTCCCAGAAAACACTTTACCACTATTTACATATTATTTACATGTTATTTTTCGACGTAGTCACGCAAATAACCTGCCTCCTAATTCTTTCGGACCTGCACGGTTCAGTGCGGGGTGGTGTTTTGAGCTGGTCGGAGGGGCTTCTTTCTCCTCCCAGCTCTCTCTCTAGGCCATCGGGCCCTGGATTACTGTCAGTTTCTTTTTCTTGGCCCTCCGGCCTTGGATTACTTTTTGAGTTTTCCCTGCTGTTTCCATCAGGAACCTGATGGCGTCGCTGGACCTCTGGGACCTCAGCTAAGTCTTGCGCCCCCGGTTATGGTCAGCTGTGGATTCAAATAGGAGTGGTCATTTTCTGTCTCAGCTAGCTCGGTTTGTTCAGCTATTCGCTTCCTTATCTGGTCTATGGCGCCCATACTCGGTTGTCTTGTAATTGACTAAGTATGACTTTGGACCGGTTGCTTTTATGATTTGCCCTGAGCCAACTTGGGCCGTCCCCATAGTTGCGGCCCACACTCGTCGCCTATGCCCATTTCTCTCGTTTTTCTATTTCCCCTTGTAACCCTCTGGTGTGTAATGGGGATTCAAACGGTCAAGTGGGCACCGGAGTTTCCGTCCCATCAACAATTCGGCTGGGCTTCTGCCTGTAGCAGTGCTTGGGGTTCTGTGCTGAACGGCCAGAAAGAAATCAATCTTTGTTTGCCAGTCACCTGGCTTGAGCCTGGACAATGCCTCCTTAGCGCCCGGACGGAACGCCTGCAAGGCCATTCGACGCAGGGTGGAAAGGCGCAGAGAGGCATGTCGGATGCCCTCCTCTGCCAAGTATTCCTCAAACTGGGCTGCCGTGAATTGCGGGCCATTGTCGGACACCAGAGTGTCCGGCAACCCGTGGGTTGCGAATAGGTGGCGCAGGGCTGCGATTACTGCCTCGGCCATGGTGGATTTCATGAGTATGATCTCCAACCATTTAGAGAATGCATCGACAACCACGAGGAAGGTTTGGCCGTGGAAAGGGCCAGCAAAATCAATGTGGATTCTTGACCAGGGCCCTTGGGGTTTCTCCCATTCCCTGACTGGGGCCGTTGGGGGTAGAGGTCTGGACTCTTGGCAAGCCTGGCATTTCCCTACCCTCTCAGCAATCTCTGAGTCCATGAGAGGCCACCACACATAGCTTCTTGCTAACCCCTTCATCCTTACGATCCCTGGGTGACCCTCGTGGAGGAGGTCCAATACCTTTCCCCTTAATTTATCCGGGATTACCACACGATCACCCCATAACAGGCACCCCCCTTGAGCCGAGAGCTCATCACGTTTTTTTACAAATTCCTTAAACCGCTCGCCCGCGCAGCGGCCACCCTCTTTGTACCCAACCGAGTACAGTCCTTAACATAATGTCCCGGTATGATGCCCGAGCCACTTCCTTAGATGTGACTGGGCCAGAGTCCAAAGAGTCAATCAGCAGGATGGGCGTCCCCGGAGTGGGATCTTCGATCGCCCCTGGTAGTGGGCATCTGCTTAACGCGTCTGCATGCCCCACTTCTTTTCCTGGTCGATGCTGCAGCTTGTATGAATAAGCGACTAAGAAAATAGTCCATCGAGTCAATCGTGGCGAAAGTGCCACAGGCGTTGGGCGGTCGCCAGCCAGTATTCCTAACAGCGGTCTGTGGTCAGTCACAATTTCAAAGTCTCGCCCAAAAACATATTCGTGAAATTTTTTCACCCCTGACACAATTGCTAGCGCTTCTTTATCTAACTGGCTATAGTTCCTCTCTGGGGAGGACATCGTTCTGGAGTAGAAGGCTATAGGGGCTTCTGTGCCGTTTGGCAGTCTGTGGCTGAGTACAGCTCCCACCCCGTAAGGGGAGGCATCGCAAACCAACACTAGTGGTAATGAGCTATGGTACTGGATGAGCAGGCTGTCGCTCGAGAGCAGGTTTTTTATTGCTTCGAAAGCCCTACTTTCCGACTTCCCCCAAGACCAAGCAGTATTTTTTCCTAGAAGCTTATGCAGCGGTTCAGCAACGGTCGCTTTGTTTTTTAAAAAAACCGCGTAAAAATTCACTAGCCCTAGGAATGCCTGAAGCTCTGTTTTGTTTTTGGGCGCTGGAGCCTTTTTGATTGCCTTGACCTTGCTCTCAGTGGGGTGAATTCCTTTCTTGTCTATTCTGTAGCCCAAGAACTCTACGGACTCTACCCCTATCTGGCATTTGTTCACTTTAACCTTTAGTCCGGCTGACCGGAAAATGCCCAGAACCTTTCTCAAACGCTCCCCCAATTCCTCTACGTTTTCGGCTGATATCAGTACATCATCGAAGTAGGGAACTACCCCTGGGATCCCTTGGAGGAGACGTTCCATCAAATTTTGGAACAGCCCCGGGGCCACACTCACCCCAAATTGTAATCGGGTGCACTTGAAGGCCCCCCTGTGAGTTACAATTGTTTGGGCTTCGGCTGTGTTGGCGTCTACGGGCAGTTGTTGGTAGGCTTGAGCCAAGTCTAACTTTGCAAAGACTTGCCCTCGCCCCAAAGAGTGCAGCAAGTGTTGCACCACGGGAACTGGGTAAACGCTTTTCTGTAAGGCTTTGTTTAGCGTCGCCTTGTAGTCAGCGCAAATTCTAATTGACCCATCTGGTTTTACTGGGTGACGATTGGCGCTCCCACTTTGCGTGATCGACTGGCACCAAAATCCCTGATTTATGAGCTTATCTAGCTCCTTGTCAATTTTGGTTTTAGGGCAAAGGGACTCTCCTTGCCTTTAACCTAATGGGGGCTACCTGGGGGTCTAAGTTGAAGGAAATAGGGGTTCCCTTGTACTTGCCCAGGCAGTCCTTGAAGACATCTTCGAACTCGTTCACGAGAATGTCTTTCAGGTTACAGTCACTTCTGTAGATGCCAGTCACTCCCATGCCCAGTGCACGAAACCAGTCTAGTCCCAACAGACTGGGCAGGGTCCCTTCGACGATCGTGATGGGCAGGGTCTTCTTGTGGTCCGTATCGACTCGGACGGAGGTGGTCCTCGAACAGGGATGCGATTCTTGGTAGTCGTGGACTCGAGTCGCTTGTGTTTGCAGGTGGCGTCATGACTGACGGCAGTGACTTCGCCAAAGTGTCCCAGGACATGATGGTGATCGCTGACCCGTGCACCGTGCATCTTCTATTTTGGGTTTGGTGAAGATCTTCTTCTCCACCGGGTTGAGGCGCGCCTATGACCACAGTCGTTTGGTTTGAATCCGCCTTTTTGTTTGAGCCAATCGCGGGTCGCCTTGCCGATCCGCGCCTGATTGGCCGATTTGAATTTTCGCGGGAAGGTTGGGGAGCTCGACAGACTTGAGCTAGGTGCCCTTCTTCTCGCACCGCCGACATGTTGCGCCCTTGAACTTGCAGCGTTGGCGCTGGTGTTGACCTCCGCAACTTCCGCATTCGCCCGGTCCTCTTTGCCGCGCTTTCTCGGTTCGGCAGACCCTTCCTCATCCTCACCGCCGGATTCGGTCTGATCTCTCCTGGTGCACTGGGGTTGACTTTGTGCTCGCTTGTGTGAGAGGCTTTTGCAGTGTCTCCGCCGCTTGGGTGGACATTTCATGCTCTCTTGCCCAGAGCGTTTGCCAGCGCAGATTGCTTTTCGATAGCAGCCGCCGCAAACGCATGTCTCGACCCCTCGGATGAGTTGCTCCAACAGCACCTCGCCCAGGTCTCGTACCCACAGTCTTTGGAGGCTTTCCGCAGGGCGGCCATGTAGTCGCCGATGGATTCGCCTCAGCTGCCGCCTCCAAATTCAAACGCCGCACGATTTGGACGGCGCGGCGCGAAATGGTTTTTAAGCAGGGTTTGCAGAGTTTGCCACGATACCGATTGTAACGCGCTGGTTTCTGCCAGGGCTTCCGCGATGTCGATGACCTCGGACCGCAGTGGCTCAAGAAGTATGCCCTTTGCGGTTATCTGGAACTCCTTGCAGTTCGTTGGCTTCTAGAAAGCTCAAACGGGTCATATACGCTCCCATTTCTCTTTAGCCGGGTCAAACGGTGCGGGCGGAGTGTAACTGGCCATCTCCGCTTCTGCCCTGTGTTTGCTGGGTTCGGTTCATCGTGCTTCAGCTCGGTTCTGGTTCTCCTTAGCCTCGAGATCCCACCTTCGCCGCCAGTGTTAAGTTCTGGAAGTAACGAGGCTGGAGACCAGGGTAGTGACAACAGCTCTTTAATATATGGTGAACCCAGCAACCAGACCAGTTAGAATCCTGCTGGTGATGGTGAGGCAGTTTTGATAGATGATCACAAAAGCTGCCCATCTTTTTTTCTGGTGTGGAGCTAACCTCAGTTTTTGGCATGTAAATGTGAACCAAATAGAGCCAGCAATTTTAGGTAGTCTCTTGGATAATATAACATCACTATAGGCTAAATAAATCAGATTGACTTAGTCTCTGAGATGACTACTAACTAAAAAGTTAATAACCTTTTGGCATATTATGGAATAAATGTACAAGTAAGTAGTGCAAAAAATACAAGTGTATAGCCTGGATTATTAGATATCATTCCAAAATTATACCAGGAAAATACCCAGTTCCAGCTAATCTCCTTGTTTTTCAATTCATGCAGTGCCACTTAAAAAAAAAAGAGTAGATTTAGAGGCGGTAATAAAATATTTGGTTGATACTTCTGAATAGGAAATACTTCATGTTTGGTTTTGAATTATACAGTTTGGGTTTACTAATACAGGTAAACCTAAAAATGCTTCAAAATATGATAGTACCCATATTCGGTCCCTCTTGAAAAATTCCCTAAATTTGTGCCAGACTTATTGTTCTCTTGAGATCTCTTGGTAAAGAAGATGGACACAGTTATTCTTTATGTTATATGAATAGAACTGCAAGATAATCTGCTACAGATAAAAGTATTATATTTATGTCTCATTATGTTCCATTCATTGCTTTATAGATGCAAAGCTCTTCGAGAGCAGTGGAAACCTTTATAATTTTTCCTGAGTACCGTATTTTGCATTGTGATTTTTGATTTTGCTGACAGAGATAGAAAAGTAGACAAAGCTACTCAAATCCCTCTGAATGCACATGTGCAGATCCCAAGGAACCAGATCTGGGATTTGCATTTTAAAAGAAATAGTTCTTTGTTAATGTTGATGGTTTTGCAGTTTTCATTAAAAGATATCCTCCCTTAACTTTTAATTTATACTATTGTTGTTTTTACTTGGTTTCCATTTTATTGATGTACTGTAATTTATATGGTTTTTATGCTTTTAGCGTTACTCTGAGAGTGAAATGGGCATTGGACAATATTTAATTTAATAAATAAAATAAATAAATGAGAACATTTTTCAGTTAAGGTAAAGCTGCATATTCCGCTGCTCTAGTCAAAGTTATGCAGCAGCATTTCTTGCAAATAACCATCCAAATTTGATTTGGATTTGATTTTTTATCAAAATATATTATCAATAGAACTGTGAACTGCCAAATAGATTGTAAAAAAATGTTTTTAAAAAGTAAAAAAAAAAGACTATGACAATCATGTGGCTCAGCTGTCATTGTCAGAGCCTTTTTTTACCTTTTAAAAGCATTTTTTTACAATCTATTCCTACCATTCGGACGGGAAAAGCGAGCGAGCTGGAAAGAAGCGGCAAGCAGGCAAGTGGGCAACTGGGCGATTGGGTGGGCATGGGCAGGTGGGCCAGGGAATTTTGCTACAGGTTCTCTGTAACACCTTCTCTGTAACATTGCTACCGGATCAGCCAATCCGGTCCGAACTGGGAGCATTTCAGCCCTGTTCTAAGTACAAAAGCTTAGGAGCCCCCTAACTTCAAAATGCAGCAAATCAGATCTTCTTTTGTGAGATCTGCAGTATTCAGTCTACTAAGAGGAGTCTTTCTCACAAATTTGGATTTGTGGATTCCACCAAGTTACATGTTGGGAACTTTACTCTGCAGTGTCCCCATTGCTGTTTTGAATCGCTCCGCTAGATAATCACAAATCACAAAGACTGGATATGGATACAGGTTCAAGAATGGAGCCTTTAACCATTACCATTAACCATCTCCTCTAAATGGCTGGCATCAAGTTGTATGCAAAGAATGAATGAGACTTGCTGACTCCATCTGACACAAATTTACAACAAGGATATTGGAATGTCATTTTGACTACAGAAGGCCAGATGGCAGTCAAGAGGGAAAGTAATTGATGGGATGGAACTACCAGTGGGGCCCATAGCAGACATACAGACCAGTTACAGGTATGTTCATATTCCATAATCACATGGGAACTATACTGAGAAAGCAAGGAAGAACAGTAATGTTCAGGTATCGCCAAAGGATCAGACAGGTCCTGAAGAATCAGTTCAATGGGAAGAATGTGATCTATGCCATCAACATGTATGTTCTTCCAGTATAGGGATCTGACTAACAAATGACACGGAAGCTGCTGGTGTGAATATCAGAAGCTTTTCTCAATGTATGGAGATTTCTACTAAAAATCCAACACCCAGAGATTATCCAACCAGAAAGAGCTCATTTGGGATCTGATTAGTGTCAAAACCACTGTCCTGGATGAAACCCAGCACATCCAGGAGTACCTCAATAAAATGGCATCTGAAGATGAACTGCTAAGAGAATATCTGAGGCAGTAGCAAACATGGGAGAAAGTTCAATCAGAGAAAGTGCCATGGCAAAATAAGACTGTTCATGGGATGTATCACTGACAGAGGTCGCAGACATTGGGAAATCCTACCAAAGACTTGAAAGAGCTGAACTAAAAGACAGCATTGAGGCATTGATCATAGCAGCACAAGAATAGGGACTAAATCTATAGAAGCAGAGGTCTACCACACTAACGAAATAACAGAGTTGGAATACAACTTGGACTCTATATCATTTTGGACAAATGACTATCCAATTTCTCCAGTGATGGAACATCCACAACCTCTGTAGAGAAGTCATTCCACTGATTAATTGTACTGTTAGGAAATTTCTCCTTAGCTCTAGGTTGTCTCTCTCCTTTATAAGTTTCCATCAATTACTTCTCGTCTTGCCCTAAAGTGCTTTGGAGAATAGCTGGCATCAAGTTGTATGCAAAGAATGAATGAGACTTGCTGACTCCATCTGACACAAATTTACAACGAGGATATTGGAATGTCTCTCCCTCTTCTCTGTGACAGCCCTTCACATATTGGACAGGACCCAAGATGCAGACTTTGCAGGGAGGCTTCAGAGACAGTCCACCACATAGTGGCAAGATGCCTACAGAAACATCATATACAACAAAGTAGATGGCATTGGATAGAGGGATATCTGAACATGGGTCCGAACTTGGGCTAGACCTCCTAGGTCCAGATGGATGATCCTACAGGGGATTGTAAAGGATAGGAAAATTAAAAAAAGATAGTGTTGATGATAAATGTAGTGGTGCCAAGTGACAGAAACATCAAGAGCCATGTAATCCGTAGTGTAATGTATCTTTAAAAGTTTTGGCGGGAAAAAAGCACGTTGCTGATTGGTTGAAGCCACCGGCTAAACTGTATATAAGGAGAGGGTTTCCCGGGCACTGGTTGCTGGGTTCACCATATAGTAAAGAGCTGTTGTCACTATCCTGGTCTCCTGCCTCGTTATTGCCCGAATTTAACACTGGCGACGAAGGTGGGATTTCGAGGCTAAGAGCGCCAGGAAAAGAGCTGAACTCACCAGGAAGACGCGAACCCAGCAAAACAAGGGCGGAAAGCAGCGATGTCCGGCTACACACCGCCAGCGCCATTCGACCCAGCTAAGGAAAAATGGGGGTCATACATGGCTCGCTCGAGTGTTTCTGAGGCAAACGAACTTCAAGGAGTTTCAGACAACAGGAAACAAGCCTATTTCCTGAGCCACTGCGGTCCAGAAGTTTTCGACACCGCAGAATCCCTGGCTGAGCCAACGCCGGTACAGTCGGTACCGTGGCAAACTCTGCAGACTTTACTAAAAGCCCATTTTGCACCAATGCCATCCAAGTATGTGCAACGGTTCGAATTCGGGGAGCGCAGACAGCAAGAAGGCGAGTCCATCAGCGCATACATGGCTGCCCTGAGGAAAGCCTCAAAACATTGCGAGTAGCGAGACTTGACGAGGCATTGCTGAGCAACTCATCCGGGGTCAGGGACATCCGCTTATGGAGGCGGCTGCTGTCTAAAAGCAACCTAACGCTGGCAAACGCCTTGGAAGCCAGGGCTCACGAGATGTCTACCCAAGCGGCGGAAACCTACAAAAGCAGGTCGCACCTAACGGCTGGTGCGAAATCAACCCCGTCCACAATGAAGAGGTCCAGGCCAAATCGGACGGTGAGGAGGAGGAAGGAGTCTTCCACACCGGGAGGCCGGAGAAAGACGACCGGGGCGACTGCGCTGAGTTGGAGGGCAACACCAATGACAACAATGCAGATTTAAAGATGCAACTTGTCGGCGATGCGAAGGAAGGGCACCTAGCACAGGTCTGTCGAGCTCCCCAACCTTCCCGCCAAAAATTCAAACCGTAATCAGAGCTGGAACGCAAAGCGCCCGCGTGAGTGGTCAGTTTAAAAGGCGCTTGAATCAGACTGTCGTGAGAGTGGTCACGATCAACACGCTTAGAGAAAAAATCTTTACAAAGGCAAAGATTGAGGGGTGCCGTGCCGATTGAGGTGGATACCAGCTCATCGATCACGATCATGTCCTGGGACACTCTCGTGAGAGCCTTACCCGCCATCGCAAGCGCAAACTGCAACCACAGAAATTAAAGGTACAAGACTACCAAGGGAATCGCATCCCGTTCGAGGGGTAACGTCCGTCCACGCCGAGTATGGACAATACAAGAAAACTCTGCCCATCACCATCGCGATGGGACCCTGCCAAGCTTGTTGGGACTGGACTGGTTCGAGCATTGGGCATGGGAGTGACTGGAATCTTCAGAAACGAAGTCACCTCAAAGACGCACTCGTGAAAGAATTTGGGGACGTTTTCAGAGACTGCCTGGGCAAGTACACGGGGACCCCTATCTCTTCAACCTAGACCCCCAAGTTGCCCCTATCCGCCTAAAGGCTAGAGGGTCCCGTTAGCCCTAAAGCCCAGGATTGACCGGGAACTGGACAAGCTAGTAAACCAGGGAATTCTAGTGCCAGTTGACCATGCGCTAAGTGGGAGACCCTATAGTCACCCCAGTCAAACCGGACGGATCGGTCCGATTTGCGCTGACTACAAGGCAACAGTAGCCGAGCCGCTGCATAAATTACTAGCAAAGACGGCTGCATGGTCTTGGGGAAAGGCGGAAGCTAGGCATTCAAGGGGTAAAGAATCTCCATCGAGTGATAGCCTCCTTATCCAATACAATGGCACGCTGCCATTAGTGTTAAGCTGCGATGCATCTCCCTATGGGGTGGGGCTGTGCTCAGCCACAGGTTACCAAATGGCACAGAAGCCCCTATTGCATACTACTCCCGAACCATGTCATCAACTGAAAGGAATTATAGCCAGCTTGATAAGGAAGCCTTGGCTATAGTCTCAGGAGTAAAGAAATTCCATGAGTATGTATTTGGTCGTGATTTTGAAATCATCACGGACCATAGACCTTGCTAGGTCTGCTGGCAGGCGATCGCCCAACGCCTGTGGCACTTTCGCCAAGACTGACCCGATGGACTATCTTCCTGGCAGCGATTCTTACAAATTACTACACCGCCAGGAAAGGAATTAGGGCATGCAGACGCCTGAGCAGATGCCCGCTACCAGAGACTATCAAGACCCCACTCCGGGATACCAGTTCTGCTAATTGACTCTTGGACTCTGGCCCAGTCACATCCAAAGAGGTGGCTCGGCTTCATAAGGACATTACAATAAGAACTGTAATTGGTTGGGTACAAGAGGTTGGCCGGGCGAGCGTTTTAAAGAGTTTGTAAAAAAACGTGGGGAACTCTCGGCTCAAGGGGGGTGCCTGCTATGGGGGGATCGAGTGGTGATTCCAGAGAAATTGAGGGAAAAGGTATTGGATCTCCTTCACGAAGGTCACCCAGGGATCGTGAGAATGAAGGGTCTAGCGAGAAGCTATGTGTGGTGGCCCTTAATGGACTCAGAAATTGCTGAAAGGGTAGGGAAATGCCAGGCCTGCCAGGAGTCCAGACCGCTACCCCCAACGGCCCCGATTCGGGAATGGGAGAGACCCCAGGGCCCCTGGTCTAGGATCCATATCGATTTTGCCGGCCCCTTCCACGGCCAAACCTTTCTGGTAGTAGTCGATGCCTACTCCAAATGGCTGGAAATCATTCTCATGAGATCCATGACAGCCGAGGCCGTGATCTCAGTCCTACGGCACCTATTTGTAACCCATGGGTTGCCCGACACTTTAGTCTCCGATAACGGCCCGCAATTCACGGCAACCCAGTTTGAGGGGTACTTGGCAGAGGAGGGCATCCGGCATGTCCTCTCGGCGCCTTTCCACCCTGCGACGAACGGCCTTGCAGAACGCTTCGTTCGGAGCGCAAAGGAAGCATTGTCCAGAATCAAGCCAGGCGATTGGCAAACAAAATCGATACATTCCTAGCAGTCCAACACAGAACCCCTGTGTCACAACTGGCCGCAGCCCGCCGAGAGCTATTAATGGGTCGGAAGCTTAGGTGCCCACTAGACCGCTTAAACCCAAACTACACACCAGACGGTTACAAAGGGCACACGGTAAAACAAGAGAGATGGCAACAGGCGACCTAGTGTGGGCACACAACTACAGCGAGGCCCGACCTGGTTAGCAGGAAAATCCTAGAAATAACAGGACCAAAATCATATCTAGTAGAGTAGGATGGCCGGGTATGGAAGCGCCACATAGACCAAATAAGAAACGATAACAGGTAAATCAGAATCAGACGAAACAGGCCCTGACTATTCAATGTTGAATCCACAGCTGACTCAAACCCGGGCAAACGGACTTATCTGAGTTCCGGAGGTCCAGCGACGCCAACTGGTTCATCCTGAAGACAGCAGGGACGACTCTGCCAATAATCCAGGGCCGGATGGCCTAGAGGAGGAGCTGAGAGGAACAAACAGTCCCTCCGGCCAGCTCGACTCACTCCCAGAGAATGAATTGCGCAGGTCTGAAAGAGTCAGGAGACGCCCAGTCTACTTGCGTGATTACGTCGAAAAATAAGATGTAAATATTATGTAAATAGTGGTAAAGTGTTTTCTGGGAGGGAAGGAGTGTAATGTATCTTTAAAAGTTTTGGCGGGAAAAAAGCACGTTGCTGATTGGTTGAAGCCACCGGCTAAACTGTATATAAGGAGAGGGTTTCCCGGGCACTGGTTGCTGGGTTCACCATATAGTAAAGAGCTGTTGTCACTATCCTGGTCTCCTGCCTCGTTATTGCCCGAATTTAACACGTAGCAGTACTGGATCAAAGACAAAACTTTGGGGTACCCCACTGCTTCCTAGCTTCCATGTAGATCAGTTCCATTAAGGACTAGATTGAGTGTGGTTGGTTGGTCAGTCAATAAAAAATCCATCTGGTGATCATGCTGTCTAATCTGCAATTTTCTATCTCATCAAGTAGTAGGCTGTGATCTATTTTGTTAAATGCTTTATTGAAATCCAGGTATACTATGTCCACTGCATTTCACTGGTCCACTAATTTAGTCACTTTGCCAAAGAACAAAATAAGATTTATTTGACAGGATCTGTTTTTGATAAACCCATGTTGGCTTCTGGTTATAATTTTGCTTGCTTCTAGGTGTTTGCAGACGTTGCTTGATTATCTTTTCCAGAATCTTCCCAGATGTCAGGATGATTGGTCTGTGGTTTCATGGATCTGTTTCCCACCCCCTTTTTTTAAAAAATGGGAACCATATCAGCTCTTTTCTGTCCTATGGTAGTTCCCTGATGCTCCAGGATTTATGAAAGATATAGTTCAATGGTTCTGCCATCTCCTTCAGAACTCTGGGATGTAATCACTGGTCCCAGTGATTTGAACACTTCTAGTATGGACAAGTGTTCTCTTACTCTTTTCTTGCTTATTTTAATTTGTATTCTTAGTCTGCCTTTTATGGTTATGTTTTTGGTAAGTTGGCTGTATTATGTTATGATTGAAGACCGATGCAAAGAATGAATTAAGTAGCTCTGCTTTCTCTCTACTGCCTTGCCATCTTCTCTCATTAGTGGACCAATTGTTTGCTTTACTTTTTTCTTGTTTTTTTTTTAATATGTTGAAAGAAACTATTTTTTGACATTTGTTGCAAATCTTACTTTATTCTGAACCTTAGCTTTCCTAACATCATCTTTGTAAGTTTGGATTTTTTGCTGATATTCTGCCTTAGTTATGTGTTCCTCTTTTCATTTTTTGTACTTACACTCTTTTTCTTTCAGTTTATCAGAGAGTTCTTTGTGTAACCATGCTGGTTTCTTCTTGGATTTCTTGTTTTATTTTTCAATGGTATTGAGCTGGTCTGGGCTTTTATAATCATATTTTTTAGAGTTTCCCAAGCTTCCCGAGTTATTTTCCCCTTACAGATTTTCATGGAATCTTTCACAAACTGTCTCTAAATTTTTTAAAAATCAGCTTTTTTAAAGTTTAAGACACTGGCTTGATTATGTTCTACTGTTTATGCTATATTTAATTTCATATTGTCCGTCTCCCCCAAAGTTCTGGCAACTTGAACCTTCCCCCCCCCCATATCACTTCTTCTTTGTTAGTAAGAATTAGGTCCAATATAGTGTCCTTCCAGTCCCCCCTGCCTCTCCCCATACCTTTTGGATGACAAAGTTATCAGCTAGGTCTGCCAACCTACAGGTGAGAATCAAATTTAAGTTCAATTGATTATATACTAATGAAACTCTATCTTTATGTTCCTGGATTGGCCAAGGTTCATATTAACTACAGTAAGTGTACATCTGTTCTTCCAGATAACTGACAATACTTTATCATTGTGGAAGATACTGATATTAAGCTCTGCATTTTTTGTCAGAGGAAATTATTTGAATTTTCCTGAAAAGCAGGAATTTTAATCTGGGCAAGTATTGGTAGAGTTGATCTGTAACAAAATGAAAGTTTATTGCAGGAAATAAGTGGGTCCAGGGAAGAACAAAATAACAGTTCTAAAGATCAGGTAAAATAAAGAGGATAAAGGGAAAATGAATGAAAGTGCATTAATATCTGCACTTCATTCCTTCTTGCGGGCATTGGTTTTGAGGTACTGAAGAATTAATTAAGCTGAAGTCACAATTTCAATATTTCCTACAGCCACAGTAAGGAGCATAGTGTGGAGGTGGGGGCAGCAGTTGTAATGATGGAACATCCTATATCTGTCCTCAGGCTTCCCTGCTTTCTTTAAGCAAACAGCTGGTGAGAATTAATTTTTCCACCACCAATATATTCTTGTGTGTTCTGACTGCTTTAATGCAAAACACTTTAGGATAGTTTGGTCCTGAATAGACAATTAAGACTTATTATCTTTACAAAAAAAATCTCCTCTTTGTAGAGCTGAAAATTGCTAAAGATTTGTTCAAAGAAGCTTGTTTCCTCCTGACACTCTATAAAGAGACTTCTGGGGAATCTTGAGCACCTGGTCTTCAGTTTGAGAACCTTTTATGTGCCATCCTTTCTCCATTTTTCTTGCTCTGTTGAATCCTCTTTCACTCCCAAAGCAGGAAAGGTAAATTGCCCCTTTTGCCTGCTTTCTTCAATTATGCCTCTATCTTTTTCATGCCTTCCACGTCAGTCTTGTCCCAAAGTGCAGCCTTTGAGTAAAGTAGCTGCTTAATCCCTGTAAGACTTTTTTTTTTATTTTTGTGCTGGATTCTTCTTTTTTTGGATATCATAGTTTGCTTCTCAGTTTTTTTTATTCCTGCTTTTAAAGTTTCAGTTGCTCAGAACTGGAATCAGGCAGCCTCTAAATCAGGGGTCTCCAGCCTTGGTCCCTTTAAGACTTGTGGACTTCAACTCCCAGAGTTGAAATAAAGAGTTTACTTCAAGTAAAGTAAACTTGAAGTAAAGAGTCCCTTTAAGACTTGTGGACTTTAACTCTGGGAGTTGAAGTCCACAAGTCTTAAAGGGACCAAGGTTGGAGACCCCTGCTCTAAATTATATAAACAAAAAAATAAATGGAGGTGGGGTATTTTGTTTTTGTTTTGCTATCCTTTCCCAGCAATGGAAGCAGGAGTGACATTTCCTGACAGGTTCCCAACTGAGTTTCCTTGTGGAAATTTAACAAGGAGCTTCCTTCCTTCCCTTCCCTTCCCTTCCCAATAGAGCTTATAGCACTGGCTATCAGGCTAAGGTAATATACTAGAGAAGCAGAAGATAAATGCCCTATTTTCCAAAGAACCATCCAAAGTGTACTCCCAATTAGATTGCAATAACATAATAACAGTAGAGCCAATAACAAAAACTGACAAATAGACAACAAATAGAAAGCAAATCACAGTAATCCTCCAGAACCTGAAGCAGTTATCATCACTATTGCAGACATAGTGGGTCAAGAACATAAAGAGCTTGATGGCACCTGACCTGGGCAACACCTGGCCCTCATATATGTATGTGTGTGTGTGTAAAAGAAGATAATAATAATAATAATAATAATAATAATAATAATAATAATAATAATAATAATAATAATAATAATAATAATAATTTAATTTGTATACCGCCCTTCTCCCGAAGGACTCAGGGTGGTGAACAACCAAATAAAATACAAACACAGACAAATACAATATTAAAAACAACCCTTAAAAAACTTATTCAATTAGTCGAAAAATTTAAAATCCAAATTACACCCATAGAATTACAAAAATTTTAAACCCATTAAATTAAATTAAAATTTTAAAATCAAGCCAGTCCAGCCATACGAAATAAATAGGTTTTAAGTTCGCGGCGAAAAGTCCTAAGGTCAGGTAATTGTCGGAGTACAGGGGGAAGCTCGTTCCACAGGGTAGGAGCCCCCACAGAGAAGGCCCTCCCCCTGGGGGCCACCAGTCGACATTGTTTGGCTGACGGCACCCTAAGGAGTCCCTCTCTATGGGAACGCACTGGTCGCTGGGAGATAGAAGACGGCAGTAGACGGTCCCATAAGATAAAAGGTTTCCCTTGCCCAGTCTCTGACTCCAGGGGCCAGTGTTCATCTCTGTTTACTAGCCAAGGGAGCCAGAGTTGTCTGAACATGCTTCCATGGTCATGTGGCTGGCATGACCATACATCAAGGTGCATAGATATAGATGATATAGATAATGGTTGGCCATTGCCGACTTCCCAGAGCTAAGAGACAGTGACTGGCCCAACAGCCATTTGGCATTGTGTCTAAGGTGGGACTAGAACTCACAGACACTGGTTTTTGTTTGATGCTTTAACCACTGCACCAACCTGACACTTGTACTCGCAGTGGTGATCAGAGCTAATATACCCACTCCTGAGTTTGATAAGTTCTACTCACATTGAACAGTTTGAGATATTTTTACTAATGATGAGTACCCAGAAGCAAATTCTTCATTAACAGTCTTAGTTTATAGAAACCATTTATGCCTTCAGTGAGTTAACTTTATAGAGTTTCTTCCATGTTTTGACTTTTGGGTACATACATACATCCATAGCCATGAATGCTCTTGGGTAAGAGCTTTATGACAATGGACAGGCATCTTTGGGTGCTCTAAATTTGGTTAGTAGCTTTGAAGATCAACTCTAACCTCCCTCCCACAGCAAGATGGGAAACTATGCCTACCTGAAAGACATATCATAGAATACGGGCTCATAGGATGTCGAACCAAGAATATTAGGGGAAGATCTTAAGAGATCATATCTGTTTCCCAGGCCATTTATCATGGCCAAAAATAAAGATGAAAACCGTAGAAAAAAAGAGAGCCAGAACTCAAATTCTATATTTAAAAGATAAAAAATCAAGGTTTTTTTCTTCTTCTTATAGTTTTAGAAACTCATGATTATTTTATTTACCATTCTTTGTGACTAGAGAAAATACATCTGAAGAATGAAACTTTGCAAGTTTCTCTGGGCTTTGTACTTAAGCCCAGTGACAACTTAAGATTCCGTTCCTCATTTCACATTCATCTGGCTGTCTTGAAAGCTGGCAATTTCTTTATCCATCAGCTGCAGGACATTGGTTGTCATTGAGTTTCAAGATGAGTGTTACATCCTTTGACAGGCATAATGGAACCTTCTCCCTCAAAACTAATACAAGGTAAATAATAATCAATGAAATATTGCAGTATGAGAAACTCAAATTAAAATACTGACAGCTTAGGAAACTTTACTAAGTCTGCCAGTAAATTGAAGATTTTACTATTATTATTGGATTTTCTTAAACATTCCTCTGTTTTAAATTTGTGCCTTTCTTTAGCCAAGCAAACAACCTCTTAGCATTCCAGACAAGTTTCTATCCAAACAACATAGTTTGGTGAATATAATACGAAAAATGGAAATCATACATAATAAAAGCAAATTAACATGCAACAATTGCTTAAGGTCCTTTATTATATTCAGAAGACTTTGTATCTGAGTATGACTTCCATCACCTGTTTCTTAACGCTAAAAGTGACTGGCCTAAGACCAAGACGGAACTAGAACTCACAATATCCAGGTTTTTAGCCTGATGCCTTAATCACTATACCAATGTCTGTCATGTATATATTATCATAACAGAAAACTTTTGTTAATGATTATTGCAATTATTGCCATAATGTTTAAAGTTATCTGTTATGTCTGAAATTAGCCTTCTTAAAGTTACCGAGTTTGTGATTAACAAGCTTCTAGATCCACAAATTAGTTGATTTGGATAAGTTGGATAATTATAGATCAGAATTTTAACAGAATTAGAATATTAAGCCTACCACAAAAATTATATTTATACAAAAATGGTGTAAAATGTTTTATTGTTGGAAAGTTACTAAAATATTGAATGCTAAAATGGACAATGAAGTCTCTAAAAATTGCTGGAAAATGTAGCGAACAGCTTAAATAATTCTTTCACAACTGGTGGCAATGTTTTCTCTAGGACAGCATTTTGTTGGAGAATTAATAAGGATAATTCTTTAAAACACATATTTTTACATTTACATCCTATATTTCCTAAATTTGAGGGATAAAGTAGTGGATTACATAAATGTGATTGTATGACAATAGTTAAAATTTTCAGATCTTAATATACATACAACATCCCTACAATAGTAGAGAATTTTATATTTGACAATTGGACGGTATAAATAGATTCTCAGTGTCCTTATTATAGCAAAAAAAAAAAAAAAGCATTGGAAAGATAAACATATGTATGATCCCCTTTATTCAATGGATCAGGGACCTAATTGCACTTGCCACTTATGATTGGATTGGTTATAAACATAGACCTTGTATAGACAAATATAATGAAATATATTCAAAACATAGTAGATTAAAAAACAATAGAATCATAGGGCTGGAAGGGACCTTAGAGGTATTCTAGTCCAATTCCCTTTCCATCCTAGACTATCTATCTATCTATCTATCTATCTATCTATCTATCTATCTATCTATCTATCTATCTATCTATCTTGGTGTATATCTCAACCTTTTCCTGTGTAAAGTTGAGATATCTTGGCGACGTTTTGACGAGGTCTCACTCGTCATCTTCAGGCTGGTGCTTACGGCTTCGTGCTTGTGCGAGCAGAAGCATCCGGACCGGTGGGCAGAACCTCCCACTGCCGCCACTACAAGTATGTCTGATCCAGGGCGAACCAGTAGCAACCCACCACTGTATTAGATCCCTCCAGGGCAGAATGACCAACTATGTTGCAATTGCTTGTTTCAACATGTACAATAGCCCTCTATCTTAAAAGTAAATCAGATACAGAATTTAGTTCAATTTGGAAGCCATTCCTAGATTACAAAACACGGATGTGTACAACATCTAAAATGTGGGTTTCTTGATGCATAAAGTCTATATTTCCATTTTATAGAATTGCTAAACTAGAATAGATTTTTACTAATATGGTTAGAGATTTTTTGTGGTTTATAACTTCATTCTATGATTTATGCTTTGCTGACCACAGTTCCTGATATATAAGTGTTGTTTAAAACTCATTACCAATTTTGGTTTTTTAAAATGTTTCTAGTTATTCAGTCAGATATGCTGAAAAATTATGACTTCTATGACATTTGTAAATCTGTTGCTTACTATTTGTGATTTAATTTTTTGTTTCCTTTTTTCCTAATACATAAATAGGTAAAAAATAAATAAATAAAAGAAAGAATTTTTTTTGAGGAATAGGTCACTTTTTAAAAAAAAAGTTTATGTAGGTGATAAAACAAGAAGAGAGTTGAGAAGGAATGAGTGATAAAGAAGACAGAGATAGCTTATAAAATAGATTGTCGACTGTGTATGTCTTACATTTCTCTAAATAAGTTTTAGATAATTGGCCAGTGGAGATATATTCTTTATTTTCCCACATTTGAACGACTTTTGAATTTTCAAGAATTTATTAAATATTATTTTTAATATTTAAAAGGGGAGGCCGTAATAGCTCAGGCTGTAAGGAGCCTGTTATTAGAACACAGTAGCCTGCAATTACTGCAGGTTCAAGTCCGGCCCAAGGTTGACTCAGCCTTCCATCCTTTATAAGGTAGGTAAAATGAGGACCCAGATTGTTGGGGGGTGGGCAATAAGTTGACTTTGTAAATATACAAATAGAATGAGACTATTGCCTTATACACTGTAAGCCGCCCTGAGTCTTTGGAGAAGGGCGGGATATAAATGTAAATAAATAAATAAAAATTAAAATAAATAAATAAAAATGGGGCTGTACTTTGAAAGAAACAGAAACATCTGTAAACACCCTTCTCTATTCCTATTTATCTATGAAGGAAGTCTCTTCTATAAAATAAGCCATCTGTCCTTTTTCCCCAGCAGCTATACAGGATGGTAGATCCGTTCAGAAATCTGTCCTTAATAAAATCCAGTTACACTTGTGACCCTGAGAGATGATTAGTAAATTAGACTTTTAATTAGCCTTTTGCATAATTCATGAGAATTATCATACGTTCATGATGTCAAGATGCAGATGTGCTAACATGCAACTATAATTTTCTCATCTAAATAGCTCTTTTGGTTAAACTTCTCATTTTTCCACAAATGTATTGTACAGTACTATTATTCTCTCCTTTAAAGAGGCACAAGAATTTAGATGCAGGGCCAATGCCAACATGTGTCATTACATCTGCTTGTTTTTCAGAATTTGAATGCTGCCATTAAATCAAGTTTCTGAGCAACTGAAGCTAATAGACTCATTTCATTTGAATATGTTATGCTATACACAGAATATTATACTGTAGCTCAAATACAAAAAAACCCCACCTCCTATACACATTTAAATGTTACCATATTTGCAAAAAAAAAAGATAATATTTTATTCTGCAATAAAATATTATTAGCCCTGCGGACACTATAAAAATAAAGAGTAACATTGAAGAAATAGATTCAGAAAACAGCAAGGGCCTGAAAACAATTGAATATTAGCTATCTCTTTCTGCAGTAGGTTAAAATTATTAGCCTTGGAGGTTCTTAAGAAGAGATTGGACAACAATTTGTGTGGAATGGTATAGTTTTCTGCTTGAGCAGGATTGCACTAGAAGACCTCAAAGCAGTGATGAATTCCTCCACAGATAGCTATCGGTTCGCTGCCCATACATGCGCAGAACCTGCCAAAGATTGCTGCATGCACACATGCGCAGTGCATGCCAAAACCAAGTGTGTGTGTGCATGCAGTGCGCACTAAAAGCATGCTGCACGCACATGCACAATGCGAACCAAATGCACGCTTCACATGAAAAAAGTAAGCTTGGGAAGGTAAGTAGAACAGCAAGGGGAGGGGAACAGCTGTGCCGCACAATTTAGTTTTGCTAGAAAGCAGGATTTCCTGCTTTCTAGCAAATATAAACCGTGCAGCACAGCTGATCATTGGAAATACTGGTTCGGATGAACCAGTAGCTTTTTTTAAACTACCGGTTTGCCCGAACCAGTAGCTTTTTAACTCCCAGTTTGCCCAAACCAGTAGCTTTTTTTTTACTACCAGTTCGCCCAAACTGGTGCGAACCGGTAGCATTTCACCCTGCTCTAAAGTCCTTTTCTGTTATTTTGAGAAGTTTAAAAGACAGCAATGTACTCTATGACAGTTAAATTAAATATTAATAAAACTACAACGTTTTACAAATAAGTTAATAATTGAGGAAAATGTTCTTAGGCATACATGTATATGAAATTGCTTTCTCTAGCATCAGAAAGACTGGTTTCTTTAGTGGCAGGAATTCTAAATTTATTAGAATTGGTTAAGTGGCAAAAGAATCAGCATGTAACTGATTAGGGTCTTGTCAGCTTCAGTCAACAGCCCAAGCTGTCTAGAGGATACTAATTAAGGTCACAGAGCAGAGCTTGTTAACTTGGGGTTAAGCAGTTACTAAAGAAATGTGGTGAAGGAGAGCTAAGAAAAATCTCAGAAAATATTCTCAAAGAGCCAGATGTCATTTGATGTTAAGGCTATGCTGCTGGATATGTCTTCCTTTTGTAGGATGTCTGGTAACCCTAATTAAGGCCAAACCTGTCTTATAACCATCAAACAAATCAAGTAGCTGTCAGCAGGATAGAAAGTGGGCTTCTGAAACAAAACTCAAGGTCTAAGATGGCTCATATAGATCCAAAGGGTTCTTTAGATAATTTGCAAAAAAAATCTGTTAGAACTTTAAATAAATAAATAAAACTATCATCTTGAACTTCCTTGAAACACAGCCAATAATGAGTACAATTGACACAAAAATTGAATCACATTTTTTTACTCTAAAAACATCTGAATCAAAGTATTCCAGACCAGTTGAGAATTATGAATCATATTAAAGGCAACTTCATAGAATGCACTATACTGATGTGGATATAACCCATTACACAGGTTATTGAAGATGACCTATACTAAGCTATTAAAAGGTACTCTTTGCTATTAGTGACATCTGCAATGTACAAATAATGCTGAGTCTGCAGACTCTAGACATTGCTAATGTATGTCTTCAGGCTAAATGTAACCTTATCCATATTTGTGACATATTTCCATCCAGATTATTTAGATTAAGTTTCACTTGATTCACACTTTTGCATATTAAAATGCATCCAGACATCCAGAGCATTTGAAATTAGTGCTGGGCTGACAAATATATGCCTGAATGTATTATTCATGTCAATTGGATTTGCATATCTGTGATTCTTGGAATGATCTGCCATTTTGTGCATGTATATTGCATAAAATACAAAATCCAGTACATAACCTTCCGGTGTCTACAACATTCCTGTCTCATCTGATAGCTTGAATAAAAGACAGTCCATTATTTATTTAGTTAGTTAGTTAGTTAGTTAGTTAGTTAGTTAGTTAGTTAGTTTATTCATACTTTAGATGGAACAAAACAGAATTGAAGACTGGAAAATACAGGGTGGTGGCAAGATGGGGTGCAGTACAAGGATTTACTTAATTTTACTTTTGGAGATTTTTCTAATGTTCTGAAATATAAATCATGATAATAATAAATTATGATAATTCATTGTCACATTATCTACTTGTATTATCTGCAGTTGAATGATGGGCTAAAACCCATTAAGTATGTTATAAGTCCTGAGACTTTTAAGTGGAAAAGGGGGATAGAACTGGAATGTATCTGCAGTGCATATCATATTTTAGATGAAAATATTTGGGTCAGTACTAGCCAGGCTCGATGGCAACGTTAAATCATGAGCTCCATCTCCTAGGCCAATAGATGAAGAGAATGCTAGTAGCTAGCAAATGATCTGCTAGAAGCTTCAACCAGAGATTTCTCTCTTGGCAATTTACAATATATTTACATCATCCAATAGTATGGAAAAATACTTTTCCCCAAAAAGGCAAAACTGTTAACATACTTGATCTTCTCTTAATGTTTCTATAATGGCCATTTTAAAGCAAGTATAGCATTGTTCAGAGTATTTAGCTTCTAAATGAGATTAATTTGTGTGTTGCAATCAGCATTTTATTTATTTATTTATTTACATTTATATCCCGCCCTTCTCCGAAGACTCAGGGCGGCTTACAGTGTATAAGGCAATAGTCTCATTCTATTTGTATATTTTACAAAGTCAACTTATTGCCCCCCCCAACAATCTGGGTCCTCATTTTACCTATCTTATAAAGGATGGAAGGCTGAGTCAACCTTGGGACGGGCTTGAATCTGCAGTAATTGCAGGCTGCTGTGTTTTAATTTTCCCCTTTCCTCCCACTTAATTAATAATCCTTTTAAATCCTTGTGGACAGCAAGAAACGCACAAAATTATCAACACCAAAGTGCATCCATGGCATTGGATTTATTTATTTATTGCTAATTCTCTGTGTCTCTTGTCTGATAAACCTAGATTATAAAACATTCTGATGTGGTTGTTTCAGTCCTACCATTCTACTGCTGTTCTATCTGTTCTATCTTGACTGAAATAATAGTTATTAAATTAAGCTAAATAATCATAGAGTAAGGGAAGAGTTTGATCCTGAGCATTGCTTGCCTAAGTAAAAGTTTAAGGCTTTCAATTTATACCAATGAACATTCAATTCAGTTCCAAACATTGTAATAATTTGATATAAAGATGCTCTCTGGGATTATCATAGGTAATCAGGCTTAGTATGTTTTAAAACAGTCTTTAGTATTTTCTTAAAACAGAAAAGAAAAATATGAAGGAAAAGAATAAAACTCAGGTTAAGTAGTTGTGAGTGTGGGCATGCCTAGCTGCTCCTTGTCTTGTCAGCTTAAAAGATTTTCTGTTTGCAAGAGAAGACAGAATCATTAAAGAAGCCTTGAGTCTCTGCTCTCTCTCTTCTAAGCTCCTGACCTTGCTTTCCATTACAAATGACTTTGAACATTTTCTACCAACTCTTAGCTCACTCTACATGAGTTACTGCCCTCCTTTCCATAGATGCAACATACCTATCTCTTGCATAGGAAAAGGAGAAAAACAAAAGGCCAGGAGAGAGTGCACATTGTAAGAGGAAGGGACTGGAAAATGAAGATAAGAAGTTCAAATACAAATCTCATCCATTTTTATCCAAAGAGGGGGAGAGAGAGAGAGAGAGGGAGGGAGGGAGAGGGAGAGAATGTAATTTCTTCCGGTACTCTGGTACTTTGCATCTGGTTGCATACATTCTTTATTTGTTTGTTTGGATTTTTAAGCCCCCCCATCCCCACCCCATCACTGCTTATTTGCAAACCCTGATCCCAGCCAGACAAGAAGAAATGGAGGAAAGGAATGGGGTGGGGTGCAGGGAATAGGGTAATGGAATGCAAGAGTACCAACTCCACAGTGAGACATATCAGTGTTCAAGGTCACCAGCTGAGAAATCCCCAAACAAACTGGACATGATTAATTGGATGGAATAAAGCGACAATGGAAAGGGGGAATCTTTAACTACGGCATTTGCACACAGGCTATTAGAATTTGTTTTACTACATGCACTGAGTAAAACCATTGACACCTCCTAACTCTAAAAAAGACATTGGGCAGCATACAATTTTTCAAATATGTAATCTAAAACACAGCTAAAAACATAACATATAGACTTCACAGAAGAAAATGCTGAAAAAGATTTTCGCAAACTGAAACCATCCCTATCTATTGGACCTGATGGACTATGTGCATACTTCTTAAAAAAACTTTACACTAATATAGCAGAACTCCTAAGCATAATCTTTGAAAAAGCTTTCATGACCAGTTCCCTTCCCAAACTTTGGTCACTAGCCACAGTCATCCCTGTCTTCAAAAAAGGAGACCCCAGCCTAGTTGAAAATTACAGACCAATCTCTCTATGCTGCGTTACCTGCAAAGTAATGGAATCTATCATCAACCAATCCATTACCCTCCACCTAGAAACAAAAAACCTACTCTCTAATAAACAATTTGGTTTCAGAAAAAAATTATCATGTAACTTACAACTTCTCCACTGCAAAAACATATGGACTACAAATCTTGATCAGGGCAAAGCAATAGATGCAATTTACATAGACTTCTGTAAAGCTTTTGACTCGGTAGTACATGATAAACTTCTCCTAAAACTAAAATACTACAGCATTTCAGGACCCCTCCACAATAGGATAACAGCTTTCCTATCAAACAGACAACAGGTGGTCAAAATTGGCAATGCTCTATCAAATCCTGTTCCTGTCAAAAGTGGCATTCCCCAAGGTAGCGTTCTTGGATTAACACTCTTCATATTACACATTAATGATCTCTGTGACCATATCACAAATAATTGTGTTCTCTTTGCTGACGATGTCAAACCATTTAACACTACCAACAATACAACTACCCTTCAAAAAGATCTTGACTTTGTATCTGAATGGTATAAAACTTGGCAACTCCAAATCTCAACCAGCAAATGCTCAGTCTTACATATTGGAAAAAAGAACCTAAACACTAAGTACAAGCTTGATGGACATTACCTTACAGATGACCTCCACTCTGTTAAAGACCTTGGTGTTTTCATATCAAATGATCTAAGTGCCAAAGCCGACTGCAACTACATCACAAAAAAAGGCCTAAGAGTTGTAAACCTAATCTTGCGTAGCTTCTTCTCCAAAAATACTACACTACTAACCAGAGCATATAAAACATTTGCTAGACTAATTCTTGAATATAGCTCGACTGCACTAATCTAGGGTTAACCCTAGATTAGTGAAAAAAATGTGGTATCAAAATCAAAGGGAAGGTGGACTAGGAATCCCCAAATTATTTAATTATTACTGTGCGTATAGTATCCGGATAGTGGTAAAAATATTTAAAGGTGAAGATAACTATTGGAGAGACTTAGAGTTAAGGGATATAGAGAAATTTGGATCAAGGTGGTTTTTAGATAAAGCAAACTCAAAATGTGTAATTAGAAGTTATTGGTTAAAGGGATTAAGTAAAATGTGGAATAAATTTGTTAAAATTTTAATTCCGGATATAATCTTTTTGGGGGAGACAATTGGAAATTGGCCGATTAAAAATAATATAAAACGTAATGAAGTGATTAAAGAGGAAAATATAGAAATTATTAGAGATTGGATAAAAGTTATGGAAAATGAAAGGAGGAATAAAGAAATTATTGAAAAATTAGGGTTAAGTTGGTTTGAAAAAATACAGATAGAAAAATGGACAAAAAAATTAAGGGAAAATTACTTGATAAATAGATGTGAAACTGAATTTGAATATTTAGTATCTCGGATTATGAAAGATGAAATTGGGCTAAAGGGACTCGTTAGTAGGGTTTATAAGATTATAAATTCTGATGAAAAATTACAAAGAGTGATGAGGACAAATTGGGAAAAAGATCTTAATATTGAAATACCAGAGTCAGATTGGAATGTGAATTGGAATAGTAGAATTATGAGAACTTTATCTATAAGGATTAAAGAGCATAATTATAAAGTTGTTTGGAAATGGTATTTGACTCCAGTAAGATTGTCACAAATGGATAAAAAAATTAGTAAAAAATGTTGGAGATGTGAGACGGAATTGGGGACTTATGAACATATGTGGTGTAAATGTCATTGGGCATTGGGCCGGGTTACTTACGGGACCGCCTACTGCTACCGAATATCTCTCACCGACCCGTGCGCTCTCACAGAGAGGGTCTCCTCAGGGTGCCGTCGGCGCGGCAATGTCGTCTGGCGGCACCCAGGGGGAGGGGCTTCTCTGTTGGGGCCCGCAACCTCTGGAATGAACTACCCCGGACTTGTCAGCTCGACCTCCGGACCTTCCTTGTGGCTTAAAACGTATTTATTTAATTGTGCAGGGCTGAGCTAGATTTTAAATTATTGGTTTTAAATTGGGTTTTACTTGATATTTTAATTCTAAATTTACGGGCTTCTTAGAATCAGTTTTTTAATTGTTTTATATTGTATTTATATGTTTTTTAAATGCCTGTACACCGCCCTGAGTCCTTCGGGAGATAGGGCGGTATATAAATTTGAATAAATAAATAAATAAATAAAATAAATAAATGTGACAAAGTTAAAAAGTTTTGCCAACAATTGGAGAAAATGATATTTGAAATGATGGGGAAAGTAATAATATTGAGAGTGGAAACTATATTATTGTTGGTAATTAAGGAAATAGAATTAACAAAATATGAAAAAGAATTGATTAGAATTATGATTATAATAGGTAGAATTATAATAGCTAGATATTGGAAATTAGATGTGATTTTTAGAATAGAAGAGTGGAATTCTGAAATGTGGAAATTAGCCATAAATGATAAAATGACATGTGATATTAAAATTAGAAGTGGTGTGTATAAAGAAGATATTTTCTGGAAGACTTGGAAACCATTCGTGGACTATGCGCTTGGAAAATTGGATGCTTCGGTACCTGTACCTCGAGAACGTGGATTTTGGCAATCATGAGGACATATCCGAAGACCCAAATCTTCCTTTTTTTTAATGTATAGCACAAGGGTGCAATAATGTATTTTCTTTTTTGTTTGTTGGAAAAAAGTAATAAAAAAAAAAAAAGAATATAGCTCGACTGTTTGGAACCCTCATCATATTTCTGACATCAATACAATTGAACGTGTCCAGAAATATTTTACAAGAAGAGTTCTCCACTCCTCTCAATACAACAGAATACCTTATGCCACAAGACTTGAAATCCTGGGTTTAGAAATTTTAGAACTACGCTGCCTTCGACATGACCTGAGTTTAACTCATAGAATCATCTATTACAATGTCCTTCCTGTCGAAGACTACTTCAGCTTCAATTGCAACAATACACAAGCACACAACAGATTTAAGCTTAATGTTAATTGCTCCAATCTTGATTACAGAAAATATGACTTCAGTAACAGAGTTGTTAATGCCTGGAATAAACTACCTGACTCTGTGGTCTCTTCCCAAAATCCCAAAAGTTTCAACCAAAAACTGTGTACTATTGACCTCACCCAATTTCTAAGAGGTCTGTAAGGAGCGTGCATAAGAGCACAAGCGTGCCTACTGTTCCTGTCCTATTGTTTCCTTTCATTATATCCAATTAATATAGTTATTACATACTCATACTTATATATACTTATATACTATATAATTATTTCATGCTTATGCTTATATATACTGTGTGACAAAATAAAATAAATAAAAATAAAATAAAAATAACTGCCTGGACAAAACAACAGAATAACATTCAAAAATATTCAACAGAGATTCCTGACCCAGGCTTTGGAACAAAATCAAATCTTAAGATTGGACAACAATTTGTTTGAAATTTTATAGGATGTCCTGCTTGAGCAGGGGGTTGGACTATAAGATCTCCAAGGTTCCTTCCAACTGTTATTCTGTTATTTTGTTAAGGGACTTCCAGAACATCTGGAGGGTGGGTATGTCTGTATCTCTTCTTAATGGTCTTCAAGGACAATCCCATATGCAGCACATTTTAATAATCCAATCATAAGGTGACTAGGGTATAAATGACTACCTGAAAGGTCTTCCAGTTTAGGAAAGGACACAACTAGTTTAGAATGTAAAGTTTTCCAAAGGCTCTCCTATCCACAACTACCACCTGCTCCTTAGTAGTAGTTGCAAGTACAGTATTTTGATGATGGATAGATTGGACAGGGAAAACATTTCTTTTAGACCAGCTGTTCCCAACATTTTTGGTTCCACAGACTGGCAACAGTGGTGGCGGAAGTGTGGGGGGGGGATGGTTTTGCAAGTACAGCAGCTGCTTGTGCAGATGGAACTTTGTACACTCACCCACTTCTTGTGCATCCCAATCCCCAGTGAGACACAGACTGGTATTGATCCACAGACCAGGGGCTGGGCACTTCTGTTTTAGACATGTTTCCATTTTTTAAAAAAAATCCTTCCAACTTTCTAGTAGACTGGAAAAAATAAAAAGGTCTGATTTCTGACACAAGCAATCATCAACCAGTTAGTTTGTTGAGTAGCATTAACAAACAGTAGGCAAGGCATTCTTAGAGGCCTGACTAGAGATTGGCAAATCCTAAGAAAAAAGCAAACTTCTGAGATTCACAGCAGGTTGATCAAGTTTACCTCATACCTTAGTGTTGCATTGCTTGCCAGAAAAATATACTATTCCTACAGATTGGCCCTATTGCAATGTTATAGATTTTTAAATCACCACTTATTTCCATCTTGAAGAAGCACTGGATGAAATTTTAGATACCCTTCATGAAATAATTATTATATTTACTTTCCCAAAACCTACATAAAGTTGGATGTGTTCCTCAGAATTTGCTCTCTAACATGATGTAGACCTGTATAGGAGCGCAACGAAATTGCATTTTCTACATTAACGGGTTGAGTTGCTAATCAGGAATTTGTCTCATCCAGTGGTGGGATTCAACTGGTTCGCATCACTTCAGCCGAACAAGTTGTTAAATTGCTGGCTGGCCCCACCCCTCCTTATCTCACCCCGCCCACCTTGACCGATGCCTACAGTCGTGCCTGTGGCATAGCTGCTGCTGCTCTCTGGCCCCCATAGCCCAGTTGATCTCTGCCTGGTGAGTCTTCCTCCCTTAGTTGCCTCCCACACAGAGGTGGGCACAGTTGATAGCACCACTGGCTGGCCCTGTTCCCACCCCAACTGGCCCCTCCAAGCCACTACTTATCTTGCCTTGGACATTCACCTAGTGATGCCCACGGCCCAACTGCTTTTTGGTTCCACACCCAGGCCCAGCCTTAGATCTGCAGCATTGCCTTAGCCCCACCTCCTGGGCATGCACACAAGAGGTGGAGAGTAAGCAGGGCTTGGTGACTGGTGTCCCTGGGGACTGCTTGCTGAGCGCTGCCCTTCATCCAGGACACCAGCCCTCACACCCTTGGAGCCTGCTGTGTACACACCCAGCGACGGGGCAGCGGGGATCTAAGGCTGGCTGCGGGTGGCACTGGCGCCTCCTGCCCACTTGATGGCCTTTCCCTGGGACTGCCCCAGGTCCTTACCTGTGTGTGGGGAAGAAAGAGGTGGGGAGGGCATGGGGCTTCAGCCTGCCAGCCCCCATGGGGGAATAGGAGATTACATGGACTCTGGGAGGAGTCGGCGAAGGGAGGCGAAGGGAGGTGGCTTCTGGCATTGGGGGGAGGGAGGAAGCAGAGCTGCCCTTTTGGCATCAGGTATGGAGGGGACAGTGGACAAAAAGGAAAGCTCTTTAGGTTGGTTTGTTTTTTGGGCGGGGGGGGCAGGCTTCCCACTTTGATTCCTTTCCTGTGTTGTTGCCTCTGCCTGATGGACCTCTCAGCTCACCTCTCCAATTTGTGTGTGTGTGTGCGCGGCCTAAGGTCTCTCCCCCTTGCAGCCTGGCGCTGTGACAATGGAGAGAAAAACATTGGGAGGGGTGGGGGGGACTGACAAAAAGTAGCTTTGAAAAAAAAAGAGCTTTCGTTAGTTTGCGCTTTGCAGCCTAACAACACAGAAGTTTGTCCGTGTGTATGATGAGTGGCGGCTTCTGGCATTGCCTGGGGGGGAGGAAGCAGAGGTTGGCATCTTTTTTTTAAAAAAAATGGCCAGAGGCTTCCCATTTTGATCCATTTCCCCTGTCATTGCCTCTGTGCCTGATGGACCTCTGCATGAGTCTCAGCTCACCTCTCCAACCCGTGTGTATGTATGTGTGTGCGGCCTAAGGTCTCCCCCCCTTGCAGCCCGGCGCTGTGACAATGGAGAAAAACATTGGGAGGGGTGGGGGGGACTGACAAAAAGTAGCTTTGAAAAAAAAAGAGCTTTCGTTAGTTTGCGCTTTGCAGCCTAACAACACAGAAGTTTGTCCGTGTGTATGATGAGTGGCGGCTTCTGGCATTGCCTGGGGGGGAGGAAGCAGAGGTTGGCATCTTTTTTTTAAAAAAAATGGCCAGAGGCTTCCCATTTTGATCCATTTCCCCTGTCATTGCCTCTGTGCCTGATGGACCTCTGCATGAGTCTCAGCTCACCTCTCCAACCCGTGTGTATGTATGTGTGTGCGGCCTAAGGTCTCCCCCCCTTGCAGCCCGGCGCTGTGACAATGGAGAGAAAAATGTCGGGACAGGTCTGTTGCTGAGAAAAACAAGCTTTTTTTTTTTAAAAAGCTTTCATTAGTTTGCACTTTGCAAAGTTTCTTTGAATCTCTCTCTCTCTGTGTGTGTGTGTGTGTGTGTGTGTGTCTGTGTCTGTGTCTGTGTCTGTGTGCACGCGTGCGCCACCACATGCAGGGTGGGCAGGGGGAGGTGTTTCACTCATTGCAGCCTGCAAGCTAATAAAAGCTCTTTTTTTGAAATGCTGTTTTTCTCAGCCCTGTGTCTCCTGATCTTTTCCTCTTTCACCATGCGAAGCTGCAAGGGGCACACACACACAAACAAGGGGCACACACACACAAACATACAGGAGTCTGGGAGATATGAGCTAAAAACCACACTGATGCAACAATGGGGAAGGGGTCAAAATGGGAAGTCCCTGTTGGAAGCCTTTAGCAGCTTAAAAAAAAGAAAGGAAAGGAAAGAAAAGGGGAAGGGGAAGGAAGAGGGAGGAGGGCACAACTTGGTTGGAGATGTCCCAGTTCAGAGAAGAAAGCAACCTTGTGTTTTGTTTTGTCACAGACAGAACTTTGCTGGCAAATACCAAATTAACGTTGGTATTTTTTAATTGTGAGCATGTAGGAAAGTATCCCCTCCTTGTGTATTGCAAGCAGCCATTTCCAGTGGGGAAAACAGGATAAAGCAGAGTGGGAAAAATATTTTCCTTTGCTATATTTCCAGTCTAAATTAAACCATGGCAGGGTCCCTACAGGAGAGCCCTTTTAAGGATTATGTATTAATAGAAAAACAACTAACTTACCTCTGTTCCTAAACACTAAAGCTGTTGTACATAAAAAGCAGAGGAGTTCTAATCAACTATCACAGCCAACATTTTGACAGTTTTGTTGTTGTCTGTGGACACTCCACTAAATGCAAGCACAGGATAAAGGGAACCTGGTTTATTCTCAGTCTTTGGCCACTAGCAAAAGTGGCATTTGATCACAAGGCAAGGAGGCATCGAGAATTGTTTCCCATTTTGCATTTGAGCATCCAAGAAGGGACAGGAAAGAGAGAAAAAAAGAAAGAGCAAGGAAGTGAAAACAAGGAAAAAAGGGAAGAAAGAAGAAAGGAAAATGAAGAGGGAAGCAAAAAGAAGAAAAGGGAAAAAAGAAGGGAAGGAAGGAAGGAAGGAGGGGGAGATTTTAATGAGAGGGAGTCAGATTCTGAGGGAAGTCCTGCCTTAGCACTTGGCCACCAGCAGCCCTGCTGTCCTTTCACCATCCCCTTGTCCCCTCCTCCTGACCTCTCCTGGTGGTGTCCCATTCTATTGCTGAGGATGCTTTGGTTACAAAGCTGGGTCTCCTGGCATGGAAAGGGAGTGGGCCTCCCTCTGACCATTAGCAACATGCCCAAGGAGAGCAAGAACAGCATCAGCAGCCTTGAGGAGGAGGTAAGCGCAGCTGGGCGCCCCCTTGGGGAAGCGGGGCTGAGCCAAGGAGTCCCAGTGCCCTGGGAGCCTGATGGCCAGGTTGGGCACTTTCCCTCTGCTGCCCAGGGCTCTTGGCAACCTGTGCTGCTGTCTGGGGGTCCTTTGCATGGCCTGAGAGGGACAGCGGTTGTCCCCCCTTCTTTGTGGCAGCCCCTCAAAAGCCTATTTTGTGACCTGCCTATCACACTCTTGGGCAAAGCATGTGAGCCATTTCCTCCTTTCAGTGGCCCATGAAAGTACATCTATAATGTATAGAAGCAGATAATAAAGTTGAAAAAAGGTGAACATTTTTACAGAACTATAGATATATTGAGGCCGGGTGTGACAAGGAATAGCTAGGAGGGGACGGGCTGTGATGTTGACGTGAGTGATGTTAAGTTAGCCATACCCACCCAGTTACATGATCATCCAGCTACACCCACGCAGTCACATGCCTACCAAGCCATGCCCACCAAGCCATACCTATAGAACCGGCTATTAAAAATTTGAATCCCACCACTGTTTTCATCCCACAATTAGCTGCAAACATTTTATTTTATTTGACTTTACACCCATGTCGTACTCTTCCTGAATCATAAAGATATAAGAAAATTATTCTGGATCTTATTTACTTTTATTTTGCAGGAATTCCTCAATATAGTAAGATAATATCATTAATATAGCAAGACAAAAGTAAATTACTTTGTCAAAGGGCTATTAAATCATTGACAAATAACCAGAGTACAACAATAATCCTAATTTTTCTTCTGAAATAAAGAAGCATTATATCCCCAATTTGAGGAGATATAATGTTTCAGGCTAAAACTCCAGGCTAGCTCAAATGCCTCCAGCCTACTTTTCAGTAACTTCATACATACCTAATACAGCACAATTGGAAATTGGATTGATATGGCTTTTATTGATTGGGATCTGACTTATTCTTTCCTTTAGCATCTCTCAACTTGTTAGATAATTATCAGTTCAACTGGCATAGAAATGCAAAATCTAAAATGGCTTTATATGGATTTTTACCCAATATCTTATCATCTCTGGGATTTGGTGAATGAATCATCAAGAAGACTAAAACTAGCTGGGGAATTCTTGAAGCCCACATATCTTCCCGCTAAGGTGGAGAAACACTGGATTAGAATGTGACAGAAAGTTCAGCTTGATGGGTTTTCATATATATTAAAACCCATATATTTCTAAGGATCTATTGGAGATAGGTTTCCTTCCCAACTTACACCCATCACAGCAATAGTAGCCATTCCAAATGGTGAACAACCACATAGGAAGAATCACCATGAATGATGAGTTCCCAAGTTTAAGTATTTCTGTTATTGCCTGTGTACAGAGGATCCATTGCAATTTCCAAGTTTGTAATTTCAATCCTTATTAATTACCATGCTCTCTTTAATGTTCTCCAGTGTAGGACTGAATGTACCAGTAGTTTCAGCATTCTTGTCTCTGCCTAGCTGTATGCTGCTCCCTTCACAAGGTCTTAGGAAGGCAGCACATTTGATGATGCATCATTAAATCTCAGCTATCTCACAACTAGTTATCATGAGACGTGTGAATCTCTACAAGAGTTCTTTGCAGTTCCTCAATATACAGAGAAATAATGATATTCCTGTACAGTTAAGCCTTCCCAATGGCAGCAATCTTTCTTTCCTGACTTCTTGTACCCACATGATTCTAGCTTAACCTCTAATTTTATAACTTTTTAAAATGTATAGAGTTTCATTATAAACAACTGGCATATTTATTTAAAGATGCTGAATTGAATCATCAATTTTAAGATCTGACACATTCCTTCTCTGGGTGTTTGTAGGCATAGTTTCTGTTTTCACACAATATAATATACTAAAAACTAATAGTTTTATTCTAGACTGCTATACGAACCTATATAATGGTAATTATTTTATTTTATTCATTTATTATTGACGATCAAAAGGAAAGCAATATTTTCATATTCACTAATGAAATAAGATGAGAAAATGCCATACTAGAGGATCAAAGTCAGTGACAAACATTAAATACTACAATCTTTTATGTAATCAATCAGTAGTCCAATCATCCAAGCTTGAGCATGAGTAAAATTCATTGTCTTCTAATAGCAGTCGCAACCTGAACAGAAATTGCCAACTTTCATGGAAACCTAAGCCAATCAATCCACTGGGAAAACAAGGTATAATCTCAATTTCAGTCAAAACTATGCATTTACTAAGGTAGAATGGTTTTGACATGTAGTGCCAAATATGGGGCAGGTGGCAAAATCTGCTTTGATGGCCTTCTCTAAACATGACCAGAGATGCTTTCATTAAAAGATATTCTTAAGCCTTCCTTCCAATATGCTTGATAATAAAATATTAAAGTAACATATACCTTGCTAATGTCTTGCAACCGATGGACAAATGAGGGGATGATGGACTTCTACCATGGCTTTATCTGGTCTGTGTATTAGAAGGGATTGAACTGAGTAACTGTAGTGTGACACACATATGCTATACCATTTTTCCAAGAAGGGATAATCTCACTGGAAAAACCGCCTGTATATATGACCCAACAATCTTTTTAGCCAATATTTTAGATGACAAGTTCTGATGTAAGATTCCTTAGAAATATAGTCAAATTTCAGCTGAGAAAGTACATTTACTGTGGCTTGATGAACACAAGCCACAGCATAGTCCTAATACATTTTGACTGAGTTTCTTCTAAGAGTTTCTATTTTTTGTAAGTGCAAGGTTGCACTCCATACAGCAGAAGATTCAATATCTTAGTTCTAAATAATTTGACTGGTAGAGAAAGAAAACTGTTACCTAGACACCCAGCATATCTAATAGTAGCTGAGCTATAGTTTCATAAGTTCTCTGCTTCCAAGCAATAGTAGACTGGAAATGAATTCTAGAACTTTAAAACCCTAATCTGTTCAATTTAAATGTCATTAATTTTCCAATTGTTGTGATAATGGGCATGCTGCTTAGTATATAACCAACTTACTTTTCAAATAATTACTTTCTATTTTTTTCTGGAAAATTCTGGCAAAATGCTTTTAAGGCCTAAATGTGGGTTTGGTAGAGAAAGAAGCACCATCAAAATAAAGAAGAATAGGTATAGGATTATTGTCTAAGATTGGAAGCTTGAATTTAAAATTTCAGAATATTTATACTGTGGACTTAATCTAAACATTAAATAATAGGGAACTAAAATTACCCCCATTTTATTTGTATTTAAAATGGCAGCTCAACATACTGATAAACTAGAATAGTTATCAATTTCTGAATGAAGATGACAATTTCATTTCTCTGTGGATCAAATCGAAAAGTTATCTTTAGGCTGATAAAGACAGAGAATTTATGTTGGAGGGATAAAATATTTTTCTGCCAACAGATGCAAGATAATTAAAACCTGATTAATCAAGTTTATAGCTGATTTGTTCTTCAGTTAGCACCTTATCAGATTAACACATTTCACAATAAAAGTATCTAGCATATAATTTACCTATGTTTGATTGGTCAGATGTTAAGTGAGTTGAAGACATCATTTTCAAAAAAAGATTGGAATTGTTATGGATCAATGTTACACATTACACATCTGTAAATAATTGTCAATATGAGTAAATAGGTAGGCCCAGACTGAAACCTTCCAATAAATATTTGATTCAGCCATGTTGTTTGGCCATAAAATGAGACTAAGATAGAGTCTCTGAGTTATAGAGAGAAGACAAGCCAAGAAGAAAATTATGAATTATTCCTAGCAAACTTAGATCATTTTTTGGAGGATTAAAGAGCTCATGCCAGACTTGTACCAACTTGGTCATTTAAAAAGAAAGAGCCTTTGACCGCATTCAGAATGAAAGGAATATTTTGCTAAAACCAAAGGTTACAAGATAGGAAAAGCCAGATCTGAGGTTTGAGCATGAAAGCTGCCTACTTATTTTCCCCTTTCCAGGTCATCGCCCCACCCCCACCCCAACTATCTCCCTGGTGTCCAAATAGATTCAAACAATTTTTTTTGGTAACAGTTCTGTTGCTTGGCTGGCCCGATGATGGCCTGCATTTCATTCCCATGTTGTGACCTAGGGGTCAGTCGGATGATGTCTCTGGCAGGCACTCGAAGTGGTTTTGGTCTCTTGTCTTCTCTTCCTACCTGCTAGTTCCTCCCTCCCCTCCCTCCCAAGAGTTCATGGCAGTCTGGCATCAGCCAAGCAATGATGGAGCAAAGTGGGATGGCAACACTGACAGCTGATGAAAATGGTTAGCTCATACTTCAGGCAGAATTCAATTTCAGAATTCAAACAGAACCAGAGTTTGGCACGGAAATTGTATCAAAGTGCCGAATACGCCGTACTAGTTATTTCAAATTTGCCAATTTCAAAGTGAGTTACTTTTTTTCTGGAACAGACATCCTATCCTGAGAATAACTTTCACTGTCACTCTTGGAGTATTTATCAACCAGAATACATTCTTTGAAAAACAGGACTTGGTGGCTTCTGGGTGGCGCCACCTTTCTCGCTGGGTGCTAATTTATGGCACTCCGCATTGAATATGGTAAAAGCCGGTGATAACAGCTGATCCCGGCTTAATTTCTCTCTCTGATTGAAAGAGAGAGAAAGAGCAAGGGGGGGGAATTGTGGTTGATTCCCCTAGGGGCTTTGTTTTTGTAATGCAAAGTCCTGAAAGGTTGAATCCCCTTGAACCCTCCCCCAACCTCCAGTATTCACTGCGCTCCTGAAAAAGCAGGAAAAGAGGAAGGTGTCCACTTCTGCTAACAACTGATTTCTTTTTGTGGTTACTAAAAGCAGACGGAAGAAGCGTGAGTGAACAATTATTGGTTTGCAAGTATTTTTGATTTTCTGACTTCTACCTTTTTTTTAAAAAAAGAGAAATTCCCCCCCCCCTTCAGTTTCGTTTTAGAGAAACTGAAAGCAGAGCGATACATCAAAGGGAGCCTTGCTGTTGAATCGAAACTGAATGGAGATTTTATCTTATTGTGTTTGACTGTGGACTGTTGGATTATATTACGTTGTTTAAGTACTTTACAAGGGGATTCTCAGCAGGAACTTTGTCATGGAGGTTCTTTCAGAAGAATGGATTCGTGACTTTATACAGGACTACACAGAAAGTATGTATTTAATTATTCAAAAATACGAATTGATAAAAAATGGGGACGTTTTGGATGAGAGCTTGGAGCAAATTAACCAGTGCAATCATTCGGAAAATGGAATGGAGGAGATACAAATAAAAGTGGATAAATATGAAGATTTGATCGTGAAGAAACAAGTTGATGTAAAGAAGTTTTCTTTAAATAGTTTGGATGAAATACCTGAATTTGTGCTACAGGGGATTGTCCCTCGAATGAAAAAGACTCACAAGCTTAATGTTTCCCAAGAGTTTTCTTTTTGGACTGATGGAATATACGGCAGTAATTTTTGGGTTCTTGGACATAAGGAATTACTAGGAAATATTGTGATTGACTTTTTAAAAGGAGTAATGAAGGAAAGACAGAGATTAATGCATCAAAAAAAATGGCAAGAGACAAAAGTATTATCCTTGAAACAAGGTTTTTTAAAAATATTAACAGACAAAAATATTAGTGTCCCGGAAAGACAATTTGTGAGGAAGATCTGGAAGAAATGGGTTGATTATATGTTTTATATCTATCATAAAAGACTAGATATTTGGATCTATACTGGATTTTGATGAGGAAGGACTAAAGTTGAATAGATATTGTAACTTTCTGTATTGAAATTTTATAAGGTGTTGCACTAAATTTTAAATAGAATATTCTCAAAAGATCTTATGTAAGAAAGACATGGGGGGAAAATTATATGGTTATAGAAGTTATAAGGGACATATTTTTTGAATTGGATTGGATTTTTATGCTTTAGCTGGTTTTAAATACTTTAGGATTAATTTGTTCTATTGATTTATATATTTTACTATTGTTAATTCTTAATTTTATTTTTATTTTTATTTTTGAAGGATTTTGGTTATCTTAGGAGGAAGTCAGAGTTAGAGAGGGAACATTGGTATAATAGTTTTGGGAGAAAATTTTCTTAGCATATGTTTGTTTTATTTTTAACTATACCTTGTGCTTCTTCCGGGAAGCCAGGGGAGGGTATTAGTGAAGGGAGGGGGGTTGGGGGGAAAGGGGGGGAAATTTTTTTTGTAAAACTTTTTGAATAAAAAAAAAAAGAAAGAAAAACAGGACTTGGAGAACTTAGGTATGGATTTCTGATAAAATAGGAAATAAAAATAGCAAGTATTTTGTAACTTCATCACCATTTTGTTGTCCTGCCCCAAAATCTAGCACCTATAGAAATTTATAATTCAATGTCATACAAATCCAAACAATTGTGTTTGGATTTAAACCATGAATAATTAAATAAATTTAATAAACTATGATTTATTAAACCTAGATTAGCTTGTTATGCAACCAATTCTTTTCACCCACAAATAAAATAAAAAGTTAGCTTACTTCTTGATAATTGATTTGTTCAAAAACTTGAAGGACTGAACTGTGAAGCCAAGTTTCATCCTGAAGCTTATTTTGCGGCGGTGATAATGAAACAAGATTATGCTTTGCTATGCTATGTTACTTGTATAGAAAACAGTTGAATATATCTTATTTCATTGGCCAAAGAGTTCTTCAGATTGGTTCCTAAAATGAATCTAGGAAAGGTCTGAGCAAAAGTTAGATTGGTATCAACTGACACAGTTTCAAATGACTGGTAACTTGTTAGCAAGGGTTTTAATTTTTGGTGAGACATGAGCAAAAACTAATCTTAATTTATTAAATAAAGCAAGCTTGGGAAAAGATGTCTTTCTTTGGTAATGAATACAAATTCTTAAGTGTCTGCTCAAAGACATTTTGTTTTTAACATTTCTGAGCCAATGGTTTGAATTTGGCTCCTGTCACTGAATCTCAAGATTTTAGCAGAAACAAGGTAGATTTCTATAAGCCTAAAAGCTGATCGCCCTTTGAGAATATTCAAAGACCTATTTTGATCTTTTTGCTAAACATGTAAAGAAGCATGGTATGCATATTTACCTCAATGTTGGCACAACTTCGACATATTACTCATTGGAGTGCCTGTCAAGGATTTACCACATATATGAGTTCAATCAGTATTGCTCTTATGCAGTTTTCTCAGAATTTTCCATTTGCGGAACTCCTCTATAGAATCATCTCTTCAGGTGGCCAAGGAGGATCATGCTCCCAGGTTCTTCAATTAAATATTCAATTAAATATAATCTGGGACCCTGGAAACATGCACTTTTCATTGCAGCCCCTCACCCTCAGGAACACAAGAACCTCTGAGATTAGACTGACTCCAACCTATTGGTCTTTCATAAAGCATAGGAGACTAGGATGTAGTCTTGATGGCCCATTAAGAGGGCTTTGACAACTGTTATCTTTTGCTAATGTTGTTTTTATTGTTTTAGCATGTTGTTAGATGTACAGAGTAACATAGACAAGATGGGAAGCCATATAAAGCAAATCAATCGTTCTCTCTTCTTCCCTCTGAAGTTCATTCAGTATGTGAGGAAAATGTCTAAGAATAGAATAGAATAGAATAGAATTTTATTGGCCAAGTGTGATTGGACACACAAGGAAATTGTCTTGATGCATATGCTCTCAGTGTACATAAAAGAAAAGATACGTTCATCAAGATCTTCATCAAGGAAGACTAGTTCATATTCACAATATTTTAGGGGGATTTTTATGGCTTAATTTTCAGTGGTAAAGGATTAAGATAAAATAATGGCCTACATTGTTTATCTGCTCTTATCCTATGTGCCTAGTAACATATCTGTATTTATTTACTCTCCTCATTTTATTTAAATTGATTTATGTAGTCTCCCATATCACAAATGCAACTCTTGATGTTTGTCAAGAATTAAAGAATACATACAAATATAAAACAAGAAATAAAATTTGCATCTAACTAAACATGTAAGAAATGTAGGAAAATTACTACAAGGGAAATTTTCATTCAGGCCCACAAAATTAAAAATTCTGGACTAGTCTTTGGCCTTCGTTGTTTACATAGAATGTGGACTCTAGTAGGGAAATGATTCTTAGCAAAAAGGCAAAATATTTACTTCCTTTGGCTTAACTAATCATGGAGAATTATATTCTGATAGTTTTTCAGTGGAATGGCATTTTTAATCTGAATTATTGAGCATTTTTTTTATTTCTTTTTGTCACAACAGTATACACAAACATTGTCATAAATAAAACAAAATATCTTGAAGAATATATATATATATGTATGTATGTAAAAAATATGCATCAACTATATTAATTTGATATAATGAAGGGAACAATAGGATAGGAACGGTAGGCACTTTTGTGCTCTTATGCACGCCCCTTATAGTCCTCTTAGGAATGGGGTGAGGTCAATAGTAGACAGTTTTTGGTTGAAGATTTTGGGATTTTGAGTAGAGACTATGGAGTCAGGTAATGAGTTCCAAGCATTAACAACTCTGTTACAGAAGTCATATTTTCTGCAATCAAGTTTGAAGTAGTTGACATTAAGCTTGAATCTGTTTTTGTTCTTGTAATACCTGGATTGTAAGACCTGGATGAACTCACAGATACTGTAACATCATATGTCAGCTTCTGTGAAGACCTATGTGTACCTACAAGGAACTTGCGAATACACAGTAACAACAAACCTTGGTTTACACCTAAACTTAAGCAGCTACGACATTCAAAAGAGGAAGCCTACAGAAAAGGTGATAAAATGCTGTACAATCAGGCCAGAAATGCACTAACAAGGGAGATCAGAGCAGCAAAAAGAAGCTACTCTGAAAAGCTAAAGAATCAGTTTTCAGCAAATGAACCAGCAAACATGTGGAAAACTCTTAAAAATATCACCGGCTATGGCAAACCTCCTTCCCAGGCTGAAGGTAATCAACAACTGGCAGATGACCTGAATGAGTTTTACTGCAGGTTTGAAAGGAAACTACAGCCACCTATCTCCACAACCCCCATCTCAGACACACCAACAACAGCCAAGCCTCCTACAACTGAGGAGTTTAACGGTTTATCTATACGATAAAATCGTTCAGCTTCGGGATAGTTTGGACCAAGATTGCGATGATCCAGCTGAGATGACAGAGACACGTCTTGTTGAGGTTATTTGGGATGAGTTTGAGTCTGTGGCTCCCGAGGACATGGACAGGTTGCTGGGGAGGTTACATGCAACTACATGTTTACTGGACCCGTGCCCTTCCTGGTTAGTGCTGGCTGCTCAGGAAGTGACACGAGGCTGGCTCCAGGGGATTATAAATGCTTCTTTGATGGAAGGGGTTTTCCCCGCCGCCTTGAAAGAGGCGGTGGTGAGACCTCTCCTCAAGAAGCCTTCCTGGACCCAGCTATTTTGAGTAATTACCGTCAGTCTCAACCTTCGCTTTGTGGCGAAGGTTGTAGAATGGTTGCATGGCAGCTCCTCGGCACCTGGAGGAAACTGTCTATCTAGACCCGTTCCAGTCTGGCTTCCGACCGGTTATAGCACGGAGACGGCTTTGGTCGCGTTGGTGGATGACCTCTGGAGGGCCAGGGACAGGGTTGTTCCTCTGCCTTGGTCCTATTAGATCTCTCAGCGGCCTTGATACCATCGACCATGGTATCCTGCTGCGCGGTTGGAGGATTGGGAGTGGGGGCACTGTTTATCGGTGGTTCTCCTCCTATCTCTCTGACCAGTCGCAGACGGTGTTGACAGGGGCAGAGGTCGCCTCAGGCGCCTCACTTGTGGGGTGCCTCAGGGGTCGATTCTCTCGCCTACCCTGTTCAACATCTATATGAAGCCGCTGGGTGAGGTCATCAGTGGTTTCGGGTGAGTTATCATCTGTACGCTGATGATACTCAGCTGTACTTTTCACCCGGACCACCCCAACGAAGCGGTCGAAGTGCTGTCCCGGTGCCTGGAAGCTGTACGGGTCTGGATGGGGAGAAACAGACTCAGCTCAATCCTCCAAGGCGGAGTGGCTGTGGATGCGGCATCCCGGTACAGTCAGCTGCACCCGCAGCTGACTGTTGAAAGCAGTTAGTGGCCCCAAAGGAGGTGGTTCACAACTTGGGCGTCCTCCTGGATGGACGGCTGTCTTTGATGAACACCTGGCGGCCGTCGCCAGGAGGGCCTTTACCAAGTTTGCTTGGTTGCCAGTTCGTCCTTCCTTGACCGGGATGCCTTATGCACGGTCACTCATGCTCTGGTTACGTCTAGGCTGGATTATTGCAATGCTCTCTACATGGGGCTGCCTTGAGGTGCACCGGAGGCTGCAGTTAGTCCAGAATGCGGTAATGTGGGAGCCGCTCGTGGCTCCCATGTGACATCGCTGCTCCGTAGCTTGCACTGGCTTCCTGTGGTCTTCGGGTGTGCTTCAAGATTTTGGTAACTATCTTTAAAGCGCTCCATGGCTTAGGACCCGGTACTTACGAGACCGCCTGCTGTTACCTTTGCCTCCCACCGACCCGTCGCTCTCACAGAGGGTCTTCTCAGGGTGCTGTCCGCCAAACAGTGTCGGCTGGCGGCCCCAGGAGTAGGGCCTTCTCTGTGGGGCAGTGACGCTGGAACGAACTTCCCCTGGCCTGCGTCAAGTGCCTGATCTTTGGACCTTCCGTCGTGAGCTCAAAACATATCTATTTATTAAAGCGGGACTGGCATAATTTGTGTTGAATTTTAAATTGGGTATTCTTAATATTTTTAAATTTTTAAATCTAAATTTTAATAATCAGCCTTTAAAATTTGCTCTTTTAAATGTTGTTTTAAATTGTATATATTTTGTTTTTATTCTGGCTGTACACCGCCCTGAGTCCTTCGGGAGAAGGGCGGTATAAAAATTTAATAAAATAAATAAAATAAATAAATAAATAAAAATAAACTGACCCCATTTCATTGGGTTCACAACCCCTAGTGATCACAGAAAAGGAAGTGCAGGACCTATTTCACAGACAAAAGCCAGGAAAAGCTCCAGGCCCAGACAAGATAACTCCTTCTTGCTTAAAAGTCTGTGCTGACCAATTGGCCCCCATCTTCACCCATATTTTCAATAAATCACTAGAGATGTGTTATGTTCCTTCTTGCTTCAAATGCTCTACCATCATACCAGTGCCGAAGAAGCCCACCATCAAGGAACTGAATGACTACAGACCAGTTGCTTTAACATCTGTAGTCATGAAAACCTTTGAAAGGCTAGTGCTTTCCTACTTGAAAACCATCACAGATCCACTGTTAGACCCCTTGCAATTTGCATACCGAGCAAATAGATCAACAGATGATGCTGTTAATATGGCTCTGCACTACATCCTACAGCATCTTGAGTCTCCAAAGACCCATGCAAGGGTCCTTTTTGTAGACTTTAGTTCAGCATTCAATACCATCATTCCAGACATTCTTCTAACTAAGCTAAACCAGCTACAGGTACCGGAACAGACTTGTAAGTGGATCACAAGCTTCCTAACAAACAGGAAGCAGCAGGTGAAGCTAAGCAAGATCACATCAAATACCTGTACAATTAGCATAGGGGCCCCCCAAGGCTGTGTGCTCTCCCCACTTCTCTTCTCTCTGTATACCAATGACTGCATCTCCAATGATCCATCAGTTAAGCTACTGAAGTTCGCAGATGACACAACAGTGATTGGTCTCATTCGAGACAATGATGAATCCGCATATAGACGAGAGGTCAAACGACTAGCCTTGTGGTGCAACCAAAACAATCTGGAACTGAACACACTCAAAACCGTAGAAATGGTGGTAGACTTTAGGAAAAACCCTTCCATACTTCCACCTCTCACAATACTTGACAACACAAATTTCTGGGTTCTATCATATCGCAAGATCTCAAATGGACAGCTAACATCAAAAACATCATTAAAAAAGGACAACAAAGAATGTTCTTTCTGCGCCAACTCAGTAAGCTCAAACTGCCCAAGGAGCTGCTGATCCAATTCTACAGAGGAATTATTGAGTCTGTCATTTGCACCTCTATAACTGTCTGGTTCGGTTCTGCAACCCAACAAGAAAAACACAGACTTCAGAGGATAATTAGAACTGCAGAAAAAATAATTGCTACCAACTTGCCTTCCATTGAGGACCTGTATACTGCACGAATCAAGAAGAGGGCCGTGAAAATATTTGCAGATCCCTCGCATCCTGGACATAAACTGTTTCAACTCCTACCCTCAAACGACGCTATAGAGCACTGCACACCAGAACAACTAGACACAAGAACAGTTTTTTCCCGAAGGCCATCACTCTGCTAAACAAATAATTCCCTCAACACTGTCAGACTATTTACTGAATCTGCACTACTATTAATCGTTTCATAGTTCCCATCACCAATCTCTTTCCACTTATGACTGTATGACTATAACTTGTTGCTGGCAATCCTTATGATTTATATTGATATATTGATCATCAATTGTGTTGTAAATGTTGTACCTTGATGAACGTATCTTTTCTTTTATGTACACTGAGAGCATATGCACCAAGACAAATTCCTTGTGTGTCCAATCACACTTGGCCAATAAAAATTCTATTCTATTCTATTCTATTCTATTCTAATATTGCGATTGAAGCTAAAGTAGTCTTTTATAGGAAGGATATTGCAATAGAAGATTTTGTGTGTTAAACACAGGTCATGTCAAAGTCGACAGAGTTGTAAGTTTTCTAATCCCAGGATTTCAAGCCTGTTTTCGGAGGAGTGAAGAACTCTTTTAGTAAAATATTTCTGGACTCGTTCTATTGTATTTATGTCAGAGATGTGGTATGGGTTCCAGACGGATAAGCTGTATTCAAGAATAGGTCTGCCAAATGTTTTGTATGCTCTAGTTAGTAGTGTAGAGTTTTTGGAAAAGAAGCTGCGTAAAATTAGATTTACAACTCTTAGGGCCTTTTTTGCTATGTAGTTGCAGTGGGCTTTGGCATTAAGGTCATTTGATATGAGAACTCCAAGATCTTTGACAGGGTGGGGGTGGTCGGTAAGGTAATGACCATCAAGTTTGTACTTGTTGATAGGATTCTTTTTTCCAATATGTAAGACTGAGCATTTGCTGGTTGAGATTTGGAGTTGCCAAGTTTTAGACCAATCAGAAATTAAGTTGAGGTCTTCTTGAAGGGTAGAAGTATTATTGGTGGTATTAAATAGTTTGACATCATCAGCAAAGAGAACACAATAACTTGAGATGAGGTCACAGAGATCATTTATGTATAGTATTAAGAGCGTTGGTCCAAGAACACTACCTTGGGGAACGCCACTTTTGAACAGGATTTGATATAGCGTTGCCAATTTTGACCACTTGTTGTCTGTTTGACAGGAAGGCATTTATCCAATTGTGAAGAGGTCCTGAAATGCCGTAGGATTTTAGTTTGAGGAGTAGTTTATCATGTACTACTGAATCAAAAGCTTTGCAGAAGTCTATGTAGATTGCATCTATTGGTTTTCCTTGATCAAGGTTGGTAGTCCATATGTTTTTGCAGTGGAGAAGTTGTAGGTTACAAGACAATTTTTTTCTGAAACCAAATTGTTTATTAGAGAGAAGGTTGTTTGTTTCGAGGTGGAGTGTAATGGATTGGTTTATAATGGATTCCATTACTTTGCATGAGACACAACATAGAGAGATAGGTCTGTAATTTTCAACAAGGCTTGGGTCTCCTTTTTTGAAGATAGGGATGACTGTGGCTAGAGACCAGAGTTTTGGAAGGGAACTAGTTTTGAAGGCTTTATTAAAGATTATGCTTAGGGGTTCAGCTGTATTAATTGAAAGTTTTTTTAAAAAGGATGCACATAGTCCATCTGGTCAATAGATAATGATGGTTTCAGGTTGCGAAGGGCTTTTTCAACATTATCTTCTGTGAAGTCTATATGTGTTAGGTCGTTGTTATCTTCTGTGAAGTCTATATGTGTTAAGTCGTTGTTAACATTTTTGGTACGATTGAGGAATGTTGGATATGAGCCATCACTGTTTACAAAGAATGAGCCGAAGAATGTGTTAAAGAGGTTTGCTTTAACTGTTTCGTCAGTACATTCTTTGCCGTTAGGTTCTTTTAGTGGTGGAATTGATCTTGTTTCTTTAAGTTTATTGTTCACAAAATTATAAAAAGCACGATTGGAATTGGTGCGTAGAAGGTCTTCTTCTTGTTTAGTGTGGTAAGTGTTACATTCTGTTTTTATTTGGTTGCAAATATTTTTGTAGCGGTTTTTGAAGTTTGCTACATAACCCTTTTTGGGTTTTTTCCAGAGGGATTTTTTTTGGGATTGCAGCTTTTTTATTGATATGGGAAATTTGCTTTTCCTTTTGATTTTGGTGATGATTTGTGGTACGTATAGTTTGATGATTTTATTGATTTCAAGTAGGAATACTTTATAGTGGTCTTCTGCAGTGATACAGGTTGAGAATAGATTTTGCCAGTCAAGAAATGAGATATCATTGTTTATAAGATCATAGTTGGCTTTTTTAAAATTGTAGTTTGGAGTACTATTGTTGAGATGATTTATGCGAGATGTATGTTTAGATAAAAGTCTGTCATGCAGTGGTCACTGTTGGAAAAGGGTTTTTTTACTTGTAGTCCATAAATTGAGTTCGCGTTATTACAAAAGATGAGGTCGAGGCAGTTCATGAGTCTAGTATTGTTAGTTACTAGTTGTTCAAGGCCTAGGTTTGTAACTGCATTGTATAGTGTAGTATGGATTGGTTCGGTTGTACATTCATTTGTTATCCAGTTTATAGAAGGTAGATTTAGGTCTCTCAGAAAGATGAGAGGATATGGGCAAGAGGTAGCCCATGTTAGTAGTGAGGTTAACATATTTGCATGAGCGATGTCGTAGTCAGGGGCTCTGTAGCATAGTATGAATCTTAGTGTGGTATTGGTGGACAGGTCACATACAATAGTTTCAGGTAGAGAGAGTTTATGTGCAACTTGAATATTTTTTAAGTTCAGTGATTTTTTGTAAAAAATAGCTACTCCACCACCTCTGCGGTGATCACGATCTGATCGAAGGACTTGGTATTCTTTGTTTGAAATAATGATTTGTTTGAAATAATAATTTGTATGACTTAAATTTAACCTTTCATGTAGTTGCCTTTACAGCAATTAGATTTCCACAAAAAATTCAGAAATGGATGAAAGTATTTCATGAAGAGATTTATATGCCAGAAAGCCATCAAATAAAAGTTTGGTGTGAAGAAAAAAAATGATCCCAGAGGGAGAAGAACACAATCTTTATGATAGTGACATTTTCAAACCTTCTATGCTTAAAGACATAGCAGCGAAAATAGAATATGGTGGATTTTAATGACATCTTCCCAAATTGTCATGCAAGTGAGTGCAGAAATTTTATGGCATACTTAGAACATATACCAAGAGGAAAAATATGCAAATTTAAACGGAATGTAAATGATGGTTTCAGTATTCAAAGTGTGATATTGTGAAGCATCTTGGTGGTGGTGGGGGGGGGGACAAGTGTTTTGAAAACAGCCCTTTTAGAAAGCTGGCAACAGACTAACTTTATCATTAAGCTGGTAACGTGTCCCTGTGAAGAGATTATGCTGCTGAATGAGTTGTCTTATAATAAATCAGGATGCTTATCATGCATAATTACTGTCAAAGAACTGTACGTGACAAAGCTTATAAGTTTCCATCTGCCATAAAAGATTTGTATTTGTGAACATTTTGAAATACAAAAAAGCTCTTATTGCAAAAGAGAAGGAAAACTTCAGTTCTTCTGTGTAAATGTTTTTTTTTTGCTTCCTTCTTTTAATGACTTTGCAGTACAGAAATGCCATTAAAATAGAGCTTGTTATCAGACATTTGGAATATAAGGAATTAATATCCTCCCAAAGCTTAACTATGATTGTAACAACAGAACTGGTTTCTTGGACATCCTGGAAGCTACTGCAACTATAGAATCATATGGCTGGAAGTTCTTCTGGTCCAACCTTCTACTAACTCCCTACTCAAGGCAGGAGTCTTATACTACCCAAGTCAAATGGTTGCTCATTTGGAGGGAGGACCTCCTATGAGGCACCCACAGCCTCAAGAGCCAAGCTATTCTGTTAATTAATTGTTCTCACTGTCAGAAAATCTCTTATGTTAGATCTTTCTTTAACAAGCTTTCACCCTTTACTTCTTCTTCTGTCATCAGATGCTCTGGAGAATAAATCAATCCCTCTTCTTTGTAATAACTCCTTAAGTACTGGAAGACAGCTATTATGTCATTCCCAAACCTTCTCTTTAATAGTCTAGACATTCCTAGGTCCCTCAACTATTCCTCACAGGATATAGCCCCTGGATCCCTTATTATCTTTGGTGCTCTTCTCTGCACACTTTCTAGGGTCTTGAGATCTTTTTTTGCATTTTGAGTGGGTTCACCAGACCAGGACATTGCTGGCTTATGTTTAAGTTGATAGTCCACTTGGGCACCTATGACATAGTATACAATAGGTACCACCTATTCTATACTATACATTTGGTTTTATCTGTCTAAATGCTGGGCCTTACTTTTCTTACTATTGAACTGCATCTTTTTGAAGCAGGTCCAATGCTCAGGTCTATCAAGATCCTTCTGAATCTTGGGTCTATCTTTCAAAGATCCTAAGTAAGGCCTTATTTAGTGTAAAATACATTAGATAGTGTTTCGCTATCAGAAATTGGCCTGGTACTTCCAAAGTCATGATATAAAGTTGCTAGTATTTACCATCTTAGACTCAGATTTAATGTCATTTCTATTGTGGAGAGTCTTGAGCACTCTCTGATTCACTTTTATCAAAGGAGTTTCCGTTGCTGAAGCTGCAGGAGGCAAACAATTATTGCCAAGTTTGTTTATATTTATATTTCATATTTCTTATCCACCCATCTCCCTCATTGTTGGTAACATCCCAATCTTGGACAGGATATTTGAGAATCCAATGCCTCATTGAGAAGCCAAGATCTCATTTTAAGTTCTTTTGCAAAAAGAACAGAGGGAAAAAAATTCCTTTGGGAGATTTTATCAGTTCTTTATCTCTTCAGCCATATTTCCCAATATGTTGAACTGGATGCTACAAATATTGTGTTGCAACAATTATTTTCTCACATGGCTAATTTCAGAAAGTCATGCTGCATATATTATAATGACCCATTGCCAGTTCTGCTTTGATGTTTCATTGTCCTCTACTTTCTCCTTTAGGCCTTTTAACCTTAACATGGGTGAATTTTCCATATCAAATTGCTGGATGCTACGTTTAATGGACTGTGAATCTGTGAGACATATTATAATAATGTTTGCCTTGGTAATTTGAATTAATGCTTCTTATATCTACTATATTAATCCTTCTAAAAAGCTAAGAGAATATCAAAGCACATTTTTATTCTGTCTTTTTTTTTATTGAAAAAGTTTTACAAAACTTTTTCCCCCTTTCCCCCCTCCTCCCTAGCCCCCCTCCGCCCACCCTTCACAAGCCCCCCTTCCCCCTCCCCCCCCCGACTTCCCAGAACAAACACAAGGTATAGTTAAAAATAAAACAAACATATGCTAAAAAAATTTCCCTCCTAACTCAATTCCTACAGTTCTCATCAATTCCTAACCTCCCCCAAAACAATCAGAAATAATACATCCTAATCATTCAAAGGCAGTCTGATAACTCTTAGTCTGATATCTGTTTTGAATATAGTCATTCATTTTTTCCATTCATTTAAATATCTTTCTTGCGTATTGTCTTTCAAAAAGGCTGAGATTTTTGCCATCTCAGTCAAACTGGCAACTTTCAATATCCATTCTTCTATTGTAGGTACTTCTTTTTTCTTCCAATACTGTCCTATCAGTAATCTTGCCGCTGTTATTAGATTTAAAATCAGTTTAGTTTCAATTACTGTACAGTCTGTGATAATTCCCAGCAGAAAAAATTGCGGCAGGAACTTTATCTTCTTTTTCAAAACATTTTATAAAACCTACCAAATTCTTATCCAAAAAGCCTTAATATTCTTACAAGTCCACCAAATATGAAAATATGTAGCATCATCACAATTACATCTCCAGCATTTTGCTTGCATATCTGGATACATACACGATAATTTCTTAGGATCTAAATGCCATCTATAAAACATTTTATAAAAATTTTCCCTTAAATTCTGTGCCTGCGTAAATTTAGCATTTCTAACCTAATTTTTCCCCGTTTCCAATAATATTGACTCCTGAAAATTTTGTGCCCACTTTATCATACAGTCCTTTACCAAATCCTTTTCAGAGTCTATTTCAAGTAACACATTATACAATCTCTTTATATGCTCCTGAGACTGATTTCTAATTTGCTTTACCAAATTTTCCTCATTCTGAACCAAACCAATTTTCTGATCTTCCTTCCATCTAGCACGTAATTGCCCATATTGGAACCAAGTATAATTTCCCCCTTCTTCTTTTAATACGTGCAGAGATTTTAATTGCAAACTACCTCTTTCAGTATACAAAAGATCTTTATATGTAATCATTTCCTGATTCTGTTCTAAATTTATATTCTCTATTGTATGTCTAGGACTTGCCCACAAAGGAACCTTATAATTTAATTTATAAAAATATTTCTTCCAGACACGCAAAAGAGCAATTCTTAACACATGATTTTTAAAAGCCTTATCCACCTTTTTGTCATAAATTAAATATGCATGCCATCCATATAGCAAGTTATAACCTTCTATATTCAAAATTCTTTCCTCCGTTAAATTAAACCAATCACTTATTGCAGAGACAACAGCTGCTTCATAGTATAATTTAAAATTGGGCATTTTTAAACCTCCCCTTTCCCGGGAGTCTTGAATTATTTTCATTTTAACCCTCGCTTTTTTACCTTCCCATATAAATTTATTAATTCCAATCTGCCATTCCTCCAAATTTTTATCTTTCTTAATTATTGGTTATCATCTGAAAGAGGAATAAAAATCTAGGTAAAACATTCATTTTAATAGCAGCTATTCACCCCAACAATAACTGCAATTTTTTCCAAGCCATCAAGTCCTTCTGAACTTTTTGCCATAAGACCTCATACTTATTCTTATACAATTTCACATTTGATGGCATAATATAAAGCCCTAAATATTTAATCTTTTTTACAATTTCAAATCCTGTTATTTCCTCTAATTTTTCTTTCTGTTGTCTAGTCATATTTTTTATTATCACTTCTGTTTTATTGTGATTTACCTTAAACCCTGATATCGATCAATTATTTTCAACAGAGATACACATGAATTTATAGGATTTGTTAAAGTAATCACCAAATCATCTGCAAAAGCTCTCAGTTTATATTCATATTGTCTAACTTTAATTCCCTCTGCCTCCTTTGATTCTCGTATTTTATCCAATATTGGCTCCAGGGTTAAAATAAACAGTAATGGCGATAAAGGACATCCCTGTCTTGTTCCTTTCGCAATCTTAAAAGCTTCTGTTAAATTACCATTAATTATTATCTGGGCTGTTTGCTCTTCATATATTGCTCTAATTATTCTTACAAAACCATCTCCAAATTGCATTTTTTCTATTAATTTAAATAAAAAATCCCAATGCAATCGATCAAAAGCTTTCTCTGCATCCAAAAAAATAAATGCTGCTGGAATAAATTTTTTCTTTCCTATATATTCCAATAAATTAACAATCTGCCTAACATTATTCCTCATCTGTCTCCCTTTTATAAATCCAGATTGATCAGTATGAATTCTTCATTGTAAAACTAACATTAATCTGTTTGCTATAATTTTAACAAAAATCTTATAATCATTATTTAAAAGTGAAATTGGCCTATAATTCCCAGTTTTAGAACAATCCTGTTCCTCTTTTGGTATCAATGAAATAAAAGAAGTTCTCCATGAGGGGGGAATTCCCCCTCCTAATTGTATCTGATTAAATAATTCCTTAAGTGGACCTAACATCTCATCCTGTAAATTCCTGTAATAACTAACTGTAAGCCCGTCCGTACCACGAGTTTTCCCCATTTTTAATCATTTAATTACCAAAATAACTTTCTTCAGAAGTTATAGGCTGATTCAATTCTTCCCTTTCTTCTAGAGTTAAATTTTTAACCTTATAGTCTTTCAAATAATTATCAAATAATTATCAATATCCATATTCAATATTTTATCTTTAGCATATAAATTTGTATAATATTCTAAGAAAACTTTCTTAATTATATCCCTTTGATATCTCTCTTTACCTTTATATTCTACTTTTTCTATAGTACGTTGTTTTTGTTTTTTCCTTAAAGTATATGCTAACCACCTACCAGGTCTATTTGCATTACATTTTTATTCTGTCTTTATTATATGAATAAATCCACTGAAAACTTGTAATCGCCTCTTTTAGTTTAAAAATGACCCCTCAATCAAACATCTCAACCAAATAACACCCTTCACATTTGCCCTCAAATATTGTACAACAACCCATAAAAATCAAAGAGAGAGAGAGAAAATGAGGAAATATCCAGAATAAGTACCTGACCATTTATTTCATGGAACAGTAGATATTAATGCAAAAAGAAAAAAGAAGTTACTGCACACATCAGTTGTAGATGTTTGTGTGCAATTTTCTGTTTTACTCCACTGCCCTCTGTTAGAATTGTGACCGATTTGCATAAAATGATATTGGGAAGTGAATTGCACTGCACATTCTAAATAGTATATAAACATTTGGTGTTCATTTTTTTCAATCCCCATTTCTTAAAAGATTGCAGGCCCTACCAGGAATTATTTGGAACAACCACTTGCTGCTGATATTCTGACAGTTCTAGGAAAGGCAAGTAGTCTGTCTTAATTCTATTTGCAATGTTCATTGAATTGCCCTTTACCCTTGTCACTGACAGATGCATTCTTAGCCGGGTTCGCTTTCATTTTTTTTATTGATATTTCTTTTCTCTCTTATTCTAAACCTACCAACATCTTTACAATTCTGGTACCTATAGTACACGTCTGTTATTCTTCAAGAAACAATTAAATTTGGAGAGCTAGCAAAATAATTGATAGAAGGTGGGAAAATGTCAGAAAGAATTAAAAGTTACTTTAGAGATAAGCAGATGATGGGTTTCCTAACATGACAATTGCTGGCAGAATTTCTAACCCAATCAACTTCTGAGCATTTAAAGCAGTTAATATGCAATGTTTGACATCCCTTGCCAATTATGGTAATTTTATTGAAGTGCTAATCATGATTGTTTCTTTAGCAAGCTTTTTTAAAAATATTGAAGTTCTTTCCACAGGCACTTCCTTTTTTGAACGGTGAGTGGGATGTCACTTTTAGAAGAAAACAGCAACCAAGAGCAAAGCCCCTAGTATCTATCCTAGCCCACTCCAGTGAAGCTCCTCTGGAACTGAACAATCACTTTCATAGCCTCCTCTTGGAAGAAAATATGCAGACACCTATAAAAGAGCAGTCATGAATAGTTTCTAAAAATGAGACACAATCCAGCATTCCTATGACAGGAAGAATAGTATTCCAAACTTCCCTAGGGGGAAAAAAAGTGAATATTGGTGATAGGAGAGTCAATTCTTTGGGGAATAGAAACTACAGTCTGCAGACTGAACAGTTAATCTAGGGAGGTATGTTGTCTCCCTGGAACAAAAATCAAAGATGTAACTGAGAACATTACTAAAATAATCAATCCCACGGATTACTGTCCTTTTCTTCTCCTATACATGGGGACCAATGACACAACAATGAATCTAAAAACAATAACATGAAATTACAAACAGCTAGGGAAGAAAATTAAAGAATTAGGAACTCAAGAGGTGTTTTCATCTATAGTTCCAACAGAAGGCCAACTTCCAATGAGGCAGCAAAAGATTTTAGAAACAAACCACTGGCTTAAAACTGGTGTCATCAAGAGAAATTCAGTTTCCCAGACCTTGGTCTGCATTAAGGACTACTAGTATAAGGGAAACAACATCTTTAGGAAGGGGGACTCATGAATTAACATTGTTAAAAGAAAAACAATGATGTAGTGCTTCAAACAATGCAATCCTATGTTCTATGGACTGAGAAATTATTTTGGGAGGAAAATAATTTGAAAGGGTCAATACAAGACCAATTATCCCAACAAGTGATAATCCTCACAATCTGCCACCCCCACTTTTCTGAAAGTTTTTCCTAGAGTTTCACTTGATGGGGGTTCATTTAAGTCTTGTTTTGCCCATATGCATTGTGGATGCATGGTAGATCAATAATAATTGCATCTATTGGAACATGCCAATAATTACAAGCATACAAATGAATATCCAATTTTTTCTACTATCCCCCCTGCTCCATGAGTCCCAGTATAAATCCAATCAATTGTATTATTATTCTGTAATGACAGTCTGGTAGGTTGGTCTTGGCATCTGTGATGATCAGCGGGAAGAGATGCAGTAGAACATCAGGCAGGCAGTTTGGTTGAGGAAGGCTAACCAAGTCCAATGCTGATTAATTTTCAGTAGCTTAGAGAACTCTTCCTGAAGTGAATGCAGTTTCTCCTATTGAGGTCTACTGAATCAAAAGACAATTGATAGCATTATTGTGAGGGAGCCAGGGTTCCATTAACACTCACTATACATCTATACCCAGTAGAACCAAGTGAGTTATTGTGTGCCCATTCAGATTCAATATTGATGTTATTGGGCATTTTTCAGATCTATTTCTATAGTTCTCAATTATGTCCACCACAGGAAAGCAGGTTCTTTCCACATAGGGGTATGCAAACTTTCTCTCTTAGGGAAATTGCTAGGCATAATCTGGCTGAAGGTCATCAAATCATTGCAGTTCAAATGGCTTAATCTCAGTGTGGTTTCCATTCCCATGGTCAGCAGGACACAGATAAGCTTTAGATTTTTTTTTCCTTACTGGGCCACATGGAGTTAACAGTGCTGAAATGTTCCAGTGTAAGCAGATGATACAGTAGATTAGGCAGTAACAGTTGGGAAAGCAAAAAATGTGCCTTTTACCTATGGCTAAGAGAAAATGACTTGCCCAAAATCACTCTCATGGCTAAGGTAGGACTTGAACCAACATTCTTTACTTTCTAAGTTGGTGCCCTACAGTACCAAGCTGGCTCTCATCACTAATTGGTTTGCCTACTTTTCCTTTGCTTTAAGAGAAAAGAAAACAAGTTTAGCACACCTACCATGTTTCCTTGAAAATAAGACTGGGTCTTATATTAATTTTTGCTCCAAAAGATGCATTAGGGCTTATTTTCCCATTAGGTCTTATTTTGGGGAAAATAAATATGTCCATCTGGCTGACAATATTACCAGGGGCTTATTTTGAGAGTAGGGCTTATATTATGAGCGTTCTGAAAAATCATGCTAGGTTTGGTCTTATTTTTGGTTGGGTCTTATTTTTGGGGAAACAGGGTAGTTCCAAATGCATTATTAAGGATATATCCATTAAAATGCAAAAATCACTTAAATTTTGCTACACAACATATACTAGTTTCAGATCTTTGGAATCACATTTCTTAAACTTTCTTATTACTGATCATATACAAGCTTTCCCTTGCTTCTTCATCTAGTCTATTCCTTTCTCAAACTCCCCTTTCTACATATAGTTACAAAGAATTAACTTTCTTACAACCATATACATTTATGAAAATCAAAGCTGTAAACATGGCAGCTATGCTTATCCATACACTTCACTCATCTCTTATAATGCAGTTCACAATATAAAGACATAATGGGGTTAGTATTACTTTTAATATACTTTGCAATGAAATTGGGAAACAGGATTTTGCTGGGTTGTGGGTTTGCAATTTTTTTCCTCTTAATTAGCATATTTGATAAGAAAAACAATAAGTTAACTTAATACAGGAAACAATTGACTAAATTTAGGACTGATTAAATTATCTACTGGACTGTCCTTGCAGCATTGACAAACAAATTACAGATAGGAAAGTATATTTGATCAAGACATTCGCACAAAAATTATTGTCCCATTTCTTGGGGGAAGGGATAAAAAAAGGAAGGAAAAAGAGAAAAAGATTTCTCTCCACATTGCCTTGCTCGCCAGGTAAGCCAAGGTGGAAAGATTATTCCTCATAGCTTAGTTTTCATAAAGAGGTTTAGAGGGAAGAAATGTTTAGCAATTTCAAAAAAGTTAGAATAGGTTGCAGGTGGAAAGGGATTAAAGAATCTCACCTTTTTTCCTTTGAGCCTCCAGCTTTTACTTGGAGACTGGTAAACACAGGTAAAAGTGAACAGTTTGCTTTTAAGGGCAGGCTGCAGAGCCGTGGGATACAGAAGCAGATTTTTATAAGGGGAACTTGTCTGGGGTGTCACCTATTGATTTTAGGGTGACATTTGAGTGTCGTATGTGTGTGTGTGTGTAGGTATATTATTATTCTTGTGAACATATAGCTTCTTTAGGAGACATAATTTAATTAACTCTGTTTGCCAACCTTATCCTTTTGATATGTGGATTAGGCCTAGGTAACTTATTTTGTGGTTTGAGGAAGTTTGCTAATTTGATTAACTTGGAGATACTGATTCTCAGACCATTGTAGATTTTATTAATATTTTATGGAAACGGTATAAGCAATAAAACTTATCTAGATAGAAAACTTCTCACAAGATATGCATACGTGCAGCCATGAAAGACTTAATAAAATTTCTGATCACTAGCTAGTGCAGCTTGTAGTAGCTTGCTGAGGAATTCTGGGAATTGTAGTTCACAAGTCTTAAAGATGCCAAGGTTGGCACTCCTGTTGAGATAATGGTAACATAGGTGGCACAGGGAACAACCCTGAATTCTTGCATAGCCACTTTCTGGATGAGTTGCAGTCTACAAGTAGTCTTCGGGGTTTGACCGGAAGCAGATCAAAATAGATCAAAGGAAATGTTTCAGATTTTTTAAATAGGCTTGTTATGTAAACCTAAACATTTACATCTTAAATTAAAATCAATACAGTCTTTAGATCTATATATTTTTCATCAAATCTCAAATACTTTTTATTCCCATGTCTCATAGTTCTTAATTGTTTGAGTATAAAAAAATAGATTTACTAGAAACAGAATCCCTTCATCTACATATAAAAGTGAATACAAAATTTAATAAAATTGAAGAGGGGCTAATGGAGCAGCAGCTATTCAAAGCATAATTAATTTGATGTTTCTAAATTAACATGTATGGAATTCTCCTTTAAACAATGTTGATATGCTTTGGAGGGGGATATTGATTTGTGATTTGCCACTGAATGAAGCAATGGCATGTACAGACATGTCACTGTGAAACTTCAAGGACAGCAGCCATTGGCTGAATGGCGGATCACAGTAATTATTTCATAGCAGTATATACAGTGGTGGAATTCAAATAATTTGTGTTGTAAATGTTGTACCTTGATGAAGGAATTTTTTATCTTCTTCTTTTATGTACACTGAGAGCATATGCACCAAGACAAATTCCTTGTGTGTCCAATCACACTTGGCCAATAAAAATTCTATTCTATTCTATTCTATTCTATTCTATTCTATTCTATTCTATTCTATTCTATTCTATTCTATTCTATTCTATTCTAACAACTGGTTCACCCAGGGCCAGGTTGGCTGTCATGGGAGGTATGGCCCATCCCCGTCCTCCATCTCTGCCACACATTCGGGATGAGCCTCCCACAATGGCCAACCTGACCTTGGGCAAACCAGATGTTAAATTAACAAAAAAAACAACAACCAAAAAAACCCAACCAAAGTGGATCCTGGGCATTTTGCTACACTGCAATGGAGAAACAGGTAATGGAACAGCCAGTACAAGGGAAGGAGGGAAAGCAGCCTTCTCCTTCCCTCATGCCAGCCACTCCATTGACCAATTTTTCATTGCAGCACAGTGTCCAGGATCCACTTTGATAGCAGGATGGGTAGGTAATTTAACAACCAGTTCATTTGAACTGGTGTGAATCAGTTGAATCCCACCACTGAGTATACAGTATTTAAGAAGACATACACTTGGGGTTAGAACTGCTTCCAAAGTAAGTCTTCTTTTTAGGTAACTCTTAGGCCTAAACAAATATACATTTTCTCTGTGCTTAAAGGTACTGTGTGTGTGTGTGTGTGTGTGTGTGTGTGTGTGTGTGTACGCGCACGCATACACACACACACATACACCTGCATCCATGAAAAGAAATCTCCTTTTCACTCCTATGGGAGATATGAGTCTTTCTCAATCTGTGCTAAAGGGTTTAGGGTTCTGCCCAGTATCTTAGCCATTCCTAGCACTGCTCCCTTCTGGATAGAGAGTTCTGGAATCTGAAGGAACCACTCTCCCAATTTAGGAATCATAGCCCCAGCTGCTCCAACTAACATTAGGATCACTTTAGCCTTCATATTCCACATCGTTTCTAGTTCCACCTTAGATAATGCCCCACCTCTTCATCTTCATTGTAGGAAATGGGCATAAGCACAAGCCAAACCAAATGAGAAAGGGACCAGTAATTTGATAGAGTCCATCTCTCAGATCACAGGTCTAGTCAGCAGAACTTAGCTTTTCTAGGTTGTTGGAGTTCAATAGCAAAAGGCCAACATTCATAAGTAGTTAAAACATTATAGAAAAAAAAAGATTACACTTGGGATATGTACTGAGAACAAAAATATTCAGGTCAATTCAAGTTTCCCAATTTAATTTATCGACCTGCCTGAGGAACATAGCTGAACTACACCAAGCAACAGAAGAATTTCATTCTCATTACTATCATACCTAATCTGAAAATAAACATGAGCTTAATACCATATTAGAAGTATTGAAGAGCTGCTTCATATATTCCATTGTTCATCATTAAGACTCATTAACTTAGAGCTGAACATATTTCTAGTGGCCAGAGAGTCACGGTTTTATTTTTTTCAGTCAAGAACCTGTAAGACCAAGACAAAAAGCAGATGGGGCCAAGGAAAAATATGTTTCAAATCTCACTTTCCTCAGATTCTAAAATAAATATGCACTTCCCCAAATTAAATTATTATATTAATTTTTCAGTTCATTAGCTTTCTATCATAATACCAAATTTAAGAATAAATTAACTGCCGTGTGAATTTTGATTACACAACGAGAAAGGATTCTAGAAATTGCAAACTGATGATGATGATGATACATTGCTCATGTGATGAGATTTGATCATTGGTCTGTCAACTCTCTGCTATATTTATAAATAATTTCCATTGCATATCCATAAGGCTTGAGTTGATGTGAGCTGATGCAAATTTTCATTCTGTGATCTTTGATCTGTGACAGTTTATTTGCATATTTATATTGTCATTTGATATTGCAAGGTTGAATGTGCCCAAGGTTATGCTAAGCTAAATGAGACTAAGCTTAATGTATTCATTTGCAATAAACTACAGACTAATGCATTTTTTTATACTTGGAACAAAACCATTGCTTTTTTAAAAATTTACTGATTTTAGATATGATAAACAAATCCTAATATTTTGTGCAATGGCTTGATGATGAAAAGAAATCTCCTTTTCACTCCTATGGGAGATATGAGTCTTTCTCAATCTGTGCTAAAGGGTTTAGGGTTCTGCCCAGTATCTTAGCCATTCCTAGCACTGCTCCCTTCTGGATAGAGAGTTCTGGAATCTGAAGGAGCCACTCTCCCAATTTAGGAATTATAGCCCCAGCTGCTCCAACTAACATTAGGATCACTTTAGCCTTCATATTCCACATCGTTTCTAGTTCCACCTTAGATAATGCCCCACCTCTTCATCTTCATTGTAGGAAATGGGCATAAGCACAAGCCAAACCAAATGAGAAAGGGACCAGTAATTTGATAGAGTCCATCTCTCAGATCACAGGTCTAGTCAGCAGAACTTAGCTTTTCTAGGTTGTTGGAGTTCAATAGCAAAAGGCCAACATTCATAAGTAGTTAAAACATTATAGGAAAAAAAAGATTACACTTGGGATATGTACTGAGAACAAAAATATTCAGGTCAATTCAAGTTTCCCAATTTAATTTATTGACCTGCCTGAGGAACATAGCTGAACTACACCAAGCAACAGAAGAATTTCATTCTCATTACTATCATACCTAATCTGAAAATAAACATGAGCTTAATACCATATTAGAAGTATTGAAGAGCTGCTTCATATATTCCATTGTTCATCATTAAGACTCATTAACTTAGAGCTGAACATATTTCTAGTGGCCAGAGAGTCACGGTTTTATTTTTCAGTCAAGAACCTGTAAGACCAAGACAAAAAGCAGATGGGGCCAAGGAAAATATGTTTCAAATCTCACTTTCCTCAGATTCTAAAATAAATATGCACTTCCCCAAATTAAATTATTATATTAATTTTTCAGTTCATTAGCTTTCTATCATAATACCAAATTTAAGAATAAATTAACTGCCGTGTGAATTTTGATTACACAACGAGAAAGGATTCTAGAAATTGCAAACTGATGATGATGATGATACATTGCTCATGTGATGAGATTTGATCATTGCTCTGTCAACTCTCTGCTATATTTATAAATAATTTCCATTGCATATCCATAAGGCTTGAGTTGATGTGAGCTGATGCAAATTTTCATTCTGTGATCTTTGATCTGTGACAGTTTATTTGCATATTTATATTGTCATTTGATATTGCAAGGTTGAATGTGCCCAAGGTTATGCTAAGCTAAATGAGACTAAGCTTAATGTATTCATTTGCAATAAACTACAGACTAATGCATTTTTTTATACTTGGAACAAAACCATTGCTTTTTTAAAAATTTACTGATTTTAGATATGATAAACAAATCCTAATATTTTGTGCAATGGCTTGATGATGAAAGAGAAAGGCCGAAGAACTGTTGGGCTTAATGGGCATTGCATCTTGTGTTGCTTTTCTAAAATTTAAGGAAGGCTAACATTATGAATATTCAACATAACAAAATATTCATACTGAAAGAATATAAAGTATCAACATATCACATTACAATTTTCAAACTGGATGATGATTGAGCATACTCTAATTTTTCTTGGAATGTAACTGTATTAAATTAGAATAGAAGACATGAAACAAAAGTGCAGATTAAAACATTTATGATTTCAGTACAGAAATGCAAATTTATAATTTGCAATTTGTATATTGACTCTTCTAAAATTATAATCTTAATTAATGTCATAATACCTTATAATTTAACATTAATAATACATATTTAGAAGTACTGATAGATGTTGTTGGGGGATGCCTTTCAGTCTGTGTTGATTCCTGGTAACTACCTGAACGAATTTTTGCAATTTTCAGAAGTGTTTTATGTTGCCTCCTTCCCTGGACTAAGACAGAAAAATTGGTGCAAAGTCCCAGCAGGACTAGAACTTGCAGTGTACAGATTTCTAACCTGATACCTTAATTACTACACCAAACAGGGTCTATTGATGTATTTTAAAGGTACATAATAGAGGAGACTTCCAGTTTGGCACCGTAGGTGATGGCGGTGATCTTTACGATCACCAACCTCTGGATTATGTGGAATTGCTAGGACAGCTTAAATCTGCTGTCCAGCGGTTCGGAAAACCCCCTCTTCGGGAGAAGGAGAAGGTGGTGAGCTGAGGGCAGAGGTTGAATTTCCCTAAAGCCCCTGAGAAAAAAGGGGTTTGAAGGGTTAAGTTCCCTCCAGTAACCCGAAGTGCTCCAGATCCGAGGATTCTTCTGCTTTGGCGGAACCAATCACCACGACCAAACGCCGAGATTTATTTTGGACAATAAAGGATTATACCGGACAGAACGAAAGTGGGAGAACTTTATGCAAGTAGCCAAGCCGATTCCCCGTTACTTTGTAACAAGCTTGAAAACAGTAAAAAAATGGAGGCGAATTGTTAACAAGTTAACGAGTGGAAAGCGAAAGTGATACTTTCAGCGTTTGCCGTCTGCAGTTGGTAATTTGCATGTTACTTGCTGCTTTACTCTTTAACTCTTTGCTGCCTGCTGATAGAATCTAGGGAGATTTTTAAATACTGCTTTAAAATACTGTGTTTCTTAGAGGTTAAGAAGATTTAAAGTGAATATTAAGTTGTAAATAAATAAATAATTTTATAGAAGATGGCAGCCAAACAATTAAAGTCTACTGTAACAAAGAGCTCTGGAACTTTATCAGCTGGTGCCTCCAGCTCCTACAGCAGAGACTAGAACATTGAATTTAGAGGCGTTACAAGAGAACTTAAAAGGCTTTATAGAAGAAAAATTTAAAGAAATAACTGATGAGATGTCTGAAATGAAAGAGCAGATATCAGAAATTCAAGTGGGAAATAAAGAAGTTAAAGAAGGATTTGTAATGGCAGTACAAGTTTGGCAACGAATGTGATTTTATTGGAAGAGGAGGTTGAAGAAATTAAGCAACATAATTTAAAATTAGAAAATAAAATGGATGAATTTCAAAGTAAAATGGAAAAACAGAGGATGAAATAGTTTTGATACAATATAGAAATATGGAATTTGCTCTTAGAATTCGAGGTTTGAAAGAAAATAAGGAAGAGAATTTAAGGAAATTTTTCTGAAGTATTTGCTGAGATATTAGCAGCTCGTCCAGCAGATGTGGCTTATCAAATTGATAAAATATATCGTGTGAATTCTTGGATAGCAAGGCAAAAAAGTTGCCAAGGGATGTTGTTATTTATTTTACAAACAGAACAGTGAGAAATCAGATTTTGCAAGCTTCATATAAGGGGAGAAGATTCAGATTGCTGGTCAAGATATTTTGATATTAAAGGAAATTCCACCAAAATGTTAAGGGCTAGGAAGGAATTTGCCTTCCTGGTGAATGAACTTAAAAACATCAGATTGAATATAGATGGGATATTCCAACTGGTATAATAGTATATTATGCAGGAAAGTACATCGTTTCAATACAGTTGGAAAAGCAAGAGAATTTTATGTTGAGGTATTAAAAGTTGGAAGTCTTCCCCATTGGAAGCTAGAAGAAGGAGGCTGAAGTGAAGGAAGAGAAGTGAAGCAGGTACAAGAACAGATTGTGATGGAAGAAGATTTATTACAAGTGTTGGAAATACCTACGACGGGTTTAGATTCAAATGAACAAAGGCTGACAAGAGCTGCTGCTAAACGCAAGGAACAAGAGATGAAGGCACAACAACAACTGGCAACTACTACAACGGAAACAGTGGAGGAGCAAGGCCTAAAGTAAAATGTGATCTGCGGCTGGTGTTCCAAAAGTTTCCTTGGCCGATAATGGCAATTAAACTATTATCTTGGAATGTTAATGGCCTGAATTCACCGCAGAAGAGAAGGAAAGTATTTCATTATTTGAAACAATTTAAAATGACATTACCTGTTTACAAGAAACACATATTAGATCTTGCTAAATGTTGAGATGCGATTGTGAAGATGCTACTTATTACCATATATGGTGGACTTGTAAAAAGTTAAAGCATTTTGGATTAAAGTATGGTGGATCATGCAGAATATTTTGAAAAGAAGATTAAGTTTACTCCGCAGTTCTTTCTACTAGGAATAATTATGGACTATACAGCTATAGAGACTAAATTGATTTTGAACTTAATAACAGTCGCAAGACTTTTGATTGCTCAGTATTGGAAGAAAGAAGAATTACCTACAATCAAGAATGGACACTCAAAGTATCAAATCTGGCAGAGATGACAAAATCTCCGCTTACTTGAAAGACTATACACTAGAAAAATATATTTTAGAATGGAAAATGTGGATTGATTATATTTAAATAAGTATCAGATAAAAAAATATCGAATAGCATATGAGTAAATTTAGGAAATATTTTGTATTAGATATATTTTTGAAGGAGAGGGGAATTGTGAGTGTGACTAAGTGTGGTGTGACTAGAGATTATAATTTAGGAATTATTTTGGATTATGTTTGTTAGTTTTGATACCCTGCATTTTGTTCTGGGAAGTCGGGGTGGGGGTGGGGGTAAGGGGAGGGAATTGGGGGGTTTGGTAGAGATGGAGTGATGGTTAATGTACAGGGATTATTGAAGAAATATAATTAATGTAGGGTCGGGTCTGCATAGTTACCATTTTAGAACGGTAAGGAGGGAGAAAAGAGAGAGTAGGAGGTAGGAAAGAGGAGAAGAGGAAGGAAGAGGGATAGTAGAGGGAGAAGGAAGGTGTAGGGTGGAGGGAGGAGAGGATGTAGATAAGAGAAGGAGAGGAAGGTTTGGAAAGTAAAAGAAGGTAGAAGAGGGAAGAGTGTTAAAAAGGGTGGTGGTGACTGGGCAAGCCCGACTAATTGTATATAACTGTACATTGGATGAATTATTTGTTATGATTGTAAAAATAAAACTTTTTATAAAAAAAAAATAAAGGTACATAATAGAATAGAATAGAATAGAATTTTTTTATTGGCCAAGTGTGATTGGACACACAAGGAATTTGTCTTGGTGCATATGCTCTCAGTGTACATAAAAGAAAAGATACGTTCATCAAGGTACAACATTTACAACACAATTGATGGTCAATATATCAATATAAATCATAAGGATTGCCAGCAACAAAGTTACAGTCATACAGTCATAAGTGGAAAGTGATGAGAACTATGAGAAGATTAATAGTAGTGCAGATTTAGTAAATAGTTTGACAGTGAATTATTTGTTTAGCAGAGTGGCCTTTGGGAAAAAACTGTTCTTGTGTCTAGTTGTTCTGGTGTGCAGTGCTCTATAGCGTCATTTTGAGGGTAGGAGTTGAAACAGTTTATGTCCAGGATGCGAGGGGTCTGTAAATATTTTCATGGCTCTCTTCTTGATTCGTGCAGTATACAGGTCCTCAATGGAAGGCAGGTTTTTCACAGAACCAAATTAATTGACAGTGCATCAAAACTTGGTCTGAATATTTTTTTTTTCAGTTAATGTTTTTCTGGTGTTTAAGGAATCAGAATAGAACTGGAACCAACCTTGGAGATCTGAGTCCAGCCTTCTTCTCAAAAGGAGATCCTATACCATTTCAGAAAAGTGACTGTCCAATATCTTCTTAAAAACCTCTAGTGATGAAGCACCCACAATTTCTGAAGAGGCAAGCTGTTCCATTGGTTAATTGTCCTCACTGTTAGGAAATAGTTAGGGCCGGAATAGCTCAGGCTGGTAAAGCCTGTTATTAAGAACACAAAGCCTGCAATTACTGCAGGTTCAAGCCCGGCCCAAGGTTGACTCAGCCTTCCATCCTATAAGGTAGGTAAAATGAGGACCCAGATTGTTGGGGGGGCAATAAGTTGACTTTGTAAATATACAAATAGAATGAGACTATTGCCTTATACACTGTAAGCCGCCCTGAGTCTTCGGAGAAGGGCGGGGTATAAATGTAAAAAAAAAAAAAATTATCCTTAATTCCAGGTTACTTCTCTCCTTGGTTAGTTTTCATCCGTTGTTTCTTATCCTCTGGTGAAATTAACCCCTTCCACTTTGTGGTTCATCCATTAGATTTAATTAGATGACCATGTAAGATATCAAAATAGGTTAGGGTGCCATATTTTAAGAGGAAAAAAACAAATTAACCCCACCTCTCTCCCTCCCTCCTTCTCTCCCCCCTCTCTCTTACATTAGAATGCCCAAAGTCCCAGTTTCTGGGCACCATTGAACTTTAATCTACTGATTTTATTTTTTCTGAAAGATCGTAAGTTGATTCCTCAGCCATGTCAGCAGATTCTCCACTCTGCATACTTTGTCTCATTATGGGTTAAACCTCAATTTGTTTAGCTGTTCCATTGTTTCATCTAAATCTTTACAGTTTCTCTAAAAATAAAAGAAAGAATAATATATCTGAACATTCAGGATTTTTATTGAATAACTGATTATATTTCTTTCTTTTTTATACATACACAATAGTGCTACAAAGGAAAAATTCTGCATCCCTGGAGACTAATGCGCTTTATGCATTATTTACACATATGGCGGCCAGGATGAACCGTTTCTGCTGAATTCTCCAAATTTTGGCATTAATGTTTTCTGGTGTTTAAGGAATCAGAATAGAACTGGAACCAACCTTGGAGATCTGAGTCCAGCCTTCTTCTCAAAAGGAGATCCTATACCATTTCAGAAAAGTGACTGTCCAATCTCTTCTTAAAAACCTCTAGTGATGAAGCACCCACAATTTCTGAAGAGGCAAGCTGTTCCATTGGTTAATTGTCCTCACTGTTAGGAAATAGTTAGGGCCGGAATAGCTCAGGCTGGTAAAGCCTGTTATTAAGAACACAAAGCCTGCAATTACTGCAGGTTCAAGCCCGGCCCAAGGTTGACTCAGCCTTCCATCCTATAAGGTAGGTAAAATGAGGACCCAGATTGTTGGGGGGGCAATAAGTTGACTTTGTAAATATACAAATAGAATGAGACTATTGCCTTATACACTGTAAGCCGCCCTGAGTCTTCGGAGAAGGGCGGGGTATAAATGTAAAAAAAAAAAAAATTATCCTTAATTCCAGGTTACTTCTCTCCTTGGTTAGTTTTCATCCGTTGTTTCTTATCCTCTGGTGAAATTAACCCCTTCCACTTTGTGGTTCATCCATTAGATTTAATTAGATGACCATGTAAGATATCAAAATAGGTTAGGGTGCCATATTTTAAGAGGAAAAAAACAAATTAACCCCACCTCTCTCCCTCCCTCCTTCTCTCCCCCCTCTCTCTTACATTAGAATGCCCAAAGTCCCAGTTTCTGGGCACCATTGAACTTTAATCTACTGATTTTATTTTTTCTGAAAGATCGTAAGTTGATTCCTCAGCCATGTCAGCAGATTCTCCACTCTGCATACTTTGTCTCATTATGGGTTAAACCTCAATTTGTTTAGCTGCTTCCATTGTTTCATCTAAATCTTTACAGTTTCTCTAAAAATAAAAGAAAGAATAATATATCTGAACATTCAGGATTTTTATTGAATAACTGATTATATTTCTTTCTTTTTTATACATACACAATAGTGCTACAAAGGAAAAATTCTGCATCCCTGGAGACTAATGCCCTTTATGCATTATTTACACATGGCGGCCAGGATGAACCGTTTCTGCTGAATTCTCCAAATTTTTGGCATTAATGTTTTTAGTTCAGTCTTTAAAATAAACTGATGATGGAATAGAAATTTTATTACTTGATGATGTTGGGTCGAAAGAGATGTGATTGGAAAGATTTAAAGTTGCAACTTTTAAAATATGTAACTGTGGGCTTTTGCGGTTCAACAAGTGGAGAACAACTTAATTCTTTCAAGTTGTAAATCATCCATCCAAAAACAGCTTTCCTCCCTTGAAAAAAAGCATATAGATATGTATAGTATATTTCCCCCCAACACACCAAAAAATATGGAAGGAGTAGCACTTTGGTTAAAAACAACAGTAATAATCCCTGAGAAAAAGTCAAACACTGGCTCACAATTTTGTATTGCTCAAATCAAGTTTCACAGTATAAATTACCCATTTAAATAAGTAAAGTATAAGAAAGGGAGAGAGACCCATTGTTTGCCTGAAAAAGCTGTTAAAGATACCTGCCATGATTAACAAACTGAATGGAAGTAAAGTATTTGGATCATCATAAAAACAGGGCAATAAAACCAACCAACAAATAAATATTAAAAGAAAAGGTTTAATAAAAATGCAGAAATTGTGATTCTGGTTACTTAGTAAACGTCACAAAAACTGGAAGGCATGGAGGGGAATGAGAAGAGAGAATTCACGATTGCTGTGAAATAAATGCCCATTATGTAGTCTAATGAAGGACATATGCAGGAAAAGAACCATTCAAAGCAAAAATCAAAGTTTGGTAAGGCAGTTTTTTTCCCATAGAACCTGGAATCACCTAAACTTCAGGAATAAGAATTTGTTTCAGGAACACACAAGCTAATCAGAGTAAATGAGCAATAAATTCATGTTTGGATTCTTGCCAATACCTGCAATTAAAGATACCTCAGAAAGTGAAGCTAATTCATATTACATGGAAGAAGGCTGTGAGATTATTCAGGTTCAAAAGCCAAAAAATGGTTAGAGCGGTATTCCTCAACTTTAAGAAGTGTGGATCAACTCCCAGAATTCCCTATCTAGCAGGGCAAGGTAAAGAAACTCTTTTAGACTATTAGCCTAAGGCCAAGGATTTCTGTGTCTTTGTAAGCTACTCTGGGAACCTTTTCCAGTTGAAGGATGAGACAAAATGTTCCTGCTTCACTTGAAATGACAGGCTGGGAGTTGAAGTCCAAACTAACTAAAGTTCAATCAATCAATCAGAATAGAGCTGGAAGGGATCTTTGAGGTCTTCTAGTGCAACCCCCTGATCAAGCAAAAGACCCTACCATTTCAGATGGGTGGCTGCCCAGACTTTCTTAAAAACCTCCAGTAATGAAGCACCCACAACTTCTGAAGGCAAGCTGTTCCACTGGTTAATTGTTCTCACTGTTGGGAAGCTTCTCCTTAATTTCAGGTTGTTCTCTCCTTGATTAATTTCCATCCATTGTTTCTTGCCTTGCCTTCTGGTCAGTGGTAGGATTCAAATAATTTAACATCTGGTTCTCTGCCCTAATGACTGGCTGGGTGGGGATGGCTGGGTAGGCATGTGACTGGGTGGGCGTGGCCAACTTGATTGTTCTCACCATGAGGAAATTTCTCCTTAGTCCAACTCACAATAAAATAGCACTGTTCCAATATTTAGAAGAGAAGAGAACAGAACAACAGAACAGAATAAAAGAACAGAATAGAATAAGAGAGTTGGAAGGGATCTTGGAGATTTTCTAGTCCAACCCCCTGCTTAGGCAGGAAATCCTATACCACTTCAGACAAATGGTTATCCAACCTCTTTTTTAAAACTTCCAATGTTGAAGCATTTGCAACTTCCATTGATTAATTGTTCTGTCAGGAAATTTCAGAGGCTCCTACAAAAATGAGGGGGTCAAACTATTTTCGAAAGCACCAAAAGATATGACAAAAAACTAATGGATGTAAACTAACCAAAGAGAAAAGCAACCTAGGACTAAGAAGAAATTTCCTAAGGGTGAGACCAATCAACCAGTGAAATAGCTTGTCTTCAGAAGTTGTGGGTACTCCATCACACACAAGCAACACAGTTACAAGATAATTTGAAATTTTTACGGTCTAATAGTGTAAGCTAACTCTTTTTATCAGGTACGCCTGATTCGCCAGTTGCGCCCCTTTCTTGACCGGGATTCCTTATGCACAGTCACTCAGGCTCTTGTTACCTCTTGCCTGGACTACTGCAATGCTCTCTACATGGGGCTCCCCTTGAAGAGCACCCGGAGACTCCAGTTGGTCCAGAATGCAGCTGCGCGGGTGATAGAGGGAGCTGCTTGTGGCTCCCATATAACACCAATCCTGCACAAGCTGCACTGGCTACCTGTGGTCTTCCGGGTGCACTTCAAGGTGTTGGTTACCACCTTTAAAGCGCTCCATGGCTTAGGACCGGGTTACTTACGTGACCGCCTACTGCCACCGTTTGCCTCCCACCGACCCGTGCGCTCTCACAGAGAGGGACTCCTTAGGGTGCTGTCAGCCAAGCAGTCAGTTGGTGGCCCCCAGGGGAAGGACCTTCTCTGTGGGGGCCCCTACCCTATGGAACGAGCTTCCCCTGGACTTCACCAGCTTCCGGACCTTCGGACCGTTTGCCGCGAGCTTAAGACCTATTTATTTATCCGTGCGGGATTGGCATAGAATTTTAGTTGTTTTTAGGGTTTTAAATTTTTAAATTAGGTTTTGGGATTTTAAAAGTATTTTTAGATTGGGCTAATTTAAATAAGTTTTTTAATTAATATTTTATTCTATTGTTGTTTTTATTTTGCCTGTTCACTGCCCTGAGTCCTTCGGGAGAAGGGCGGTATAAAAATTAAATTATTATTATTATTATTATTATTATTATTATTATTATTATTATTATTATTATTATTATTATTATTATTATTATTATTATTATTTTGAGTACTGAGCCTAATAGAGAACCTTGGGTACCACACTGTTTACTTCCCTCCATGTAGGTATTTCCATTAAGGACTATTTGTTGAGTATAGTTGTCAATCAGTTACAAATCCATCTGGTGATGATGATAACTTTCCTACATTTTTCTAGTTTATTAAGAAATAGGTTGTGGTCTACTCTCTTTAATGCCTTGCTGAAGTCTAAGTACACTGTGTTCACAACATTTTGCTGGTCTACTAATTTAGTCACTTTGTCAAAGAATGAAATAAAATTGATCTGACATGATGTGTCTTTAACAAACCCATACTGGTTACTAGTTTATTTCAAAATGTCTGTGGAGATTCTCAGTCAGCCAGGTCATGGTTGTCCCAAAGGTGCTTTTGCAAGAGGCAACTGGACTTTCCGGGGTTTTTTTTTTAAATGTTTCTCTTCTCATCAGACTGCTGGTTTGAAAGAGGAGTCAAAGAGGCCATCTGGATCAAAATTGAACAGCCCTCTCTCAACAGAGGGGGAGGGATATGACATATCTCTCTCCAATCTATGACACAGTCCTTTCAACAGTTCCAAGAAGACTCCACCACTCAGGTGACCCTGATGATAAATCTTCAGGTGATCTTAACAATTTGCTAAAAGACTGTAAATGTCCAGCTGAATGCAAGGAGCATAAATCGTTCCATTCCCCACCATCCAGTCAGAGCTGAAATAATCTTCTTGGATGAGAAGTAAAATGTCTTCAAAGAAAAACCAGAAAGTTCAGTTGCTTCTTGAAAAAGCACCTTTGGGACAACTTTGTTTCTAGATTGTTGCTGAACACTGCTTTAGAGCACACAGGGACATTAAAGGATCCATCCTAAAAGGATTCAATCCCTCACTTTGAATGGAAGGTATTCTATGAGGTCATGAGGTCCTTGGTTTAAGGTGCAGCCAATGGTGGGTTTCAAATAATTTCACCATTAGTTCACCGAAAATGTGAGAGAGAGTGTGCATGCATGCACGACTTCCACACATGCATATATGCACGGGGAGGCTTGACCGAGCAACCTTTTGGGGCCTACTCCCCTCCATCTCTGCTCTCCAGGGCAGTGACTGCTTCTCTCCACACTGCTGGGAGAGCATCTTGTGCAATTTAGCAGCTGTCAGCCAATGCTTTCCTCTAAGTCCCATCCAGACAGCGCTGCAGCACAGAGAAGCAGCAACCATGATGAATGCTGTTTCTTTCAGCCGCAGCACTTTCTGGATGGGACTTAGAGGAAAGCGGCAGCTCACAGCTGCTAAATTACACAAGATGCTCTCCCAGCAAGAGCAGCAGCAGAGAGAAGCAGCTGCTGACCCAGAGAGCACATGGAGCGTCTCCGCGGGCGACCAAGGCTCGGCAAGGGATGGAAGAAATGGCTGCAAGATCTTTCCGTAGGAATGCTTTCTGGAAGGGACTTCTTGCAGGTAAGAAGAACTGTCCAGTCCATTCCCAAACCACTTTGGCCCTCCTGCGCCCATGCCGCCTCCCCCCCCACAGCCCTTCAGCTTATCGCAGCAGATGGCAGGCCAAATAAATTGCTTTGTCATGGGGAGCCATAGTTTGAGACCAGAGGGGGGTGGCGGCATGTGGGCAGGGGCAGCGTAAGGCCAGAGTGGGGGAATGGCGTGTTCGCTGACCCAGCCGACGCTAATGGCAAGTGGGCAGAGGCTCCGAGGCAAGTCTGGAGCCAAGGAATGGCATGTCCCAGGCCCCGACCCAATGGGAAGAGTGAACGAGCAGCATGCTTACATGCAGAGTGGGAGAGGCATGGAGGCAAGACACAGAGATTAGCTGGATTGCATTGTGAAGGCAAGATATATGGGGGTGGGGGTGGGGCAGGCAGGGCCAGCTGCTGGTGCGAATTGCCAGTTCTCCGAACTACTCAAAATTTCCACTACCGGTTTGCCCGAACCAGTCTGAACCGGCTGAATACCACCTCTAGATGCAGCAGTGAGGTCCTTCACTTATGCATCTATCTTTCTGCCTTTTAATTTAAAACACTCCACAGTCTTAATTCAGACTACCTTCTGATACTACCAAATTCTGATCGTGTACCTCCTCCAAATTGCTATTTGGAATGTTTTCTTTGGTAATCCAATTAAATCTAGCATATCTACTAACTTTTCAGTTAGGACCTGGCATTTTACTCTCACACAAGGCATACACTGACTACACCTGTCCCCTTCCTTTAAATGCCTCTCTGTCCTATGTTATGGTGTTAATTGTTTGTTTTCCTGCTAGCATTTATTGCACTTTTATTTTATATTTTTATTTTGCTGTTATGGTTTGTATCCCACTACCAGATTCTTCTGGGTACATGGTGGATTATAAATATTTTAAAGAAATGAATTAATCAAGAAGTTCTCCTAAAAAAAGAGTAAAGGTAGAACTTGAAAAAGCAGATTCTGCTTCTTCAAATAGATTTTATATCTATTTTTGCTGAAAGCAATTTGGCTGAAAGACCAACAGAGCTTACTTAAACTGGTTGTTTGCCCAATTAACTCTGCAGGTAACTCAGAGAGTTTATTCTGCACAATGGATCATCACTACACAGTTTTCAACAGGGGAAAAAATCTAAACCAAAAAAAAAAACACACACCTCCACTGTAGAATAAAGACAAATTATGAATCTTTATATGAATTTGACAACTAAAAGTGGAGCTGGGGAAGCTGCCGATATCGGTTCTAATAGACAAATCCTGTCACTATTGCTGCTAGTCTTTTCCAGATGAACAGGTGGTCTGGGACACAATTATCTTTTGTTTTCACATATACAGTCTTGCCCATCATCACATTTCATGAAAAATATCTTCTTATGCTGTCAGAAGAGCAAAACATTTGCATATTAATTTCATTGGGTAAGTTAATGCAAAACTTTAACTCACTCACACTCACTCTCTCACACACACACACAAACACCAAAAAAAAAAAAAAAACCAGCCATGGTTTGAAAAATAATAGATAAAATATGTTCCCTTCTTTTCCTCACATATTTAATTTCTGTTGTGATACATGAAAACAGTATCATGCTGAAGAACAAAGCAGAAGTGTCTAAAACCAAGTCTATAGAAAACATTAGCTAAAATGTCTACATTGGGAGAGGGGCTACATTTTATTTCTCTCACCCATCTCACCAAATAGGGAAGTTTTTGATGAGCATATTATGAGTGAAAATATTTCACTATGCAAATTAAAGTGGACAGATTGTCTCATTTTCTGCTTTTATTTCATTATCTATTTATATAGCCAAATCTTATCAACTGATGGTGTAGTAACCTTATTTCATTGCCCATGGTGTTTAATCCCCAATTAATCTCCAATATTGAAATAAGATTAAATATTAAAATAGGATTAAATATCCTTTTATATTTGAAAAGGATCACACATTGGTTTAGTTTAAGAAAATTAAAGTTGTTACAGATTCACTCTTGCATCTAAAGAGATAAAATTTATACTATTTCTAAAGATATCTCAGCAATTGATTTTTGTTGTCCTTTTGCAATTTTGTTGCTCTTTTGTTGTCACATGATATGTGGATCAGTAAAATGGTCTATTTTGTTTGCATTAGTATACGTTTTAAGTTCATTGAGGGTTTTAATGGATTTTCTTTTTTAAAAAACTCACAAGCATTTGCAATTTTCTCTAACTTTGGTATGACTTTTTTTAAGGTTGCTAATGTAAATTCTACATTACAGATTACTGGTCCTCAAACTTCTGACATCAAGCAGTATTTATGTTATAACTTTCTTCAGTATAAATTGTTTGAAATAGTAGTAATATTTATCTATTTGTTTCCTTCTTTGCTACTGTCCCACAGAAGCAAAGATCTTTCAAAAGAGGAGGAATGAGTAAAACCTTCCCCACATACTTTTCATTGCAAGAGTTCTCTAGAAAAACTTATTTGTATTCATTTATCTGTTCAGCTACACAGTTCTTAACCTTTTTTCCTTCTTCATCCTTCAACATAACCTTCAGAAAACAGAAAGGAAGATACTTTGGATCTTTTGCCCAAAGTTATAATGCAAAAAATTTATAATATTAACAAAAGTTGGGTCAGTCCTGAAATACAAGTGGTAGCTATCGAACAATGAAGGAAAAATAAAATCAGGAAGAAAAATTTCCCCATTTAAACTAAGTAAACCAAATCTCAAGACAGAAAAAGGAATTTATTGGTGATAATAAATAAATCCAAATAAAACCAATAAGACCAGCAAATTCGACTTATCTCCAGCCATTCTGAAGCTGACCAAACACTAGTTAGGTCTTATATTCAGACCTACCTAATGGCATTGAGGGAGGCCAAGGGGGCCTATGTTTCTACCCTCATTGCGTCGGCAGATAACTGCCCGGCCTCCCTGTTTAGGGTGACTCGCTCTCTCCTTCATCAGGAGGGGCGCGATGATCCCTTACAGGGTTGTGCTGTGGATTTTAGTAAGTATCTGTACGATAAAATCGCTCAGCTCTGGGACGGATTGGACCAAAATTGGGTAGTTTCAGACGAGGTGATGGAGGCTAGTCTTGTTGAGACCATCTGGGAGGAGTTTGATCCTGTGGCTCCTGAGGACATGGACAGGTTGCTGGGGCGGCTGAATGCCACCACATGTTTATTGGACCCATGTCCCTCCTGGTTGGTGCTGGCCACCCGGGAGGTTACACGAGGCTGGTTCTAGGGGTTTGTTAACGCTTCCTTGAGGGAGGGTGTTGTTCCCACCGCCTTGAAAGAGGCAGTGGTGAGGCCCCTCCTCAAGAAGCCCTCCCTGGACCCAGCTGTTTTGGGTAACTACTGTCCAGTCTCCAACCTTCGCTTTGTGGTGAAGGTTGTTGAGAGTGTGGTGGCACATCAGTTACCCCAGTACCTGGATGAATCTGTCTATCTAGACCCGTTCCAGTCCGGTCTCTGACCTGGGTACAGCACAGAGACAGCTTTGGTCGCGTTGGTGGATGACCTCTGGAGGGGTCGGGACAGGGGTTATTTCTCTGCCCTGGTTCTATTAGACCTCTCAGCGGCTTTTGATACCATCGACCATGGTATCCTGCTGCAACAGTTGGGGAGTTTAGGAGTGGGAGGCACCGTTTTTCGGTGGTTCTTGTCCTATCTCTCCGACAGATCACAGACGGTGTTGGCAGGGGGACAGAGATCGACCGCAAGGCACCTCCTGTGTGGGGTGCCACAGGGGTCGGTTCTCTCGCCTCTCCTGTTCAACATCTACATGAAGCCGCTGGGTGAGATCATCAGTGGTTTTGGGGTGAGTTATCAACTGTACGCGGATGATACCCAGCTGTACATTTCCACCCCTGACCACCCCAATGAAGCTGTCAAAGTGTTGTTTCGGTGTTTGGAGGCCGTGTGGGTCTGGATGGGGAGAAACAGGCTCAAGCTCAACCCCTCCAAGACTGAGTGGCTGTGGATGCCGGCATCCCGGTACAGTCAGCTGCAACCGCTGCTGACTGTTGGAGGCGAATCATTGGCCCCAATGGAGAGGGTACGCAATCTAGGCATTCTCCTGGATGGACGGTTGTCTTTTGAAAATCACTTGGCGACCATCTCCAGGAGAGCTTTTTACCAGGTACGCTGGTTCGCCGGTTGTGCCCCTTTCTAGACCAGGATTCCCTATGCACGGTCACTCATGCCCTCGTCACTTCTCGCCTGGACTACTCCAATGCTCTCTACATGGGGCTCCCCTTGAGGAGCACCCAGAGGCTCCAGTTGGTCCAGAATGCAGCTGCGCGGTTGATAGAGGGAGCTCTCGTGGCTCTCATATAACACCTATCCTGCGCAGGCTGCACTGGCTGCCTGTGGTCTTCCGGGTGCACTTCAAGGTGCTGGTTACCACCTTTAAAGCGCTCCATGGCTTAGGGCCGGGATATCTTCGGGACCACCTTCTGTTACCACATGCCTCCCACCGCCCGGTGCGCTCCCATAGAGAGGGTCTCCTCAGGGTGCCATCAGCCAAACAGTGTCGGCTGGCGACCCCCAGGGGGAGAGCCTTCTCTGTGGGGGCACCTACCCTCTGGAATGAGCTTCCCCCAGGACTTCGACAACTTCCTGACCTCCGCAAGCTGAAGACGTATTTATTCTTCCGAGCAGGACTGGCATAAAAAAAAATGGGGTTTTTAAATTGGATTTTATATGGGCTTTTATTTTATAATATGTATTTTATAATTTAATTTTATTGGCCATATCGAATAAGTTTTTTAATAGTGATTTTATTGTATTGTATTGTACTGTATTTTATCTGGCTGTTAACCGCCCTGAGTCCTTCGGGAGAAGGGCGGTATAAAAATTAAATGATGATGATGATGATGATGATGATGATGATGATGATGATGATGATGATGACACATTTGATTTCAGCACATGTTCACAGTTATTGCAGAGAGAATGGTTGGACAGTGATCATCTTGTTCCTGCTTGACTATTTATTTATTTATTTATTTATTTATTTATTTATTTATTTATCTATCTATTTATTTATTTCCTGCCTGCCTGCCTGCCTGCCTGCCTGCCTGCCTCCATTTATAATATGTAGAGGGTCATTGGAAGCCAATCCCGTTAGGAAGACTGTTTTTTTATTTTTCCCATCAAAGAAAAACCTCCACCTCTGGTGTAGCAAAACTTTGTCTAGCAGCATGCTGAATGTGATATGTATACAAGAGGAAACTAAGATTAATTGAACTAAGGATTACTGGGTGTAGTATGTTATTATTCAAAAAACATTATGCCAGACAAATCTTATTGCAGTCTTGGACAAAATGATTAAATTAATGGACCAGTGAAAGGCTGTGAATATAGTATTAATATAGTATACTTGGACTTCAATAAGGTATTTGACAAAGTTGATCCAGCTGCTTCTTGGTAAGATAAAAAAACTGTGGAATAGACAGCATTCCCATGAGATGGATTTGTAACATGCTGATCAACCACACTCAACATGTATTACTTAATGGAGCCCACACCTACATGGCAGGTGGGGCAGTGAGGTATGCCAAATTTTTATCTTAGGCCCAATATTCTTCAACATCTTTACAAACTATTTAGATGAGGGGGATAGAAGGGGAACTCATCAAATTTGCAGACAACAGCAAGCTGGTGAGAATAGCAAATACACCAGAAGATAGGCTCAAGATTCAGTAGGATCTCGACAAACTTGAACATTGGGTCCTACCTAACAAAATGCAATTTAGGTTTGAAAAAAGTAAGGTTCTATGCTTAGGCAAGAAAAACCAATGCACAGGTATAGAATAGATGGTACCTAGTTCAACAACAGTAACTGAGAGGGATCTAGGAGTTCTGATGGACAGCCACATATATATGAGCAAATAGTGTGCTGCAACTGACAAAAAACCCTAATGTAGTCCTAAATTGTATCAACAGAGGAATAGCATCAAGATAGCATGAAATGATAATAGTGTATTATACTGCAGTGGTAAGACTCTAGAAAGAGTGCAGACAAGAACAACAAAGATGATTAAGGGGCTGGAGGCTAAAACCTACAATGAGTAGTTGCAGCAACTGAGTACATCTAGTCTAACAAAGAGAAGGATTGTGACATGATAGCAATCTTCTAATATTTAAGGGACTGTTACAGAGAAGTGGGAATCGACTTATTCTCCAAAGCGCCTGAGGCAGGAGAAGCAATAGATGGAAACTTACCAATCTAGAACTAAGTAGAAATTACTCATCAATAAGAACAATTAACCAGTGGATCAGCTTCCCTTCAGAAATTATGGCTGCTCCATCACTGGAGGTTTTTAAGAAAAGATTGGACAACTATTTGTTTGGAATCACATAGGTTCTCCTACTTGAACTAGGAGATCTAAAAGGTCTTTCCAACTCTGTTATTCTGTTATTCTTATTTAAGTATTTGCATTGATTTGTAATAAAGTCATTGATCAATACATCAGCAGAAATACATCTTAACTATTTTAATATTACATTATCAAATGATATTTATTTTTATGTCATTTAATACATGAATATCTTGTTATGCAATTAATAATTTAACATTTTATTTCATAATTTGATTTTTAAATTTTGGTATCAAGGGTGAATCTTGAAGGGAAAAATTCAGTGTGAAAGTAAAGGGAGGAAGATGAAGAAACCAGAGTACCAATAGATTGACTGATGAAAGAAAAAGTGTATGTTGTTTAGGCAAACCTATTGGAATGTAGATTCATCTCAAAACAAAACAAATAAAAAGTGGGCTTAAAGAAAAAATGTGAAAACTACAGTGAAATGAATTGTATTAAAGAGTGTCATAGAAATATGTAAAATAAATGAGAAATATGAAAAAAATAGTAGTTGTAAGTGCTATGGGAATATTAAATATGATAATTAATTAATGTTAAGAGCCTGTTCGGTGTAGTGGTTAAGGCATCAGATGAGACACCAGAAGATTGTAGTGCTAGTTCCCTTTTAGGCACAAAGTGACCTTGGGCCAGTCATTTTCGCTTAACCCTAAGAAGAAAGCAATGGCAAACCGCTTGTGAAAAATCTTCCCAAGAAAACTGCAGGTACTTATCCAGGTAGTTTGCAAGAATCAGACACAATTAAGGTGAGGGGAAGATAAATGTTGACATAGAAGTAATTTACTTATGAAATACTTATGACACTTCCTTAATATTTTTAGGGTTTTTAGGGTACCCTAATTTTTAGGGTTTGATTGTATTTTAAAATTGGGCCAAATTTAATAAGTTTTTTAATGTCTGTTTTTAGTATTGTATATGTGTTTTTGCTGTATTTTATTTTGGCTGTAAACCGCCCTGAGTCCTTCGGGAGAAGGGCGGTATACAAATTAAAATATTATTATTATTATTATTATTATTATTATTATTATTATTATTATTATTATTATTATTATTATTATTATTGTTGTTGTTGTTGTTGTTGTTGTTGTTATTATTATTATTATTATTATTATTATAATATAAAGATGGTACTTCTCTATGAATAGAAAAATATCTTTATTCCCCTTTGCAAAGGGAAAGTTAGGGAAGGGAAGGCATCTGATTAGAATGTCAGATGCAAAAGATTTGGTCCACATGTGAAGATCCAATTAAACTGATATATTTATTTATTTATTTATTTATTTATTTATTTATTTATTTATTTATTTAATCATATTTATATACCGCCCTATCTCCCGAAGGACTCAGGGCGGTTTACAGGCACTTAAAAACACATAAATACAGTATAAAAACAATTAAAAAACTTATTCAAAAAGCCCGTTAATTAAAACATACAAATAAAACCCAATTAAAACCCATAAATTTAAAATCTAGCTCAGTCCTGCACAATTAAATAAGTATGTTTTAAGCCCGCGGCGGAAGGTCCGAAGGTCCGGAAGCTGACGGAGTCCGGAGGGTAGTTCGTTCCAAAGGGTGGGAGCCCCCACAGAGAAGGCCCTTCCCCTGGGCGCCGCCAGACGACATTGCCTCGCTGACGGCACCCTGAGGAGACCCTCTCTGTGAGAGCGCACGGGTCGGTGAGAGGTATTCGCAGCAGTAGGTGGTCCCGTAAATAACCCGGCCCAATGCCATGGAGCGCTTTAAAGGTGGTCACCAAAACCTTGAAGCGCACCCGGAAGGCCACAGGTAGCCAGTGCAGTCTGCGCAGGATGGGTGTTATGCAGGAGCCACGAGGGGCTCCATCTATCACCCGCGCAGCCGCATTCTGGACTAACTGTAGCCTCCGGATGCCCTTCAAGGGGAGCCCCATGTAGAGAGCATTGCAGTAATCCAGGCGAGACGTCACGAGTGCGTGAGTGACCGTGCATAGGGCATCCTGGTCCAGAAAGGGGCGCAACTGGCGTACCAGGCGAACCTGGTAGAACGCTCTCCTGGAGACGGCCGTCAAATGATCTTTTAGAGACAGCCGTTCATCCAGGAGGACGCCTAAGTTGCGAACCCTCTCCATCGGGGCCAATGACTCGCCACCGATGGTCAGCCGCGGATTTAGCTGACTGTACCGGGATGCCGGCATCCACAGCCACTCTGTCTTGGCGGGATTGAGCTTGAGCCTGTACGGCCTCCAGTCACCGGGACAGCACTTCGATAGCTTCGTTGGGGTGGTCCGGTGTAGAAAAGTACAGCTGGGTGTCATCCGCATACAGCTGGTACTTCACACCGAAACCACTGATGATCTCACCCAGCGGCTTCATGTAGATGTTAAACAGAAGGGGCGAGAGGATCGACCCCTGCGGCACCCCACAAGTGAGGCGCCTCGGAGCCGACCTCTGCCCCCCTGTCAACACCGACTGCGACCGGTCAGAGAGATAGGAGGAGAACCACCGATAAACGGTGCCTCCCACTCCCAATCCCTCCAACCGGCGCAGCAGGATACCATGGTCGATGGTATCGAAAGCCGCTGAGAGATCTAATAGGACCAGGGCAGAGGAACAACCCCTATCCCTGGCCCTCCAGAGATCATCCACCAACGTGACCAAAGCCGTCTCCGTGCTGTAACCGGACCGGAAACCGGACTGGAACGGGTCTAGATAGACAGTTTCATCCAGGTGCAAGGGAAACTGATATGCCACCATACTCTCTACAACCTTCACCACGAAGTGAAGGTTGGAGACCGGACGATAATTACCTAAAACAGCCGGGTCCAGGGAAGGCTTCTTAAGGAGGGGCCTCACCACCGCCTCTTTCAAGGCGGCCGGGAAGACACCCTCCACCAAAGAAGCGGTCGTAATCGCCTGGAGCCAGCCTCGTGACACCTCCTGAGTGGCCAGCACCAGCCAGGAGGGGCACGGGTCCAGTAAACATGTGGTGGCATTCAGCCCACCCAGCAACCTGTCCATGTCCTCAGGAGCCACAGGGTCAAACTCATCCCAAACAATATCGCCAAGACCACCCTCGAGCATCTCACCCGCATCACTGCAATCTTGGTCCAAACCATCCCGAAGCTGAACGATTTTATCGTATAGATAACCGTTAAACTCCTCAGCACGTCCCTGCAACGGGTCATCCCGCTCCCCCTGGTGTAGGAGGGAGCGAGTCACCCGAAACAGGGCGGCTGGGCGGTTATCTGCCAATGCAATGAGGGAGGAGGCGTAGCTACGCCTCGCTTCCCTCAATGCCACTAGGTAAGTCCTAGTATAGGACTTCACTAGTGTCCGATCAGCTTCCGAACGGCTAGACCTCCAGGAACTCTCTAGGCGTCTTCTCCGGCGCTTCATCCCTCTCAGCTCCTCGGAGAACCAAGGAGCCGGTTGGGACCTGTGCCGGGTCAGAGGCCGCAAAGGCACGACACGGTCTAAGGCCCCCGCCGTGGCCCGTTCCCAGGCCACAACAAGTTCCTCAGCCGAGCCGTGAGCCAGACCCTCAGGAAATGGCCCAAGCTCCGTCCGGAACCCATCCGGGTCCATCAGGTGCCTGGGGCGGAACCAACGTGTCGGCTCCGCCTCCCTGCGGTGGTGAATGGCGGTCAGAAAGTCCAGGCGAAGAAGAGAGTGATCTGACCATGACAAAGGTTCAATGACTATTTCCTTTAAGTCCAGATCTCTCGACCACTGACCAGAGAGAAAAATCAAGTCCAGAGTGCCACCCCCAATGTGAGTAGGGCCATCAACTACTTGGGTCAGGTCCAAGGCCGTCATGGAAGCAGTGAACTCCCGAGCTGCCGTCGATGACGAGCCGGAAGATGGCAAGTTAAAGTCCCCCATGACTAAAAGTCTGGGGGTCTCAACTGCCACCCCAGCCAGCACCTCCAGGAGCTCGGGCAGGGCAGCTGTCACGCAGCAAGGAGCCAGGTACGTGATCAGCAAACCCATCTGACACCTACGACCCCATCTCACAAAGAGGATTCGCACCCGCAATCTGAGGTACAGTGGTCTCCCTCGGCTCTAGACTCTCTAATCACAACCGCCACCCCCCACCCCTACCCTGGGCCTCGGTTGATGGAATGCACGGAAACCCGGCGGGCACATCTCAACAAGGCACGCCTTCAGTGCCCAACCAGGTCTCCGTAATGCCCATAAGGTCCGCGGAACCCCCCTGTATAAGGTCACAGACAAGGGGGGCTTTGTTCACCACGGACCGGGCATTGCACAACATCAACCGAAGGCTCAAGCTCTGAGGATCCTGACCATCCGGGGAACGGGAGAAGTCCAAGGGGTCGGAGCGCGTGATCGCTTTCAGACATCGAGCACGCGCTCCCGAAACTTGATATGACCCCTCGCTTCCGCCATACCTGCCTCTCCCACTTACCGTGTCGATAGAAGCACCCTCACAGATAGGAACACAGTCCTCCCCCATAACCTCCGAACCTGATAGAGAAAAACCGCCGCGAGCATGTGCAGGAACTGGCCCCCTACCCGACGGGTTACCCCCATTACCCGCCCTTACCCTCCCACCCCTTAAAAATTCCCTCTCTAAAAAACCCCACAAGCTCTTCTTTTTCGCATGCCACCTCTGTGGGTCCCAAGACCCGTCATGGAGGCCGGCCCTCGATAGTGAGGAGGGCCATTCCTGCGAGGCGGGGACACCTCGCAGGCGCAAGAGTTCACAAGAAGTATAATGCGTAGCAGCTGAGACTAAAAATCGGCAAAATAGAGGCTCCATCTCTGAATGGCAAGATGATAACAGATGGTGCTAGTCCAGAATGAGGGCAAACAAAGAATGGAACAGCAATTAGCACCGAATGACAGTCTAGGTGGTATTCTGTCCGGTGCATAGTCCAAACATCCTGGAACCGGGGGTGAGGGGAGATGGCGTTCCAGTCGCTGGCCACGTCTTCCTCCGTCTTCCTCTGTCCCCAAATAAATCCCTTGTCTCCCCCAAAAGGTCCAAACGGCCATAGAAGTCCCAAAAAGGCCGAGGGGGGCATGGGTGATGTTAACACAGTCACGATCATAGACTGGTTGCAGGGGAACAACTCCGGGGTGCCTCCATCATCTCCCCGCAGTCCTCCAAAACCACCTCCAGACATGGCTAGGAAGGAATCCTAACCACTCCAGAAGCCGGGTCTCCCCAGACCTCTCCCTCCAAGAGGCGAAGCCCATGTAAAAGGCTAAACCTCTCCGAGAGGCTGGGATATATGAAGGCTGCCAAGTCCACAGTCCGGCAGCAGAGAGAAAGCCAGAAAACCATGGCAACGAGGCAGATGGCAATAAGGGTAGATGTAATACCTCCGCTATCCTCCGCTATCCTCCAGGTCGTCCACGTTGCAGAGGCTGGAGCCCAAAAGGCTAAAACCCGAAAAGTCCGGAGTCCATGCTCAGAAGAGGGCCGGGAAACGAGCCAGAGGCTAGAGGCCTGCCGGCAAGACGAGTCGGCCAAGAAACGGCCGGAAAAACGCCGACTCATTGCCCCACCTCCGAGCCTAAACATGGCCGCCCGAATCCACCGCCTGCCTACCCGGCCTCGTTCTCGGCAGCCACATGGGTGAAAAAGTCCAGAGACCTCTCATATGGCTGCCCGAGGTAAGATCTACCAGGCCGGGGGCAGCAAGCGGCTAAACGGGCGACCGAGGCATCGCCAGCATCGGAGGGGCCTCTCGACGCTGGAGCCGAGTCTTCAGAGCCGTGCCATCTTGCGCATGCGCAGAGCTTGTTTTTCTAAATATTGCTAAACAGGCTATGCATAGGAATATTTTCAACTAATAGTTATCACCTGCTTGAAGTTAGACACGCCCACAGAATTCAACGGCGGTTAGACTTAGTCTGTTTGTGGCTATATAGTGATTCTAGGCTGATCCCTCTTTTGACTCTGCCATTCTTCTTTTGCATCACCTTCCCCTTAAAAATGATTCCTCCCCTTCTTCCATAGTATCTCCATAGGTGCCCTTCCCTTCCTGCATGGTCTCTTCAGAATCTGAGTTTTCATGGGAACTTGGCAGTGGTGACAGTTAAGCTGTCTCAAAGGAATCTTCCTCCCCTGCAGTGAGTCAGATGGTGCTTCCTGAGAAACATCTAAAACAGTAGTTTCCTCTCCACCCCACTACCCTGAGGCAGAAATGGATGGTTGAGCACAGTGGCGGGTTGCCCGGATCAGACAAACCGGTAGCAGCGGCAGCAGGAGGCTCCGGCCACCCACTCAGATGCTTCTGTGCATGCTCAGAAGTGTTGTGCATGAGTGTGCATATGCCCATGAGCAAACCAGTAGCCACTGGTTTTTTAAAACCCGCCCCTAGTTGAGCATCATCAACCTCCCCATTTTCCCCTAGATGTGTCCACAGAGGCTATTTAATCCTCAGCTATGAATTCCTTGGGTGGCATGATCCAAAGGGCTGGAAGCTTGATTAGTCATGGTTTTTTTAGGGACACATTGAAGTTGCCAAATCAGGGGGCATGGTCATATTAGCATTCTCCCCAAAACGTTCAGTTTTTGGGTTGCCTTTCTAATGGATCAGATATTGTATGCTTTGCCCCTTCACTAGAGTCCAGTATATCTTCCACTTCATATTCTGTTTTGTCCATTTACAATTAGTGGTGATGAGGGCAGATGCTGAGAGGATAAGGTGCTAAAATGGCTTTCTTCAACTAGCAATGAATGGTGAAAGACTGGATGCACTTTCATAGAAGGGGTAATTACAAAAAGATGCTATGCAATTGATTTGATCTCAGATAAGCTTTTAAGATGAAATTGGGAACCATATTTGCTTCTTTGTCCCTATAGAAACATTTTCCGGAGATTAGTTGAGGCCAGGTAGAGAAAAAGGAAACAAGGTAGTATTTCTATAAATTATACAGGCAATTAAGTATAATGAAACTACTTGTAGATCTTATGCAAATTCACTTGCTGTAAGTTCAGCTGTGGGTATTTTGTTTTGTGTTTGTATTATGGGAATTCATCCTTTTCATTATTAGTTCTTTAATACCATCTCCTTTTGTTTTCTTTGAACTCCCTTCTACTTTTTAAATTGTTATGTATATAATCAAGACTTGAATTTTTAATGAATCAAATGATTTTCACTCTGGAAAGAAACGGAATCTTTAGCATATTCATCTCCTGCTTGAACAGGCATCAGAAGGAGACCAGTGATGGAATAATTCCTCCTGAGTAATTAGTGCACTAGAGAGAATTTCTCTGTAGTAATATTTTGAATATTTTGAAAAATCAAGTTTGAGCCTCTAATGACTAGGAACTCAACACATCAGTCAATCTTTCATAAAACCAAGGATGTGGCTTCCATACCTGCTAGTTCCTTATTATGTGCAAATGAATCTGTTGCTCTAGCACTGTGCTATATAGTTTTTGTTAAAAAGAGATATCTAAGCACCATGATTCAAGAGATTTATATTTATTACCATATTTTTCAGAGTATAAGACGCATCTTTTTACCCCAAAAAAGAGGTGAAAATCAGGGTGCGTCTTATACTCCGAATGTAGTCACGCCTATCCACCAGCCCCCACCCTTTGGACATTTTCAACATCCACGTGTTGCATTTTGGGAGGTTCCAGGTGGCGGGGATCTGCATCGGGGCACAGCCTGAGGAACTCTTCGGGACAGTCTGGTTGTGGGGGAATCTGCCCAGCGGCTTCAGCAAACAACCGAGGCAGGCCCCACAGTTCACAGCTGGTTCCCCCTCTGGCTGCCCAGTGGACAGCTCAGGGAAGAGAATGGCCACAATAACTTCACTCGCCAGCAATGTGAGGAGCCACTGCCACCGTCTAAACCCGCTCCGTGCCTGGGAGCCCCTAAGCGAAACGTCCCTCCTTGCCAGCACCGCCACCTGTTGGCCCAATGGAATTCACAGAGCCGTGTTTCAGGCGGCAGCCGGTTCCCCTCCAATGTGCTTCAGGGAACCAGGGAGGAAAACATTTTCAGGTGGCAGTGCCAGCCACACGGCATGCTTTTGGATTCGGGGAGGAAAGCGCTTTGCATAGCATAGCAGGGAATAGGGGTGGGCAGTTGATCGGTCATTTGAAGGGAAGGGGGAAGATGCGCACACTTAACTGCATGCGCCGTGGTTGGTGTTGGTGGAGGAGAGGCGGAGGAGCTGGGAGTGCTGATGCTTTGGGAAGGAAGGCGAAAGGCAATCTCCCTGAGCTTTCATGGGCGGGTGCCGCTTTTGCCGATGTGGATTCCTCAAGTCGCACCTCGCCTCTCCAGAGGCAGTTCTAAAAACGGCGCTTTGCATAGCATAGCAGGGAATGGGGGTGGGGAGTTGATCGGTCGTTTGAAGGGGAGGGGGAAGTTGCACCTGGATAAAGTCTCCATCATCAAATGGGTCTCGGAGGACATGGCTGACTACTTCTACAAGAGATACAGGGAGGACCCAGCCTGACAGATGGGGGGCTTCCTGGACAAGGCCAGCTTTGATCTTGGCTTCCTTCTTGGTGTGATCTCCTCTACTTTGGGGTTGGGTGGGGAAAGGAGAAAGGAAGGAAAGGCGAAGGAATACCAGGCAGTATACTGCTTACAGTATGCTCTTGCAGAGAAGGGGGGAGCCTTCCAGCTCTGCAGGAGGTGTCATATATCACACTGTTGCAAAGCTGGCATTTCACCTCGCTATGTGTGTTGCCACATTTGTCAGCTTCCTCTGGTATTCCTTTGCCTTTCCTTCCTTTTTCCTTCCCCCCCCCCCAACTCTAAAGGAGAGGGGATCACACAAGAAGGAGGCCAGGGCCAAAGCTGGCGTCGTCCAGGAAGCCCCCCCCCACCTGTCAGGCTGGGTCCTCCCCATATCTCTTGTAGAAGTAGTCAGCCACGTCCTCCGAGACTTGCTTGACGGTGGAAATTTTTTCCAGATGCATCTTCCCCCTCCCCTTCAAATGACCAATCAACCCCCCCACCCCCATTCTCTGCTATGCTATGCAAAGTGCTGTTTTCGAAGCTGCCTCTGGAGAGGAATCTACATTGGCAAAAGTGACGCTCACCCACGAAAGCTCAGGGTGATTGCCATTTGCCATCCTTCCCAAAGGAAGTCATTGTAGCCATTGTCTGGCCTGAGCTGCCCATTGGCAGCCAGAAGGGGAACCAGCTGTGAACCGTGGGGCCTGCCTTGTTTACCGAAGCCACCGGGCAGATTCCCCCACCCTCAGACCATCCTGAAGAGGCTCGTTCCTCAGGCTGTGCCCCAACCCTCCCTGCACAGCATGTGAGGGGTCTCTTCAGGGAAAGTGAGTAGCAGTACCACCTTAAATGCTGGTAGGCAGATATAGAATTATTTTTTTCTTTTTTTCCTTCTCCAAAATTAAGGTGCCTCTTATACTCCAGTGCATCTTATACTCCGAAAAATATGGTAGTTAGTCCCGCCAGGTCAGTGCATAGTGATTGTATCACTTTAAACCTGTCTGGTCCATAAAGAAGCACTCCTAGAACTTTTAATTATTAATAATGTACTGCAGTTAAATTAGAAACCTGTTGTTCTGTTTCCCTTCCCCCAATACTCCCAGCAAAGAGTCCGTCAGAGGCCTTCCTTTTTTTTTCCTTTTATTTACATAGATACATGTCCTGGCCACGTCTACCCACGGGCCTGCCAAGTTTCTGGAGATAACGAGGAAATTATAGATAAGGCCAGAATTACTCACGAATATATTCTTCCCTCCATTGAAATAGTTAGCTCGCCAATTCATTAGCTCGCCTAACTCATTACTTTGTCCAAGACAAAAACCAGGAAGTCCGCCTCCTATTTATAGTCTCTGCAGATGTCACTGCATGACAATTATGACTTGGCTTTGTCCCAACTCTTCCGCTGCTGCGCACGCGATTACGCCTTCGTGACCTTGCATCGCTCCAAAACTGTTCTTGGGGCGCTACAAATCAGAAGGAGGCTCCATGGAATCAGGTTGTGCCGGCCCTCCCCTCCCTTTGAGTGGGTGCCAGGGAGGAAAGGGCTCAAGAGAAGCAGGGCTGGCCAGGTCTTCTCCTCACTTTCTGAATCATCCGAGTCCAGGAGTCTGGGTCCAGGAACCTGGGTCACAACACTATCCTCACCGCAGGGCCCTTCCCCGGGCTGACGATCGGGATGCGGTCGGCTGGGTTCTGCTCATGGAAGGCCTGCACCAGGTCAGGGGCATGAACGCCGGAGGCATCTACCCAGGAGAAATCAGTCCCGATCCCTTCCACGCGATCAAATATTGGAAACGACCTTTAGCCAGCGAGAGTCTCGACGCTGTGGACTTCAGATTCTCCGATCCGCCCCTCGCGACAGTGACGGTGCTGTTGGGCAATCAAGGCGACTCGTGTGGCCTCAGGAACCAGAAGGGACCGTGAAAACGGGTGGATCCGCATGGATCGTGGCAGGGTCAGTCGGTAGGCTACCGGGTTGATGACTGCCTCGACAGGGAACGGGCCGATGAATCGGTGGTCCAACTTCTTTACCGGGCGGTCGGACGGGAGGTGTTTGGTGGAGAGCCACACCCGTCTCCAACTGCCAGCGGGGCGTTGCCCGTCGGGAGCGGTCGGCGGACCGTTTGTAATCCTCCTTTGCCCGATTCAGCTGCTGACGTACAACTGTTGGACCGCATGCAATTCCGTCAGGAAGGTCTGCTGGGAACAGGAGAGTCCGGTGGTGCCAGAGGAAGAGCCGCGGATGGTACCCCACATTGGCAAAGAACGGGGTCATCTGAGTAGAGGTGTGCTGAGAGTTGTTAAAAGCAAACTCCGCCAGGGACAGGTAGTCGGCCCAGTTGTCCTGTTGCTGGTTGATGAAGCAACGGAGATACTGTTCCAGTATACCGATGACCTTCTCTGTACCCCCGTCGGTCTCCGGATGGTGCGATGATGACAGACACACCTGCACCTCCAACGCGGCCATCAGGCTCTTCCAGAAGCGGGCTGTGAACTGAACTCCGCGGTCCGAAACCACCCTGTCCGGTAGACCATGGTGGCGGAAGATGTGCTGCAGAAAGAGACGGGCTGTTTTTGCGGCTGTGGGCAGTCCGCGGCATGGGATGAAGTGTGCCATCTTGGTGAGCATGTCCACCACCACCAGCACCGTGGTGAACCCAGAGGATGGCGGCAGGTCCGTCAGGAAGTCCATAGAGATCGCCCCCCAGGGTCTGTCGGGTGTCGGCAAGGGCTGGAGGAGCCCGGGAGGGCCCCCCGTGGCGGCCTTGGCTTGCCGGCACGGTACGCAGGATGTCACATAGGCATGTATATCATGCCGCACTCGGGGCCACCAAAAGGTCCGTGTCACCAGGTGGAGGGTCTTGAAGAACCCAAAATGTCCTGCTGCAGGGTTGTCGTGGCACTGGGTCATGACGAGGGCTCGGAGTGGTCCTGTGGGCACATATAATCGCCCCAAACTTGAGTAAGTCCTCCTCCAAGGTCCAAGGAGACGGGGCCCACCTCCGCCTCCTTTGCTGCGACCAGGCGCCCTGGCGCTGCGCCTCGCACCTGGGCCCGCAAGTCCACTGGCTCCGTGCTGCGGCCAAGGCTTCTGCCGCAGCACTGTCCGTGGAGGAAGGGGTCCTTGGCGCAGAGGTACTCTGGCTTGCGGGACAGGGCATCCGCCCTCCGGTTGTGACCGCTGGGAATGTAGGTCACGCGAAGTTGAACCGGGCAAAAACAACGACCACCGGATCTGCCGCTGGTTCAACTTCCGAGCTGTGGTGAGGTGCTCGAGATTCCGATGGTCCGCTCGACCTCCACCTGATGTCGGGCCCTCCAGATGGTGTCGCCAAGCCTCGAATGCAGCCTTGATAGCCAGCAACTCTTTTCCCAGATAGTGTAGTTGCGCTCGGAAGGATTGAGTTTCCGGGAGTAGTAAGCGCAGGGAAAAGTGTGCCACCATTCGCCGGAGCCTGTAGCAGCACCGCCCAGAGCCACATTGGACGCGCCTGTTTCACCACAAAAGGCCGGAGCGGGTCGGGATGCCTCAGGATGGGTTCCATGACGAAGGCTTTCTTGAGGGCTGTGAATGCTTCTTGCTGCGGGGGACCCCACCGGAACGCAACCTTCTTCCTGAGGAGCTGGGTAAGTGGAGCTGTCAGTGTGGCAAAGCCCGGGATGAAGGTCCGGTAGTAGTTGGCGAAGCCCAGCAGGCGCTGGACATCCTTCACCCGACGAGGGGCTTCCCAGCTACACCAAGCTTCTACTTTGCAGGGGTCCATGGCTATGCCCTCGGGCGAGATGATATGCCCGAGGAATTCTATGGAAGTCTGGAAGAAGACGCATTTCTCCAGCTTCGCATGGAGTTGTTGCTCCCGCAAGCGTTGCAGAACCAGACTTACGTGTCGAAGGTGGCTTTCCCTGGACCGGGAGTAAATCAGGATGTCGCAGGTAGATAACCACGAACCGATCCAACATGTCTCGGAACACGTCGTTCATGAAGTGCTGAAAACGGCGGGAGCATTGGTCAACCCAAATGGCATGACAGCGTATTCGTAGTGTCCGTATCGGGTGCCGAATGCCGTCTTCCATTCGTCTCCTCGCATCCGCACCAGGTTGTAGGCCCCCCGGAGATCGAGCTTGGTGAAGATCATGGCCTCCCGCAACCTCCAGTAGCTCCGGGATGAGCGGCGGGGGTAGCGATTCCGCACCGTAATGGCGTTTAGCCGGTAATCACAGCACAGGCGCAAGTCCCTGTCTTCTTCTTCACAAAGAGGACCGGGGCCGAGAGAGGGACTTTGAAGGCGGATGAACCCTCGGGCCAGGTTTTTGTCCAGGAAGTCCCTGAGGCGCCAACTCGGGCTCCGACATGGAATACAGGCGTCCCACAGGCAGTGGTGCGTTGGGCAGAAGGTCCACGGGGCAATCGTAGGGCCGATGCGGGGGTAGTCGGTCCGCCTCCTTCTCGCTGAACACGTCGGCGAAGTCCGCCAGCTCAGGAGGCAAGGTGATGGCAGCGGTGGGGACGTTCTGGCCGGCACAGGTGTGGCGGATGTGATCGACGCACTGCAGACTCGGGAAAGAGATGGCGTTCCGCGACCAGGCCACCTGAGGATCGTGGGTCCGAAGCCAGGCCAACCCAAGGACCAAGGGAAAATGAAGGTCCGCCGTGACATAAAACTGGATCGCCTCCTCATGGTCCCCAATAGCCAGGCGCAAAGGCTGGGTGGCGAATTTAATGGGGCGGACACCAGTTCTCGCCCATCAATTGTCTCTACCCGCATCGGAGGGTCCACCGAACCACGGGACCGCAAACTGGGTCACAAAGGCCTGGTCCATAAAGTTTGTTGTGGCCCTGAGTCCACCAGCGCATGCGCCTGGAGCCCGTCCGACTGGTTCCCCAACCATATCCGTGTGTCCAGAATCAGATGCCGAGGGGCCCAGAGTCTACTTCCGCAACGTCCAGTGGGGTTAGTACGTGCCCGACCTAGGGTTTCCCGAGGTCGGGCCTGCCCGCTTCCGATTGGTCACGCTGTGATTCGGGGACGGCGTGCGTGCCCCACTTCGCTTTCTGGGGCAAGAAGCGGCGTGGCGGGCTCCCCACAGTACAGGCACAATCCCCTTGGCGCCTCGGTTCCGCTCCTGGGCTGTCAGGCGAGGTCTGGCCGCCCCAACTCCATGGGCTCTTCCGCAGCGGTTACAAAACGTGGGGCGACCCTGGGTGCTGGTGGTGCAGGAAGTGGGGTGCAGATGTCGACGGAGGGTCCCGGGGTGCGACGGGACGGTCGCCGTTGCAGACGGGCATCGAGGCGGAGACAAAGGGCACCAAGTTGTCGAGGGTCCGCGCGCCCACCTGGCCAGCTCGCCTTGCAATTCCTCTGAGAGTCCCTCCTGAACGCGCCCACCAGCGCTGCATCATTCCAGTCAGAGTCCTGGCACAAAAGACGAAATTCGCGATGTACTCCTGCAGGGGCGTTTCCTTGACGGAGTTCCTTAAGGCGCCTGGTTGCCGTCAGCATTCGAACGGGTCCTCGTACATGGTGCGAGGTGCTGCCAAAACGCTGTTGGTCCGCCAGCAGGGGCTGTCCTGGAGCAAGAGGCGTGGCCCATCGAGCAGCCGAGCCGGAAAGAAGGTTAATCACGAAGGCCACCTTAGCCCGGTCGCCTGGGAAATCCTCTGGCCTCATAGCCATGTAGAGCTGGCACTGTCCCAAGAAGGTCGGGAACATCTCAGGCTGCCCAGAAAACTTATCCGCACGGTTATCGGGCACTTGCGACGAGGAGGAGGAGGGAGGATGGGGGCTGCAGGCACCTGCTGCTGATCCATCTTTGGTGGAAGATGTTTTAGTCAGGTCTTGGACAAAATGTTCTGTTTCCTTCCCCAATACTCCCAGCAAAGAGTCAGTCAGAGGCCTTCCTTTTTTCCTTTTATTTACATAGATACATGTCCTGGCCACGCCTACCCACGGGCCTGCCAAGTTTCTGGAGATAACGAGGAAATTATAGATAAGGCCAGAATTACTCACGAATATATTCTTCCTCCATTGATACAGTTAGCTCGCCAATTCATTAGCTCGCCAACTCATTACTTTGTCCAAGACAAAAAACCAGGAAGTCCCGCCTCCTATTTATAGTCTCTGCAGATGTCACTGCATGACAATTATGACTTGGCTTTGTCCCAACTCTTCCGCTGCTGCGCACGGCGATTACGTCAACGTGACCTTGCATCACTCCAAAACTGTTCTTGGGCGTTGCCAAATCAGAAGAAGGCTCCATGGAATCAGGCTGTGCCGGCCTCCTCCTCCCTTTGAGTGGGTGCCAGGGAGGGAAAGGGCTCAAGAGAAGCAGGGCTGGCCAGGTCTTCTCCCTCACTTTCTGAATCATCCGAGTCCAGGAGTCCGGGTCCAGGAACCTGGGTCACAACACCTGTTTCTATAGCCCCAAAGGGTAATTAATTTAGCAGACTAGGAATTTTGATTAAGCAAATGAAATGTCTGATACAGACTATTTATCAGTTCTTATACTGTATTTTTGAAAGACTCTGATTGCTATAAAAGGTACCTGGGATTTCAGTCTGTTCTGTTTTGACTGTTGATCTCATCATGAGAGAGAGATTTAAGGTGTTGGTTACGACCTTTAAAGCGCTCCATGGCTTAGGGCCTGGGTACTTACGGGACCGCCTGCTGTTACCACATGCCTCCCACTGACCCGTACGCTCTCACAGAGAGGGACTTCTCAGGGTGCCGTCCGCCAAACAATGTTGGCTGGCGGCCCCAGGAAGGAGCCTTCTCTGTGGGGGCTCACACTCTGGAACGAGCTTCCCGGTTTCACGCCAAATACCTGACCTTGGACATTCCGTCGCGAACTGAAGACACATCTTTTCATTCGCGCGGGGCTGGCTTGAATTGAATTTTATTAATTTTAAATTTTTATTAATTAATTTAAATGGGGTTTTTAGTTTATGTTATATTTTAACTTCTCAGGCTAATTTTAAAATAAGTTTTTTAATTTGCATTTTAAATTGTATATTGTATTATCTGTTTTATTTTTGCCTGTACACCGCCCTGAGTCCTTCGGGAGAAGGGTGGTATAAAAATCAAATAAATAAATAAATAAATAAATAAATAAATAAATAAATAAATAAATAAATAAATAAATAAATAAATAAATAAATAAATAAATAAATAAATAAATAAATAAATAAATAAATAAATAAATAAATGACACTTAAAGCTTAAAAAAAACCAAACGGCATTTGTTAGATATTGAATAGCCTGACGTAGGAGCCAATCATTGGGTCTGAAGTCAGAGCGGGAAAAATAAACATGTGTCAGTGGCTGAAACCACGGACAGCTCCCTTTACAATGAGCTGCCGCAGCTCGGTTTGCATTGCTGTACTGGAGCTGAAATAAACATCCTAAGATTGCTATAAGTGTCCTGTTGCATCTATCTCCACCCACTATTCAACAGCATTGATTTGAAAAGAAAGGTGAACATTCATATAGACCTATGACTGGTCACTTTGTTTAGATGTAGATTCTGGCTAGGATTTTTGAGAGGGGCAAGCAAATTATAAATTTGTTAGGGGACAGTCATGAATTGTAAGCAAAATTCAACTCCCATAATTCAAAAAAAGATTTTTTATAAAATGGGAATAATTTTTTTTTAAAAAAATTAAAAGATGGGAAGCAAGCAAAGAAAAAACATTGTATTATAAAATAGCTACCATTCAAACCCAGAATTTTCTCTGAAGAGCATTTTTTTATAAATCTGCTGGGGAAAAAAATTGACCACCAACCATTAAAAAAAATAATAACTTTCTCTAGAACTATAATTCAGAGTTCTGCTTTTACTTGGTTGGAACAGTAGACAAAATAGTTGACATACGTGGCACATCTTAAAGCAGGACTGGAAGTGCATCTGTGAAAAAGTGAGTTTTCGCTTGGGAGAATTTACAACCACAAGATCTGCCACAAGATAGCTATAAAATAAAAAATGCTGTCCATACAATCAGAAATTATAGTAGAGATTGAAGTCACTATTGTGTATTTCTTGAGTGTTATTATACATCATTTTTACATGAAAATAAGAAGCCTATTATTTAAATGTCCTATAACTGTATTAAAAAGGAGAATAACACAGAAATATAGAAAGAAAATTCTATAAATGTGACTGTGGTAAACTTTCCAGGAAATTCTCTTTTGAAAATATATCTTCAAAAGATATAGACCATGAACCCAATTATTTATACATTTGCTAACATAGATCAGCATTACTCTCCTATTGCTATGGTTCAATACCATCACAATTATTTTTTATCAGAGCAATGTTATTGGAACATACATACACTAGAGGAGTAAATTGCATAATATTATACTTATACCCAAAAGAGAGTGAGGGAAGCTAGCAAATATTGATAGTAGCATAGAAGATCAGGAAGGAGTCACTTTTGTGGACCTCTTTTTTCATTTGTACATAGAAGAAATATCTGTCAAGAAAGGGTAACATAGCCACCTGAGACAATTTATGTATTGCAAATTACTTCACAGGTGCATTTAAAAGACATTACTTGGCAGGCTTTGTAGATTGAATCATTGTACTTTTTATCTATCTTGTTGTTATTGTTGTTGTTGTTGTTGTTGTTGTTGTTGTTAGTTACGAAGTCATGTCTGACCCATTGTGACCCCATGGACAATGTTCCTCCAGCCCTTCTTATCCTCTACCAACCTCTGGAATCCATTTAAGCTCATGCCTACTGCTTCAGTGACTCCATCCAGCCACCTCATTTTCTTCTTCTTTCGTCCTGTTCTTCTTTTGCCCTCAATCTTTCCCAGCATTAGGCTCTTCTCCAGTGAGTCCTTCCTTCTCATTAGGTAGCCAAAGTACTTCAGTTTCATCTTCAGGATCTGGCCTTCTAAGGAGCAGTCAGGGTTGATCTCCTCTAGAACTGACTTGTTTGTTTGCCTTGCAGTCCAAGGGACTCACTGGAGTCTTCTTCAGCACCAGAGTTCAAAGGCCTCAATTCTTTGGCGCTCAGCCTTTCTTATGGCCCAACTTTCATAGCCATACATTGCAACTGGGAAAACCAGAGCCTTGACTATACACACTTTTGTTGGCAGGGTGATGTCTCTACTTTTTAGTATGCTGTCTAGATTTGCCATATCTTTCCTCCCCAGAAGCAAGCATCTTTTAATTTCTTGGCTGCAGTCCCCATCTGCGGTGATCTTGGAGCCCAGGAAAATAAAATCTGTCACTACCTCCATTTCTTCCCCTGTCTATCTGCCAGGAATTGAGAAGGCCGGATGCCATGATTTTAGTTTTCTTAATGTTTAGTTTCAAGCCAACTTTTGCACTCTCCTCCTTCACCTGCATCAAGAGGCTTTTTAGCTCCTCTTCGCTTTCTGCCATTAGAGTGGTATCATCTGCATATCTGAGGTTGTTGATATTTCTCCCTGCAATCTTAATTCCAATTTTTGATTCATCCAGCCCCGCCTTTCTCATGATGTGTTCTGCATATAAGTTAAATAGGCAGGGCAATAATATACTGCCTTGCCGGACCTTTCCCAATTTTGAACCAATCAGTGGTTCCGTGTCCAGTTCTCACTGTTGCTTCTCGACCCACATAATAATAATAATTATTATTAATTATTAAAATAATTATGATAATAATATTAATATTATTAATATTATTAATATTATATTATATATATTATATTATATATAATATAATATATATATTATAATATATATATATTATAATATTATTATTAATATTATTATATTAATATTATTAATATTAATATTATTATATTAATATTATTAATATTAATATAATAATATTAATATTAATTATTAAAAATAATTGCTACCAACCTGCCTTCCACTGAGGACCTGTATACTGCACGAATCAAGAAGAGGGCCGTGAAAATATTTACAGATCCCTCACATTCAGGACATAAACTGTTTCAACTCTTACCCTCAAAATGACACTATAGAGCACTGCACCCCAGAACAACTAGACACAAGAACAGTTTTTTCCCAAAGGCCATCACTCTGCTAAACAAATAATTCACTGTCAAACTATTTACTAAATCTGCACTACTATTAATCTTCTCATAGTTCTCATCACTTTCCACTTATGACTGTATGACTGTAACTTTGTTGCTGGCAATCCTTATGATTTATATTGATATATTGACCATCAATTGTGTTGTAAATGTTGTACCTTGATGAACGTATCTTTTCTTTTATGTACACTGAGAGCATATGCACCAAGACAAATTCCTTGTGTGTCCAATCGCACTTGGCCAATAAAAATTCTATTCTATTCTATTCTATACAGGTTTCTCAAGAGACAAATAAGATGGTCTGGTACACCCATCTCTTTAAGAACTTGCCACAATTTGTTGTGATCCACACAATCAAAGGCTTTAGCATAATCAATGAAGCAGAAGTAGATGTTTTTCTGGAACTCCCTAGCTTTCTCCATGATTCAGCGTATGTTGGCAATTTGATCTCTAGTTCCTCTGCCTCCTCAAAATCCTGCCTGTATTTCTGGTAGTTCTTGATCCACATACCGCTGGAGCCTAGCTTGTAGGATTTTGAGCATAACTTTGCTAACATGTGAAATGAGTGCAATGGTGCTGAAATTTGAGCATTCTTTGACCTTGCCCTTCTTTGGAATTGGAATGTAAACTGACCTTTTCCAATCCTGTGGCCACTGCTGAGTTTTCCAAATTTGCTGACAAAAGGAGTGTAACACTTTTACTGCATCGTCTTTTAAGATTTTGAATAGCTCAGCTGGAATATTGTCTCCTCCACTAGCTTTGTTGGCCCATTTGACTTCACATTCTAGGATGTCTGGCTCGAGGTCAGTGACCACCCCATCGTGGTTATCAGGGATGTTAAGCTCATTATTGTATATTTATTCTGTGTAATTTTGCCACCTCTTCTTAATCTCTTCTGCCTCTGCTAGGTCCCTGCCACTTTGGTCCTTTATCATGCCCATGTTTGCATGAAACGTTCCCTTCATGTCTCCAATTTTCTTGAAGAGATCTCTGGTCCTTCCTATTCTATTTTCTTCTTCTATTTCTTTGCACTGCTCATTTAAGAATGCATTCTTATCTCTTCTAGCTATTCTCCGGAATTCTGCATTCAACTGGGTGTGTCTTTCTCTTTCTCCCTTGGCTTTCACTTCCCTTTCTCCTCAGTTATTTGCAAAGCTTCCTCAGACAGCCATTTTGCTTTCTTGCCTTTCTTTTTCTTTGGGATGGTTTTAGTTGCTACGTCTTGTACAATGTTGCGAAACTCCATCCATAGTTCCTCAGGCACTCTGTCTATCAGATCTAATTCCTTAAATCTATTTGTCACCTCTACTGTATATTCATCAGGGATATGATTTAGTTCATACCTGAGTGGCCTGGGGCTTTTCCCTACTTTCTTCAATTTAAGCCTAAATTTTGCAAGGAGAAGCTCATGATCTGAGCCATAGTCAGCTCCTGGTCTTGTTTTTACTGACTGTATAGAGTTTCTCTATCTTTGGCTGCAGAGCACATAGTCAATCTGATTTCTGTGTTGACCGTCTGGTGATGTCCATGTGTAGAGTCGTCTCTTGGGTTGTTGGAAAAGAGTGTTTGCTATGGCCATCGTATTATCTTGACAGAATTCTATTAGCCTGTGCCCTGCTTCATTTTGTACTCCAAGGCCAACTTGCCTGTTATTCCAGTTATCTTTTGGCTTCCTACTTTAGCATTCCAATTCCCCATGATGATAAAGACATCATTTTTTGGTGTTAATTCTATAAGGTGCTGTAGGGCTTTATAGAACCAGTCAATTTCATCCTCTTCAGCACCAGTGGTTGGGGCATAGACTTGGACTACTCTGATATTGAATGGTTTGCCTTGGATTCGAACAGAGATCATTCTGTCATTTTGGAGATTGTATCCCAGTATTGCTTTTCCTACTCTTTTATTGATTATGAAGGCTACTCCATTTCTTCTGAGGGATTCTTGCCCGCAATAGTATACCTGATGGTCATCTGAATTAAATTCACCCATTCCTGTCCATTTTAGTTCACTGATTCCTAAAATGTCAATGTTCAGTCTTGTCATCTCGTTTGACCATGTCCAGCTTATCTTGATTCATGGATCTTAAATTCCAGGTTCCTATGGAGGAAAAATCTTTACAGCATCGGACTTTCCTTTCACCACCAGATACATCCACAGCTGAGTGTCCTTTCGGCTTTGGGCCAGTCGCTTCATTCTTTCTGGTGCTACTAGTACTAGCCCTTTGCTCTTCCCCAGTAGCATATTGGACACATTCCAACCTGAGGAGCTCATCTTCCGGCGTCATATCTTTTTTTCCTTTTTGTACTATCCATGGGGTTTTCATGGCAAAGATACTAAAATGGATTGCCATTTCCTTCTCCAGTGAATCACATTTTGTCAGAACTCTCTGCTATGACCTGTCCGTCTTGGGTGTCCCTGCATGGCATAGCTCATAGCTTCATTGAACTACGCAAGCCCCTTTGCCACAAAAAGGCAGTAATCCATGAAGGGGTTATCCATCTTGCTTATCTTTTATCTATATTAACTATTAAGATAAAGAGGAACATGCCAGTTTCATAATGTAACATCTGCCATGACAAACAGTAGCTGCCTAAGAACAATGTTCTTGTAAACGAAGGATCACATATTTATATTCCTAAAATATTGACCAGATATTTAATTAGATAATCTGCAAGTACTGAATCTGGTCTTTTACTGAAAATATTGTTTGCAGAGATTCCAATGTTTAAAGTTATGATCAAATTCCTGCAAGAGATAATAATAATAATAATAATAATAATAATAATAATAATAATAATAATAATAATAATAATAATAATAATAATAATTTAATTTGTATACCGCCCTTCTCCCGAAGGACTCAGGGTGGTGAACAACCAAATAAAATACAAACACAGACAGATACAATATTAAAAACAGCTTTATGTGGGAACTAAAATTATTTTGTCTACAATAAGTATAACAGAGATTATATCTTGTATTTAAAGTGGACATTACAGATCATGCCGGACTAATTTTATTGCATTCTTTGACAAAGTGACAGAATTAATGGACCAGACAAATACTATTGATATAATTTATTTGGACTTCATTAAGGCATTTGATAAAGTAGACCATAACCTACTACTAGACAAAGTAGAAAAATGTGGGTTAGACAGCATCACCACCAGGTAGATTTGTAACTGGTTGACCAACCGCACTCAACGTGTAGTCCTCATGTAATTACCTCCATGTAGATGGAACTGCATCTACATGGAGGGAAGTATGCAGTAGAGTACCCCAAGGCTCTGTTTTAGGCCCAGTACTCTTCAGCATCTTCATCAATGACTTGGATGAGAGGATAGATGTGGAACTCATCAAATTTGCAGATGAGACCAAACTGGCAGAACAGCCACACTCCAGAAGATAGGCTTAAGATACAGAAGGATCTTGACAGACTTAAACATTGGGTGCTATCTAACAAAATAAAATTCAACAGTGAAAAAAATAAGGTTCTACAGTTAGGCAAAAGAAACAAAATGCACAGATATAGTATATGTAGTACCTTGCTCAATAGTAGTAACTGTGTTCTGTCCTCCCTCGCCTCCGTCCGAGTGATGGCTTAATTAGCTGGCACTATCAGCTCTGGCAGCAGAATAGCCAGCGTATGCCAAGAGCCTCTGTTATCTTCCACGATGCTAGTGAGTCACCTAGAAACAAACTTCAGCTCTTAATCAGTGGATTTCCCTGTTACAAAGAGACACAGCAGCTCTTGCTGCGTTTATATCCTATGGGGTGTGGCTCCATGACTCAGCACTTCCTAGGCCTGCCCCACCCTTGCTTCTGTTGTTCCCTCCTCTCCTGCCTACGAAACCTAGGGTTCAACCAAGCCTGATTGCCATCAGCTGGGTCTGCAGGTGTGGCCTGGGGGGGGGAAGAGTCATGGGACGGAGGCCTCGTTATCTCTTCCACCTGGCCTGTTTCTGGCTCCTGGAGCTGAGCCAGGGAAGCCAGTGCTCCTGAGGTAAGTCCTGACGGCCCTTCCCCCTCACTTTCCAAGTCACTTTCTGGCAGTAGGACTGGCTCAAGGGGCACAGACACAACAGGTACCATGTCCAAGAATTTTATAAGATATAGCAACAAATTGCAGCTTCCTGCAATAACACCAGCAGAACTGCAAAAAACTGTGCTACTTGGAACATCATACATCTTAAGAAGGTATTTGGTTATATCTAGGATGCTGGCAGCAACCCGTATCAATCATTAGCACCAGTCAATGGTATTTGTGATGCATTTTTAGATGCTCAGTTGACTGAGTTTCATGTTTAATGAATAAAAGAGATGATAATAATAATAATATAATAGAGTTGGAAGGAACCTTGGTGATCTTCTACTCCAACTCCAACTCAAACAGGATACCCTATACCATTCCAACAAATGACTGTCCAGTCCCTCAGTTTTGCTCACTATGATGTAAAAAAGATGTTGAGACTCTAGAAAGAGTGCACAGAACAGCAACAAAGATGATTAGGGGGCTGGAGGCTAAAGGATATGAAGAACAGTTGCAGGAACTGGATATGTCTAGTTTAATGAAAAGAAGGACTAGGGGAGACATGATAGCAGTGTTCCAATATCTCAGGGATTGCCACAAAGAAGAGGGAGTCAAGCTATTCTCAAAAGCATCTGAGGGCAGGACAAGAAACAATGAGTGGAAAATAATAAAGGAGAGAAGTAACTTAGAACTAAGGAGAAATTTCCTCACCGTTAGAACAATTAATCAGTGGAACAACTTGCCTCCAGAAGTTGTAAATCCTCCAACACTGGAAATTTTTAAGAAGATGTTGGATAACCATTTGTCTGAAGTGGTGTAGGGTTTTCTGCCTAAGTGGGGTTGGACTGGTCCCTTCCAAATCTGTTCCTCTCTTCTCTTCTCTTCTCTTCTCTTCTCTTCTCTTCTCTTCTCTTCTCTTCTCTTCTCTTCTCTTCTCTTCATCCAGCCGAGTACTGTCTGCACCAAGGCTGCACAGCAATAAATCCCAAATGTACTTGGCAAAACAAGAGGAAATCAAAGAGTTCAGGGAGCAAAAGATCCAGGTATTTAGTCCAGAACAGAAAAAGGAATGAAAGGGCTCTTGGCAAGTTCAAATGTTGGCACGCAACAATTCAGGAACTCAGTGTTTGTTCCTGACAATGCCCCTCCCCACAGCATCTCCTTAAGTCTCATTCCCCAGATGTGCCTGGTGAAGATGGGCGGTGCACTCTCCTCACGAGTAACCTGCTCCGTCTGTTCTGAGCACATCTTCTCTACACTCCCTGAGCCCTTGAATCAGAAGTGGGTGGTTCTTGCTCCTCATCTAAGCTTTGTCTCAGAGCTCTGAACTCTGTCTCTCATGTTCATACTGCCTCTGTTCCTCCCTGCCTGCAGGCCTTACAAATTCCAAAAAGCCTTGCCTGAACTGACTATGCCCTTCCCCAGTTTTCTTCAAGGCCAATGGAGCTGCCCTCTGAATCGCTATCAGTTCTTGTTCCAGCTCATCTTCCCTCACAGATTCAAACTCTGAAGGGGGCATGGCAGGTTCCTAAGAATTTGTCTACTCATTAGTTCTGTGCACTTTGCTGCAATCACTGTCTACGCTCCATGCAGACATATTTAACTCACGATGCCTCCACCAGAAGTTAACTAAGAGGAAGGTTGTTGAGAAGGAGATCAGGAAGAGAAATATGAAATTGCTTTCTTCCATTATCTTTAACTTCCATCCTTACATCGCTATGACTTCCTTTGTCCTTTTTAATAATAATTAGAGAGTCTGCAGTGAATAGTCAGCCACAATTCATAAAACACTGGTGGCTAGGGATGTGGTTCAATAAAATGTGGTCTTATTTCCATCTAAACTGGCTAATATTTCAGTCCAGATTTTTAAGATCGTATCAGCTAACCTATGGTGCCTTGCATTGTTTTATAGTGCTGTTGAAATGAATTGCCTTTTTTCTTTAAAAAAATTGAAATGTTATGCTTTTATTTATTGACATATCTTTGTCCATATGAGGTTTTTTTTTAATCCTGATTGTTAGTCTTTGAAAAAGTTGTTTTAACAGTATAGATCTTAGCTAAAATAGGTTAGCAGACTTTTGCTTCAAGCATCTAGGCTGCTGAAACATTTACTGTCCACCCGCAATACAATATACAATAGCATTTTTTGTATTGAAATTTAGAATTAGAAAGTTATATAAATCTTCATTACAATACATATCACATTCAGTTAAGCCCTTGATGATTGGTAAGCAGTCCTGTCTTTCTTTTTTTTTTTTTTTTTATAAAAAAGTTTTATTTTTACAATCTTATCAAATAATTCATCCAATGTACAGTTATATACAATTAGTCGGGCCTGCCCAGTCACCACCCCCCTTTTTAACCTTCTTCCCTCTTCTACCTTCTTTTACTTTCCAAACCTTCCTCTCCTTCTCTTATCTACCTCCTCTCCTCCCTCCACCCTACACTCTTCTCCCTCTTCTACCCCTCTTCCTTCCTCTTCTCCTCTTTCCTACCTCCTACTCTCTCTTTTTTCCCTCCCCACCATTCTAAAATGGCAACTGGTCAGACCCGACCCTACATTAATTATATTTATACATCTTCAATAATCCCTGTACATTAACCATCACTCCATCACTAACCTCAACCCCCAATTCCTTCCCTTACCCCCACCCCCACCCCGACTTCCCAGAACAAAATGCAGGGTATCAAAACTAACAATCATAATCTAAAATAATTCCTAAATTATAATCTCCAGTCTCTCCACGCTTATTCACACTCTCAATTCCCCTCTCCTTCAAAAATATATCTAATACAAATTATTTCCTAAATTTACTCATATGCTATTTGATATTTTTTTATCTGATACTTATTTTGAATATAATCAATCCACATTTTCCATTCTAAAATATATTTTTCTTGTGTATAGTCTTTCAAGTAAGCAGAAATTTTTGCCATTTCTGCCAGATTTGATACTTTAAGAGTCCATTCTTCAATTGTAGGTAATTCTTCTTTCTTCCAATATTGAGCAATCAAAAGTCTTATTATGTTCTCTCCAAATATCTCTTAATTCCAAGTCCTCCATCATATCAAAAAAAGCCTTTGGTAATTTCGCCCGGCTTGATATCTTCCTTAAGCTTTTTTTGTCTTTTTGAGTATCCAACACACCATTCCAATCACCCATTAATATATATGATTTATAATCCCAAAATACTATTCTTTTATGTAAAAACTTGAAAAAATTTTCTTGTTGTTGATTTGGAGCATAAACTCCTATTAATAATGTCTTCTTTCCCTCCAACAAGAGTTCAATAGCAATGTATCTTCCTTGCTTATCCACCTCAATTAATTTTGCTGATATATCCTTCTTTATATATATAACTAAACCATTTTTTTTCTCCAAAGAGGAGGCAACAAAATGTACTCCCAGTTTTGAATTTATCAAATATTTCTGGTCTAAAGATCTAATATGTGTTTCTTGTAAACAAGTAATGTCATTTTTAAATTGTTTCAAATAGTGAAATACTTTCCTTCTCTTCTGCGGTGAATTCAAACCATTAACATTCCAAGATAATAGTTTAATTGCCATTATCGGCCAAAGGAAACTTTTGGAACACTAGCATAAATCACATTTTGCTTTAGGCCTTGCTCCTCCCACTGTTTCCGTTGTAGTAGTTGCCAGTTGTTGTTGTGCCTTCATCTCTTGTTCCTTGCGTTTAGCAGCAGCTCTTGTCAGCCTTTGTTCTTTTGAATCTGGACCCGTCATAGGTATTTCCAACACTTGTAATAAATCTTCTTCCATCACAATCTGTTCTTGAACCTGCTTCACTTCTCTTTCCTTCACTTCAGTCTCCTTACTTCTAACATCCAGTGGAGAAAGACTTCCAACTTTTAATACCTCAACATAAAATTCTCTTGCTTTTCCAACTGTATTGAGACGATGTACTTTCCCTGCATAATATACTATTATACCAGTTGGAATATCCCATCTATATTCAATCTGATGTTTTTTAAGTTCATTCACCAGGAAGGCAAATTCCTTCCTAGCCCTTAACATTTTTGGTGGAATTTCCTTTAATATCAAAATATCTTGACCAGCAATCTGAATCTTCTCCCCCTTATATGAAGCTTGCAAAATCTGATTTCTCACTGTTCTGTTTGTAAAATAAATAACAACATCCCTTGGCAACTTTTTTGCCTTGCTATCCAAGAATTCACGATATATTTTATCAATTTGATAAGCCACATCTGCTGGACGAGCTGCTAATATCTCAGCAAATACTTCAGAAAAATTTCCTTAAATTCTCTTCTTTATTCTCTTTCAGACCACAAATTCTTAGAGCAAATTCCATATTTCTGTATTGTATCAAAACTATTTCATCCTCTGTCTTTTCCATTTTACTTTGAAATTCATCCATTTTATTTTCTAATTTTAAATTATGTTGCTTAATTACTTCAACCTCCTCTTCTAATAAAATCACATTCGTTGCCAAACTTTGTACTGCCATTACAAATCCTTCTTTAACTTCTTTATTTCCCACTTGAATTTCTGATATCTGCTCTTTCATTTCAGACATCTCATCAGTTATAACTTTAAATTTTCTTCTATAAAGCCTTTTAAGTTCTCTTGTCACGCCTCTAAATTCAATGTTCTAGTCTCTGCTGTATGAGCTGGAGAGGCACCAGCTGATAAAGTTCCAGAGCTCTTTGTTACAGTAGACTTTAATTGTTTGGCTGCCATCTTCTATAAAATTATTTATTTATTTATTTCCAACTTAATATTCACTTTAAATCTTCTTAACTCTGAGAAACACAGTCTTTTAAAGCAGTATTTAAAAATCTCCTAGATTCTATCAGCAGGCAGCAAAGAGTTAAAGCAGCAAGTAACATGCAAATTACCAACTGCAGAGGCACACGCTGAAAGTATCACTTTCGCTTTCCACTCGTTAACTTGTTAACACCGCCTCCATTTTCTTGCTGTTTTCAAGCTTGTTACAAAGTATCGGGGAATCGGCTTGGCTACTTGCTTAAAGTTCTCCCACTTTCGTTCTGTCCGGTATAATCCTTTATTGTCCAAAATAAATCTCGGCGTTTGGTCGTGGTGATTGGTTCCGCCAAAGCAGAAGAATCCTCGGATCTGGAGCTCTTCGGGTTGCTGGAGGGAACTTAACCCTTCAAACCCCTTTTTTCTCAGGGGCTTTAGGGAAATTCAACCTCTGCCCTCAGCTCACCCCTTCTCCTTCTCCCGAAGAGGGGGTTTTCCGAACCGCTGGACAGCAGATTTAAGCTGTCCTAGCGATTCCACATAATCCAGAGGTTGGTGATCGTAAAGATCACCGCCATCACCTACGGTGCCAAACAGGAAGTCCCTGTCTTTCTTTAAGTTGCATTGGTGTTATCAATGAATAGCCTCTCCCAGTAGGTGTCATATGATTGTCTGAGGCAGGGAGCTTTTAAATGCACAAGAAGGCTTTCATGTGCACTGGATCCCTTTATGAACACGGAGACTTCCTGCTGTAGACAATCTTTCTGTAGTCATGGACAACTGACTGTTTGTGAATGTCATAGTGCAGTTGAAAGAAGAAAAGCTCATGTTTCCTTTCATGTTGAATTCTACATGTGAATGCATTTCTTGAGCAAGTCTTTTGTCAAATGACAGAAAGAAAAGAAGAAACCATATACAGTTGATTTATATTATAAAAGACTGCATGAGCCACCCAAATATATTTCTGCCTTTCTTCTCACAGAACCAATTGGTTAATTTGTAAACTTACAGTTTTATGTGGTGAATAGAGCAACCCTCCCTTGTCTCATTAAGGCATCTACTCATGAAACTGTCAGAATAAAATCTGAATACAAAACTGATTTTGCCACTGTTTCCAGAGTGTGTTCTATTTTATTTGAATTTTTCATTGTTTCTGTGTGTTCACATTGTTTCAGAGGCCATAGATAAGCTGCTATGGGTGTTTTCTGTTCTCTGTTCTCTCTAGCTTTCTCTAGCTTTGCTGGCTGCCTCCACTTCTTCATCTGAAGGAATCCCATGGGAAGAGCTCCTCATGTTGTTTATGCTTGATTGCAGCCTCTTGGAGAGGTGATTTTATCATGAAAAATAGCACTTGCATACACATTGTAACACATTGTAATCATCCACATTGTAACTAGGAATAGTTTAGAACAACAATATCACACCAAGTCTATGAAAATGTCAATTTAATTTCTTTTCTTTCTATCAATTTTAATAAGTCAAGAGTAGAAATAAGAACATATTTTCGGGCCAGCTTTAGTTTAAATTTTCCATTTATGACAATGATATAGCAATGATATCAAGCTGCTATTATCAGTAAATATACAGATATTTAATTATATATTTGGTGAAAACTATTAAGTGAAGAATTTCCCAGAATTTATTACAGAGTTCCAATGTATTGAGAATATAAACTTTTGTTTTATTTTCATAATTACATCAAATATTAATTGTTTTCCTTCACTGGATAAGAATTCTGTCCTAGAATGATCTTCTTATAAAATGAGTTGATAAAAAGTCTATCTCATTTGGAAAATATTTACACTATTCTTATTGAAAACATATACAGTATATGAGTATGTTTGCATTGCTTGAAGTACAATTCTGAAGCAATAACTTCTTGTATTGTTGTATAACAATAAATGTTATAGAAATATGAGGACTTGCCATATTGCCTTCCTCTCTCCCAACATGTTTGGTTCAGTTTAAATAATTGACTTTCCATTTTGCTATTTCTGTTTTGAGCCATACTCAGAACCAAAAGTATTTTCTTAGTATGTACACTATATAACATTTCTGTATTGCTTGTACAATATAAAAATATACATGTTAGATCAGAAGCATCAATTTACTGTAGATATTTTGTAAAAGCAGAAAGAAAATACTTAACGCAACTTTCTTTTTTTCGGCAGTAGACTGATGCTTCTTCAAATGCCTATCTGTGTACTTACAGTGAAGCTTAAAGTCTATTTTTTCCAGAAATATTACCATTTTGCATGCAAAGAATGCTAATGCACAAGAATTTTCTATCATGTAAATCATTAAACTGAAATGGAATTTTCTTTTGTGAAGAAGAAATTCTTCACAATATCTTACAATACAGCGTACAATACCAGTACAATACGGTATTGGTAGGCTACATACAAGTGTTTTTCACCAGCTGCCTCACTTTTTTTCTGCTGTGCATTTAGATGAATGTGGGAGGGGGGTAAATAACATACTGCATGATAATATCTCCATTCATGGCATCATCTGCTTGGAGTGATTTAATGCTAATGACACCAAGACAGTATTTTTAAAGAATCACCAGAAGGAGATCTTAAAGAGGAAAAAAAACCCCAAATATATTCTTTTCAGAACCCTTTGTAAATCAAAATAAAAGAAATTTCCTCCATTTGTGTGTTCAGTCTCATTTGGGGAAAAATATTTTCTTCAGCAATTTATTCATGACATATTATAAAGGAAGGAAGGAAGGAACTGGAAAAGATGTTGAAAATTTCTAAACAAGCAGTGTTACAAGAATAAGAGAGAAGGAAAAAGGTATAGAACAGGGCTGTCAAACTCCCAGCCCATGGGCTAGATGTGGCATACACTGCCCATGCCCAGTCCCATTTTAGCAAAGGAGGGAAAGTCCCGATACATCACATGATGCCACTGTGATGATGTGAATTTGATATCCCTAGTATAGAACAGGGGTCTCAACCTTGGTCCCTTTAAGACTTGTGGACTTCAGCTCTCAGAGTTCCTCAGCCAGCTTTGCTGCCTGAGGGACTCTGGGAGTTGAAGTCCACAAGTCTTAAAGGGACCAAGGTTGGAGACCCCTGGTATAAAACATTACAAGAAAAAAAGAAACAAACACAGAAGCCAAAAATGTCATTGATTTCACAATTATTAGTTCAATTTCCCATCATTAGTTTTTTCAGATCATAGTTACATGGAGTGGTGGTTCTGAATAAACATGAATAAATAATCAGATGTTTTTGAATTTCATTTTCCAGGAAGCTGAATTTAAGATGAATAATGGCACCATAGGTTATCTATCTCTTCTCCAGAGACAGTATCCATGCCTACATCTAACAGTCAGTGAGGATTGCAGACATCTAACAGTCAGTGAGGATTGCAGATGAAATAAAGTACATAAATGGAATATCTGACGAGTGATATTTAGGTTTCTGAAACAATGAGTAGGTAAGCAAATGTTCCCTTTGGGATCCACATGGGAAATGTAAAGACTGAGTAAAAGATTTGGAACTACTGGGGATAGATGACAATTATTGAGGGCTATTATTCATATTGGCTATATGTTACCTCCAGGATCAAAGGCAGCACACACCTGAATTCCAGGTACTTACAAAAGCACAAACTTTTTGGCTTTTTTGAAGACTTTAGTTGCCTTATGACAAAATTGATTAGATAAGCCAGTGGCCTCATCCGTAAGAATGCTTATTATGTCCATCTATTGTTGATATGCACATAATCATAACACAAGAAGAAGCAGTCTGCTGAAATTATACTTAGGATTCTATCAGGATTCTTCCTGTCTTGAGGCAAGAGGTCTAATATTAAGTTTGTTATTTTTTGCCTAAGAAGGAAATAGGAAAATAAAAGTTTTGAAATACATACCCAAATAAGAAATATTTTGGAGGCTCGTTGAATAAGTCCAATGAAAAATAGAGGTAGCGAAATGTTCCAATTATCCAAAATTCTTCAAAGGGGAATTAGAAAAAATATAGTGAAGGATAACTGTACAATGAAATTACGTTTTGACAACTAAATAGTGTATTTTTGAAGCACAAACTTTAGAGAAATAATCCTCTGTGCTGTTTGGCAATTTCCCCCCAAGTGCTAAGTCTGAAAAAGGGTGGTCTACAAGGATGGGTTCTTTATATTTGCATATTCAAGGATACCATTTGGATATATCCTCATCTAAATGATCTTGATCTATAAGGGATAGCATCATATTTTAGGTCAACAGCCAGATATTCACTTCATTTATCTTCCTCTGCAAAACTCAATGGACTTGAATAAAATGTGAGCAAATTCCTTCATCATCACAGCCTTGCTATCGATTACAGTTCTTATTTATGTTCAGGGAAATGACAGAAAGTGGGAAGTAGTTTATTTTTTTCCTGCTGTTGTCAATCATTCCAAAGGAATGATTTAAAAAATGTAGCACCTTAAAGTAATAAATTACAGCCCTTAGTCATTGCACTTATCTTTGTGCTATTCTAACACACTCTTGCTATTTATAAATAAAGGGCCAGATCAATTTTTGTCTTTAGAAATGCAAATAAAATCAGTTCCTCTAAGCAAAATCTTTCATTTTATACATCTGATATTTATCCTTTGTATTTTATATCAGACTATTCTAACCTAGCCATTTAAAAGCAACCATTGCATTCCATTAAAGGACATATTTGTTAAAACATTCATATAATAGTATTTGTGATTGAATCACAGCTTTTGTATAGAAAAGCTTTTTTTCCAAAAGGAGATTGTTATCTATCTTAGCAATTATATAGTGATGCCTTTCTACCATTATTTGGGCTCCTTTATTCATATTTTTTAAGATTTACAATGTAATCATGTTATATTAACTTCTTTTCAGGATTGTAAGTGATAAAAGAAGCAAAACAGTCCAAGGGAATAATAGATCTGCAAAAGGCATTGGATTCAGTTCTGAAAAACAGCTTCTGAAGACATGTGAGCATGAATTCAGTACTGACCCATTAAAGCAGCTAGGCATGTTTCCAGGATCAGAGGACTACAAAGGAAGCCCCCCGGAAAAGGCATTTCTGCTTTAATAAGTTGTTGGCAGGTGCTATGCCAATCTTCTCCAACTGCCCAACCCCATCCAAAGCCCTTGCAAATAACATTACAACAGGTAAGATATCGTATCAAATGGATGTGGGGAAGGGTGTATTACACAAAATCTTCGTTAAAACGTTTTTTTCTCTTCTCTCTCATTTCCCCTTCTTTAAATAAAGACACATAAACAAAATATTCCAATTGACCATTAGATAGTAGCAAAGATATTTTTGTAACTTTTTCCTACCTGTCTACCTGTCACCAGGTCCACATGGTACTTTTATTACAAATAATTGTATTAAAATGTTGTAAAAGGAGAACTCTATTAGTCTATGGCAACAAGAACAAAAATCAGAAGGAGACTAACATTTTTTTTCTCTTAAAAGGCATAAATGTTTGTGAGCTTCAGCTCACTTCATATTTAGAGTAACTAGACTGATTTAGGATTTAAATTGGGGTAAAGCAGGCAGAAGTGGGGATAAAACATAATGGTTTTCTTTTATGTACACTGAGAGCATATGCACCAAGACAAATTCCTTGTGTGTCCAATCACACTTGGCCAATAAAATTCTATTCTATTCTATTCTATTATGCAGATGAATATTAACACGTAAAACAGATTACAAAAACGTTATTAATTTACAATTGCAATGTGTTTAAAAATCACTTTGTAACTCTTCCAAGATTACCTGAAACTTGTCAGATGCAAGTAACCAGGAACAGGAATTTAGTTCACAGCAGTTCAAGTTTATTATATGCTACCTATACACAAGAATCTTACCTAATAATGGTCAAGGCAAATTGGCAACTATATAACGGTCAATGTAATTCATGGTGAGCTGGACCTTGGTTTTTTGTGGGAACAGAACAACACCGAACTGATGACATCTTTACCTTGTCCTTGGGCTCAGCCTGCTCATCTCCTACATCACTCCCCACTCCTTCCGCCAACCTTGTCCATTCCATCCTCCATGGAACCTCTTCAAAGCTGCTCTCCCGCTCCTGCATAATCTCTTAATAGTTTGAGTTCTTATAGGAACTTGGCAAGGGTGGTAATGAAGTGGTCTCAAAGGAATCTTCCTCCCCCACTTCTGAAATAGCTGACAAGCTAGATGGATGTTGCTGGAACACAGAAATAGTCTTAGAAAGTCTCTCCCCTCTTATGCCCAGGAGTTGAAAGCCAGAAGAAAAAGTCCCATCATAAGGAACTACACCACTGCCCCTCAAGTGATACAGAGAGGCTGGTTAACCTCTTTGTTGATGGATTCCTTGGGTGGTAAAGGTAGAGAGCTTAATCAATTGTGGCTTTTCAGGGAAGCACCCTAATGGAGCAAGCAGTTCGTACTTCCAGAGTAACAAGATTTTGTTAATGTAATTTTATAATAAAGTAGATTTAGCTCATTTGGTTGTATTTCCTATCTGGTGTGCCTAGGAAGTCAACAACCATTCCTAATTTATGCACAAGCGTTCACACCAGTGTCCCAGGATCTGGCTAGTTGAGCCTTACTCTGGTGTTTTTAGGAATGTGCCGAGGTCCGTAGGCAGCCTCACCACATCTACACGGTCTACAAAAGCGAACAATAAGACAATGTGTAGGTATGTGGGAGAAAAGGAGGCCTATTGCTGGGAGTATATGTGCCACAGTAAAGCATTGTGTAGAGTTATTTATTACGGTGTGGTGTGTCAGGTTGTCAGAAAACAAAGAATCCTCACAAGAAGTAATAATTTCTTATTTAATTAGCTGCAAATGATATATTTCTTAAAAGGTCTGTTGATTAGTCTTCTAATTGATTTTGTAAGAAATGCTTCCAAAGTACTATCTTGCAATTCATTCACAAATTTACTTGAAGATCTTACCTTTTGCTAATGGATAGTCATCAATGACTTGTAGAGTATGATAGTAATTATCTCCACTCTCATCTGGACCGTTTGAAATATAAGAAAATGACCTGATTAAATACAACAGATTTCTAATAAAGGAGAATATTTGTAGTTCATGGTTGACCTGAGGGGTCCTTGGTACTCTCTAAGCTTGCCTCTTTTCTTGCAGACATTTCATTACCAAACTAGGTATTATCACTAGCACTGATGATGTTATCTAGTTTGGGTCTGCAAGAAAATAGGCAAGTTCAGAGTGTACCAATGATTCCTCACAAGCAATTTCAAGACAGTTAAATTGTTTTATAAGCTAGCTGAGCATTAACTAGACATATGCTTTTTTCCTCAATCAACAAATAAGTTGGTGAAGTCAGCTAAGAAGTTTGGCTTGTGCATAAATATTGGGGAGGAAGGTTTCATTAAAGTTTTAAATAACTTATAAATTTATACATATAGTTATATTATAAATTACATTACAAATTACAGATATTATGTATATGTATGCATAGCAGGGGTGAAATCCAGCAGGTTCTGACAGATTCTGGAGAACCGGTAGTGGAAATTTTGAGTAGTTCAGAGAACTGGTAGCAGAAATTTTGAGTAGTTTGGAGAACCGCCAGAGTGGGGGGGGGATGGAGATTTTGCAATATCCTTCACCCAAGAATGGGGTGGGAATGGAGATTTTGCAGTATTCTTCTCTTACCATGCCCACCAAGCCACACCATGCCCACCAAACCCAGCCCACAAAACTGGTAGTAAAATTTTTTGAATTTCACCACTGAAATAGGTATATTATAAATTATAATATGTATGTAATCTAAAATATATCTGTAATTTAATAAATTATAAACATAAATACAAATAAAGCACAGTTGAATCTGGATTACTTTATGCTAATCATCTAGTAATTATTTCCTAATATAATGGCGGTACACATTAAAACAATTATCTACCATACACAGTACCTTATAATACTGTGATTTCTACTGTGATATCTAAATCTAGTCTCAATGAGTTCAAAAGTAACTCTGAAGTCTATCCTATGCATATTTATTTGAAGGCACAAAGAACTATCCTTTGTTAAGATGACATGGACAGATCTCCCAAACATCACAGCTTCCTCTCCTTAACACTTTTTTCCAAAATTTTCAAATTAAAGTCAGAAAGATCTTTCCATTAGGTGCATGATTAAAAGTCAAGAAAATTGGCATCCTTCTATACCAGGGGTCTCCAACCTTGGTCCCTTTAAGACTTGTGGACTTCAACTCCCAGAGTTCCTCAGCCAGCTTTGCTTTGCTGGCTGAGGGACAGCCAGCTTTGCTTTGCTGGCTGAGGGATTCTGGGAGCTGAAGTCCACAAGTCTTAAAGGGACCAAGGTTGGAGACCCCTGTTCTATACTACTGGACTAAAGAGGAATGAAAGGCACTTCTTTGTAATTACTCTATATTTTGCCGTCTTCCCTATAATGTAGTACTAAAAGGTTTGTCAAATGGTCACAAGTTGCTGAATGCTACAATTGGTTTCTTCTCCCATGCTTCACTCAAGCTTAACTGGGTGTGGTTTAAGCCAAGGATGCAATGGACTGTAGTAATCCACAGAGTGAAAAAAGGGACTATTTAAAAATATAAAGAAGATTAAGCATGGACTCAGAACTAATAATAAAAACATTGAAATGATAGATAGTTTCTGCCTTAGGACCAATCATCAACAATAAAGGATCCAGAAATCAAAAAATATGCTATGGATTAGGTCCTGCATAAAATGTACAGATGGCATAGTATGTCTATACTATAAATATTACAATTATTTAGACATTTTCCCCATGATATCCAGTAGATGTGAAAATTGGACTTTAAAGAACCAGGATAGGAAAGAGTATTGACACAATCGAATTTTGGTGTTAGAAAAGACTCTTGAAGGATACCATGGATTGTCAGGAAAATAAGCAAATTGCAGAAAATATCACCTCAGAATTTTCACTTAAGGCACAAATGACCAGAATCAAATTACCATATTCTGAAAACATGTGAAGATCCAGGTCCATAATGCTTGAAAAAGTTGACAGAGAAGAAGATAACAATAAATATGGATAGACTTGGTAGCAACACCAATGAACATACAACTGAGAAACCAAGAAAGCTAAATTGAAGACAGATTATCTTGAAGAGAATCTAGCGAATGTGTTGACTGACACTGACTTAATGGCATTTAATCAATGTAAAGATTCAGAAGTTGGATCTTACTTTACCTGAATACTTTACATGTATAGTACTTTACTATAGTACTTTACTTTACCTGAATACTTTACATGTATAGCATAGCTACTTCAATTCACTGAAGAAAAACAGCAAGAAAATATTGGCTTGATGTTAGAGTTAGAGTTAGAATTAGAGATATAGAATTAAAAATATAGCATTAGAGATATAGCTATAGAGATAGATAGATGATAGATAGATAGATAGATAGATAGATAGATAGATAGATAGATAGATAGATAGATAGATAGATAGATAGAAAGATAGATAGATAGATAGATAGATGGATGGATGGATGGATGGATGGATGGATGGATGGATGGATGGATGGATGGATGGATGGATAGATAGATAGATAGATAGATAGATAGATAGATAGATAGATAGATAGATAGATAGATAAAAAACAAACAACAACTGGGATATGAAATATTTAAGAAATGTATGACAGTGTTAGCTTGTCTGGGAAAGAATTCTTATCTTAACATAGTAATAGAAAGTTAGACTGTAATAGATCAACTGATCAAACTGAAATTTAATGCAACCAAGAAGAAGCATTGTATTAGCCCTTAACCACAGATGCACTATTTTGGCTACGCTATTACAGGCTTGAAATCATAATGACCTCAGTAGCAAAAAGGCATTAGATATTTTCATGGTTGGATCTAAAAATTGATGTATAAAGCAGTAAACCAAAAAATGTATTGATCTCTTTTAAATCCACATCATGCAGGTCATTTTTTTGTTTCTCCATCCTTGAACTTAAATCTTTCTTCTCTAATTTTTACATTGGTCCATTGAATGATGGTGCTAATAATTTCTTTAGAAAATAATAATTTCTAGGGGAGTAGGTGAATTTCCAAGATTTCTAGCTACTGGCCATAGTCCAGGTAATTGCATAACAATATTGTGACTATTCTGTTCTGAATCTATTGCTTTCAAAAGGTGCAGAAGGCCATTTGAATTTGTTTTTGCCATATAAATAATTGCATGACGTAGATTGTATCTGGTCATCAGTTTCATTGAAAGCATCATCATCGCTGATGTCAGAAACAGCAGCAGCGGTGGGCTCCTCATTGTCCACTACAAAATTTTCATCACAATCCGATTCCACTTCACTCAGATCACCCTCTGCTTCTCCATATCATTTTAGAACAGTTTCTTTGAAGTTTGGATCATCAAATCACACTCTTTTTGGCAGAAAACTTGGCCCCGACATTATAAAAAAAAAAAAAAGTTAACAAAGATCTTAGGTCAAAATGACCAAAACTAAAATTCAAATGCTGCTACAGAAAACACCAAATAACTGACACAAGTGAATACTGCATACACTCTTATGGGGGGTGGGGGGGGGAGAAGCTATTCACAACCAGAATGGTCTATTTCTAAAAATAGGGGTGTTCCAAACATTTTGGAAAACTGTTGCAGTCACTATGACTGCAAGTCTGTGGTTATGGGTTAAGGGCATAATTAAAGACTCATTTGGTTGTTTGAAATATATATGTAAACATCTCCATCTTACATCAAACTCTAGGTGACTCCTAATTAGGAATTAAAACAATATCAATAATACCTTTATAGTTTCTGTATGCTCATGTATTGGAAAAGGGAACTAAATGTCTTTTTGCTAGCTTCAACAATATTTTGTAACAATATTTTTTCTCAGAAAGAAAGAAACTAGCTAAGAATTTCTTATCACCCCTGACATCTTTTCCATTTCACATCACCTTTACTGGCTTATCCGAATGGAGAAATAGTGAATATCATAATTTTAGTTACTAAATTATTGCTTCTGATGGGCGCATTTGAAGAAAATTTAGACATTTCTCATACCTATTCTCTAGTGAAGCTAGAACTGGAGTAGAGAAAATATTTCAACATAGGAAACAGTGCTACAATAGGACTGTTAACATATTTCGAAAGAGCTCATTTGTAATGTGCTAAAAAGAAGTATAAAACACCTCTTTTTTTTATTAGAACAGCCACATCTTTTTCTTATGGCTGTATCAAAAGCTTTTCCCTGTTTTCTGTGATTGCACATCCATGCATAGCCACTACACATGACTGGGAAAATTTGTAGCACACATTTAATAATTTTAACTGTTAAAAAAAAGTTTAGGATATAAAGATTTGAGGGGATTCTTCATCATCATCAGAAACATCAACTACTGAACCTTTCAAAATCATAGAAGGACCAATTATAAGTTACTATTTTCAGTTCCGTCGCTAAACAAATGGTCATAAGTTGACAACTATCTGTATTATTTCATATCCTTCCTAGTAAGTAAAATTATTATTTTTTGTGAATTAAGAAATTCAATTCTGAGGTCTGGTTTATTTTATGTTTTACCTTACATCATCATGCTCATTAGTATTTTGTTTGTGATGAATTGCAATTCCAAAATTCTTTTCACAAACATTATTAACAAAGCAGCTTACTTCCCTGTGGTAGTTATCACCACAGATTATATAAATTCTCCATTTTATGTAGAGTTCTTTAACAGTTTTATTCTATCTCCTGAGCTGTTAGTTGTCTCCCTCAGTTTTGTTTTATTATCATTATTTCAGTCATTCATAACTCTGTTTAGCTGAAAATCCATGCTTAGAAGAAATTGCCTTAGAGATATACAGATAGTTGCTATTGTTACAGATTTTTGCTTTTCTGAAAGAATTTCAGGAAAATAATCTCTACATCCTTCTCTTTGCTATATTGCAAACTCTGACTACTCAATTTTGTGCAGCTCTCCACATTTTTCCACTCTTTCTGAAAAAGTGGTGCCTTTCTTACATTAGATTCCAATAAATCAGCGGAGCTTATACCAATTTTGCACTATCAGAATTATCTTTCATTTGATTGTTCAAATCCATTGTTTATATTTTTCATTATTTGAAATATTTAATTATGACATATTATAAATTACCATAATTTGATTCAAATAAGTATCTTGATTCAAACAATCATTATTAGATAACTATGTAATAAGATGTTTTCATTAACATATTTTTAGAAATGCTTTTAAAATGAATTGTTAATATAAATATTTAAAATATGAAGCTGAATTATATTATAAATTAAAACTAAAATAGCATGATCCTGTTTATTTGCACACATACACACACGTTTCAAGTCAATAGTTTGGCAAGCTAATTCACCTGAGTGTTTTTCACTCCAGCACAAAAAGTGCTAACTCCTCTTGTGTTTGTTTGACGATACTTTGTCATCAAACTGATAATTGGCAAAACTAAGACTATTCACTGTGGCTCAGGTGGTATCAGAATAGAAGGATGTGCCTCTTTCATAAGGCCTGTGAATTTCCTTTGCATTTCAGGTTCAGGAATATTTCATCTCATGCTTCAGCCAAAATAGATTCCCAGAGTAATTTACAAAGACTGAGAAATCAATCCGTGCCCTTAAATTAATCATCTAATAATCTAAAACATTTTTCTCATTCTCAGTGATTTTGAGATTCTCCAACCAGCATGGAAGTTGAAGTCCATTTAGGTTAAAATTATTGTGGTTGAGAAACATGTTCTAAAAGGCACAGCACACGCACACACACATACACAGAGGGGGGAGGATTTGGAAGAAAACCAGGAAAGCCAATTAAATTATATAAATTAGGATAATTATTTCAAAGATGTGTTGCTAACTGCAGAAAGCCACATTCTTTAGCTGATCTATGAATCCAGATACTACTGTTTTAACATGAACTTCTCCCTGAGAGGCAGAACTAAACTGAAACATCTATGTCCCAGGACAAGTGGTGGGTTGCTATTGGTTCACCACGGTTCAGGCAAACTGGTAGCAGCAGCAGTGGGAGCACCACCCACCGAACCAGATGCCATCAAATATGATCTCTGCATGTGAGCAAAGTGCGTGTGCAAGAGAGAGCAAACCGGAAGCAAAGGTAAGTGAAACCCACCCCTGCCCAAGACAGTTCACACTCAGGGTTCTATCTGACAGGGAGAGATGTATGTATGCATTTTTTGTATTCCTCTTTGGATGATCTATTTTATTTAGTAACTCTTCCAGCATTACCTGTTTCTTTGACCAGTGTCCACTTTGTGTCAAAGGATGGGTTTCCTTTTAAATCTGCAGTGAGCAAAACTTTTCCATGGCTTTCAACAAATATTTTATTCACTTTTCCTGCTTTACCAGGTGTAATACTGAATGCTAAAGGCTTTTTATAATTAACACTACTTGTGTAGCATATATCTTTAGCACTATCCCATCTGGTATGAAGCTATCCAGCTTGTCCTTAGCAAATGTTGTTAAAATTAATGACTTTATTTTTTTAAAAAGGGAATATTCAGTTATTGAAGACTGCAATCTATATTTGAAGGCCCTTTTAAAAATAATTAGTATGAGAGAGGGGGAAAACATCCTTGGTTTGTAAAATAGGCACAGACAAAAATTAGTTTTGAAACAGTAAATGTATATCTTTCTTATTTGGAATCCCTTTTAAGTTTTTAAGTGCATTCTTTTAGGCAGGAACCCATGTATAAGTTGCCATATGAAAGTCTATGGCAATTGGATTCCAAAATATGAATTGTTAGTTGTATTATTTGAAGAACAAGAAATGTATCTAAACACTCTTTAATGTATCTGTCTATTTTGTTTGAAACCATAGTGTTGGACCTTCCTCAACCCAAACCTCTAAACAGAAATGATCCTTGGCTCCATTTACTGAGGAAGGTAATTTATTAGATAAACTAATTTATTAGAGATCAAGCGTATTGCAGCATTGCAAAGCCAGAATAATATGCACACTGCCATGCGGGATTTTCCGGGCTGTACAAATCCTCTAGCTAGATTCTTATCAATGAATTCTGGATGAAGTGCATCCAGATTCCTGGACATCATGGTATATAATTTAGGCTTGGGAAATTTAGCTCTGAGTAGAATCTCAATGGCACAATCTTTAGGGTTAGGGATAGGGAGTTGATCAGACCCCTGTTCACTGAACACTTCTTTAAAGAGCCAGATGGGTTGTTCCCCATCTCTTGCCTAAGCAAGATAATTCACCCATGTCCTCCCCTTTGTTGAAGTGGGAAGCGTACTGGCAAAGTTCTACTTCCACAGTCGCCTTCTGGCCTGGGTGTGGCTGAAGGAATTATAGGCATTTCCCCCCTTTGTTCCCCCTCCCCACGGTTCATGGCAGTCTATCACTGCATAGCAGTGAAGCATAAGCACACATAAAGTGGTAGTTGAGACATAGTGCTCTCATACGTGGAAGGTACTACCCAGTGGTGGGATTCAAATAATTTAACAACCGGTTCTCTGCCCTAATGATTTCTTCCAACAACCAGTTCACCAAACTGCTCAGAAAGTTAACAACCGGTTCTCCCGAAGTGGTGCGAACTGGCTGAATCCCACCACTGCTACTACCTACTATGCAGATCTATGTTAGATAAGCACACTAAACTCTTGAGAATTTGTTTTTTAAAAAGTCAGTTAGGGAAGCTGCAGTTTTGAGTGACACCATAGGAAAGCCCTTTGCTCACCAGCTACTCCCTCAAAATAATATACAGTTATTCAGATACATACTTATAATGTTCCAGTTGCATAATTAGCTTCGCCAACTGACAGGGAAAAGTCCTGTGGTTACAAGTAAGCAGACAAATGGACAATAGGAAATTGGGCCCGTCCCAATGTAATCATTTAGAAGAGAGCTTTCAGCTGCATTATTAGTGAAAGGAATAACTTTACTAAAAACAAATGGTTACAAGCCAGGTGAAAGTCAGATCTGAGGTTTGTGTGCAAAGTCTGCCCAGTTACTTTCCGGGCCCTTTTCCCCATTATCTATTTAGTGTCCAATGGATTTCAAACAAATTGTTTTGGTAAAAGTCCTATTTCTTGGCAAGCTCTGCATTCCATTCCCATGATTGTGGGCTTGGGGTCAGCCAGCCAATGTCTATGCCAGACATTCAATATAGTTTTGGTTCTGATTTTTTCTCCTTCATATGTAGGCTCCCCACCCCCAGGATTCATGCCAGTCTGGCATCGGTGAAGCAGAGATGAAGTGGAGCAGCGATAGCAGCACTGACAGAATTGTGTAATTTGTAGCAACAACTATTATCATCTGTGCTCAAAATAGTAGCATCTCACAGCTGCTTTTTAATTAAAACTCAGAAATAAAAATCTGTCAGAGTTTCATCATACAATATGCTTATAATATAGTTCTACTAATTTGCGTTTTTAAAATATATGCTGGCTTTTTTTCATGCACATTTTAATGTTATCTGTCAGTTGGTAAAGATATGTCTCTTATAGTATTGGCCACAACTTGTCAAATGTGCACTTGGTGGATAAACTGGCTTAAAACCATGAAGAATCATTAAGAGCATTTGGCAAAGAAAGAGAGATTGGAGGAAGAAGAGGTCACCAATGTATTACCTATGCCACATTGTCCAAAGCTGGTTTTTATGATTTCTATTGCATAGCGTTAAGATAACATTCACCCACAATAACTGCAGTACCTTGAAGAGGTCAATACTTGGCTGATGGTTACAAACAGTGAATTAATGGTTACAAACTTCTGGCACTTTCTTCAAGCTTCATGGCTGTTTGCCTTTTAATTCTGGCATGCCTCTTTGCTTCTCACCTTTCCTGATTACATGTAAATTTATTTTTATGCATTTATTTTTATCCCACCTTTATTATTTTCATAAACAACTCAACATGGTAGACATAACTAATACGCCTTCCTCTTCCTATTTTCTTTACCACAACAACCTTGTGAGGTGGTCTGAGCTGAAAAAGAGTGACTAGCCCAAGGTCACCCAACTTTCATGCCAAAATTGAGACTATGACTCACAGTCTTCTGGTGACTAACCTGTTGCCTTAATCACTGGAGCATCCTGGCTCTAAAGACTGATTTTATATAAAGGAATTGAACTTATTGCTCATAATTCAAAAGTTGATTCATAGTCTTTTCCACCCTTCTGCCACCCCAGCCCAACCTATCCAAATGGCTTGTGTGGGGCCTCTCTTTAGCATTTTCTCTCCTTAGCTGTACAGCAATTTTTTTCACATGTGCATTTCAAATTTATTTGCAGCTATCCACATTCCACCTTGTATCTTCTCCTGGGAATCCTGCATTATTTCTTCAGTTGTCAATGCTCAGAATTTACACATGTTCCCTTCATTACCAGAACAGAATTCACAAAGACTGTGGCAGCATATTATCAGTATCCAGGCAACTCAAAAAATATAAAATAAATTGGGTGCAGAGAAATATCTTCCTTTCTATATCCTAAGCACCAAATAATTTTCTGGAGTTATTTGTGTGTAAGTCTGGCTCTTGTCTATTTGCAACTGTATTGAGGGGTAGTGAATTTTTTCCTCTCATGAGCAGAAAAAGAACCACACCTATTGAACTTATAGAGTAAACAGGTTGTTATTAGAAGTGTTTTAAATCAAATGGTTCTACATCACATGAATTTGTTGGTTCCAATAAGATATTGTTTAAGAATATGCCTGTTTGCCAAGCCTGGGAGTGGGTCTTGAATCCACCCCTCTTCTCTCTTCTCTTCCCTCTTCTCTCTTCCCCCTTTTCTCTTCTCTCTTCAGTATATAATATTTTGCTTAGTTATGTTCAACTTTCTTATTTTTAAGTGTAAGCCCAAAACTGTATGCAGTTGGTTAATCCTTAAATTTAATAAAATAAATAAAATAAGCATGTACTGGGGATAGCAGACTAATAAATGCCAGCTTGCTCCTCTGGAAACTGACATTGTCATCAATAACCTCTATAGCCTCCTTTCTTCCTCCTCCTCCTCTTCCTCCTCCTCCTCCTTCTTTGAGGATGAATCCTCCATGGGAACTATAATGTATATACATCCTATTCTTCAGATGATGAGGGAGGCCATAATTACTGTCCTTCCAATTAACTTTCCTTCCAAGTTTACTCATAGTTCGTGAAATCATCAAATGAAGGAAAGTAGTACGAAGTAAATCTTGGGTGCCATAGGAATGGGATGAGAATTAATTACAGATCCTGGAATGTTTGAATGTGCAATAATTGCTTTAATGAAACATGCATGCATTGTGCATGAATAGTATTTTTACACATTCTGTAACAGCCACACCAGGGGTGAAATCTAAAAATTTTCCCTACCGGTTCTATGGGTGTGGCTTAATTGGTGGGCCTGGCTTGGTGATCAGGTGACCGGGTGGGCATGACCAATAACAATAAATAATAAAAATAATAAAGTACACAAAACAATAAGATGTACCAAAAACCAACTTTCACACTTTACACACACACAACACAACACAACTGACTCACACACAATGTAAAAGCAGCTGCACTTCACCGAAAATGGCCCCTGCAACAAGCAGGAACCTTACACAGCCACAAAAAGCCCAAAAACCAACTTTCACACTTTACACACACACAACACAACACAAAACAACTGACTCACACACACACAAAATGCCACATACAGCTTTGTGAAATGTTGTGTGTTTGTGTAGTTAGGGTGAAACACTACAAAAACACACCAAATCTCAGAAAGCTGCACAAATATTTTATTTTAATATTTTATTTTATTTATATTTTTAGATAAAAGCAGCTAAATTTAAAACTTCCTTAACTTTAAAATGCTATGTCTAAAAAAAAAAACTCCTTAAAAAAAACCCAATTAACTATTTTTTTAAAGCTCCCCGCCCCTTACTTACCCAATTCAAAGGAAAAGGCAGGCAGATTGAGTTGCTCACCAATGAGATGGACTGCAGGCAAGCAGATTCAATTGCTAGCTGATGCAATTGATTGCAGCACCCGAAGCAAGGCCAGAATAGCGAGCGAGACTGAAAGAAGCAGGAAGTTGCCAAGTAGTCAAGTGGGGACCGGGCAATTGGGTGGGCATGGGTATGGGGATTTTTGCTACCGGTTCCCTGAACTACCTGGACTGGATCGTGCAATCCGGTCCAAACTGGGAGCATTTCATCCCTGAGCCATACTTTATTTTAAAGACCATGGCTGTTTAAGAGGTATCTATGCCACTTTTGCTTTGGATTTTATACTTCTTAACAGGAAGAAAGATAGGGAATTATACTGGTCCATCAAAGAGAAATGGGATGAAAAAGCACAAAGACATTAGCAAAACCACCCAGAAGTCTATGCTTTTTTTTTTAGAGATATAGAGATTTTCTCATAGTATCTATTTGCCCAGCGATTATTATATGCCCATGCACTCTAAAAACAAAGCAACACTGGAAGATTGAGAGTTTTATAATTCCATTTCCAACTCATTTGAACTGGCAGAGACAAAAAAAAATTGGATTACAGTGTCACATCTGGTTAGCAAGTTATATCTATAAACATAAATAATTTGATAATTATACCACAATCTCAATCTGGTATGCTTTCAACTATTTCTTGGCCAAAATGTGCAGATAAAGGGAAGACAACAAATTTAGACCACCCCTTTGCTCTAAAAGCTCATGACTGGCAGAAATATGAAGTTTGCTGTGAACCGACTGGCAGAAATGTGACATCTTTCTCATAGTTTCCTTTTCACGCCAATGAAAAATTATCCTGTTGAAATTTTTTCTTCCAAGGGAGATCTGACAGGAAAGTGTGACTAAAACCATGAGCCAAATAATAAGCGTTACAAGATGCAAAGAAAAGAGGAGAATTAGATTTACCAGATTTGAAACTGATAAAAATGAATGTTATGCCTAGAATGATGTTTTTTTGTTCAGACAATATTTTTTGACAACTGAGACCATTTAAATAATGGCAAAAAGTTATATCTAAATTTGTAAGGAAAAGAGAAAAATATTAACTTAAATATAAATCATTACAAAATACAAACTAAAGAGCAGAACTGGGTTTACCAGATTTGATGTTGTATTTTGCAGCTTTTTGTTTGGCCTGGATGAAAGAATGGGTGTTGCTGAGAAATAAAAGACTTTTAAAGTTAAAAGATCACAATATGAGATTTGGATGACATTTTATTTATTTATTTATTTTTCATATTTTTATACCGCCCTATCTCCCTAGGGACTCAGGGCAGTTCACAACCAGATAAAAACATACATATAAATACAAATAAAACATCCATTAAACAACTTATTATAATTGGTCGAATAATTAAAATAATAATAAAAATAATAAAATCCCCATTAAAACCAATTTGAATTTAAAATCTAGTCCAGTCCTGCGCAAATAAATAGATGTGTCTTAAGCTCGCGGCGAAAGGTTCGGAGGTCGGGAAGTTGGCGAAGTCCTGGGGAAAGCTCGTTCCAGAGGGTGGGAGCCCCCACAGAGAAGGCCCTTCCCCTGGGTGTCGCCAGCCGGCACTGCCTGGCAGACGGCACCCTAAGGAGTCCCTCTCTGTGAGAGCATACGGGTCGGTGGGAGGCAATTGGTGGTAGTAGGCGGTCCCGTAAATAGCCCAGCCCTATGCCATGGAGCACTTTAAAGATGGTAACCAAAACCTTGAAGCGCACCCAGAAGACCACAGGTAGCCAGTGCAGTCTGCGCAGGAGAGGTGTTACATGGGAGCCACGAGGGGCTCCCTCTATCACCCGCGCAGCCACATTCTGAACTAACTGGAGCCTCCAGGTGCACCTCAAGGGGAGCCCCATGTAGAGTGCATTGCAGTAATCCAGACGAGACATCACGAGAGCGTGAGTGACCGTGCATAGGGCATCCCGGTCTAGAAAGGGGCGCAACTGGCGAACCAGGCAAACCTGGTAAAAAGCTCTCCTGGAGACGGCCGCCAAATGATCTTCAAAGGACAGCCGTTCATCCAGGAGAACGCCCAAGTTGCGCACCCTCTCCATCGGGGCCAATGACTCGCCACCAACAGTCAGCCGTGGCTGCAGCTGACTGTACCGGGATGCCGGCATCCACAGCCACTCTGTCTTGGAGGGATTGAGCTTGAGCCTGTTTCTCCCCATCCAGACCCATATGGCTTCCAGACACCGGGACAACACTTCGATAGCTTCGTTGGGGTGGTCCGGTGTGGAAAAGTACAGCTGGGTGTCATCAGTATACAGCTGGTACCTCACACCGAAACCACTGATGATCTCCAGCGGCTTCATATAGATTTGAACAGAAGGGGCAAGAGAATCGACCCCTGCGGCACCCCACAAGTGAGGCGCCTCAGGGCCGACCTCTGCCCCCCTGTCAACACCATCTGCGACCGATCGGAGAGATAGGAGGAGAACCACCGAAAAACGGTGCCTCCCACCCCCAATCCCTCCAACCGGTGCAGCAGGATACCATGGTTGATGGTATCAAAAGCCGCTGAGAGGTCTAATAGGACCAAGGCAGAGGAATAACCCCTATTCCTGGCCCTCCAGAGATCATCCACCAACGCGACCAAAGCTGTCTCAGTGCTGTATCCGGGCCGGAAGCCGGACTGGAATGGGTCTAGATAGACAGTTTCATCCAGGTACTGGGGTAATTGACATGCCACCACACTCTCTACAACCTTCGCCGCGAAACGAAGATTGGAGACTGGACGATAATTACCTAAAACAGCTGGGTCCAGGGAAGGCTTCTTGAGGAGGTGCCTCACCACCGCCTCTTTCAAGGCAGCCAGAAAAACCCCCTCCACCAAAGAAGCATTCGTAATCTCCTGGAGCCAGCCTCGTGTCACCTCCTGAGTGGCCAGTACCAACCAGGAGGGGCACGGGTCCAGTAAACACGTGGTGGCGTTCAACCTACCCAGCAACCTGTCCATGTCCTCAGGAGCCAAAGGGTCAAACTCATCCCAAACAATCTCAACAAGACCGCCCTCCAACGTCTCACCTGGATCTACCCAATTTTGGTCCAGACCGTCCCGAAGCTGAACGATTTTATCGTATAGATAACTACTAAACTCCTCAGCTCGTCCCTGCAACGGGTCATCCCGCTTGCCCTGTTGAAGGAGGGAACGAGTCACCCGAAACAGGGTGGCCGGGCGGTTATCTGCCGACGCAATGAGGGAGGAGACGTAGCAACGTCTCGCTTCCCTCAGTGCCACTAGGTAGGTCCTATTATAGGACCTAACTAGTGTCTGATCAGCCTCCAAACGACTGGACCTCCAAAAACTCTCTAGGCGTCTTCTCTGGCGTTTTATCCCTCTCAGCTCCTCGGAAAACCAAGGAGCAGGTTGGGACCTGCGCCGGGTCAGAGGCCGCAAAGGCACGACACGGTCTAAAGCTCTCGCCGCGGCCCGTTCCCAGGCCGCGACTAGTTCTTCAGCCGTGCCATGAGCCAGACCCTCAGGAAACGGCCCAAGCTCCATCCGGAACCTCTCCAGGTCCATCAGGTGCCTGGGACGGAACCAACGTATTGGCTCCATCTCCCTGTGGTGTTGGGTGGCGGTCAGAAAGTCCAGGCAAAGGAGAGAGTGATCTGACCATGACAAAGGTTCTGTGACTATTTTCTTCAAGTCCAGATCCTTCAACCACTGACCAGAGATAAAAATCAAGTCCAGTGTGCCACCCCCAATGTGAGTAGGGCCATCAACTACTTGAGTCAGGTCCAAGGCTGTCATGGAAGCCGTGAACTCCCGAGCTGCTGTCAATGATGTGCCGGATGATGGCAAGTTGAAGTCCCCCATGACTATAAGTCTGGGGGTCTCCACCGCCACTCTGGCCAGCACCTCCAGGAGCTCGGGCAGGGCTGCTGTCACGTAGCAAGGAGCCAGGTACGTGACAAACAAGCCCATCTGACACTTATGACCCCACCTCACAAAGAGGGATTCACACCCGGCAATCTGAGGTACAGTGGTCTCCCTCGGCTCTAGACCTTCTCTAATAACAACCGCCACCCCCCCACCCCTACCCTGAGCCCTCGGCTGATGAAATGCACAGAAACCTGGTGGGCACATATGGTACAATAAAGTTAAAATTAATGTGCATTTTAAAAATAATTTTATTAGACATGCCACATTGAAAATATAGAATAGGTATAAACTCTAGCTCAAGGAGATTTCTGCTCAAGGAGGTACTTCAAATGTATGTTAGAAATGTGAATAACATGAATGGGCATTGTATCATATTTACATTTATCATGCAATAAAAATATTTGGAATCAAATATATACACTGATACAGAATTTTAAAAATTAAGTCAGAACTTTTCTTTTTAGGACTGATGGATATACAATCCGAAAAGAGTCATGGAAAATTATTTCAAGATATAATTACTGCCATGAGATTATTATAGGCACAAAGATTGAAAGATTCAGCATGACCCACTCTAGAGGAATGGTTGGTGAAATTGATAGAATTTGCTAAGATGGCCAAACTGACTTCTTGAATTAAGGAAAAGCCATTACATTGACATTTGTAAATGTCAAGAAGCCCTTTATAAGCTTCTTGTAAAAAAAGAAAATAGTTTTGATAACTAAAAAGATACATAATATCTCATTGGCATCCTTCAGTCTCAAAAGACTACGGTATCGTGCTCTGAAAAGAGATCCTAAAACAGCATCTAGTGTGACTAAAAAGGCCAATTCGAGAGCGGCAATCCCTTCTACACTGAGGGCAGATACATTCTGTCCCTTGCTCAGCCCCCAGATTTTGCTGGTTCCAAGACTACCTCTTTGCCTCAGCCTGCCGTACAAATGTCCCTTCGAATTTGAGAAGGCCATGCTGCGTCTTTAGCTTCCAAGCTGAACGATCAGAGGTCAAGGTTTCCCAGTTGTTAATGTCCATTCCTAGGGCCTTTAGGTCCCTCTTGCAGATATCCTTATATCACAGTTCTGGTCTCCCTCTGAGGCGGTTTCCCTGCACTAATTCTCCATACAGGAGATCTTTCGGAATTCGACCATCAGCCATTCTCACGACATGCCCACGCCAGAGTAGATGTCGCTGTTTCAATAGTGTATACATGCTAGAAATTCCAGCATGTTCCAAGATTGTGCTATTTGGAACTTTGTCCTGCAAGGTGATGCCAAAAATACATCAGAGACAGCGCATATGAAAGGTGTTCAACTTTCTCTCCTGCTGTGTGTAAAGACTCACTGCAGTACAAGAGTGTGCTCAGGACACGGCTCTATAGACCTGGATCTTTGTATGTTCCGTCAGCTTCTTATTAAGCCATACTCTCTTTGTAAGTCTGGAAAATGTGGTGGCGGCTTTACCAATATGTTTATTCAGCTCAGTATCTAAAGAGAGAGTGTTAGAGATAGTTGAACTGATGTACAAAAAGTCATGGATGACCTCCAGTTCATAATACATAATAGATTAACAGATTAAAAGAGTTGGAAGGGACCTTGTAAGTATTCTAGTCCAACACCCCGCCCAAGCAGGAGATGTCAAACTCCTGGGGTGTCAAACTCAAGGCCCAGGGACCAGATCCAGTACATGGGGTGCTTAGATCTGGCTTCCAGGGCTGCTCTGGAAACAGTGAAATACCAGCCCATGGTGCTTCTGCCAACAAAAATGAAGATCGTAAGGGCCGCAGGTGGCCCGCCCAAGCTCCATTTTTGCTGGCAGAGGGTTGCAAGAACCTGTTCTCACTGACAGAGTGCTTGGGCCACCAGAGTTGCCACCAACAAGTGACATTGAGATGGCCATGCCCACCCTGGCCACACCCGCCCAGGCTGGCCAAAGTCAAACACAACCCTGATGCAGCCCTCAATGAAATCAAGTTTGACACCCCTGCCTTACACCATTTCTGACAAATGACAGTCCAGTCTCTTGAAAGGTTCCAATGATGAAGCTCCCACAATTTCTGAAGGCAAGCTATTCTGTTGGTTGATTGTTCTCACTGTCAGAAAATTTCTCTTTAATGGGTGAAAGAAAGAAGGGAATTATTGCTTTCATTGCCCCTTGATAATTTGGTTGTTTTTTTTTAATCGTCATAATGGCTACCGTATTTTTCGGAGTATAAGACGCACCTTAATTTTTGGGAAGGAAAACATGAAAGAAAGAATTCTGCCTCTGCCTTCCAGCATCAGGATCAGCGGCGTCTTCACTTCCACTCTGATTTTGATAACAAGCAGCACAGATATTTTTATCAGTTTAAAACAAACCCTATCACTCTACGCACATTTAACTGGAGTGAGTGGCATCGGGTTAATGAAAGAAGGGAATTATGATGTAATTATATATAGAGAGATTTGATTAGAATTGTATGAATAACTGACAGGAAGCTCAGAACTCACCTCTTTATATATATCATTTCATTCTGTAGAATAACGTTTGTTTGTTTTTGTATGTTTGTTTACATTCCACCTTTGTTGTTTTTACAAATAACTCAAGGTGACTGACATGCTTAATACTTATAATAATAATAATAACAGAATTGGAAGGGATCTTGAAGGTCTTCTAGTCCAACCCCTGCCCAGGCAGGAAACCCTACACCATTTCAGACAAATGGTTATCCAACATTTTCTTAAAAATTTCCAGTGTTGGAGCACTTGAATGAAATGGTGTCTGAAGTATTTAATACCATTTAATTATTTAATGATAGTCACAGACCTTAGTCATAAATGAGTGGCAAGATCTAACTGACCAAAAAGCTAAGTGAGTTCAGACCTGGTTAGTCATTGAATGGCAAACCAGCAAAAAAAAACCAAAGAAACACAGTGCTATTTATTAGACTAGGAAGTTGAGAAACTGTAGCAGAAGATAACAGTGGCACTCTGTTGTATATTAATGCCAAGAAGATCATTTTGAGGTAACTGTGGTAATCGTGAATCAAGCAAAAATTTTATGGAAGATTCCTGAAAATCCAAAGAAATCAAATTAAAATAATTTGAGTAACAATTTCTTTTTAGAGAAAAATAAGATGGAGCATTTTGAAAGATTCGTTTCTATAATTAATATTAACATGAGGAATAGTAAGAGTTCAAGTAACAAAAGTCATCCCATCTGCTTCTGACTCAGACAGAACATGAAAACATGTAATTGTTTAATTCGGGTATCAGCAGCCTGCAGCTCCAGAGCCACATGCAGTTCTTTCACCTCTCTGCTGCAGCTCCCTGCTCCCGGGAGGAAAGAGCTGTTGGGATGAAAGGGCAAAGCTTTAGTGTGGGAGTGAAGAGCCCCTGTACTTGCCTTTGCAAGAAAACAGGATTCTGCCTTCATCATGGTACATTTGCTGTTGCTGCTAGCAAAGAAGCTGGGAGAGAATGGCAAGGGCTGATCTTTTGGAGTGGGGGCTATCCCCCAAGCCTTGCCTTCCTCCTCCCTAATCGGCAAGGCCAAGAAAAAGAAGGAGGCAACAGAGGGGAAATGCTTCCCTCCCCCAGCTGAGCACCGAGCACAAAAGCTCAACGGGGGAGGGGAGGCTGGCCCAGCAGAAGCGGCCCCATTGGCAAGTCAGACAGTGGAGAGGCCTGGCCCAGCTCTTACAGCAGGACAATGTCCAGCACCTCCAAACACGAGCTGCTGCTTTGAAATACGCCACGCCTTTTTTTTTTTTTTATAAAAAAGTTTTATTTTTACAATCATAACAAATAATTCATCCAATGTACAATTATATACAATTAGTCGGGCTTGCCCAGTCACCACCCCCCTTTTTAACTCTCTTCCCTCTTCTACCTTCTTCTGCCTTCTTTCCAAACCTTCCTCTCCTTCTCTTATCTACATCCTCTCCTCCCTCCACCCTCCACTCCTTCTCCCTCTTCTACCCCTCTTCCTTCCTCTTCTCCTCTTTCCTACCTCCTACTCTCTCTTTTCTCCCTCCCCACCGTTCTAAAATGGTAACTGGGCAGACCCGACCCTACATTAATTATATTTATACATCTTCATTAATCCCTGTACATTCACCATCACTCCATCTCTAGACTCAACCCCCCAATTCCCTCCCCATACCCCCGCCCCCACCCCGACTTCCCAGAACAAAATGCAGGGTATCAAAACTAACAATCATAATCTAAAATAATTCCTAAATTATAATCTCTAGTCTCTCCACACTTAATCACACTCTCAATTCCCCTCTCCTTCAGAAATATATCTAATACAAAATATTTCCTAAATTTACTCATATGCTATTCGATACGCCACGCCTTTGAGGAAGCTGGGCAGTGACGGCTGGGGCTATGGGGAAGGGGGCTGCTCCCCCCCTCCTCAGCAAGCTGGGCCTGGAGGAGTGCAAAGAGTTGCAGGCCCAGTGCTGGAGGGTCAGAAGGCGCATTCTGACATTGCCTCAACAGGCGTTTCCAGCGTGTGCTCCTCTGTCCAGAAGTGGGATTGAGTGGAGGATAGGGAGCAGAGAGCAAGGGGAAGGGTAGGGGGCTTCCTATGCCCAGGCTCGACCTCAAAGGAGAAGCCGCAGATGAACATGTGTGTTGGGGGAACTCCATAGTCACAGCTTTTCCTCTTACATCCACCACTTGCTGTGCTTTTTCTTCCTTCCATGGCATGTGCATGAATGGTTGCCAGGATTCATGGAGGTAGATCGCAACCCCTGACAGCTGGGCTTTTTGTCTCCCATTGCACAGGCTGCATGCTGGGAAGGGCCTCAAAAGCAAAGATGCTGTTGTGACTCATCATCCCTCCTCTCCTCAGCCGGGCCCCTCCCGTCTCCAACCAGGCCTTTTATCAGACTCTGAGTCTGATAATGAAGATGAACGGCCTGTCATGCCTCCAGCCCCCAGCCCTGGCCCCATGCCTGGAGAGGATTCCAGGAGTGAAAGGAATAGCCCAAGAAACCTCACTCATACAGCGTGTGTTCCTTTGGCTCAGCCTTCAGAGCAGGAAGCCAGCCAGGTGCTGGAATTACTCAACCCTACTCCCTCTGACCCCTCCCTTTCCCAGACACTGACAGCAGATCCAGCTGAAGACAATTCAGAGTGGAGTGGGAGGACCCTCGCTTCCGGAGATCTGAGAGGCGACGCCAGCAGAAGGAAGGGTGGGGCAGACCTGGATAAATGCTGAATCATGGAGCCACACCCCACAGCCTATATAAAGGACCTGCTTTCGGCATTCCAACCTTGAGTCAAGCAAAGTCTTATCTAGTTTGCTGATATCGGACTCTATCGCTGAAGTCACAACTTGGACTCCTGCCTGCCCTGATAAACCTCGATGGAACTTGGCAAGCTGCAAAGGCTTTGTTGCCAAGTTTGTTACGGACTTCCTTGACTCGTTCGTCAGAGTGGAGTGGGACACGACAGATGCCCAAGCCAGCTTTGTCTGATTTTTTGCTAATGTCTCTAGAACTGATCCTAAAGGAGAAGCCTGGCTACCTTTCCTTTTGGCTTGGGGAGGAACACCCAATACCCCCTCCATGGCCTGCCCACTGCTTTCACAGTAGCACTGTGAAAGCATGCTTCACAATGGGGGAGACTGGGTCCCATCCTCCTCCTGGAGCCCATCCCCTGGCAACTCTCTGTCTCAGGGTGGAGAGCAGGTTGCACATCCAACACCAACAAATCCGGAAGTAGCCGCCCACTGTTTACTGCTGCAGTCGGGCAATGAGAGGGAGACAGAGAGAGAGAAACAGATTCAATTCAGTTTGGCTCTGTCTGCTCCCCTCTTTCTGCCTTTGCTCAGTTTTGCAAGGATTAAGTGGATGCTGCCTTGATGATGGGGGTTGGGGGGGGGTTCGTCCCATATTTTGCCTGCCAAGCATTTATGGGTGTGCTCAGGGATTATATTTTCTGGCCACTTTGGACAAAGTTGCAGAATGTGTGTGCATGCCTGCATGGGATGTGCACTGCTGCTGAGTGTGCTGCTATTTGGGATGATGCTTCTCTGAAATGTAGCGATCTAAAGTGGCAACCTCGTGGTGCTGTGATGTATCAGCCTGACAGTCACTCCTTTTGCAATGCAAGATTTATTTTTGTATCTTTCCAGAGACAGAGAGAACATGGCTGAATTGCCTTACAGTTATTCCCTAGGGGTGTGGGTTGGGAAGTGAGGGTGGAGAGTGGGGAGAGGGAAGGAGGGAGGGAGGGAGAGAGAAAGAAAGAAAGAGACACATAGAGAAAGAAAGAGACAGAGAGAAAGAGAGAGAGAGAAAGAGAGATGAAAGAGAGAAAGAGAGATGAGGGAGAAAGGGAGAGGGAGATAGAGAGAGAAGGAGAAAGAGAGAGATGGGAGAGTGGGAGGGAGAGGGAGATAGAGATAGGAGAGCGAGTGAGGGAGAAAGAGATGGGAGAGAGGGAGAGAGAAGGGAGAAGGAGAAAGAGAGATACAGACACACACACACAGAGAGAGAGATAGATATACCTTTTCCTCATGGAAAACATAGAGAGCCATAAAACCTGGGTAGGCATGGCTGGGGTAGGGGTTATGTGATTCGGGAATGAGTGACATCAAGGTGGCTATGCCCACCCAGGTTTTGTGGCTCATGGTGTTTTGTTTTCTGTGGGAAATAGGTCCAAATGGCTCTTTGAGTGCTTAAGATTGCAGACCCCTGGTTTAGTTAGTATATACCAGGATCTTCTAAGAGAATTGTGTTAGCTTACAGTAACCTCCTTTGTCTTGTTGCTAGGCATATATTTGCATGGGGACATTTCCTCATTCTTTTCTCTTCTCCACATCTGAGGGCAACTCCACACTGTATGTCATACTCCCTGATATGTGAGGAAGTCTACTAGTAAATTGCATATTTCTATTTATTCACATTATGAATATATATCTAACATCAACACTTTAGAAGACCTTGAAAATCCATCTAAATAAATTTGGAGCAGTTATCTGGTTTGCAGTTTCTCAAAAGCTTTCTTCTCTGAAAAACATGTTTCTAATTTTCCCTATTCTCTGTGCGCTTAAGCCAGTTTTGATCACACTATAGCTTCCTAATCGTATATATTGCCTAGTCTGCAAAATCCCAGTAGGAGGATTTCCATCTCCTTGTGATTTACCTGAAACATGAAAGGCTACAGATTGCTAGAAAGATTATTGTCCAGTGAAAGATATTTGCACATAACTTTTGGCCTTCTTCAAATAAATGCCTTGCACACACTCCATGAGTATTTGACTAGAATTCTCTTGTCCAATAAAAAAAATATTCTTTGTCTCCATTTAAACCCAAATTCTCTTTCATCAATTAAATAAAAACTAATGAACTAACAGCATGAGGTTGTTTCACATATCAAGACATGTCAGTAATATCTGAGTCAGCCCCTCCGCAGGTTTCAAGATTTACATCACAATTAATATACCAAGACTTCCACAGAGGCAGGGCTTACAGTTGACGTCACAGCGATACAGACACAGAAAAATGTGTCTCTACATTCCCACATTCTTCATGCTTGTGGGCTCTGGAGGGAGCCTAAACCACCCTGTAGAGACGGTGAAGCAAAGAGAGGCACCCTGTGAGGTTGGGGAAGAGTCGCAGCTCTCCTGTTGGCGTGGGGTCCTTTTTTCCTCTCAGCCATGGCAAGAAGAAGAAGAAGAATCCTAAAGATGGTCGCTACAAAGCTGGGAGAACCAAAGAATAACAGCTAAGACTGGTGCAGGAGAGAAGAAGGTGAACCATAGTGGAACTGGGGGAGAGGATTTTTCTTTGTTTTAAATTATCCCAAGAAATAATTCAGAATTATTTCCCCAGAACTATGTTTTAAAGTGGTGCCAAAGCTTTTTGGGGCATGCTGAAGAAATACCTAACCGGAAATGAAAAGTGCAGGAGAATAAATAATAGACTTTGAAATAAACAGAAAAGTGACCCCTAAACTGGGAAGAAGTGGTACTGGGAAGGCATTTTTAAATAGTGGAATTATCTATATATAAAATTTATTCTGCTTTTATATTTGTTGTATAATCCAAATGACAATGGAGTAATAAATTGAAATTTAACTGGAGAGTGCCACCTGGTGACAAAAAGGGAAACTACAAGAAAGTGATTCAATTAAAGAGACATTTGAACATTATTTTAGAGGATTGAATTTGTAAAGAGGACATAAGGGGCATTTGATAACCTCTGGAAATGGAATTGAGTGTTAACCTATGAAATATAAAGAATTGGGACTAGTCTACTCCTTGAAGGGAAGCTTAAAGACTAAATAAATAGTTCTTGGACTGTTGGAAGAAAATCAACTTTCTTTAAAAAACAAAATAAGACATTTAAGAAGGAGAAATGAGTGGAATTGTCCAGGAGATGGATTTACTTTTTCAAAATACGAAAGACATCATGAACAAAGGATTTAAGGACATTATGGAAAAAATGGAAAATATTATACAAGGGATGATGGCTACAGACCAAGATGTCCAGGAAAGGAGGAATCAAAAGAAAAGAAGAAGGAAGAAGACAGAGAGAGAGACTACAATGAAAATAATAGTGATTGATGAATTAAACCAGGGGGGAAACATACAAAGAGAGTTGGAAGATATATTTGAAATGGAGGCAGGAGCCTCAATAGAAATTTTTAGAAAATAGGCAGAGGAAGAGGATAGAGGAGGGAGGAACACTTAGATTGGACTTCCAAGAAATAGATATAGATGGAGACTTAAGAGAGGAATGGGGGAGGCAAATAAAAAAAACCATAGCAATTGAAGTATTGAAGCAGACAAGAGATGAGGGTAGATGAAATATTTTTCTTTTCTCTATTGTTTTTCTGACTTGCTTTTACTTTTCCCTCTCTTTCTTTTAAAGTATAAAAATTAAAATATAAAGTGGACAAGAGATGATGGATGGATGATTCCTTTCTTCTGTCTCTGCTTTGAGTTGTCTTTCCCTCACTCTCACTCTCTACTCTTTTTTTCCCTCTTTTTTTTAAAGGCAAGTGACATGATTAAAAGTTAGACAGGAAAGAAAGAAAAAGCCTTTTAATATAGGGTGATATGATTAAAAGCTAGAATAAGTGATAGAAATAAAGGGAATATTAATGTATACATCTTTATTTGATAAAAAAGTAATAATGAGAAATAGTGGAGTACTTGAATAATAATAGATTGTAACCTAATATAGATGTGTATGGTTATTAGAAATATATAAGTTGATTTTACGTAAAAATTATGTTTAACTTGATCAGTTTTATTCGTATTGGAATGTATGATGCCCAGTTGCCACTCTGTTCACACATTGATTTGACATTTTTAGATATATATAAAAAAAACCTTTGGGAGGGGAGGGAAGACTTCCACATATGCTGGTGCTATACTGTTTTCATAGCCATACTGAAATGGTCTTACTTAACTCCTGTGCTTCAATTTTTCTCCCATCATGACATAAACTACAATCACAATGTAGTAACAGAAACATCATCTATGTAGAATAGAATAGAATAGAATAGAATAGAATAGAATAGAATAGAATTTTTTATTGGCCAAGTGTGATTGGACACACAAGGAATTTACTCGTGTAGTATACCTCAATGGAAGACAGGTTGGTAGCAATTATTTTTTTCTGCAGTTCCAATTATCCTCTGAAGTCTGTGTCGTTCTTGTTGGATTGCAGAACCAAACCAGACAGTTATAGAGATGTAGATGACAGACTCAATAATTCCTCTGTAGAACTGGATCAGCAACTCCTTGGGCAGTTTGAGCTTTCTGAGTTGACACAGAAAGTACATTCTTTGCTGTGCTTTTTTGATGATGTTTTTGATGTCAGCTGTCCAATTTAGATCTTGCAATACGATAGGACCTAGAAATTTTAAGGTCTCTACTGTTGATACTGTCTAGTATTGTAAGAGGTGAAAGTATGGAGGTGTTTCTCCTAAAGTCTACCACCATTTCTACGGTTTTGAGTGTGTTCAGTTCCAGATTGTTCCGGTTGCACCCTGTATTATTATCTGTAGTTTGTCATGCATTTATGTACTCTGTTAGTAATATTTAATTCTAGTGCAGCTAATTAACTGAACAACGATAAATCCATGCAGAAATACCACCTTCGCTTGCCTTATACATTTAGAATCAAAATGCTTTATCAGAAAGAAAATATAAAAACAGGAATGTGTTAATATATGCTTTTAAACTGTCAAAGCGACAGATTTTTCTCTCCAACATACAAGGCTCATTTTCATTATTATTATTCTAGCCAGTTCTTTTTACTGAGTAGATCTAGTTGTGAAAAAAAAAATCATACCAAAAAAAAAATGTTTTGAAGGCTGTTAGCAAGCCAGAATTATTTTGACTTGGTAGTAGTTTTGCAATTGCTCTTCTTTCATCTTCATGAAAGAATATTTTTGACCTCTGACACAAGCTGGTTGGATTTTATTAGGCTTTTCTAGCTCTTGCCACAAAGGAGACATGTCAGAAAGATATTTTTATCTTTTGTGATATTATTGCAATAGTAAACTACAACCATATATGTATAAAAGTATTGCATGAAATAGGAGTCATTGCTAACACTATGAATTTTTCTTTTTTTTTTAGTGTGTAATGTCAGATTACAATTCTTAGGAGACATTGCAGTGGCAGAAAGAACAATTTAGGAAAAGACATGAGACTGAGACAAGATGGAGAACAGTGAAAGTGCTATGTATAAAACTGTAATGTGGCAGAAAATCCTAAGTTAAAACATACTAGAACCCATGAAGTATTAAAACCAATTTAGGCATTGATATTTTTGGACCATAGAAAAGGTTTATGTATTATAGTCATTCATTCTTTTACTTCGAGACGGTATTGTTGAGACACATTTCATTTGATTTAATTGTCAATTCACTAGAAGACATTGTTGCTTGTTTTGAATACATCTATGGAGGTAACGTTTCTGTTGAGTTAATTCAACTTTTTCTCCACATTGTAGTATTCAACATATCTATAGTTCTTTATGCTATCCCAAGAGTAATGGGAAGACTGAATGCTTTTATTGCTATTTGAAATACACTCAGCAGGTGCACTTTTTGAAAGGATAAACTGAAAAAAATGAATTTTCTGAGATTATAATGGCATATTATTCTCCTGGCCCTCAAAGGTTGCAGCTGTTAAATTGCTTCTTTCTTAGGACATTCTTACTAAACATCTGGTCTCTGGTCTCATGTGGAAGAGGATGGTTCAGCTGCTAAAGACCATCTTCAGAAATAAAAGAAGCACAACAATGTGATGCTGATATCAAAAATACACTTAATCAATCAATCAGAATAGAGCTGGAAGGACCTTGAAAGTCTTCTACTCCAACCTCCTGTTCAAGCAGGAAACCCTATACCATTTCAGATAGGTGGGTATCCAGTCTTTTCTTTAAAATCTCTAGTGATGAAGCACCTACAATTTTTGAAGGCAAGCTGTTCCACTGGTTAATTGTCCTCACTGTTAGAAAGGTTCTCCTTAATTCCAGGTTGCTTTGCTTCTTGATTAAATGACCTGTTAGTGACTGGTGTATCTATAAATAGAGGAGAATTATCAGGTCCACCATCTGTGGCCTGACACCCTGCTGGCATCCTGCCATCAATTGACTTGGGGAGAGGGGGAAAACAGGCAATAAACATGTATGTATCAATTGTGGGAATTATGGAGGGGAATATGACAGCTGAGGAAGAGCAAATCCACATGGAACCAGTTTGTGCCAGGTATCTTAAAGGCTGTTTACCCTGAGTGTAGAAATTTATCAGCCCAAGTACCTCAGCATTCCCAAAACACCTTGGTGACTGAATTTAGACTGGTCATGGGAGGAGGGATGGGAATGAAGGAAATAGTTTGCATTGATGCTCAGGAAATCCAGATTTCACCTGAGATAATTAATCAAATAACAACAGATCAAATCTTTCCCTCCCTACATATTTTTTAATTGGGTCACAGTGTTTTGGATTTTGTATTATTTATCTTTTTATTTATTTATGATTATAAGCTTCCCAGAGTTACCTTGAGTTAAAATGGGCAGTCTATAAATTTTATAAATAAATAAATAAAATTTGAATCAGGACTTCCATGGTCAAATGCTTAGTGCCTCAGTGCTTGCCTTCGTTGCTGCTCCTCTCCTCTCCTCTCCTCTCCTCTCCTTTTTCTCTTTCTTTTTTTCATGACCTCAAATGATCAATGCATGGTATTCAGTTTTATACTGGCCTCAGCTAAAGCTGGTTTATTTCCAAATGATCAAATTTGGTTCAGCAGACACAGAGTTAAAAGGGGAATTTAGCTGTGTTTTCCTGATGAAGAAATGGAGGCCTGTGTCTATCAAACCATAGACAAATGTTCCAGCACTTAAGCAAAACTTTGTTTATATTGCATGCCTCCCAACAGGAATTAAGAACTGTGGAAACAATTCACGCAAGTAGCTGGCAATCTCCTCTGGTTTTTCTTGAGTGGATATGACAAGCTCACCTGCTGGGGGAGCCTAAAAATAAAAGGACAATCTCACACCATTAATAAAACATATGAGATTGTCAAATCACTGGTTGAGTTGATCACCAGGGAGCCAGTATAATGGCTAATGTTGTTGATGATGGGAGTATTTTAGCCAGAGGTAATTTTTGTGGAGGCCATGTTTGCGTGCAAACCTTCACTTAAAGCAACATAGGCTGGCAAGGCTCATCTTCACACTAGTGTGAACGTAACAGAGAAAAGCATGAACCGCATGAGATATTACATCACTCAAGCCCGTCAGCCTTGGTCATGGACTAATGTTTTATTGAAGTAAACTCCTCAGAGGAAAGCTAAAAATTCACTTTACACCCTCAGAGGAATGTCTGTTTTGGTTGCAGAGAATGGTTCCCAGTCAGAAAATGATAAAACATCACAATAATCTAATCGAGATATGCTCTGAAATTCAGTCCCTGAGGCCAAGTTCTGGGAGGATAAAGAAAGCATAGATCAAGGGCCAGGAGCCACAGGAGGATCAGAGCCTGCTAGGCAAAGCATTCCAGAGAAGCTATTTATGCATAAGCAAAAGCTCAACAGTGAATTCTCCAGCTTGAAAGGGAAGAAAGGAGCAGGGGAGAGAACATTTGAGTAAGGCAAACATAGCTTTATATATTTATAGTTAGTGATTTATAAATCCTACAAATAAATAATAAATGAATACTTGATGTTAGTATCTTTGAGGTGAAAGGATCTTCATCTGATCACATTATATATTTTTTCTCCTTTTATACTCAGCCTCCTGTAGAGACAATTGAAATAACACTGGTCCAATCAATAGAACTCTGCTTTCATTTGCACTGGTCTTCGGAAATTCTACCTTCTTTCTGCTTCTGATCCATCATTCTGTTCTAGTGTAGCTGCTTCCTTGACTATACTATTTGAGGTTTGCAACTCAATCCTGGGGGGTTTCATACTACCACCCCTTGGCCTGGACCCAGAGGCAGCCCTGAGCCACTATGAGAAATATGGGCCTGACTTAGATTATTTCAGATCTAAACTAGGCCTAGTCAATCACTCTTCCTCTATGGTCCTTACTGGATTTCAGAGAAAACTTTGTGCTTGCCTCTGATATATAGTTTGACTCAGGCTTTGGTCATCACTTCAAATTAGATTGTAGTTCAGCCTTAGATCAAATCAGTGCCTATGTAGACTCTCATTAGAGTGTTCACTGGTTTAAGAGAACCTTTGGAGGATGAAGTAGTAGATGCCTGTAGCACTGCTCGAGAAAAACCAGGAGTAAATTTTATTTATTTTTTATTTATAATTTAATTTCTATACTGCCCTTCTCCCGAAGGACCCAGGGCGGTTTACAGCCATATTAAAATACAAATATAAATAACAATTTTAAAAACAAATTAAAACCAAATATTTAATGGCCAAATCAACTAAAACAGTCAAAGACCGATTTAAAACCCGTTTAAAATTTCAATAAAATATTTCTTAGGCTAGTCCCGCACGATGAAATAGTAGAGTCTTCAGTTCACGTTTGAAGGCCCAGAGGTCGGGGAGTTGGCGTAACCCCGGAGGCAGCTCGTTCCATAGGGCCGGTGCTGCCACAGAGAAGGCCCTCCCCCAGGGGGCTGCCAACCGACATTGTTTGGTCGACGGCACCCTGAGAAGGCCCACCCTGTGGGAGCGCACAGGTCGTTGGGAGGCTATCGGTGGCAGAAGGCGGTCTCATAGATAACCGGGTCCTAAGCCATGGAGTGCTTTAAAGGTGGTAACCAACACCTTGAATTGCACCCAGAAGGCTACCGACAGCCAGTGCAGACCGTGCAGGATAGGTGTTATATGGGAGCAACGTGGTGCTCCCTCTATCACCCGCGCAGCCGCATTCTGGACTAGCTGGAGCCTCCTGGTGCTCTTCAAGGGGAGCCCCATGTAGAGAGCATTGCAATAGTCCAGGCGGGAAGTAACGAGGGCGTGAGTGACCGTGCGTAAAGAGTCCCTGTCAAGGAAGGGGCGCAACTGGCGAATCAGGCAGATCTGATAAAATGCTCCACTAGCGACGGCCGTCAAGTGTTCTTCTAAGGACAGCCGATCGTCCAGGAGAACGCCCAAGCTGCACACCCTTCCCCTGGGGGTCAATACTTTCCCCCACCAACAGTCAGCGATGGTGTAAGCTGACTGTACCGGGATGCCAGAACCCACAGCCACTCTGTCTTGGAGGGGTTGAGCTGAAGCCTGTTCCTCCCCATCCAGACCCGCACGGCTTCAAGACACCGGCCCATCACCTCGACGGCTTCGTTGGGGTGGTTCGGGGTGGAAATGTACAGCTGAATATCATCAGCGTACAGATGGTAATCCACCCCGAAACCACGGATAACCTCACCCAGCGGCTTCATATAGATGTTGAACAGGAGAGGTGAGAGAACCGACCCCTGACGCACCCCACAAGTGAGGCACCTTGAGGTCGATCTCTGCCCCTCTGCCAACACTGTCTGCGAACGGTCAGAGAGATAGGAGGAGAACCACCAATAAACGGTGCCCCCCCCAGTCCCTCCAACCCTTGCAGCAGGATACCATGGTTGATGGTATCAAAAGCCGCCAAGAGATCTAACAGGACCAGGACAGAGGAATATCCCCTGTCCCGAGCCCTCCAGAGGTCATCCACCAATGTGACCAAAGCCGTCTCAGTACTGTATCCAGGTCTGAAACCGGACTGGAACGGATCCAGATAGACAGTTTCCTCAGGTATTGAGGAAGCTGATATGCCACCACACTCTCAACAACCTTCGCCAAAAAGTGAAGGTTGGAGACTGGACGATAGTTCGCTAATACATCTGGGTCCAGGGAAGGCTTCTTGAGGAGGGGCCGCACCACCGCCTCTTTCAAGTGGGGAAAATGCCCCCCAACAAGGAAGCGTTGGTAACTCCCAGGAGCCAGCCTCATTTAACTTCCCGTGTGGCCAGTACCAACCAGGAGGGACACGGGTCCAATAAATATGTGGTGGGATTCAGCCTACCCAACAACCTGTCCATGTCATCAGGAGTCACAGGATCGAACTCAGCCCAGATAATATCCTCAAGACCCATCCTCGCCATCCCACCCGAATCTATCTAATCAGTGTCCAGTCTGTCCTGGATCCAAGCGATTTTATCGGACAGATACTGTACAAAATCCTCAGCACGCCCCTGCAAGGGATCCTCCCGAGCCTCCTGCATAAGCGGGGAGCGGGTCACCCTAAACAGGGTGGCTGGGCGATTATCTGCCGATGCGATAAGAGTGGAAAAATAATTATGTTTCGCCGCTCTCATCGCCACTAGGTAGGCGATGAGAGCGACCTCACTAGTGTTCGGTCGGGTTCGGAGCGGCTGGACCTTCAAGCACTCTCTAGGCGTCTTTTCCGGTGCTTCATCTGTCTCAGCTCCTCGTTATACCAAGGAGCTGGTCGAGTTCATCGCCGGGTCAGAGGCCGCAAAGGCACGACGCGGTCCAAAGCCCTGGCTGCCGCCTCATCCCAGGCAGCGACCAGTTCTTCGGCCGAGCCGTGGGCTAATTCCCTCGGAAATGGCCCAAGCTCCATCAGAAACCTCTCTGGATCCATCAGGCGCCTGGGACGGAACCATCGAACCAGTTCTGTCTCCCTGCGGTGTGGTGCAGTGGTTCGAAAGTCTAGCTGAAGGAGTAAATGATCTGATCATGACAGGGGTTTAGATATTAACTCCCCTAACTCCAGATCATTTAGCCACTGTCCCGAGACAAAAATCAGGTCCAGCGTGTTACCCCCAGTGTGGGTGGGACCATTAATTACCTGGGTCAGGTCCAAGGCCATCATGGAAGCCATGAACTCCTGAGCTGCCATTGATGATTCGCCCGCCGACAGCAAGTTGAAATCCCCCATAACCATAAGTCTGGGGGTCTCAACCACCGTCCCAGCTATCATCTCCAACAGCTCGGGCAGGGTTACGTAGCAAGGAGCCAGGTATGTAATCAGCAAGCCCACCTGCACCCCTTGGCCCCACTTCACAAGGAGGGTTTCACAACTGGCTATCTGCGGGACAGCGACCTCCCTCGTTTCCAGAATCTCGTTGATAACAACTGCTACCCCCCCACCCCTACCCTGGACCCTCGGCTGATGGAATGCTCGGAAGCCTGGTGGGCACATCTCAGTAAGGGGAACCCCCCCTTCTGTGCCCAACCAGGTCTCCGAAATGCCCATCAGGTTTGCACCCCCCACTTGAATAAGATCGGCTATGAGGGGGGCCTTATTCATAACGGACCTGGCATTGCATAGCATCAACCGAAGGTCCAGGTTCTGGGGAGTATAGCCACCCGGGACAAGAGTAAAGTCTGGGGGCCCGGAGTGTGCAATCGCTCGCAAACAGTGAGAGCGCACTCCCCGAACATGATATGAGCCCCCGCTTCTGCCATATCTGCCTCTCCCTCGTACCATGCAGATGGAAATGACCATACATGGTCGAGTCCAAACATAAATAAGTATAAATAAATAAGTCCAAACATAAATAAGTAGGAGCCTCTATTGTGGTGTCAAGAGAGACAAAACAATTATTTCTTCCTTCTTATTGTGCCTTTCAACTATCAACCCAAAGTCTTCTTCCAAGTGAGCCAATCCCTCTTGATCAAGAAAGGATGGAGCAGTATCCGTGTGGTAGAAGGGATGTTAACAATAACGGAGCCACTTTATAAGTTTACTCATCTCATGGAGTCCCTAGGCTTGCTGGCATAATCAAGCCTTAAGGAATTGTTGGAAGCTGAGAAATGATGAGGCCAACTTTACATTGGGGGGGAGGATTAAATTTCCACAAGCTAAGTGCCACCACATAAAACTAGGACCTGCCAAATACAGCTACGTAGCCAACAGAACCTGTAACATGCCTTCTCTGTCATATTAGGTAAAACAGGCAGAGGAAATTTGGGATAGGGGGTCCCAGGGGATTGATGAGATCATGAGGTGGCTCCTTGCTAATATAATATCTTGTGTGCCTTATGCTTTTAACACTTTTTAATAAAGTTTGATATTTTAGACATGTTTATTGTTTTATTATCTTTGTTGTATGCCAATCAGAGTCACTTCTCAGATGACTGGTCCTAAAAATTTGGGGTGTGTGTATGTGTGTGTGTGTGTGTGTGTATACCAGTGGTGAAATCTGAACCAGTTTACTATTGATTCACTGGTTGTGCATGCGCACTGCACGCCAAATGCACGCTATGCGCGTGCATGCCCAGTGCACATTATGCACCAAATGTGAGGTGTGCGCGCATGCATTGCATGTCAAAAGGAGGCATGGGGTAAGTAGAAGAACGTGCAGGGGTTTGTGATCAGCTGTGGCGCACAATCTTTTTTTTTACTTTTAAAAGCATTTTTTTAAACCTATTCGGGCGAATAGGTTATAAAAAATGCTTTTAAAAGTAAAAAAAAAGGCTCTGCAGATCGTGCACCTCAGCTGTGATTGTCAGAGCCTTTTTTTACTTTTTTAAAGCATTTTTACTACCTGTTCTGGAGAACTGGTAGTAAAAAAATACCTAAAAGGTTTTTAAAAAAAAGTTCTGACAATCAGCTGAGCAATGAGTGATCTTCGGAACTTTTTTTTTATTTTTTAAAGCATTTTTTTTTACATTTTTTACTACCGGTTCAGCGAACCAGTAGCCTTTTTTTACTGCCTGTTTGGGCAGTAAACCAGGAGCATTTCATCCCTGTCTTAAGATCTATTTTCAGTTTGTAAGATTCTTATTCTAAGGATTTTTTTTAAAAAGAGTTTTGTTCCTGGATTTAGGACCAATAGAGGATAGTCTCTATCCATTTCCAACTACAGTGTTAACAACACGCTCTGTTTTCTACATCTTCACCAGAGAGATATTGCATCTGGCCAACTTTGATCTCAGAAGCTAAACTAAGTGAGAATTGATTAGCAGATTAGAAGCTAATTTCTATTCGAAAATCCAAAGACCATAGGCTATACTGGGAATAAAAACAATCTCAGATAAATTGTCCAAATCAGTGCTGGGACACATCCATAGTGTCACTAAGATCACATTCGTCTTGAAGGAGACTCCCCTCACAAAAAAAATTTCTTCTCATCATTTCTGAGCCTATAGCAATCTAGAGGGTAGTTGATCAGAGAGTCAGCATAAATCTGCAGAACAGGATGTCTTCCTAATTAGTCTGCTGGCAAGCTACTGATTCTGCCATATGTTGAACTTCAGGTAATGCTATTTTTTTTGGGTCCTGCAGCCATAGTTACTTCTGCTTCCTAGGCCACAAAGAGGAGTACATTCCACCAAATTATCATCTCTAGCTATGTCCTCTTTACACTCACGTCACGTTTTTCGTGACAGCTCACTGTGATGCTACTTTCTGAAAGTTGCAGTTCTAAAGGATAACTGAGGGACTTGATGGAGACAAACGAGACAGTTAGCTCCCCTTAATATCTGCAGGGCTTCATTGTTGGCAATTTTAAACCTCACCCCTCTCACTTTTGATTTTATCAGCGGTGGAGATAAGCCTCCATTCCCACCAGTATGTCTTGACCTCACTGAAGCTATTGCGTCTTCCTATCATGTCAGGATGGTCATCCTCTGGGACAGAATATTGGTTGAACTAGCTAATAATTTAATACAGTTAAATACAATAATTTAATACAGGGCTTTAATACAATAATTTAATACAGGACTATATTCGGCCTTTAAAGCTGTTCTGTATTTTCATTCTATAGAATACAGGAAACTTGTTTCAAACGAACTTAAAGGCCAATGTAATCAGTCAGGTTTAAAAATTGAATTAAATTAAATTAAATTTTGTGAGTTCTAGCCCTGTCTTAGGCGTGAAAGCCGCCTAAGTGTCTTTGGGTCAGTCACTCTTCCTTTCAACCAATCCACCTCATAGGGTTGCTGTTATAGGGAAAATAGGAGGAGGAAGGATTATACAGTATATGTTTGCCTATAAAGTAATAAAGACAGGATAAAAATCTAATAAATAATATAAAAATAAATTTTAAAAACTTTTAGACTATACTTGCTGTTCATATTCTTGCAAAACCCTCCTCCAATACTCTTCTTGGATTAAAAACAGTTAAAGAGTTTCCCCAGCTCTTTTTTGCATAAGAAAGAATTAACATATATTTTTAAAAATCAGTTAAAGGTTTTTTTCCTAATGAAACCTGTTCAAACTTATAATTGATTGGAAGGCCGCTGAACAAATTTTAGAGCCCAGAGAGAGAAAACTCACAACTTTTTAAAAAACTGATTTAAACAAACTGTGTTCAGTCTCTCTAATTCCCAGCAGCTAAAATCACTCATTTTGCTTTGTGTGGCTTACTCAACAGATTCTTACCCTTTGTAATTAATCTGAAATAGAAGAGAAAGTCATGTATTAAATGCACATAGAAAACAGCAATTCAGGCACCAAATAGCTATAAGAAAAAAGGCCAGTGAGAGAAAATAAAGAGCAGATAAATAGCACATCAATGTTTTTTAATAGAGCTAAATAAATATCACTGGGAACGTCTGCAAACAGACGGGGCTAGACAGTTTGTCTGAAGTGAGCCTCTTCTAATAATAGCTGCCATTTTAATACCCCCCAAATTACTAAAAAAAAAAAATAGGCAAAGTTGATATGTAACATATGTAAACAACAAAATACCTTATCCCACTAGGCTTGAAATCCTGGGCTTGGAAAACTTGGAACTCCGTCTCCTTCGACAAGACCTAAGTTTAACTCATAGAATCATCTATTGTAATGTTCTTCCTGTCAAAGACTACTTCAGCTTTAATTGCAATAATACAAGAGCAACCAATAGATTAAACTTAATGTCAACCGCTTTAATCTAGATTGCAGAAAATATGACTTCTGTAACAGAATCATCAGTGCTTGGAATACTTTACCTGACTCTGTGGTCTCTTCCCATAATCCTAAAAGCTTTAACCAAAAACTTTCTACTATTGACCTCACCCCATTCCTAAGGGGACCATAAGGGGTGTGCATAAGCGCACAAACGTGCCTACCGTTCCTGTCCTATTGTTTTTCTTTTCTTCTATACCTTTATATACTATATAACCTTTCTGTATGATAGTTACATATATTGTTGTGACAAAATAAATAAATAAATAAATAAACAAACATTTATATGGACTTTCCAGAATGGAAGCATGTGTTTACCATTTTTTTTAAAAAACTTACATTCTTAGGCTGTCTGAAACAATGTACTATTATAATAGAAATCATTTAGATTGTAAATTATCATTGTATAATGATTATTACTATAATAATTATAAAATAACTATATTAATAATTATTATAACATTATTATATTAATAATTATTTACTTAATACTCCTTGCTTTGTGATCATTCAAAGTTACAACAGCACTGAAAAAAGTGAATTATGACCATTTTTCAAACTTACGACCGTTGGATCATTCTCATGGTCACATGAATCAAAATTCAGATGATTGGTAACTAGCATGTATTTATAACGGTTGAAATATCTCGGAATCACGTGGGCCTCCCTTTGCGCCCTTCTGACAAGCATATTAACAAGTGTTACTAACTTGTTAATATGGGGCAAATCTCATTTAACAACAATCTTGAATAGCAACTAAAATTTTGGGCTCAAGTGTGGTCAGAAGTCAAGGATACCTATTCCACATTTTTCAAATTGCGAGTTAATAAACAAACATTTATGTATATAAATTACATCTTGTGGCTTGTTGTGTCATTGTATATAATCTTTGCATTTTGGTAACGTTTTGTCTCTTGCTTTTAAGCAGCATATTGCTGTTAATCTACTGTATTTTCAGTCTTTTTTTAAAAAAAAATCCAAATAACATATCATATGCCTGTATGTAATTCTTTTGCCTGTCATTTTTAAATCCATTTTTAAGTCAATCTTGTCAAGTAAAACTTGTTTCAATTCCATTACACTTTTCAAACAGTCTTTCTATAGATGCAGGCACTCTTAAAATTAACTTCTGGGTCCACTGTTCAAAAATATCCTTCAATTCCAGTTGCAGTTTCAACTCCTGCAGAAGTTCTTTTCTAGCAAAAGTTCAGGGACACCACCCAAAGCAAGTGAATAACAACCTAAACACTGGGTGAAAGCAACGAATGCTCTAGCACAGGGGTGTCAAACTCGCGGCCCGTAGGCTGGATGCATCATGCACTGGCCACGCCCACCCCCAGTTTAGCGAAAGGAGGGAAGTTGTTATACGTCACATGACAATATGTCGTCACAAGTTTGACACCCCTGCTCTAGCAGGAAGCTTCAAGGAATAAATAGCAAACAAATGGCACATTAAGATTCATGCTCATAAATAACAGAGTTACAATTACAGCTGCTATTTGGAACATTCCATTGTGTTCTGGTTGTCTACAGAAAAAGAGCTTAGAATAGTTTTCCAGATTTTAGATGTTGCAATGCAGAAATACCTTTCCTCCAGGTTTACAATAAACTCTAATCCCTATATTGGACATCATGTGACACCTTTTGAACTCTCCAAGAATACTATTGAGATTCAAAATCAAAAAAAGCTCTCTGAAAAACTTCATCTATCTAGAACTGCTTGTTGTAGTATTTGTGTTGGAAGCACCAAGATGCTTCTGGGTTAAAAGGAGTGTGTGTGTGTGTGTGTGTATGTGTGTGTGTGTATCTGTGTGTGTGTATCTGTGTGTGTGTATGTGTATATGTACTGTATTTTTCGGAGTATAAGATGTACCAGAGTGTAAGATGCAGCTTAGTTTCTGGGGAAGAAAATAGGAAAAAAAATCTGCCTACCAGGTATTTATTTGGCTAGCGTTCTTAGTCTGGTCAGTTTCAGCACATTAGTTTGCTTGTTTTGAGCGCACGCGTGCTTTTTATCCCATATTTGGGGAGAAAAAACAACTTCTAAAGCGCAACTGATCTTAGTCGAAAACTACAGACCGATCTCCCTTTGCTGCGTCACCTGCAAAGTCATGGAATCTATCATCAACCAATCCATTACCTCACACTTAGAAACTAACAACCTACTCTCCAACAAACAATTTGGTTTCAGGAAAAAATTATCATGTAACTTACAACTTCTCCACTGCAAAAACATATGGACTTCAAATCTCGATCAAGGCAAATCAATAGATGCAATCTACATAGACTTCTGCAAAGCTTTTGACTCAGTAGTACACGATAAACTTCTCCTAAAACTAACATCCTATGGCATCTCAGGACCCCTCCACAAATGGATATCTGCTTTTCTGTCTAACAGACAACAAGTGGTCAAAATTGGCAATGCTTTATCAAATCCTGTTCCTGTCAAGAGTGGCGTTCCTCAAGGCAGCGTCCTTGGACCAACACTCTTTATACTATACATTAATGATCTCTGTGACCACATCTCAAGTAATTGTGTTCTCTTTGCTGATGATGTCAAACTATTTAACACCACAGACAATACTTCTATCATTCAAAACGACCTTGATCATCTATCCGCTTGGTCTAAAAATTGGCAGCTCCAAATTTCAACCAGCAAATGCTCAGTCTTACATATAGGAAAAAAGAACCCAAAAACTAAATACATACTAGATGGACATTACCTTACAGACGACCCCCATCCCATCAAAGACCTTGGAGTTTTCATGTCAAATGATCTAAGTGCCAAAGCCCACTGCAACTACATAGCAAAAAAAGCTCTAAGAGTTGTAAACCTAATTTTGCGTAGCTTCTTTTCCAAAAACACCACACTACTAACCAGAGCATATAAAACATTTGCTAGACCAATTATAGAATACAGCTCGCCAGTTTGGAACCCTCACCACATCTCTGACATCAATACAATTGAACGTGTCCAGAAATATTTTACAAGAAGAGTTCTCCATTCCTCTGAAAACAATAAAATACCCTATCCCACCAGACTTGAAATCCTAGGCTTAGAAAACTTGGAACTCTGTCACCTTTGACAAGACCTAAGCTTAACTCACAGAATCATCTATTGTAATGTCCTTCCTGTTAAAGACTACTTCAGCTTTAATTGCACTAATACTAGAGCAACTAATAGATTTAAACTTAATGTCAACCGCTTTAATCTAGATTGCAGAAAATATGACTTCTGTAACAGAATCATCAGTGCTTGGAATATTTTACCTGACTCTGTGGTCTCTTCCCATAATCCTAAGTTTTATCCAAAAACTTTCTACTATTGACCTCACCCCATTCCTAAGAGGACCATAAGGGGCGTGCATAAGCGCACAAAAGTGCCTACCGTTCCTGTCCTATTGTTTTTCTTTTCTTCTTCCTATATATATGCTTATACCTCCTTATATTTACCCATATATGTGTTTATTTACTATATAATCTTTTTGTATGATACCTACATATATTGTTGTGACAAAATAAAATAAATAAATAAAATAAAATAAAAAATAAATTCTTACTTTTTTTTCCTCAATGGGCAGTTTTCCTGTCCTAGTGATCGTAAGATTTTTTTATGCAAAAATAGTACTTTATAGACTGCATGACAAGTATGGACAATAAGAATCCTATCCTTGATTGTGATCTCCAAGAACTTGATTTGCAACTCTTTGTTGCTCAGTACACACTTGAGTAATGCCGGCCACATGACCACGGAGACGTCTTCGGACAGTGCTGGCTCTTCGGCTTTGAAATGGAGATGAGCATCGCCCCCTAGAGTCGGCAACGACTAGCACGTATGTGCGAGGGGAACCTTTACCTTTACTTTTACACACTTGAGAACTCTTGTTTTTTACAACAAAAATTCTGGTTGTTTTCATGTACGTATTTTTTTTATAAAATCATTTAGCTAGTTTATAATAATTTTACTTTTTGTTTTCTTTATTTGAATTTATGGCCATCCAACTCCAATGTCTATGTTCTGTTATCTAAATCATGGTTGTCCTATAGTTGCTTTTTCAAAACATAATTGGACTTTCTTTGTTTTTGCTTGAAGTTCTGAACTGAAGAAGCTTCTTGGATGAGAAATGAAATATCATCAAACAAAAACAAAGAAAGCCCAGTTGCCTTTTGATAAAGCACCTTTGGGGCAGCCAACTCCAATGGACTCTGGAGGATATACAAAACTAGAAAAAACAAAATCATGTAAGTCAGAGGAAGCTCAGATAAAAATGATCTAATACAAACAATAACAAAAAGAAATAAGGGGTTTAGACAAATAAAAGACATTGACTTGAGACTAAAGCCAGGTTTTGAAAGTTTTTCAGAAACCCAGGAAAAAGGGAGTTACTTCCTTATTTTAATTCTGTGTTTGAACCTACCATTTTAAAATGAAATGGTAGAGAGTATTTTTCCCTTTACTTAAAAGTAAAGGTAAAGGTTTCCCTCGCACATATGTGCTAGTCATTCTCAACTCTAGGGGGCGGTGCTCATTTCCGTTTCAAAGCTGAAGAGCCAGCGCAGTCCAAAGACGTCTCCGTGGTCATGTGGCCGGCATGACTTAATGCCAAAGGCGCACGGAATGCTGTTACCTTCCCACCAAAGGTGGTTCCTATTTTTCTGCTTGCATTTTTATGTGCTTTCAAATTGCTAGGTTGGCAGAAGCTGGGACAGGTAACGGGAGCTCACCCCGTTCTGCGACACTAGGGATTTGAACTGCTGAACTGCCGACCTTTCGATCGACAAGCTCAGCATCTTAGCCACTGAGCCACCGCATCCCTGTATTCCCTTTATTACAAAAATGTTATTGTAACTTGGAATTGTGCTATTCCTATTTGTTAAGAAATGGCCATATGGAAATAGAAGGATGTCACTATTATTAGGAACTTTCTACATAATCAGTCTTTATAATATGGGTGCCCCATTCCCCCAGCTAGCTGCTGAGAAGAAAATAAGTCTCCTCCTGTGGCTTAAAAGAGACTCCCCGCTCTTGGGTGCACCTTTTCAATGAGAAGTAGGTCATTGGGACAAACATGCTATTATAATGGGAAAGAATATTTAAACTACTTCATTTGTGAATGTCACATTTATTGAGAAGTTATCTCTAACTCCAATTTGCTTTTAATAGAAGCCAACAACAAAATCTTATTTTTCTTTCATTTCTTCTCTTTTAATTACAGTAACTAAATATGACATAGTTATTTTTGAGAAACTAGTTTTGTCGTTATGCTTTAATGGCCAGCTCTGTTTAGATTCCATGCTCATATTTGGCTATAAATACAGACTTTCTTTCTTTCTTTCTTTCCAAATTTTCAACTCATAGCTGGGGGCTGCAAAGTTGCTAAAGGAGGGAAAAAATGTGGTCAGATAGGTTAGTTTTTGTTAAGTCCTGGAAGTAACGAGGCTGGAGACCAGGGTAGTGACAACAGCTCTTTAATATAGGGTGAACCCAGCAACAGGCTGGGGGAAAAACCTCTCCTTTTATACAGTTCTACTGGCGGCTTCGTCCAATCAGCAACGTGCTGATTTCCTTAAATATTTAAAGGTATATACAAGAATACATAACACTCCTCCTCCCAGAAAACACTTTGCCTCTATTTGCATTTTATTTACATGTTATTTTTTCACGTAGTCATGCAAATAACCTGGGCTCTCCTAGTTCTTTCAGACCTGCGGTTCAGTCATGGGTGGTGTTTTGAGCTGTTCGGAGGGTCTGTTTCTCCTCCCAGCTCTTTCTCTAGGCCATCGGGCCCTGGATTATTTGCAGATTCTTTTTCTTGGCCATCCGGCCCTGGATTACTTTTTGTAATTTTCCTGTCGTTTCCCTCGAACCTGATGGCGCCGCTGGACCTCCGGGACCTCAGCTAAGTCTTGCGCCTCCCGGGTCATGGTCAGCTGTGGGTTCAAATAAGGAGGGGTCATAATTTGTTTCCTGAGGCTTAGTTTGTTCAGTTATTCGTCTCCTTATCTGATCTATGTGGCGCCTCCATACTCGGTTGTCTTGTAATTCGACCAAGTATGACTTTGGGCCGGTTGCTTTTATTATTTGCCAACTTGGGCCGTCCCCGTAGTTGCGGGCCCACACTCGGTCGCCTATGCCCATTTCCCTTGTTTTGTCTATTTCCCCCTTGTAACCCTCTGGTGTGTAATGGGGACTCAAACGGTCGAGTGGGCACCGAAGTTTCCGTCCCATCAATAATTCGGCTGGGCTTCTGCCTGTAGCAGTGCTTGGGGTTCTGTGCTGAACGGCCAGAAAGAAATCTATCTTTGTTTGCCAGTCCCCTGGCTTGAGCCTGGACAATGCCTCCTTAGCGCTCCGGACGGAACGCCTGCAAGGCCATTCGACGCAGGGTGGAAAGGCGCAGAGAGGCATGTTGGATGCCCTCCTCTGCCAAGTATTCTTCAACTGGGCTGCCGTGAATTGCGGCCGTTGTCGGACACCAGAGTGTCAGGCAACCCGTGGGTTAACTGAATAAGGGCGGGGGCTGCGATTACTGCCTCGGCCGTAGTGGATTTCATGAGTATGATCTCCAACCATTTAGAGAATGCGTCGACAACCACTAGGAAAGTTTGGCCATGGAAAGGGCCAGCAAAATCAATGTGGATTCTTGACCAGGGCCCTTGGGGTTTTTCCCATTCCCTGACTGGGGCTGTTGGGGGTAGGGGTCTGGACTCTTGGCAAGCCTGGCATTTCCCCACCCTCTCAGCAATCTCTGAGTCCATGAGTGGCCACCACACATAGCTTCTCGCTAGCCCCTTCATCCGGACGATCCCTGGGTGGCCCTCGTGGAGGAGGTCCAGTACCTTTCCCCTTAGTTTATCGGGGATTACCACACGATCACCCCATAACAGGCACCCCCCTTGAGCCGAGAGCTCATCCCGTTTTTTAACAAATTCCTTAAAGCGTTAGCCGCAGCGGGCCACCCTCTTTGTACCCAACCGAGAAGTAGGTCATTGGGACAAACATGCTATTATAATGGGAAAGAATATTTAAACTACTTCATTTGTGAATGTCACATTTATTGAGAAGTTATCTCTAACTCCAATTTGCTTTTAATAGAAGCCAACAACAAAATCTTATTTTTCTTTCATTTCTTCTCTTTTAATTACAGTAACTAAATATGACATAGTTATTATTGAGAAACTAGTTTTGTCGTTATGCTTTAATGGCCAGCTCTGTTTAGATTCCATGCTCATATTTGGCTATAAATACAGACTTTCTTTCTTTCTTTCTTTCCAAATTTTCAACTCATAGCTGGGGGCTGCAAAGTTGCTAAAGGAGGGAAAAAATGTGGTCAGATAGGTTAGTTTTTCTTTTCCAAAATTTTAGAAATTCAAAATTACCCCCAAATTGTGTCCCTATCATTCCTTACCCTCCCCACCACATTGACAATGGCTTTGAGGTGAAACTAACCAGAAGGGAAAATGTGGCAGTCAGACACAATCTACCTATAATATTTGATTTAAAAGGGGGAGGAAAGACACATGGTACAATTTCATTGGAGATGTAGTTTGAGCTTGTCAGTTGTAGCTCTAAGTAGTAATAATCTTTAAGTACTAATAGTACTTTAGTAATAATACTAAAGTAATACTAAAGTACTAATCTTTAGTAAGATTAGGTTTCTTCCTGTTCTCCATATGGCACCTCAGTCTCCCACTGCTGGCTGAAATGTTGAGTTGTGGTGGAATTTTCAGCTCTTTCACATATGAACACAACAGGAAGAATCATGATCCAAGCAGGATAGTTTTATTTTTTAAAAAAATAACAGAAGAATCTTATTTATTTATTTTATTAATTTTTCAAATTTATATACCGCCCTATCTCCCTAAGGACTCAGGGCGGTTCACAGGCAGTTAAAATACATATAAATACAGATTAAAAAACAATTAAAAAACTTATTCTATTGCCCCAAATTTAAAATAGTATAAATAATAAAAACCCCTTAAAACCCATAACTTTAAAATCTAATCCAGTCCCGCGCAGATAAATAAGTGTGTTTTAAGCTCGCGACGAAAGGTTCGGAGGTCCGGAAGTTGGCGAAGTCCTGGAGGGAGTTCGTTCCAGAGGGTGGGAGCCCCCACAGAGAAGGCCCTTCCCCTGGGTGTCGCCAGACGGCACTGCCTAGCTGACGGCACCCTGAGGAGTCCCTCTCTGTGAGAGCGCACGGGTCGGTGAGAGGTATTTGGTAGCAGTAGGCGGTCCCGTAAATAGCCCGGCCCTATGCCATGGAGCGCTTTAAAGATTGTCACCAGCACCTTGAAGCCCACCCGGAAGGCCACAGGTAGCCAGTGCAGTCTGCGCAGGATAGGTGTAACACGGGAGCCACGAGGGGCTCCCTCTATCACCCGCGCAGCTGCATTCTGAACTAACTGGAGCCTCCGGATGCCCCTCAAGGGGAGCCCCATGTAGAGAGCATTGCAATAATCCAGGCGAGACGTCACGAGGGCGTGAGTGACCGTGCATAAGGCATCCCGGTCTAGAAAGGGGCGCAACTGGCGCACCAGGCGAACCTGGTGGAAAGCTCTCCTGGAGACGGCCGCCAAATGATCTCCAAAAGACAGCCGTCCACCCAGGAGACCGCCCAGATTGCGCACCCTCTCCATCGGGGCCAGTGACTCGCCCCCAACAGTCAGCCGAGGACTCAGCTGACTGTACCGGGATGCCGGCATCCACAGCCACTCTGTCTTGGAAGGATTGAGCTTGAGCCTGTTTCTCCCCATCCAGACCCGTATGGCTTCCAAACACCGGGACAGCACTTCGATAGCTTCATTGGGGTGGCCCGGTGTGGAGAAGTACAGCTGGGTGTCATCAGCGGACAGCTGGTACCTCACACCGGAGCCACTGGTGGTCTCACCCAGCGGCTTCATATAGATGTTGAACAGAAGGCGAGAGAATCGACCCTGTGGCACCACAAGTGAGATGCCTCGGGCCGACCTCTGCCCCCTGTCAACACTGTCTGCGACCGGTCGGAGAGATGGAGGAGAACCACCGATAAGCGGTGCCTCCCACTCCCAATCCTCCAACCGCGCAGCAGGATACCATGGTCGATGGTATCGAAAGCCGCTGAGAGGTCTAATAGGACCAGGACAGAGGAACAACCCTATCCCTGGCCCTCCAGAGATCATCCACCAACGCGACCAAAGCCGTCTCCGTGCTGTAGCCGGGCCGGAAACCGGACTGGAACGGGTCTAGATAGACAGTTTCATCCAGGTGCAGGGGAAACTGATATGCCACCATACTCTCTACAACCTTCGCCGCGAAGGTTGAGACCGGACGATAATTACCTAAGACAGCCGGGTCCAGGAGGGCTTCTTGAGGAGGGCCCTCACCACCGCCTCTTTCAAGGCGGCCAGAAAGACTCCCTCCAACAAGGAGGCACTCGTAATCGCCTGGAGCCAGCCTCGTGTCACCTCCTGAGTGGCCAGCACCAGCCAGGAGGGGCACGGGTCCAGTAAACACGTGGTGGCATTCAGCCTACCCAGCAACTGTCCATGTCCTCGGGAGCCACAGGGTCAAACTCATCCCAGAAAATGTCACCAAGACCACCCTCAGACGCCTCATCTGAATCGTCGCAATTTTGGTCTAGACCGTCTCGAAGCTGAACGATTTTATCGTATAGATAACCGTTAAACTCCTAAGCACGTCCCTGCAACGGGTCATCCCGCTTCCATCCCGCTTCCATCTTCCTCTTCCATTTTTCTCCTGCTTTCTGCTCTGCGATTTGGCAATTTTTAATGATGGTAAGCACACATGTGGAATGAAAGCAGAGGTATAAATGAAGGTTCAAGTTTTATTGTTATTTGTTTATGCAGGGATTATCTTGGTTAATGCACGAAAGGTATTTGCTATTTGTCAATAAATGACATATGTAGATCCACTTCTGCATCAGAAAGTGCAAGTAAGTCAGGATATAGGACTGTTTGGGGGAATGGAGGCAGTGGTGGGTTTTAAAATTTTTTACTACTGGTTCTGTGGGTGTGGCTGGGCGTGGCATGGCTTGGTGGGCATGGCTTGGTGGGTATGGCAGGGGAAGGATACTATAAAATCTCCATCCCCTCCCCATTCCAGAGGAAGGTTACTGCAAAATCCCCATTTCCTCCCGATCAGCTGGGACTTGGGAGGCAGAAAATAGATGGGGGCAGGGCCAATCATAATTTTTACTACCGGTTCTCTGAACTACTCAAAATTTCTGCTACCAGTTCTCCAGAACTGGTCAGAAACTGCTGAAACCCACTTCTGAATGGAGGACTTAGCAAACTTTTCTCCCATGTGCTGCTCTCTTGCCTGCTCTGTTGAGATGTGTTTGTTTGTTTTATTATTTCTACTTTTATACTGCTGAATCTATAAGGGATTCCCAAAATATTTATAAATCTAAATCAACAAACCAATTTTGTGCTGTACACCAATTCCATCTTTCCTGGATCAGAAGGTTCTACTCATGCCCTGGTCACCCACCTCACTCCCCAGCTGATTTCTGTAATCAACTTATATGAGCTGCCCTGAATAGCAGCTCCAGAAGCTGTAAGCGGTGCAAAATACCTCACCCCTGATAGATATGTGCTATCTTAGATGAGCTTATGTTATACCTCTGCTTCACTAGTGTTGCAGGTTTCCTTCAGGTTCAATTCAAAGTGCTGATAACAACCTACAAAGTCCAGGCAACATGGGACTCGATTATTTGATGGATTATACATTTCTTCCTCATTACATCTACCCACCCCATCAGGTCATTTGGAAGAGGTGTGTTACAAATCCCAGTTGTCATTTGATAGGACCTGGGAGGGCCACCTTTTCTGCTGGGTCCCTGCCATTTAAAACACTATTCCCCTGGAGATTGGATTGCCTCTATCCCTACTGTTTTTTTTCAGAAAGCTCTGAAAACATGATTCTGCCATTGTGCCTAAGGATCTGGTGGAGGTTTGGAGGCCGCTAAATGGCTCTGTTCTGACTGTGATGTACGAATTGTACTATCCCACTTGTTATGCTTTCTGATTTTAAGTAGTTTTATATGCTTTTGTTTTATTCATTTTTTGCTTATTGTTTTTCTTGGTTTTAAACTGTGTGAGTTACAAATGGGAGATGGGTGGCAATATTAATGAATAAATAAATGAATAAATGAATGAATGAATGTGTCAACTTGCGAATAGTTCCTGACCTGTTCTCAAGTTGCCATAGGCAGGGGGATGGGAAATTGAGCTCGCAGCTGTATCGAGGACCTTGCATTTCATTCAAAGCAAATCACATTCCATCTGATAACATCAAGGTCATCTCAAAGGAGTCCCACAGTTGCCAGAGGGAGTGACTTCTACAACCTGCAAAATTGCTTCATTGGGGAATGTGACTGATAACACACCTTGGGGAGAGGGGGAAACAGGGTCAGAGCCAAGGCGCTAATTAAGTGAGGTCAGAGTTGGCTTCACTTGGTTCATGCTGACATGAAGCTCCTAATAAATAACTAAATTTCTTTTGAAGCTTGGCTTGAGGCTCATGATTTAATTAGGGCATCAGCTGGAACCCTGACATAATGAATGAATGAATGAATGAATGAATGAATGAATGAATGAATGAATGAATGAATGAATGAATGAATATAGAATAAAATAGATAAACTATTCTTTATTGCCCAAGTGTGATTGGATACTCAAGGAATTTGTCTCTGGTGCATAAACTCTCAGTATATATATAAGCAACAAAGTCACAATGAATGAAACAGAAAAGAATGAAACAATTTGTGGCTAGAAGTAGGAACATATCTATTCAATTTGGATTAATTGGTTGACAGTTTTTGTACATGCACACACATGAGGGGGGGGGCAAGCAATATTCAGGTAACGAAGTGGGCCAGTCTCAGGATGATGAGAAAAGAGAAATAGAAATAGAACCAATTGTCAAACAACAAGACGCCAGGTATTGACACTATATGTCAGACCTGCCTCAGTCTCATCTCTTAAGAAAGAAAGACCCTCAACTCCATTTGGTTAAAATTATAAGTTCTTTTACTAAAAAATCTCGTTGCAGTAGAGTCAGGCTAGAACTAAGTTTCCCACACTCAAAAGATATAGAAAATTTCCCCACATCCCAGCCCCCCCCCCATGACCAATCTATCTCCAGCTTATAAGAGTCTACCTAGCGTTTTGAGAACACTGAGATGTTTAGGGTAATTCACATTCTCTCTCAGCCTTGGATGCTGGCACAAATTGGTTCCGAGCTCTGCTGTTCTTTGTCAAACTGTCATTCCTCTCTCCCAATTTCCCATCACATACACAAGCAGGTTGATTCCCTCCCCCCCATGTCCCTTTCCTCCCTCCTAGGATGCCAGCAAGGCACCAAGCTGAAGATGGCAGACCTGACACTATCGCTGCAGAGTAACTGAAATCTGTACCACCCAGAGTCATTAGAGACCTGTACCAGAAAAACAGGGAAACCAACACACCATCACAGAATTGGAAATACTCAATGTTCAATTCACTTTCCTAGGATTGCATATAGCTCAGAGCAGTGAATGCAGCACAGAAATAAAATGTTAGATTGCACTGGATTACACAGCAATGATGAACATGAGCAGAATATGGAAAAGCAGGAATATCAGCCTGGCAATCAAATGTAAGTTATTGTGTTCCCCATAACTACTATGGTTATGGAAGGGGCCGGAATAGCTCAGGCTGTAAGGAGCCTGTTATTAGAACACAATAGCCTGCAATTACTGCAGGTTCAAGCCCGGCCCAAGGTTGACTCAGCCTTCCATCCTTTATAAGGTAGGTAAAATGAGGACCCAGATTGTTGGGGGGGCAATAAGTTGACTTTGTAAATATACAAATAGAATGAGACTATTGCCTTATACACTGTAAGCCGCCCTGAGTCTTCGGAGAAGGGCGGGATATAAATGTAAATAAAAAAAAAAGTTGGACATTAAAAAAGCAAAACAGCAACAAAATCAGCTCATGTGAGCTGTGGGCCTGGAGAAGGTTCCTGCAATTCCTTGGACAGCAAAGGTGATTAACAAGCAAGTAGCAGAATACATAACACCAGCTATGTCACTAGAAGGCAAAATCATGAAATTGTGTCTCACTTACTTTGGCATGTCATGAAGGGAAATTCACTAGAGAAAGCAATTATGCTTGAAAGAGTTAGCAATAAAAGGAACCAGGCCATCAAAGAACATGGTGACTGGACACTATCAAAGCTGACACCAGCCAGATCATAGAAAAACTAATGAAATAGTGCAAAATCAGAAGATGTGGTGAGACCTGGCCCATAGAATCACCAAGACTCAGACGCAATTGAATAGATAACATCATCATCATCAAGATAATATGAATGTTAATCATTGAATTCCAAACCTACCTTTTGTTTATTTATTGGAAGGAAAAAGGATTCAATAAATGTTAGGATTTACGGTAGGATTTAAACATTTATCATAAATATACAATTGTAATAAGTGGAGTTTCAGGATCCGTATGAGTTTCTGCCCTATGAGAAAAGCACACTCTTTTCTTAATATCTCTTTTTAGTAACTTGGTGGCTTTCTATTTATATTTGTATTAAAAACATAGTAAGGTATTATATATTCATTTTACATACTTTTTGTTCACAAATTAGTGCAAATATATATGAAGAGTAGACTGTTTGTGTCATGATCCCAGAAAAAATTTCAGAATCATCTTTTAGAAGACCAATATAACATTGATCTATTGAGGGTATTATATTGGCCAGTTCATCATCTGTCAGACCTGCCTTAATCTGATCCCTTAGGAAAAGAAAGACCCTTGACTCTATATCATTAAAGCGAAGGATTCTTTTGCGAAAGGTGTTGGCTGCAGTCAAGTCAGGCTAACTCTGAATTTTCCAACACTCAAAAGATACAGAAAGATTCACCTGCAGCCCATCCCTCCTCCTGTGACCAGTACATATACAGCCAATCAAAGTTCACCAAAGTGTTTTGAGAATGATGAGCTGTTTGGGGGTAATCAAATGTTTTCTCAGGGTGCCTGGCCTTAGGACACTCTTACAAACTTAATTTGGGCTGCGCTGGTCTTTACTACCTGATATTCTCCCCTCCCCCGAGGTGGTTTCAGCAGGTTCTGACCAGTTCGGGAGAACCGGTAGCGGAAATTTTGAGTAGTTTGGAGACCCGGTAGTAAAAATTCTGACTGGCCCCACCCCCATCTATTCTCTGTCTCCTGACTTCCAATTTATCAGGAGAAAATCATGATTTTGCAGTAATCTTCCCTTGCCACACCCACCAATCCATGCCATACCCACCAAGCCACATCCACAGAACCAATAATAAAAAACTTTGAAACCCACCACTGCCCCCCCCATCTCTATTTCCCATTATGTACACACACAGCTTCCTCCACCATCACTCTCCTTTGATGCCTGTGAGGTGCCAAGCTGAACCAAGCAGAGCTGGCATCATCAGTGAGAAAACAAAAGATGTTATGTGATCAACGCATATTGGATGTGGATGCATTTGTGTTCTAATGGGTACATTTACTTCTTTTTGTATTTGAATACACGGGTATTTCTGAGAATAACAAAATAATAACAGAATAATAGAGTTGAAAGGGACCCCGCAGGTCTTCTAATCCAACCCCCTGCTCAAGCAAGAGATCCTATACCCGTGATGACAAACCTATGGCACGCGTACCACAGGTGGCACATAGAGCCAGCTCTGTGGGCAGGCCATCCTTCACCTCAGCCCAGCTCCACCACTCATGCATGTATGCTTCCCACCAGCCAGCTGGTCTTTGAGTCTCTGTCGCACATGCATGGGGGTGGGGCACATGCGCGGGGTGCAGGTTGGTGCAGGAGGCTTTCCAGGGTCAAAACGGGATGCTGGGGGACTTGCATGGCACCCCTGCGCCCTGTTTTGACTTCTAGGTTGGTGCAGGAGGCTCTCCAGGCCCAAAACGGGGCACAGGAGGCCTTGCGCGGCACCCCTGCACCCTGTTTTGACTTCCAGGTTGGTGCAGGAGGCTTTCCAGGCCCAAAACCATCACTCTCCTATACCATTCCAGAAACTGGCTATCCAGTGTCTTCTTAAAAGCCTCCAGTGATGAAGCACCCACAACTTCTTATGGCAGCTTTCCACTGGTTAATTGTTCTCACCATTAGAAAATTACTCCTTAGTTCAAGATTGATTAATTTCCATCCATTTTTTCTTATCTTGCCCTTCTGGTACTTTGGAAAATAAGTTGACCTTTTTTTCTTTGTGGCAGCCCCTCAAATACTGGAACACTGCTATGATTTTCTTAATTTAATGCTAAATTGTAAACCCTTCATTTACAAATTTTCCTATTGTTCAAGCATTATATAATAGCCAGAATTTTTGTGAAGCCTGTATAATGCTAAATCAGCTTTAAATCTTTCTTAAAGAAACCCAGCAAAAGAAAAGTAAATTCAAAAATTAAATCAACAATTCTAGCAATTTCTAACAAGAATGTAACAATTCCACAGCCTTTGGGCTGAAACTGCTAAACCAAGACTGTCAATCTTTCATCGTCACAGCAGCGTCATGTGACGTATTGTGACTTTTCCCCCCCTTCACTAAACTGGGTATGGGCATAGCCAGCGCATGATGCATCCGGCCAGCGGGCCGCAAGTTTGACAGCCCTGTGCTAAACTAAATAAAGGGTAGCCAAGCCATTTTGAAATCCTATGCTTTCAATAATTATTTAAAGAAAAGCACATATAATTAATTTGCTGCTGCACTATTTTTTAAATTGTAATCCAGTTGCTTTTATTTTAATACACTGGGGAGGGAGTTTCATTTGTTTGTTTTTTAAAGATGAACTTTCCAAGCAATTTTTGAACAACAAAGACAATTACATGTTTATTATTTATATACTGTACATTTTCACAATTCTAAGTTCTAAGTTCTTCATTGTATCTCAAATCTTTCTTTGACGGTTCTTTAAATAATTTACAAAAGCAGGAGGTAGTTTGCTAGTTGAAAGGTAAATTTAGTTAAATAAGACAATAGTTTGCAAATGTTAGATTTATCCTTCAATATACTTCATAATTTGCTGCAAGGTCTAAATACATCTTGCACCATCTGCCTCAATCTGTTATCAGATCTCTCCCACCACTTTCTAAATTTTATAGTATGAAAAATATTCACGATCAGGTAGAATGAGATGCCAGTATTGCCAGCCATATGGTTTGGCAAAGCAGAAGTGTACAAGATAAGATTTTTTTTAAGAACCACCACCACCCCCAGCAACTTTTCCTTGATGATGGAAAACTTTCTGGTCTAAACACTACAAGATCTAAAATTGATATAAAATATTGTTATAGAAAACTTACGTCTTAAAGTGAGGAGACAAGACCACAAAGGATTTGAGAAACAAGAATTAATTTATTATTTGCGCAAATAGGACACAGACCCCCACTCACGTGGAAAACAAAGGTCTGAGCCTCAAGCAAAGCTTAAGCATTATCTTTTATACTTCTGGTTACAGACATTGCCATAAGAAAAAAGAAGAAGTTATCCTAATTGGTTGAAACAAACAAAAGCCCATATATGGTCTACTCTTATCATACACTTTCTGGATACGTGTGTTACTCTCGATGCCCTCCTCTTTGCCACATAGTTACTGGAACAGGTTACAAAGAACAACATGTAGAAATATTTCTGCACTTTCCCGAAAGCTTGCAATACCACATACCTGCCCAATGGTATACTTCTGCTTTTTAAATGACATGTTGACTTTTATAAAAGTTGGTAATATCTGATCTTGGGGTTATCTATATTGGGGTTTCCCTTTCAATATGAGGCAAAAGGAAACAGCCATATTGCTACAGCACAGCTGCCTGAATTATTTCAATAGATAAGTACTGTTTTATTTTTATTTTTTTTAAAGCACTTTGGATTATGTGCTATCACACTGGTGTCAACACTTAGAGACCACATAGATTATTTTCTATGATAACCTGGTCTTTCAAGTCTCCCAATAATATAGTCATTGCCATTATAATTGAGCCAATCCATTTCCTCTTCCTCTCTTTCCTTCTAATTCTCCCATCATTAAAACCTTCTCCTGAGTGTTCGAAGTAGGATAATTTGAGCCTGGTCATTTATGCTTTGTGTGAGAACTCTAAACTGATTAGTTCTTTGATTTATTTGTTCATTTTTTATTATTTCATTTGTTCATCATTCATTCATGTCCCTTCTCTTTCTATCCTGTTTCTTCAATTAAAGAAGCGTTACCGAGAAAATAATTTCCTACATCATTTTGATTTTTTGATATAGCATCAAAATGAAGCTGATGTTGAGTGCAATGACTGTGGGGTGCAGTAATGTCCTGTGGAATTCGTCTTGCGAATCACTTTTTATATAGAAGGGAAGGGAAAGAAGAAAAGCATCTGTTCCTGTCAAGTAAACATCCAAATGTTACAAAGAGAATTGTGTGCATTTTAAAGACCAATTCTACACGGTATCTTAAGTCCCAGACTGCTCCTCGCTATTGCTTAAACCAGCTTCAGAATTGTAATGAGTTAACAACTAGGTCAGGCATGTGCTTACTGTGGACTAGAAGTCCTGATCTGCTGCTCTTTACTCTTCATATCCATGCAGGCTCCTATATGAATTGAGCTACTAAGGCCTGCCTTTTCCTTTAGAGATTGTTCCTCTTCAGCTTTTTTTTTTTTTTACTTTTCTGGATGCTTCTATCATGGATGCCTTCCCACTGAGCCATGGTGGCGCAGTGGTTAGAGTGCAGTATTGCAGACTAATTCTGCCAACTGTCAGCAGTTTGATCCTAACTGGCTCAAAGTTGACTCAACCTTCCATCCTTCCAAGGTTGGTAAACTGAAGACCCAGATTGTGGGGGGCAATGTGTTAACCCTGTAAACCACTTAGAGAGGGCTGTAAAGCTCTGTGAAGTGGTATATAAATCTAAGTGCTATTGCTATTACTACTTGAATGCAAGATCTCAATATCTTTTTTTTAACCATAGTAATCATAACATATAACATAACGTAACGTAACAACAGAGTTGGAAGGGACCTTGGAGGCCTTCTAGTCCAACCCCCTGCCTAGGCAGGAACCCTACACCATCTCAGTCAGATGGTTATCCAACATTTTCTTAAAAATTTCCAGTGTTGGAGCATTCACAACTTCTGCAGGCAAGTCGTTCCACTTATTAATTGTTCTAAATGTCAGGAAATTTCTCCTTAGTTCTAAGTTGCTTCTTTCTTTTGATCAGTTTCCACCCATTGCCCATCCACCCATTAATCAGAACTGGACATAACATCTAAGAGAGATCTCACCAGCACGGTATAAAGTAGTACTGTCACTTATCATTGTTCTAATGCTTTCTCTCTGTTGATGCAGCCTAGGACTGCATTGGCTTTTTTGGGAAGCTACAGCACACTGCTAACTCATACTTAAGTGTTGGTCCACTAGAACATCTAGATCCCTCTCCAGTTATAATTGTTGAGCCAAGTACCTGTGCATTTGGGTTTTTTTCCAGTCTAACTGCAGGTCTTATTTTTCTCACCATTGAACTGCATCTTGATGGATGGTACCCAATGCTCAAGTCTGTCAAGATCTTTTTGGATCTTGAACCTATCTTCTAAAGTATTGGTTATCTCCTGCACATGGTGTTGTCTGCAAATTTGATGAAATCACCTTTGAAATCACCATCTAAATCATTTATGAAGTTGTTGAACAGTACTGTGCCCAAGAACTTTGAGGTACCTCACTGCATGCTTCCCTCCCTGTAGATGTAATACCGTAGAAGATTATATACTAAGTATTGGGGTCAGCCAATTGTGAATCCATCTGGTGGTGATACTGTCTATTTGCCAAGAAACAGACTGTTGTCTACTTAATCAAATGCCTTGCTGAAGTCCAAGTATATTATATCCACAGTATTTCACTGATTCATTAAACTTAGTTATTTTATCAAAAAAAGACAATAAGGTTTGTCTGGCATGATCTGTTTTGAACAAACCCATGCTTCTTGTAATCATCTTGTCTGTTTCCAGGTGCTCACAAATTATACACTTGATTATCTTTTCCAGGACTTTCCCAGGTATTGATGTCAGCCTATAATTTCCTGAATCCATTTTTTCCTCTTTTTGTAGACTGGAACCACCAGTTCTTTTCTAATATGCTGGTATTTCACTCATGCTACATGAGCCTTCAAAAATTATATTCTGTGATTGCTAAATTACATCTGCCAACTCATTTAAAACCCTGGGTTGTAAACCATCTGGCCCAGGTGATTTATACTCATCCAGAACATACAAGTTTCTCTTACTAATCCCTTGCCTATTTTGATATGTATACTTGTTCTGTCTCCCTCAGTGCTGCTTTTGATAGGTTGGACTGTTTCTTCCTTTTGTGTAAAAACAGATGCAAAGAAGTAATTAAGCAGTTCTGTTTTTTTTCTGCTGCCTATCACCTTCTTGCCATTTGCTCTCATTAGTGTATCTATCTTTTCCTTGACTTTCTTCTTGTCTCTTACATATTGAAAGAAAGTTGATGTATTAATAATAATAATAATAATAATAATAATAATAATAATAATAATAATAATAATAATAATAATCTTTATTAATTAAACATGAAACTCAGTCAACTGAACATTCAAAAAGGCATCACAAATACCATTGACTGGTGCTGATTGTTGATACAGGTTGCTGCCAGCGTCCTAGGTATCAACCAAGTACCTTCTTAAGATATATGATGTTCCAAGTAGCACAGTTTTATTGTTATTGCAGGAAGCTGCAATTTGTTGATGTATCTTATAAAATTTTTGGACATGGTACCAAGTGCCCCGAAGATAATGGGTATCACTGTTACATGTTTAATCCATAGTCGTATAGTTTCGATGGCCAGGTCACAATATTTCATGATTATCATCATCATCATCATCATCATTTGCTAGTTTTAGCTTATTCTGCCTTAGCTTTCTTGACTTTCTCCTTATGTATTCAGTCTGTTTCTGATTATTCTGCTTTAGTTATCTGTTCCTTTTTCCCTTTTTTATATTATACTTTTTTGTCCCTCAATTTGTTAGAGAGCTCTTTATGCAACCTTGCTGGTTTCGCCATATGTCTTTCTCTGTGGTATTGTTTTTACTTGAGCCGTCTTTATTTCATTTTTTCAGAATTTCCTAAGCATCTTAAACTGTTTTTCCTTTAATAATCAAACTGACACTTTTTCCCCCTCCCCATCAATGCTCTGGTGCAATCAAAGTTGCATCTCTCATTTCTTCTTTAGGTCCATGGAAGCCTTATAGCAATGAAAAACTAAAAGTTCAACTTTATGGAAACAACATAGCAAGTTCTGAAATGGCAGTATAAAAATTAGAAAAGAAACGAAATGAAATGGAAATTATGCAGAATTGGGGCAGGGAGTAGGAAAGCAAGAAGGATTATGTTTCACATAATCTGGGCAAAAACAAGGATGCCCACTAAGAGATGTAACAGTTGAATGGAGAATGGACTTACAGACAACTAAAATGGCATCATCAAATCAGAGAAAATCTGTCTGAAACAGCTCCATCTTCAATGGTTTTGACAGCAATTCAAATCAAGAAACACACCCTGATCCAAACAAAAAATTAAAATTAAAATTAAATTAAAATAAAATAAAAATCCTGGCTGCTGGCTGGTTCAATCTGTGAAAAAAGCCACTCTTCCTCCTTGCCCTGATGCCCCATTACACAGCAACCACTGCTGTATAAACTGCAGTTTGCACTGTATGTTTATTGGATGAAGGTACATATTCTGTCAGTAAAAGAAAGAATGCCCTTTCATTTACCTTGGAAATAAATTATCACTAGCAATCATTACAGATCGTGTCCTAAGAAAACTCTGAAGATAAGCAAAATCGAAAATATTTTCCATGTACAGAAGCAGTGTCTATATTATCTGTATATTTTTATTTCTCTATCAAGGAGCTGAACTGATTAACTTTAGCTGTTAGCAATAATGTCTCCAAGAACAATATCATTTCTCGAGTCTAAAGCATTATGGCAGCATAATAAAACAAACGAGATTAGCAACGTAGTAGTTCCTTAGGAAATGGAAATTACAATAAATGTGTCTGAGGTGTATTGATAAACAATTCCATACAATGACTCCCATAGGGGGATCTTTCAAGGACATTTTCACCAGGGCAGATTAAAGGATGAGACTCACAAATGGAAAAGGAAAGAGAACCTAACAAGGCTAAAAAACTAACCTGTGGACTATGAAGCCCCAGTTCAAAAGTTACCTCCACCTCTGGCTTTGCATTTTCCATGCAGCATTAATAGTATCCTGCTTTCCAGGTTTTGTAACATGCATTGAGTGTTAAGTCCGGGCAATAAGGAGGCAGGAGACAGTCATTGGTGACAACAGCTCTTAAGTTTATTGTGAGAACCCAGCAAAGAAATAGCAGAAAAGTCCTTCTTATATAGCATTTTGATTGAAGCACCAGCCAATCAGTAACGTGCTTTTTCCCGCCCAAAATTCCCTCCAAAAATTCAAATACATAACATTCCTCCCCTCCCAGAACACACTTAGTTCAGTATTTACATATTATTTACAAACATAATCACGCAGGTAGCCAGGGCGTTCCCTGTGCCTGGCTGACCTGCACAATTCATTCCCTGGCAGGGAGTCGAGCTGGTCAGAGGGACACTCTGTTCCTCCCAGCTCCTCCAATTGGCCCTCCGGGCCAGGATTTTGGGTGGATTATTCCCAGCTAACTTCTGGTTGGACTGTGGGGCGTCGCTGGACTTCACAATTCCCAGATAAGTCCTCCGGCCACTTCGGGCTTGAGTCAGCTGTTGGTGTAAACATTGGGTAGTCAGGGCCTGGTTGTTGTGTTTCTGTTTTGGCTTCTAATCTGTTTCGTATTTGGTCAATGTGCCTTTTCCAGACCCTCCCATCACCCATATCAACTAGATATGATTTTGGGCCTGTTATCTCTAAGATAGTTCCTGCCAACCAAAGGGGACCATCACTGCAATTTCTGGCAAAGACTGGAGACCCTATTGTAAAAACCCTCATTTTTTTTCTTAGCGGCAGATACCTGTCAGGGGAGTATATTGGATTTAACCTGTCTAGTGGTCATCGGAGTCTCCTTCCCATTAACAACTCAGCTGGGTGCGGCCAGTGGTTGTGCATGGTATCCCATGTTGGACGGCCAAGAACGCGTCAATCTTGGCTTGCCAGTCCCCCGGGCTAATTCTGGATAGTGCCTCCTTTGCACTTCTTACAAAACGTTCTGCAAGGCCATTACTAGCTGGGTGGAATGGTGCCAAGAGGGCATGTCTGATGCCCATTTTGGCTAAGTACCCTTCAAATTGAATAGCCGTAAATTGTGGGCCATTATCTGAATCTAATATGTCCGGCAAACCGTGCGTTACAAATAGTCGCCGCAACACTCTGATGACTGCCTCGGCAGTCATGGTTTTCATCAATATTATCTCCAACCATTTTGAATATGTATCTACTACTATTAAGAAGGTTTGCCCGTGAAAAGGACCAGCGAAGTCTATGTGAATTCTGGACCACGGTCCTTGGGGTTTCTCCCATTCCCTCACCGGGGCTGTTGGAGGTAGAGGTCTAGAGTCCTGGCAAGATTGGCATCTGCCTACCCAGTCACTAATGTCCTTGTCCATCTGGGGCCACCACACATAACTCCCTGCCAGACTTTTCATACTCACAATGCCCAGATGCCCCATATGCAATAATTCCAATACATTTTCCCACAAACTCAATGGAATAACCACTCTGTCTCCCCACAACAAACATCCCCCTTGTACAGACAATTCAAAACGCTTGGTTGCAAACTGTTTAAATTCCTCGCCCGTTGCAATGGGCCACCCCCTCTGCACCCAGCCGATTACAGTGTGAATAATAATGTCTTTAATTGATGCCCTGCCACTTCGGTGGAAGTGACTGGGCCAGTGTCCAAAGAGCCAATCAGCAGGATTGGGGTTCCCGGAGTCGGGTCTTGAATCTTGTCCGGCAAGGGGCAGCTACTTAAAGCGTCCACGTGTCCTACATCCTTGCCCGGTCAGTGGGTCAAACGGTATGAATATGCTGCCAGAAATATAGTCCAACGAGTCAATCTGGGGGACAGGGCAATCGGTGTAGGGCGGTCTCCGGCCAACAAACCCAATAGTGGGCGATGGTCAGTAACAATGTCAAAATGCCTCCCAAACAAATATTCATGGAATTTTTTTAACTCCCGAAACTATAGCCAGGGCTTCTCTATCTAATTGGCTATAGTTTCTCTCAGCTCCGGATAACGTGTGGGAGAAGTAAGCAATGGGGTCTTCTGTCCCATTCGGCAGTTTGTGGCTGAGAATAGCCCCCATTCCATAGGGCAACACATCACACACCAAAACCAGAGGCAATGTCCCATTATACTGAATTAGTAGACTGTCGCTAGACAGTAATTTTTTGACAGTATCAAAAGCTGCGGCTTCCGCCTTCCCCCAAATCCATGGGGTATTTTTAGCAAGTAGTCTGTGCAACGGTTCGGCCACATGGCCTTGTCTTTCAAAAAGACCGCATAAAAGTTCAATAGCCCTAGAAAGGCTTGTAGTTCCGCTTTGTTTTGTTTTTTTTTTTGGGGGGGGGTGCCTTCCGAATTGCCCGTACCTTGCTCTCAGTTGGATGGATGGACCAGCCTTATCTATCCGATATCCTAAAAATTCGACTGAGGGCACCCCAATTTGGCATTTATTGAGCTTGACTTTAAGTCCAGCAGCTCTGAAAATGGTCAGCACTCTTTGCAGTTTTTCTCGTAGTTCTTCCGTGTCACTAGCTGACACCAAAACGTCATCAAAATAGGGTACTACCCCTGGTAAACCCTGCAGTAAACGTTTCATGAGATTCTGGAAAAAGCCAGGGGCAACACTGACTCCAAAATGGAATCTGGTGCACTTAAACGCTCCCTGTGTGTTACTATTGTCTGTGGCTCAGCTGTTGCATTATCTACAGGCAACTGCTGATATGCCTGAGCCAAATCCAGTTTTGCAAAGATTTGCCCTGGCCCCAGCGAATGCAGCAAATGTTGGACTATGGGGACAGGGATGCGCTTTTCTGCAATGCCTTATTCAGTGTTGCCTTGTAATCGGCACAAATACGGACAGATCCGTCTGGTTTAACTGGTGTGACTATCTGTGCCTCCCACTTTGTGTGGTCGACTGGAATTAAGGTGCCCTGTTGCACAAGCTTGTCTAGTTCTTTATCAATTTTAGGTTTTAGGGGAAAAGGAACCCTCCTGGCCTTTAGCCGAATTGGAGCTATTTTTGGATCTAAATTAAATGAAATGGGGGTCCCTACATACTTGCCCAGGCTGTCTTTGAATACGTCTTCAAATTCCTGTAGCAGCTCCCCTCTTAGGTCGCCTCCAACACTGTAAATTCCGGTGATGCCCATCCCAAGGGCCCAGAACCAGTCGAGACCTAGCAAGCTAGGCAAATGCCCATCTACGATGGTGATTGGTAATGATTTCTTGTATCATCCATATGATGATACAACTGTGGTGATGCCTCGGACAGGGATTCGGTTTCCCTGATAATCCTGGACTTTCAGTCTCTGGGGTTGCAATTGGCATTTCACGATGCTTGGAAGGTCTTTGGTGATCGTATCCCAGGACATGATAGTGATTGATGATGCGGTATCGGCTTCCATTTTACACGGCACCCTTTCTAGGCAGGGTCTTGTAAAAATCTTTTTTTCTGGTTTTGTTGAGGCTTGGCCAACTTGTACTGTGGTGTGGTTGGACATCGCGCCCTTTTTGATTGGGCCAATAGGTGATTGTTTCGTGGAATTCGGGTTCTGCTGATAGGTTGGTTTGAACTCGGCTCTGGACTTTTGGCGGCATGGCTGGAGAGATCTACACACCCGTGCTAGGTGCCCTTTTCAGTCACATCTATGGCAGATGGCTTCTTTAAAATGACAATTTTGTCTCTGGTGATGACCTCCATAACTCGCGCACTCATCGTTGTCATTTCTTTCCAGTTTCCCTGTTTGGAAAACCTCTTCCTCACTCTCACCATCACACTCAAGCTGGATTTCCTCACTGTGGATTAGTGCCGCTTTAGCGGGTATACTTGACGACGTTGGTCTCTGTAATGTTTCAGCAGCTTTAGTGGAAAGTTCATGTGCTCTGGCTTCATCCAGGGCAATATTAAGTGTCAAGTTAGTTTTGGCAAGGAGCTGCCTCTGCAAATGAATGTCCCTTACTCCGCAAATGAGCTGTTCTAAAAGGGAGTCTTTGAGGTCTCTATATTCGCAGTGGGTGGCTGCTTTTCTTAATGCAGCCATGTAAACACTGATTCGCCCTCGCGTTGGACTCTCTGTCAGAGTTCATATCTCTGCATGAACTTTGATGGCACCGGGGCATAGTGTGCTCTGAGTGTCATCTGTAACACTGGCCAGGGCACTGACTGGACGGGCATCGGCTCCGATAACGATTTGGCAGTGTCAAATACTTCTGGACCACAATGGCTCAAGAAGTATGCGCACTTCCAATTGTCCGATACTCCTTGCAACTCGTTAGTCTCGAGGAAGCATTCAAAACGAGCCATGTATGACCCCCATTTCTCTTTGGCTGGGTCAAATGGCGCTGGCGGCGTGTAGTCATTTCAATTCGTTCTACATGGCCACCCTATAACTGGCTGGGTTCTAAACTAATTCCTGAATCAGCTCTTTTTCCGGTCTCACTGCCAACCTGATCCTATCTTCGTCGCCAATGTTAATTCCGGTCAATAAGAAGGCAGGAGACAGTCATTGGTGACAACAGCTCTTAAGTTTATTTGAGAACCCAGCAAAGAAATAGCAGAACAGTCCTTCTTATATAGCATTTTGGCTGAGGCAACAGCCAATCAGTAACGTGCTTTTTCTCGCCCAAAATTCCCTCCAAAAATTCAAATACATAACATGCTGCATTGTATAAATATTAGACACTTTTTATAATTAGAAAACAGATTAGAGCAAATGTATTCCATTTTCTCACAAAGTTTTTCAATAAATGGATATAACTACCTCTATGAAATTATTCTCTCTCATTCTCTGCCCCCAATATCTTTGTCTCTGTCTCTGTCTCTCTGTCTCTCTCTCTCTCTCTCTCTCACACACACACACACACACACACTCACAAATATATTAATTCATTATTAGATCTGTTAAACAAACTACAGAATATTCATTAATAACACTCTACTTTGCCTGGACCAGCACTAGTTTCTCTCACAAGGTAAATTAGAATTTCTACAAAGAAATTCTTTTTTTTTTTTTTTTTTACAAAGGAAGTAAATAAAAAAAATTAGTGGATTGGCTTGCAATTATTATTTAGTGAATATCAGAGTGAAACTAAACAGCTAGTACATCTCTATCATGTCAGCTGTCTTTTTATTTTTCCTAGCTTGTACAAATTGAATGTTGAGAAGGAAAAGAATCTATTACATGTTCTCTCAACTCTATTTAGCTTATTCAGGTTGTATTCTATATTCTTACTTAGATGTACTTAGATGTAAATTCAGTAAGATTTATTTCTAGTAGGAAAAATAGTTCTCTGCTGTATATGAGGTAGAGGCTAGAAAGATTGCAAGAACTAAACAGTTCCAGAACGTTTGACCTTTTAACAGGCTTATCCAAAACAGCCATATTATAAGTTCAGAGTATTCAGGGGAAGTTGAATTTTAACATTTAATGGGGAAGGGGGAGTTCTATTCTTCTACTCAATTATTTAAAATGGACATCATCTAGAAAGATGATAATCCAATTGCAAGTTTCCTTTATCTCATTCACTTTCTAATCTAACTTTCAATAATTATTATGAAAATACACATACCTTTTTTGCAGATGATGCTAAAATGTTGATTTATAGAACCCAATGATTTACAGTTGTTAAACAGATTGCATGATTCAACAAGGAACATGAAACTTTACATTTATTATCAAAGACCAAACTAATTATTTTTTTCAGGGAAATGAAATGAAATTTTGCAAGGTTTACATAAATGACTAGAGGAATGTGCTCACCTTGTTAGAATATTTACTAAAGTTGAGAAAATGGATGAAGAAATTTTAATACATGCAAATACTGATAGAAAGTTAATGAGTACTATGTCACCTGTTGTGAAAAATGAAAGTTTGTTAAATCTATCTAAATGGTTATATATAAGTTGGTAGAAGTAGGTAGAAGGTCCTGGAACTTCTACCTACTTTGTTATATGGAAGTTACAATTGTTATGACAAAAGATGTATAAATGAAATTGATTCCAAAGAGAACAAGCTATTTAAATTGTTTATGTAGTAAATCAGGAACTCATAGGTCAAGAATAAATGAATGCTGAATGAATGTGGGCTGAATATAAAAGAGACTGAGCAGTATGAAAGAAATATGTCAAGTGGTTTGATCATGTAGAGAGAATGAATAAAAACTAAATTCTCATATATTCATAAAATTCAAAAAAGTGAATAGGTTGAGAAGGCAAGATTGATAATAGTGTTAAATAGAGTAGATGTGATCCCCTAAAATAAAGAGAAAGAGACTTAAATAATAAAAAGTGATGCATCAAATAATGTGTGAACATTGTGAAAGCAAGAATAATTTTCAAGGACAGAAAAATAGGTAGAGACATAGTAAATCAACCTGGTCTAAAGTAGATTTAGCTATATTTCCTTCTCTTTTCTCATATCTTTAATTTGTTCACCTTATTATTTCTTTATCCCTCTCTGCCCTTTGAATATCATGGCTTAGCCTGAAAAGGAATGGTATAATGGATATGTACATATTTGTATTTGATTCTATCCCTGGTGTACAGATATGGCAGGTGAATGGTTGAAATTTGAGCTTCTCTGCCACTGAAATGTCAAAAAGAGGAAATCCTAACACCATCATTGTTGGTTGTTAAATGGGCAGCAAAGATGGTATTTTATTGCACACAAATCCTTCATTTCAATCTTTCCCATCACCCATCTCCTTCCACTTATGGCTGTATGACTGTAACTTTGCTACTTGTATCCTTACGATTTATATTGATATTGATTGTTTCCTGATTGCTTATTTGTACCCTATAACTATCATTAAGTGTTGTACCTTATGATTCTTGATGAACGTATCTTTTCTTTTATGTACACTGAGAGCATATGCACCAAGACAAATTCCTTGTGTGTCCAATCACGCTTGGCCAATAAAAAATTCTATTCTGTTCTATTCTATTATTATTTTCAGCTTTTTTTGGCATTTTTTTTGTTCATTGTAATACCTTGGGCATTTGCAATTTTAGCATTGGGCACTGTGGAAGTACCACATGAAGATTTCCATGAAAAGGCAGATAAACATGCCATACCCTATTATCCCCATACAAACATGCACATGCACACATGTGCATACAGAAAGAGGGAGGGAGGGAGATCATGAGGAAGATATAGGAAGAAATTTTCCTCTATAGCTCAGTACCTGGTAATTTTTATCCAGCACATAAGATTTACTTTAGTGCTAGTCTCCATGGATACAGCAAAGGACAGAGGTCATAGATTTGCAAAGTATTTCCTCAAGTAATTGCTCAATTTTCATAGCTCACTAGAAATCCTTGGTGAGCAAGGCAGTTATGTCCCCTTGGGCTATTCATCATAGGTATTTTCCAACTCATTCATTTTAAAATGACCTGAGCAAGGACTTTGTAAATGAGAATCTATCATATTTCCTAAAAAATTGATAAGGAGGAAAGAAATGGGAAGATGACAGACAAATGCACACACACTGGCTTTTATGTCCACAAATTCTGCCACAAAGTCATTTGTATGAAAAAGCGGGGAATTGGGCTATGGGTCACCTCAAAAGTACTCTATAAATGGCAAGCTGGGAAATTTGTAATTGCTGAAGTTGTTCCCAAAAGCAAATGAGAGGAAATGAAGGGGATGATAGCCATCTGGCCATCTTTCATCAACAACTATATATCTCTATTTTTCAATGAGATCTACATCTCTGATGTAGGCATTTGTGGTACTCTCACACTACAAACCTACATTTATTTTATTTATTTATTTATTTAATCACATTTATATACCGCCCTATCTCCCAGGGGACTCAAGGCGGTTTACAGCCTAATAAAAACATGCATATAAATACAGAATAAAACACCAATTTAAAAAACTTATTAAATAAGGCAGAATGTTAAAAATGCAATAAAAATAATAAAACCCCATTAAAACCAAATTAAAATTTAAAATTCTAGTCCAGTCCTGCGCAAATAAATAGATGTGTCTTAAGCTTGCGGCGAAAGGTTTGAAGGTCGGAAAGTTGACGAAGACCTGGGGGAAGTTCGTTCCAGAAGGTGGGAGCCCCCACAGAAAAGGCTCTCCCTCTGGGCGTCGCCAGTCGGCACTGCCTGGCTGACGGCACCCTAAGGAATCCCTCCCTACATTCTTTCAAGAGTGCAACTAAGTAGGCAAGAAAATCTAGCTCTTCTGTAATTATCAGAAACTAGCATTCTCCCCCCAACGTTATCTGACAGAAAATGCCTCATCCACACATTGCTTTTTCATTGGAGAGACTGATTGATAGCCAGCTATGGCTTTCACCTTCCATCCTGTTGCTAGATCAGCAATAGCTACTCTTCTAAAGCACAATTAGCAACTTACTGGGAAGGCAAATGGCATAGATTGTACGGTCTTTTAAATGACTAATTTCTGTTCTCCATAATCACCTATTCTGAAGGAAAAAATAGCACTGGGCATGGGGTTTTGTTAAAATAAGTATAGAAGGAACATTTTACTAGATGTAGTGGACATGAAAAAATACTCAGAAGTATTAGAAAGATACGTTCCTGTCCTATTGTTCTCTTCATTATAGTATTATATGCATACTTTTACTTATACTTTTACTTATATATACTTTTTTCTCTCATGATGGATTATTATTTATGTTGATGATTGTATATACTGTTGTGACAAAATAAAAAAAAATATAAAAAAAAATATACATAGTACCATCCAAAGAATTTTAGAAACTAAATTTGAAATTGAGCCACAATTTTTTTAATCAAGTATAATTCCAGAATATAATAACAAGAAACTCAACAATTTAGTGAGATGCATGCTGATGGCTGTGAGAATAAACTTTGCTCAAATAAAATATCAATCATATCTGATTGGGAACTTAAACTGGAAAATATGTATTAATGATAAAATGATAAAACTAATAAATATATCCACAACCAAAGTTTAACCAAATGTAAGTAAAAATGGTTCCCATATGCACAATTCATCACACAGCAAGGCAAAACCAACTCTAAATGGTCTCTAAATGCTTATAAATACTGCAGAGTATAAAGAAAAAGGAAGTTAGAAATTAAATAGCTATCTACTTTGTCCAAGAGCTCCTTTTTGTCTTTGTATTTCTTCTAACATTTATAAATAACAGTAAATAACATACACTGGAGACTTTAATATAAAGTATTAAACTTTAAATGTTTAATTAATCTAAGTCATCACAATGTTATCAATTTCTAATAGTGCAATAGAACTTGGGAGGGAAATAAAATAAACATATGGTAAAAAATTGAAAGGGGCAAGTGATTTTATGATCCATGCTTGCTTTTTTCATTGTTCTCCAGGACTTCAAAACTTTTAATAAAGTTATAAATTTGATATGCATGAGATTGGACTTTCAGTAGTTCAGTCTATTTATTTGGTCAATAAACTTAGTTTATTTGTTTTAAAACACTAAACCTAAATTTAGACTATGGCAAAGAAATTTCTCATCCACGATATCCACAGGACATCAAATTACATGCCCTAAACCTTTTTCTAAAATGCTCCTTTAAGTTATTCTTACCTACTGGCAATTTCATGGCAATATTTTTATATCTTTCTTGACATGGTTGTAATTTGCCACTGACTTTTTTGGTAATTTTTTTTTAATTATTCAGTTTACCCTGCAATGCTGGTATTCCTTGTAGGTCTCTTATGTAAATACTAAGCAGGCCAAATCATATTTAGCTTCTGAGACAAAATTAGTCTTAACAATGTAAAAGTTTGGAATTTTGACTTAACTATGAATGGCTAGATGTTGACCGCTTCAATTTTTGTTTGGCACCTGGCAACTCTCTCAAATATTTATTTCCAAAACTAAGCAACAAAACTTGCTAAGCTTTAGATTTCAGGAAGTTCCATGATTTCGCCTGCAAAGAATCGTATGCTTATAATTTCAATTGGCAAAAAGAATCTACATTTGTTTTATCTCATTTAATCCTATTGTCAGAAGAATAATTTGGGGTTCCAATTCAAGCCACGGATCTGCAAGAAAAAAATAAAAATGAGGTCCAGACAGCTATGAGGAAAGAATAAATATTTATACCTAAAAGCAAATAGTTTGCCTTTAGGGGCAGCTGCCAAGAAATGGTGCCATAGTTAAATAGGGCAGCTTTTCTCGGTGTGAATGTGTCTACTTACTGATTCTAAAATGACATTTGAGGGCTGGCTGGTTCTCTCTCTCTTTCTCTCTCTCTCTCTCTCTCTCTCTCTCTCTCTCTCTCTCTGTGTGTGTGTGTGTGTGTGTGTGTGTGTGTGAGAGAGAGAGAGAGAGAGAGAGAGTATTCTTGTGAACTTGCAGTTCCATTGGGAGACCTAGTTTAATTAACTTTATTTGTGTTTGGAAACCTTATCCTTTGATATGTGGATTAGGTCTGGGTAACTTATTTGGAAATTTGGGGATATTTGAATAAAATATTTTCCCCGTTCGCTCTTTTTACTTGATTAACTGAGTTTCAGCTTGACTGTCAATTATCTAGTGGAGATGCTGATTCTCAGACCATTGGGGATTCTGTTAATATTTTAAGGGAAGATGGAAACAGTATAAAGAATAAAATGTATTTGGATATAAAACTCACACTTTTAAATGAAATATTAGTCTGTAATCCTGTAATTGAAGTTTGATGAAAGTTATATATATATATTTTCTGAGGTTTTCGCGGGTGTTTGTATGTAGGTCTTTGGTTATTCGGGTTTTCTCCCGCGTAAAATTGGAAGTGTCTTGGCGTCATTTCGACAAAGTCTCATTCGTCATCTTCAGGCTTCAGCTTCGTGCTTCTGGGAGCAATTGCACGAAGCTGAAGCCTGAAGATGACAAATGAAACTTCGTCGAAACGTTGCCAAGACATTTCCAATTTTACACGGGAGAAAACCCGAACAACCAAAGACCTACATACAAACACCCATGAAAACCTCAGAAAACAAATATATATATAAGCTTATACTCATATATATGCTTATATATTATATAGTTACTTCATGCTTATATATATATATATATCCTTGGACCAACACTCTTTATACTATACATTAATGATCTTTGTGACCATATCTCAAGTAATTGTGTTCTCTTTGCTGACGATGTCAAACTATTTAACACCACAGACAATACTTCCATCATTCAAAACGACCTTGATCATCTAACTGCTTGGTCTAAAAATTGGCAGCTCCAAATTTCAACCAGCAAATGCTCAGTCTTACATATAGGAAAAAAGAACCCAAACACTAAGTACATACTAGATGGACATTACCTTACAGACGACCCCCATCCCGTTAAAGACCTTGGAGTTTTCATGTCAAATGATCTAAGTGCCAAAGCCCACTGCAATTACATAGCAAAAAAAAGCTCTAAGAGTTGTAAACCTAATCTTGCGTAGGTTCTTTTCCAAAAACACCACACTACTAACCAGAGCATATAAAACATTTGCTAGACCAATTCTAGAATACAGCTCGCCTGTTTGGAACCCTCACCACATCTCTGACATCAATACAATTGAACGTGTCCAGAAATATTTTACAAGAAGAGTTCTCCATTCCTCTGAAAACAATAAAATACCTTATCCCACCAGACTTGAAATCCTAGGCTTAGAAAACTTGGAACTCCATCGCCTTCGACAAGACCTAAGTTTAACTCACAGAATCATCTATTGTAATGTCCTTCCTGTTAAAGACTACTTCAGCTTTAATTGCAATAATACTAGAGCAACTAATAGATTTAAACTTAATGTCAACCGCTTTAATCTAGATTGCAGAAAATATGACTTCTGTAACAGAATCATCAGTGCTTGGAATACTTTACCTGACTCTGTGGTCTCTTCTCATAATCCTAAAAGCTTTAACCAAAAACTTTCTACTATTGACCTCACCCCATTCCTAAGAGGACCATAAGGGGCGTGCATAAGTGCACAAACGTTCCTACCGTTCCTGTCCTATTGTTTTTCTTTTCTTCTTCCTATATATATATATGCTTATACCTCCTTATATTTACTCATATATGTGTTTATATACTATATAATCTTTTTTGTATGATACCTACATATATTGTTGTGACAAAATAAATAAATAAATAAATAAATAAATAAATCAGAATAAACTGATATAACTGTTGTGTATCAAATGATCATATATCTTATTCAATAGGAAAGAACAGAATAAAAAAATGCATGGCTCCAAAGACTCAGCATTTTGAAGACTTATGATGCAAATGCTGTCCCAGCACTATGATTTTTGTTCAAAAGCTGGGCTGGTACACAAATACAGCTTTGAAAGTTTTATTAGAAAAACAAAAATAAGAAAATCTATCTGAAGTCACTCTGTAAAAATATATTGAAAGAATGTGAGAACTTTTCTGTTTCCTCCTTGCTGGAGGTCTCCCTATTAAGAAGATATGTCACTTCATCTAATATTCACTTTATATGTTCCTTTTCTCTCTTGCCAAGCAAATGTATTCACAAGTAGGAGAAATTTTATATATATATATATATATATATATATATATAATACTACAGGGAGAAATAGGTTCAATCAAAAGTTTGTTTTTAAATCTGGTTTCTTGTTTTTAATTTGAGAAATATCTAAAGCTTTCAGTCACAGCTTGGGAGAGAATGAAGTTTAATAATATGACAAATATATCCATTTGTTGTTTTCAATTCCATTTTGTTGCCATTCATCATTGCTTAATGTGACATACATCTAGGAGGAAATCACCATTAAGGTACAATGTAGCATTTGGATAAAATATTTGTCACTGATGGATCAATGAAAACAAGTAAGATCAGTGTGGCTTCTTGGAAGAAATATATACCAGCTTTAGGGCAATCTAAGCCAGGCAACTTTTTTTCTTTCAAGACCGGTGTTTCTCAAGAGAGAGCTATTGGAATAGGAATCAAGGAATTAAAGAGACAAAACAAGAGAAAATGAGAACATCTATTTTCTCTCATGCTTAGTTTTTTTTCCCTTACTTTTTTTCGTTCCTTTTCTCTTTTGACAGAAACAGTAGACACGGTTTGCTTTTATCAAAGGTCTGAAATGATCTGAACTTTGAAAAGAGCCCTTATGAACCTTTATTTATTTATTCATTCATTCATTCATTCATTCATTCATTTAGTCAAGCATGTATTTTATGACAGATACAAGTGTAAACGTAATTATAAATACATGTAAAGGATATGAATAAAAGAAAACATTAGGATACGGACGGTAAGCATGCTGGTGCGCTTAAGCATACCCCTTAAAGATCTCTTAGGACTATCTACAGTAGACGTCTAAGGTTAAAATTTTGGGGATTTCGGGAAGAAACCAAAGTCAGGTAGTGCATTCCAGGCATTGACAACTCTGTTACTGAAGTCATATTTTCTGCAGTCTAGTTTGGAGCAGTTTACCATGTGTTTGTATCTATTGTATGCTCTTGTATTGGTTTGGTTGAAGCTGAAGTATTCATTGGCTGGTAGGACATTGTAGCAGATGTTTTATGTACTATGCTTAGGTCAGACCGAAGACAGCAAAGTTCTAAGTTGTCTAAGCCCAAAATTTTGAGTCTGGTGGCATAAGGTATTTTGTTGCGAGCAGAGGAGTGGAGGACGCTTCTTGTGAAATATCTCTGGACTTAGTTCAATTGTTTTAATGTCCGATACGCAGTGTGAGTTCCAGACAGATAAGCTGTATTCAAGAATTGGTCTGGCAAAAGTTTTGTATGCCCTAGTTTGCAGTTCAATATTATTGGGGAAGAAGCTACGCAAGATTAGGTTAAAAACTCTTAATGCTTTTTTAGCAATGCTGTTACAGTGAGCTGTGGCACTTAAATCATTTGAGATGAATACTCCAAGGTCTTTGACAGATTGAGAGTTGTCCGTTAGGTCGCATCTGTCCAGCTTGTATTTTGTTTTACGTCAATTACATCAATGGCTGCAAGTTTCCTTCTAGATCACCTGGTGTTGTGTCCCACTCCTCCTCTGACGGCCGGGTCAGGGAAGTCCGTATCAAGCGTGCCTCTGCAGCTTTGCCAAAGTTCTGTCAGAGTTCTCAGGGCAGGCAGGAGACCAGGATGTGACTTCAGCAATCCAATTTAGACTTTGCCTGACTCAAAGAATGCCAGAAAGCAGATCCTTTATATAGGCCATGGGGTGTGGCTCCATGACTCAGCACTCAGCCCCTCCCTTCCTTTTGCTGACGTCGCCTCTCCACTCTCCGGAAGCGTGGGTCCCTCCAGCCTCCAGCTGCCGGTAATTCCAGCTTGTGACTGGCTTCACACTCCCCAGGCTCACATGCTGTGGGGGAGGGGCCCATCTGCTCCGTTTGTCCGGGCATGGTGCCAGGACTGGGGGCTGGAGGCATGTCAGGCCATTTGTCTTGCTCGGTCTGTCCGGGCATGGTGCCAGGACTGGGGGCTGGAGGCATGCCAGGACATTCTTCTGCGCTATCAGTGTCTGGCAGGAGACAAGATGGGCCCGGCTGCGGAGAGGGGGGCGAGCGAGGCACAACACCTGGGGGGACAAAAACTCACAATGCTCTGAGCCTTTAAATCCCTTTGCAAAGCCCAGAGCAAAAGACAGGTAAGATAGTGATAAAAAAAAACAGTTCGGACTGTGGTAGCCAAGATATGGGTTAAACAATTTAATTATATTTCCTCAGAAAAAGAAAATGGTAAGGAAAAAAATAAGATGCCTGCCATCAAATAAAAGTCCCAATACTATCCTTCGTTTTTTAGGATGACTATATCAAACCCTCTCGAATATATCAAAACCTCTTAGCTCTGAAGGCAATAAGAAAAACAAGCATTGTAGTAGAAAAAATTCTTTTTACATGGTCTGACATTCTTCCTGCAAAGAAGGTATTAGATAATCTTTGTTTAGATAATTAGATTAGATTAAATAATCTTTGTTCACATAGCAAAGGCAACCACGGAAGCAGATAATCAAGGGCTTTCAGTGAACATACTACTTCAAATTTGGGTCCACTGTCTTAAAGTTCCATAGCATTGGAATATCAGGAAACCAAACAGCCCAGCAGGCCTGTCCAGTGGCGGTATGTAACCTTCCATTGGTGCTGTACATTGGACTGTGTCAAGAAACTGTACAACAATTCTACCCAATAAATTTTTATTTTTATTTTTTTGTTTTTTGTTTTTTTTTGTTTTACATTTATATCCCGCCCTTCTCTGAAGACTCAGGGCGGCTTACAGTGTATAAGGCAATAGTCTCATTCTATTTGTATATTTTTACAAAGTCAACTTATTGCCCCCCCCAACAATCTGGGTCCTCATTTTACCTACCTTATAAAGGATGGAAGGCTGAGTCAACCTTGGGCCGGGCTTGAACCTGCAGTAATTGCAGGCTACTGTGTTCTAATAACAGGCTCTAACAGCCTGAGCTACTCCGGCCCATATCACACAATCTCTGCATCACTTTTTTTTTTATTTGAATTTATATCCCGCCCTTCTCCGAAGACTCAGGGCGGCTTACATTACTGTTTTGTGATTCCATGTGATGGAACAAATAGAAATGATAAAAGGAAAGAAAGGGTTTGGTTCAAATAAGTACATTCCATTAAGTCAATCTGGTTATCTTGATGCTTTACCAACAGTTCCTACTGCAACCTCACTCTTCCAATACCACAATATAACTCTGACTTCCTAGGATGATGTATTTTAAAATATACATTATATAGTAAGCATCTCCAAATGAGTGTATACAGTAATCTGGTAATTTCCTGAGAAAAGTAGGAAACCTATTTATTTATTTATTTTATTTTATTTTATTTTATTTTATTTTATTTATTTATTTATATACCATGTTCCTCCCGAAAGGCGGTTTACAGCCAGGGTAAAAAGCAAAAATCAGAAAAGTTAAAAAACATTTAAAAACTAATTAAATTAAAGGTTGAAGGAATTTAAGATTATAATAAAACCCCAATAAAAAACTTCATTAAGCCAGCCCTGCATGATGAAATAGAAAGGTCTTTAGCTCGCGGCGAAAGGTCCGGAGATCAGGAAGTTGACGTATCCTCGGAGGCAGCTCATTCCAGAGAGCAGGAGCCCCCACAGAGAAGGCTCTCCAGTCTACATTGTTTGACCGACGCACCCTGAGGAGACCCTCTCTATGGGAGCACACGGGTCGATGGGAGGCTATTGGTAGCAGCAGGCGGTCTCGTAGATAACCCGGTCCTATGCCATGGAGCGCTTTAAAGGTGATAACCAACACCTTGAATTGCACCTGGAAGACCACCGGAAGCCAGTGCAGCTTGTGCAGGACAGGTGTTACATGGGAGCCTCGGGTTGCTCCCACTATTACCTGTGTGGCCGCATTCTGAACCAGTTGGAGCTTCCGGGTGTTCTTCAAGGGGAGCCCCATGTAGAGAGCATTATAGTAGTCCAGGCGGGAAGTGACGAGAGCGTGAGTGACCATGCATAGGGAATCCCGGTCCAGAAAGGGACACAACTGGCATATCAGGCGAACCTGATAAAAAGCCCCCCTGGCAACGGCCATCATATGCTCTTCTAAAGACAGCCATGCATCTAGGAGGATGCCTAGATTGCGAGCCCTCTCCGTGGGTGCCAATGACTCGCCCCCAACAGCCAGCGATGGCGTCAGCTGGCTATACCGGGACGCCGGCATCCATAGCCACTCAGTCTTGGAAGGGTTGAGTTTCTCCCCATCCAGACCCGCACGACCTCCAGACATTGGGACATCACTTCCACTGCATCATTGGGATGGTTTGGGGTGGAAATGTACAGCTGAGTATCGTCAGTGTACAGATGGCATTGCACCCCAAAACCATGGATGATCTCACCTAGCGTCTTCACATAGATGTTGAACAGAAGAGGTGAGAGAACCGACCCCTGTGGCACCCCACATATGAAACGCCTCGCGGCCAATCTCTGCCCTCCTGCCAACACTGTCTGTGACCAGTCAGAAAGATAGGAGGAGAACCACCACAGAACGGTGCCCCCCACTCCTAACCCCTCCAACTGGCGCAGCAAAATACCATGGTCGATGGTATCAAAGGCCGCTGAGAGATCTAATAGGACCAGGACAGAGGAGCAACCCCTGTCCCGAGCCCTCCAGAGATCATCCACCATTTTATGACTGTCATTGTGCAACGGAGAACTGCCAAATTCAAACGGTCCACTTTATAACCCAAGTCACATATTAAATGGGGTGTTCAATTAAAGTTAAGTGAAGAATCCAGATTGATTTTTTAAAATTAATTTTTATGGAAGATATTATGTATAGAATACAGGTTGAAGGAAATCCTCAAACATCCCTATTTTCTCTATATACAGATCTGTGTCGAGCAGTTAGGAAATACATGAGAACAAAAATCATCATTCAGGATACCCAAGTTCTAAAAAGCTTGCCATAACTCCTTGACCACTTTTCTGAGATAGTTCCTAACTCTAAAATAATTTCTTGAGTCCAATTCAAATATTGACTCCTTTCCTGTACCCCATTATCAACATTATTATTATTTTTTTTTTTTATTTATTTGAATTTTTTTTATTTGATTAAGAGCAGTTCCCATCTAATGAAATGGGCAAAGCATTCTTTGAGTCTCTTCTGTAACAACTTGCTTGCCCAAACATTAGAACTAGGCATATTATCATCACAATAGTTCTGTTGTTAATATTGGCTGAGAGAAATTGAGAGATTGTCATAATTTGGAAAATCTCAGTATTTCAAATTCAAACAACAGCTGTTTTAAGAAAACTTTCCCATACCCTTTTTAATATTTATTTAACAATATTTATGTGAGTGGACTTTCTACCCTCCCTAATTATCCTGCTTACTTTATTTCCCATTTTGATGTCTTTCACTAGTACCAAACTACAGCATTTATGAGATAAATAACTGGTTGATGTTCATAAGCATCCCATTTTATGGAACTGTAATCCTCTCCTTATCACACATTGAAAAATACCAAGGGTCACACCAGTAATGGGAATCTACCGTTCTACCCGGTTTGGGCAAACTGGTAGCGGTGGCAGGAGGCTCCACCCACCTGCCCAGATGTCATCACTGATCATACGCCGAGGTGATGTGCACGCTCACATTTGCAAACCTATAGCGAAGGTAGGTGAATACCACTACTAGATCACACCATTTATAATATGCTATCTTAATATGGGAGAACCAGGGTGAGGATGGGGAGAATGCCTTCCAATCAGTGTTGTTTCCTAGGAACTACTAGGAACTATTAACCTCTGTGATTTTGCTGGCAAGATTTTCAGAATGATTTGCCATTTATTTCTTCCTAGAACTTCTTCCTAGAACTTCTATTAGTCTAAAAAGTCACCCAGCTGGCTTTATGCCTAATACAGTAGTAGACCTCACAGTCTTCCAGTTTCTTAGCTTTTATTTTATTTTTATTTATTTATTTTTATTTATTTATTTTGTCACAACAGTATATATAAGCATAAGCATGAAGTAACTATATAATATATAAGCATATATATGAGTATAAGCTTATATATATATTTGTTTTCTGAGGCTTTCACGGGTGTTTGTATGTAGGTCTTTGGTTGTTCGGGTTTTCTCCCGTGTAAAATTGGAAGTTTCTTGGCGACATTTCGACGAAGTCTCATTCGTCATCTTCAAGCTTCGTGCTTCTGGGAGCAATGTGTGATCGCAGCTTTTATTTATTATATATATTTATATATTTATAATCCGAACAACCAAAGACCTATATATATATATGTATATACATATACATACATATATACATATACATATACATACATACATACATACATACATACATACATACATACATATATATATATATATATATATATATATATATATATATATATATATATATATAAGCTTGGTGCTGTCAAGATTGAATCACTTTGCTTCATTCAATCCCCATGGCTATTCAATTTGCCAATAAACTGGGGGGAAGAAAGGGTGGAATGGAATGCTGAGAAGTTGTGCACAGATCGTGAGAACCTGGAAACCATCAAGGTCATCACTGCAGGTACTTGAGAAAGAGATGGACTGTTCTCATAATAAAAGGATGTCTCATAATTAGATAATGTGTTCACCAAGGAGTGGGGGGAAAGGGAAACTATTGTTTAACCAGGAAAGTATTTGCACGGGAAAACAGAGTTGTTTTTTACTCTTCTGTACCAAAATGGTGTATTCAATAATGTTTTATTTTTTGGAATTCAAAACTCCTAAGAGTGTTTGCTTATTTTGGCTTCACTAGTCAGACAGTTGATATTAAACCAGCTCTCATTTGACCTAATGCAGCCTATTAAGATGACTCCGAGAGAGCTGTGACAAACAATGTCCGGTAGTAGCATTTGATGCCACAGTTGATGCCTGGATTGGTCCCTCCACAGGAGCCTCTGACAGCAGCCCAGGCAAACTGCAGAAGACAGTGGTGACCCAATCCAAGATGAGGGTAGAGAAGACAGAGCTGCTGGTGTAAGAGGAAGGAGCCATGGAAGATTCCATTTGCCCTGACCTGAAGACCCAATGGCAGAGTGGAGTGGGGAAAGCAGCCAAAATAGAATTCCCCTTGAGCCTGGAGTTGCCATGGCCTGGAGTTGCTGTGACACGAGTGGAAGGCCAGGAGGGCTGCAGACTGGGAAGAGCTGATGGAGTGGAAATTTCTGACAGCATGCTGTAGCCCTTCTGTAGAGCAGCTGTATGAAAGATTTGTTGGAATGGAGATGTGGGGAGCAGCATCGATGAAATTGACAGTCCTGGGAACACGGCTTGGAATCAGCCAAGCATTGACAACCCTGTCCCCATCTCCACCCCAACTGGTGGTGAGGTGGAGATGTTAGTGGCCCACTCAGGAGCGGGGGGGGGGGACTTCATTGCCCTGGTAGACTCCGGCTTCACTCATTGCTTAGTCAGTATACAAACTATGGAAAGATGGGAATGAGATTTAAGAAATTGAGGCAACCTAAGAAGTTGGAACAAGTTGATGGTTCACTCACAGGAGAGATGTCCGCCATGTATCTAACCAAGCCATGAAGAGGTCATTTGGTTTATAGTAGCCCCCAAAATGTGAAAGACTATGATATTGAGGTTGGGGTAGCTGAAAAAGTTATTGACTAGAAAGACAATAACACTTGAGATGTAAGGAAATAAATAGCAAGTATGGAGAAAATGGAAGACCAGAAGATCAGGACAAGTTGGATGAATAAACATAATCAATGAGAATATAACATGGGCTTCACATCAAAATGGAAACCAGTTCTGAATGGCATTCTGTGTCTTGGGCTATCCAATGTATAAGGAAAAATGAAATATTCTAATTTACAAACAGCAGAAAGGTAGGTGAAATGGTTAAATGATAGCATACAGACTGGGAGGATATTGACAAGCAGGAACAATAAGCAGAAACAGGCAAAATTAATTTCATCTGGGTAAATGTAAAGTCCTACATTCAGGTAACAAAAAACAGAAGTCATGATTGTAAGATGGGAAAACATATTGGGAAGAATTGTTTAGAATTAAGACAAGAGAATAACTCTTGTTACAGTTATTTAAATAATCAGGGCTATTATAGAGATAGATGCCTGCATTTGGCAGGATTTGGGATCAGGTGATTTCAAATGACCCTCCTAGCCTTTACATTCTATGAAAGAAAATATTAAAAAATAACCAAATGTATCACTACTAGTGTTTAGGTTTCCAAAAAACAACAGCAGTAGTACTAACTTCCATAAGTAACAGAAATGGATTGTAAAAGAGTTCCATTTTCTATACTAAAACTCAGATCTTTTTTTAAAAATGTAAATTAAATTACTTTCTTTCCTGTACAATAAACTTTAGAGGAGTATAATCAATAAATCAGCTTGCCAAAGTGCTCCAAGTGTGCCAGTTGCCATTTCTATATATAAACAGTTTGTGTTTATAAATGTTATTCATCTATATTTGTTACAAGATGTAAGTATATTGTTACACTATATATTTTAACTTATAATACTGATCGCTTATAAAATGTAAAAATCATTCTAGGTACTATGCAGCCAGCTAGTACTGGATGCACTTTTGCAGAAATTGTTTGTGTAATCTCATGAAAACTACCCTTTCATTCCTATTGGTCCAAGAAAAATGCAACCTTGACAGACAAGAACAATACCTGCAGCAAATTATGTAATTTCTGCTTGTCACATTGCAGACTCAAATTTCTGACATATGTCTTGAACTGTGAATAAAAAAAAGATCCAATTAATAACTGTTGAGGGATAATAAAAATTCCAGTTAATTGCTGCTCATTGAATACAATAATCCAATCAAAAATTTTCTAAAACTTCCATTTTGTAGTCAGAAAAGTTACACTCAGTAATATTTTCCTCCTTCTTAGGATATACAGGTAGTCCCCATTTAGCAATCGGGATCAGCAATTGTACCAGTAACTGAAGCCATAACTAAGTCAAACTGCAACTGTGCTGTTTATGATCTTAGTTAAGCCTTATTTTACAGAACCGCAAAGGTTGAAAATGTAAGGACTGATCATGATGTTACTTTTTCATTAACATCACAACTGTGAATGGTCACTGTACAAGGCAGTTCTAAATGATTATTATATGTATGTTGGATGGTTCCATAGTTTAAATGACTGGCAGATAAAGACAGATGTTGGGAAGGACTAGGGATTTTTACCTCCTGAGGAAGATCTCAGCTGGTAATGTAGAACACTCTATCAACTATTTCCTCTCCTCTTATTTGACTCGCCACAAAAAAAATGAAGCACATATTCTTGGTCATTGTTCAAATCACAATGTAAAAGACCAGAAAAGGCAGTAAATGTACATATTCAAAAGCTCTTAGCTGGGGTTGATTCCAAATACTTTTTTCTCTACATTCTGATCATGAGTTTTTAATAAGTTTGTAATTCTGCTTAATTATTACTAATCATAACCCTTTGTCATATGCTACTCTCATTCTGTTGGGTGACTGTTGGGGGAATTGTCCAATGACTGCTGCTAATGAGGCAGCTGGCAAGAGTACTTGACATTGTGCAATCACTGGACTAGAGACAAGATCAGTGGAGCAAAGAGAGAAGAGAGAAAAGAAAGGTGAGTTCTATTATCCTATTGAAGAAGGACATTCACTATCATTCATTGTGATGTAAATTTGTTTTAATCAAGTGCTTGCCCTCTTGTTCTTTCCTTAGATATATAATTCATGAATCAGGAACAGACCACTGAACATATTTCTCCCATAAGGCTGGTTTTGCCCATAGTGAGAACTGTCACATCAAAAATGAAAAATGCATAAATTCCAAGAAACAGTGTTGATATCTTGTCACTGAGTCTGCCAGCACATATTGTAGGCACAACAAATTGGATATTATCCATCTCTCTCAGTGTTTGCTCATTAACTAAAAATAAAATAAAATCCTAGCGTGTCCTTTAAAAACAAATCAGTCTGGAACAATGTTGTTATATGGCTCACTGGTTAAGCCCAGCAACAAATTTTTATTATGTGTATTTTTTGCTGTAAAACAAGATTGAGATACTGTAAGGTATGTAGATATAGCTAGGAACTTCAACATTCATGAAAATCAAAGATTTCGTGCATCATTTTTGCCAAGAATTTGAAGCAGACTTGGTTTCATTCTCTCAAGTTTTTAACACATAAAGAGAATTGATGGACTTCTAGTCAGGTTCTGCCAAATAATTGGGTTTTGTTCAAAACTATCCATAAAGGACTAGTTTACTTTATTGATTAGCTCTTGGGCCATATCAAAGGGCAGAGTTCCAGACACAAATTATTACTGAGGTCTGATAAAAACAATTTAAAATGGAATTGGATAAAATACAATTTAAAATGGAATTGGAATAAAATAAAATAATTTAACATATAGATAAATAAAATATGATAAAATTATATTTTGGTGTCACTCCTACAATCTACCACAATCAGTCCCACATATGTCGATCTCAACCAAAACATTTTGCTTAAGTACTGTGCTGTGTTAAATGTTATTTTCATATTCTGGCCGCACATAAGATAAGTTGTTTTGATATGGGGATCCCAATGGGTCATTCGTTTGGTATATAGACCAAGGTGCCTGTCTCTCAACCTCTTTTACAGGCAACGATCAACTAGGATGTGAGTCAGGTCTTTTATCTCTGCCACTTTGAAAATGCAGAGACTTCCATTGTAAGATAACAGAACTAGATTTTGTTCAGTCAACTATAAATTATCAAAACATTTTATTTGAAATTATGGATTAGCAATCCTAAATTTAAGAAAATCTAGTAAAAAGATTACTTTTTTCCCTCAAATGTTCAAACAAATTGATTTTATCTGTTAATCACAGCACAGTTATTTCATAAATAAAGCTATGTGAATCAAGTCAACAAGTTGCTGCATTAGTTATATGTTATATATATATAACTATAACATATATATATGTGTGTGTATATATATATATATATATATATAATATAACATATATATATATGTATGTATGTATAATTACAATTACAGGTTTATGTTACCTTTCTAACATGATTCTGTCTGCCCAAATATAAAAAGTTACATAGCTGTAGCTTAACTAAGATGAATAAATCCATTTTGAAATCAGACTCATTTTATTTTATTTATACACTATATATATATATATATATATATAATATAACATATATATATATGTATGTATGTATAATTACAATTACAGGTTTATGTTACCTTTCTAACATGATTCTGTCTGCCCAAATATAAAAAGTTACATAGCTGTAGCTTAACTAAGATGAATAAATCCATTTTGAAATCAGACTCATTTTATTTTATTTATACACTATATATACACAAAATGTTCAAGGGCTTTAATACACAAACCCTCTATTCCTATTTACTTTCTTTTTTAAATATTTTATTTTATTCGGAAAGTTAAAATACAAATACAAAAAAAAAGATTTTTTTAAAAAAATTAAAAAAATAGACAAAGTAAAAAATGTGCATTAAAAAGGACAAAAGACAAAAGCACATGTCCATATATTATTCCCCACTTGGTTGAATACTGATAAATATATTGCAACAACATTAGTTTTTTCCCCTTGTGAAACAGGTCTATAATTTATAAACTTCTACATCTATTTATATCCAACTTGTCCTGTTCTCTATCTACTATATTAAAAACAAAGTAGTTAACCAGTAAATCAACAGGAAAGGTAAACTTCAAATTCCTCTGTTAACAATCTATGATTGTATTTAACTCATGGAAGATCTACAATAGCTTCTTATGTGCCATAAATCAACAAATCATTACTTCTGATCTATCCAGGATCAAATATCCTTGTTTGGTTCTTAATAATTATTTTTTCCCTTAAAATTTTAATTGGGAGCTTTGAACTTCCCCAATAACTTTATCTCATCTTTCAGGACCCTAAACCTCTGCTATAAATATATCCACTGGATTCATTGTTCAGAAAGTCTCACTGTAAAACAAAATACAGAATCTCTTGTCAGTTATTGTCTGGTTACATATAATAAATCAATTTTCCAAAATTGATTCATCTTCCCAGGAAAGTCAGTCCAAACTCTTTTCCACTTGGCTATAATAAGTCCATTCTTAAATCTCCATCAATCTTCTTAAGATAAACCAGTCCATCACTCATCCAATCTGTCAATTCTAAAGTTATAAAATCCAGATTCCTTTCAGCCTTCTACAACAAGCTGCCTGCTTTTCAACTAAACTGCTTCTTCTTCAGATGTGCCAACAATGACTTAGATTCCAGTCCATCCAATTTTAAGTCTGGCTTGGCTGCTGTCATTTGCATCTCCGGTCCTTTGGAAGTTGATTTGAAATCCAGGTAATTTTATCAAGCTTTTTACAATATTTTCAATCTGAGCTTGTAAAATAAAAAGAATTTTTTTCAGAAGACTTCCCACAAGGCTTTATCTTTAAATTGGTGCATTGTTTGTATTTTTTACGTATCTCAGACTCTCCATATCTGACCTTACGCAATCAAACAAAACAATTCCTTTCAATGATAGAGAAGTTAAATGCACTGTAACAAAATGGCTGCAGAAAACCGGTTCTGGAGAGCCAGTAGTAAAATCTGTAATGGCTGGCTGGCCACGCCCACTCAGTCACATGCCCACCAAGCTACGCCTCCAAATAAGCCACGCCCACAGAACCAGTAGTAAAAATCTGTAATGGCTGGCTGGCCACGCCTCCGAACCGCTTCCCCGATCACCAGAGGTTTGGGGGTTTTTTTCCTTTTAAAAGCATCTTTTCTTCAGCCAGAAAAAGGCTTTTAAAAGTAAAAAAACACACTGATAATCACGTGGGTGAGCAGGGATCATCAGAACACTTTAAAAGTTGTTTTTTTTAACAACCTTTTCGGCCAAAGAGGTTGTTAAAACAAAAGGTTTTAAAAGGCTCCTCTGGCGATCCCAGCTGAGTTAAGAGCTTCTGGGCTGCTATTAGGCAACTTTTTTTTTTTTTTTTTTGTTTACATTTATACCCCGCCCTTCTCCGAAGACTCAGGGCGGCTTACAGTGTATAAGGCAATAGTCTCATTCTATTTGTATATTTTTACAAAGTCAACTTATTGCCCCCCCAACAATCTGGGTCCTCATTTTACCTACCTTATAAAGGATGGAAGGCTGAGTCAACCTTGGGCCGGGCTCGAACCTGCAGTAATTGCAGGCTACTGTGTTCTTAATAACAGGCTTTTACCAGCGTGAGCTAAACCGGCCCCTAGTTGGGATCCTCAGAGGAGCCTTTTAAAATCTTTTTTTCCTCTGGCCCACCAAATCCCCCCTCACATAATTAAGTAAGCTCCTTTCGGACTCGTTTTCCTTCGGCTTCTGCAATCAGTTGCATCAGCTGTAACTGAATCTGCCTGCCTGCAATCCATGTCATCAGTGCCTTTGTTGGCTGAGGAACTCTGGGAGTTGAAGTCAACAAACCTTAAAGTTACTAAGGTTAGAGACCCCAGATCTAAAAAATATAAATAAAATAAAATAATAAAATATTTGTGCAGCTTTCTGAGATTTGGTGTATTTCTGTAGTGTTTCACTTTAACTACACAAACACAGAGAATCTCACAAAGCTGTATGTGGCATTTTGTGTGTGAGTCTGTTGTGTTGTGCTGTGTGTGTGTGTGTAAAGTGTGAAAGTTGGTTTTTGAGCTTTTTGTGGCTGTATGATGTTCCTGCTTGTTGCAGGGGCCATTTTGGGTGAAGTGCAACTGCTCTTACATTGTGTGTGAGTCTGTTGTGTTGTAGAGTGGTGTGTGTGTGTGTTGTGTGTGTTTTGTGTGTGTGTGTGTGTGTGTGTGTTCCTTCGCAAGGACTTGGAGGCAGCTCCTCTGAGGAAAAGAGGAGGTGGCGAAGCTCTGGCTGTCCCCCGGGAGAAATTGCCCTGTCTCTGCAGCATTGGTCATGTGACTGAGTGAGCGTGGCCAACTTGATGTCATTCACAGCAAGGTGCCGCCCCACTTTGCCCTGAGATTACTTCAAGTTGGCCACGCCCACTCAGTCACATGCCCACCAAGCTACGCCCTCCAAATAAGCCACGCCCACAGAACCAGTAGTAAAAAAAATTGGAACCCACCCTTGGCATAGATGTAAATCCAATCTAGTCAGTTTCACTACCCAGGAAATCACCATTGGCTTCCATAAGGAGAAAGTGAAAGTAATTCACAGCCAGGAAAAAAATATTCCATATTTAGTTGAATAAAAATATCATCCTGGGCATTGTAGAAGAAAATCTATAATACCAAAAACTCAGGAAGAGTCTGATTGCACCTTTTAACAAATTTCATTAACATGCATTTTGAACTACAATATAATGTTATTAAACAAATTTATTAAAATATCTTAGTTCAAGAAAGCACTACCAGAGTCCTTTCTTCTGAAAATCTCACCAGTAATATTGAAAGCAGTATGATCACCTCTCAGCTAGGAAGATCCTGCCCATGTCCAGCTATTAGTGAATGCTACAAAGCTGGTGATTCCATTGATTGAACATGGGACTTTTTATATTGTATGTCTAATTTTATATCCACTAGGCCAGTTTTCTCCAATTCATACGGTCTCCATATGCTTGGAAACATGGTTGCTGCTGAGAATTTTGGGAACTGAACTCAACACATTCAACAAAATGAAATATATGGACCTTGTGTCATATCATAGAGATGGATTGCAGCTGATCCCTGCTTTGCCTTGGCATAACTTGGGAGGTGGGCCTGTGAGAGAAATCATTCCAGGAAATGATTTCTGTTGTTGCTGTGGTTTTACAAAATAAATTTTTCTTCTTGAGCTGCCCCTTCACATACTTGCCCTCTTTGTGTTTTGCATGTCCTTACAGATTTATTCATATCAAAGTGTTGAAGACAAATTAATTAGATGACAGTCTGACAATATTTAGTGATTTTACAGCACCCATAAAGCTGACCTTGTTGTAATAACCTTTCTTTAGAGATGCAGCCTGGAATATATTGATTACCTGTACTCATAATACTGTCATGCCGAGAAATTTCCAAAATTGAACAAAATGTCAACTGCAGGGGGTGCATGGTGAGAAAATAGATGTTGCTGTCAGCTATGTTGTCTTGAATTAAGTTGCAGGTGATCTGATATCTTTGATTCTCATTACTTTTTCCTGCTGCCCTCCCTTTCTATTGCTGAACAAGGTCACTGCTGGGGTTATTTGACCCTGGGGATTTTTTTTATATAGAGCACATACTAATCAATAAGCTGGAAAATGCCTGGAATCCTCTGAGCATAAAAATATAATATTTCAACATTTCAACCTCCACCACCTAGATTTGTAAAAAGGCAAAGGAGGACTGTTTAGAGGCACATTTTTAAAATGAAAATGGCTGTAAACTGTGTATAACAACAAGGAAGCATCATGGATTTTCTTCTTTTCTACATCATTACAGTTTGCTCACATGACCATTGCATATGCTACATCTTCTCAAATTTGGATTAAATTATTTTTGGGATTGACATTTCTGTCTTAGTTTTCATCTCTGTCTGTTCATTTGCATTTCCTCCATTTCCTTATTTCATTTTTATTGTGTGTTTTTAGTTTTTTATATATCATCTTGAGCATTTTGATTAGGAATTGGCTCTTATTATAATGATTAATCACTCACTCAGCCAGATATTCAGACTTGATTTTGCTTTTTTGTCTGCCATTTGGGTCCTTCCCAAGGATGTAGGATAGGTAGATGTTGATATCATTGCAGTCTGTAAGCCATTTCAAGTAAAGCTGCCTTTTGCAATTGACTCGGTGGTGAATTTGTCAATGCCAATGGTGTTTAAGTGGTGATCCAGTTTTGAAATTGGACCCAAGGCACTTATTACTATTGGTACTATTTTTGCTTGCTTTTGTCCTCCCAGTCCTCCTCTTTGTTAGGCTACACATACCTAATTCCCTTAACCATTCATATACTGTATGGTTTAGCCTCTAGACCAGTGATGGCTAATCTTTTTGTCCTTGTGTGCCAAAAGCACATGCATGCGCATGACAGCACACACGTGAGTGCCCACAACAGCACATGTTCACGTGCCCACACCCATAATACAATGCGCGCACAACATTACCCTGTGCATGCATATGCCACACACACACACCCGCACACTCCCCTCACCCCCGCTCATGTGCGCGACACACATACCTGTGCGCTCCATTTTGGGCCTAGCAGGCCTTCCTGAAGCCTCCTGGGACCAAAAACTGGGCATGGACGGCGCTGCACACACACCGTGCTCCCCCCGTGCATGCCTATGCTGTTACAAGTGTTACATCTGCCTTGTATGCAACTTTATTCCACTCTAACATTCGTCTCCATTGTTCAGTGATGCATTTCCTGCCTCTCTAGGATTTACCTCTATCTGCTCCTGTGAGGCATTTCCTCTTCTAGTTGGATATATATATATAGTTATATTATTAATGGCTTGTATAGTGTTTTAACTGCATTTTAATTAAACAACAGCGATGCAGAGTCCCGAAAATCAGGTGGCTGGCGGGAGGCATGCGCACAGAGCTCAGCTGGAGCGAGGGCTCATGTGCCAGCAGAGAGGCCTATGCATGCCACCTGTTCGCCATCACTGACCTATTCTATACCTATACATTTGTCTTGCCTAAATGCAGGACTTTTCCTCATCACCAAACTGCATCTTGTTAGATAGGGCCCAATGCTCAAGTCTGTCACTCCTTCTGAATCTTGGGATTATCTTCCAAAGTGTTGGCAATTCCCTGCCAGCTTGGTATCATCTGCACATTTGATGATTTCCCTCCTTTCCCTCATCTGGATCATTTGTGAAGATGTTAGAGCACTGGGTGTAAAACATAACCTTGAGGTACCCCCATTTCATGCTTCCCTCCATGCATATATAGTTCCATTGAGGACTACATGCTGAGTGCAGTTGGTCAGTCAACTGTGAATCCATCTGGTGGTATAGAATCCATCTATTTCACTGTGAATCCATCTGGTGGTATAGAATCCATCTATTTCATATTGTTCTATCTTACCAACAGGGGTGAAATGCTACCGAATCGGACCGGATCGGGTTAGTAGGTAGTGGAGATTGGTTCTGGTTCACCGATCCGGTAGCAATCGCTGGCTGGCCACACCTCCAAACCACTCCATGGCCCGCAGTCCAGCCTTCGCAAGCTGGACACCGGAACACTGGGAAGGCAGCTTGCCACCTGCTCGCCCTTCGGTCAGGGGCTGGGGCCCATTCCCCGAGGCCCCGGAGCTGCCACCTGCCCCAACTGGGTCAGGGAATGCACCATTCCCTGACTCCGGCCTTTCCCCAGAGCCGCCGCCCGCTCTTCCTTTGCCCACTTGCTGCCCGTTCGCCGCCTGTTCACCCTTCGCCTTTGGTCAGGGCCCAGGGATACCTCATTCCCCTGAGACGCTGGAACCACCCCCTGCTTGCCGCCTGCCTCAACCGGGTTGGGGAATGCACCATTCCCTGACACCAGCCTTGTCCTGGAGCCGCCGCCCGCTCTTCCTTTGCCATGCAGTGTATACTTACTTTCTTCCAGCGGCTGGCTGCCTTTCCGGCAAGCGTCCAAAAGTTACTCGAGTTCCTCCCCTTGAATATGCCGCCACCATTGCTGCTTGTTCCATGCACCGACTGCACAAGCGCACACATTTATTTCATTTATTTATCAGCAGCAGGTTGGGTGTGCGCTTGTGCAGCCGGCGCATAGAACAAGGCGGCATATTCAAGGAGAGCAACTCCAGTAACTTTTGGACGCTTGCCTGTCCTGGCAGCCAGCCGCTGGAGGAAAGTAAGTATATGCCGCGTGATGAAGGAAGAGCAGGCGGTGGCTCCGGGACAAGGCTGGTGTTGGGGAATGGTGCATTCCCAGACCCAGTTGAGGAGGCGGCGAGCAGGGGGTGACTCTGGGGCCTCAGGGAATGGGTCGTCCCTGGGCCCCAGTCCCTGACCAAAGGCAAAGGGCGAGCAGGCGGTGGCTCCGGGACAAGGCTGGTGTTGGGGAATGGTGCATTCCCAGACCCGGTTGAGGAGGCGGCGAGCAGGGGGTGACTCTGGGGCCTCAGGGAATGGGTCATCCCTGGGCCCCAGTCCCTGACCAAAGGCAAAGGGCGAGCAGGCGGTGAGCGGGCTGTGAGTGGGCGGCAGCTCCGGAGGGCCGGAGTTGGGGAATGGTGCATTCCCCGACCCCGTTGAGGCAGGTGGCGGCTCCGGGGCCTAGGTGAAGGGAGAACAGGTGGCGAGGGAAAGGGAAAAGGCAGAATAGAAATTAATTTTTTTCCCTACTGGGTTCTGTGGGCGTGGCTTGGTGGGGGGGTTGTGACTGAGTGGGCATGGCTGTGAGTGACATTGAGTTGGCCACGCTCACTCGGTCACAGGACACACCAACCCACCAAGCCACACCCACAGAACAGGTAGCAAAAAATTTTAGATTTCAGCCCTGCTTACCAAGAATAGGCATTTGGCAAATGCCTACTGAAGTCCACATAAACTATATCCAAACCATTTTCCTGATTACTAATTTAACCACTCTTATCAAAAAAAAAAGAAAGGCAATAAGATTTGTTGCTCTACCAAAAAAATGGGCAATAAGATTTGTCTGCAATAATCGTTTTTAACAAATCTATGCTATCTTCTAGTTATCACTTTGTTCTTTCTGGGTATTCACAAAATCTACTGCTTGATTATCTTTTCCAGGATTTTCCCAGGCATAGATATCAACTGGATTGGTTGACAGTTTCCTGGATCCACCTTTTTTCCCTTTTTGAAGATTGGAATCATAGCAGTTTTTTTCCAGTCTTGAGGGGGTGGGATTCCAGAATATATTTGCATGTGTTTTATTATTAGCAGAGAAACTTCCCATAATTTATCAGCTACTTCAATAAAGTTGCTCCTCTGACAGAATCTTTTCCAGGATTTGGAAAGCAATATTAGTGTGTGTACCACCCTTACTTTTGTTTCACTTCTAACTTGCCAATGCAAGCTTAGCAGAGGTCAGTGTTTGACCCATGGATTGGTCTTTTTCTTGTTTGGTTACTCTGCCAACATTCTATATACTATACTCCCTAGTAGTTATTCCCTTCTTAGTTTCCTCAGCATCCAATGATCAGACATATGGCTGCCCAAAGTCATTGGGTGTCAAGTGGCATACAGATATGATAATAATAAAAAATAGTAAACTGCATTGAGGTTTCTTTTGGCTCAGTTGCAAATTCCTGGGTTCTATGTAGCAGGAAGCTAAAATTCTCAAAACCTTTATATTGCAGTGATAAAAAGACTTATTATACCTTCTTTCCAAGTTATTTGCCTTTTTAGATGTGAAACCGGTATAATATTCTTTGGATGTTTGGAGTGACTCATGTTGTCAAAAATCTAAATTTATTAAGATAATGTTAATTCTATTATACTCTCTGAATGGAAAAATCAGAAGCAGACCTGAATTTTCTATAATAATTACATTTGCATTTCCAATTAAGTGATAGAAGAAAGAAGTGAATATTCATACTTTTGTAGTCTAGAAAGTTACTTTCTTCAGTATTCACCCTGCTGTTACATTATAAACCGTGCACAATTCCTTTCAAAAAGTTGTGACAAAAAGAAGCCACCACTTCTGTCAACTACTTCTGTGACAACTGATTTAAAAAGAACTGAGAGCAATAACTCCCACTAAGGGGAAGCATTGGTTTCCTAGTATTGGTGACTCTGTAATTAATGCCATAGTTGGTAATAGCATGATGGATGGAGCACAACAAATTTCCCCACACATACCAGAGAAATTCTGTGTTCCCTACAGAAAATTAAGTAACATAGCCTAACCACAGTCAACTTCCCTATAATTTATTTATTTATTTATTAACACATCTATATAGTCATTCAATTCACACATGGGCAACTCATAATTAAAAAAAAATCCACCATATAATATAGCCCATTAAAAAAAAACCCCACCCTTCCCCCAATTAGTTGGGAGTGATGCTATTGAGCTATGTCATGAGCACTGAAAGAACATTCAATCACACATTTACATCTTCTTTCAATGAAATTTGGGCAAAACATATGAAGAATGGTTGCAGGAATTGGATATGTCTAGTCCAGTGAAAAGAAAGATTAGAGGCAACATGATAGCAGTGTTCCAATATTTGAGGAGCTGCCACAAAGAAGAGAAGTAACAACTTATTTTCCTAAAAATCAGAAGACAAGACAATAAACAATGGATAGAAATCAATCAAGAAAAGAAGCAACCTAAAACTAAGGAGAAATTTTCTAACAGTGAGAACAATTAACCAGTGGAATGACTTGCCTGGTTGATCACTGGAGGCTTTTAAGAAGAACCTGGATAGTCCTTTGTCTGGAATGGTATACGGTCTCCTGCTTGGTCCTTGCAACTCTGTTATTCTGTATGAAAATAACACAAGCATTACTTAACAAGATCCACAGCAAGCAATAATGGTGATGAAATGATGACCATCAGGTCACATAGAGTTTGAAGCAACTGAACAAAATAACAACAATGGAACCTAGTTTTGTCTAGATTTAAGAGTTTTGCCTTATGGAGAAAAGGAATTTTTTCCAAAGTGTGCAAATAAGATAAGCGTTGCTGCAATATTACATGGGGAAAAGGAATGATTACAAGAAAAATTAAACAAATTAGGTTGACATAATAGGCATTTAATGGATAGTTCAATTACAGAATAGAATTGGAAGGGACTTGGAGGTCTTCTACTCCAACCCACTCCACAAGCAGCTGCTGGAGAATATATTCCCAATTATGTCTTGGTTTTTTTTCAGCTATTATGGTAGGTCCTTTAATGGGGAAAGATGAATTGCTATGCAAGGGTCCTCTTTGTAGACTTTAGTTCAGCCTTCAATACCATCATTCCAAACACTCTTCTAACTAAGCTAATCAGCTACAGGTACCTGAACACACTTGTAAGTGGATCATAAGTTTCCTAACAAACAGGAAGCAGCAAGTGAAACTAAGCAGAATCACATCAAATACCTCTACAATTAGCACAGGGGGCCCTTGTGTGGTCTCCTCACTTCTCTCTGTATACCAATGACTGCATCTCTAACAATCCATCTGTTAAACAACAGAAGATTGCAGATGACACAACAGTGATCGGTCTCATTTGAGACAATGATGAATCCGCATATAGATGGGAGGTTGAACAATTAGCCTCATGGTGCGACCAGAACAATCTGGAACTGAACACACTCAAAATCATAGAAATGGTGGTAGACTTTAGGAGAAACCCTTCCATACTTTCACCTTTTGCAAAAATAAACAACACAGTATCAACGGTAGAGACCTTCAAATTTCTAGGTTCTACCATATTGCAAGATCTAAAATGGACAGCTAACATCAAAAACGTCATCAAAAAAGCACAACAAAGAATGTTCTTTCTACGCCAATTCAGAAAGCTCAAACTGCCCAAGGAGCTGCTAATACAGTTCTACAGAGGAATTATTGTCTGTCATCTACATCTCTATAACTGGTTTGATTCTGCAACCCAACAAGACAGACACAAACTTCAGAGGATAATTAGAACTGCAGAAAAAACAATTGCTACCAACCTGTCTTCCATTGAAGACCTGTATACTGCACGAGTCAAAAAGAGGGCTGTGAAAATATTTACAGACCCCTCACATCCTAGACATAAACTGTTTCAATTCCTACCCTCAAAACAATGCTATAGAGCACTGCACACCAGAACAACTAGATACAGTTTTTTTCCCAAATACCATCACTCTGCTAAAAAATAATTCCCTCAACACTATCAAACTATTTACTAAATCTGCACTACTATTAATCTTCTCATCGTTCCCATCTCCTTCCACTTATGACTGTATGACTGTAACTTTGTTGCTTGTACCCTTATGATTTATATTGATATTGATTGTTTCTTGATTGCTTATTTGTACCCTATGACTATCATTAAGTGTTGTACCTTATGATTCTTGATGAATGTATCTTTTCTTTTATGTACGCTGAGAGCATATGCACCAAATTCCTTGTGTGTCCAATCACACTTGGCCAATAAAAAATTATATTCTATTTGCTTCTGACAAGGACTTGCTTATCAGAAATGCAAAAGATTCATAGGTTCAAAGATTCATTCATTTTCCTATCAATCCTTATGAAATTTACATTTTGAAATGCCAATTCTATGTACTTTCCAGTGAGTTTTTGGGGATGGTTGTAGTCTGTGTATGACTATGATCTTCCTGGTTATCTGTATTTTCCCTCCTGTGTTGAGCTGAGCACATTTCCTATTATGAGGAAATATTACTGGATATACACTCTGCTCTATTTCATATATAGAATAGAATAGAATAGAATAGAATAGAATAGAATAGAATAGAATAGAATAGAATAGAATAGAATAGAATAGAATAGAATTTATTGGCCAAGTGTGATTGGACATACAAGGAATTTGTTTTGGTGCATATGCTCTCAGTGTACATAAAAGGGAAAAAAATACCTTCATCAAAGGTACAACATTTACAACACAAATGATGGTCATAGGTTGCAATTTAACCCTTAATGATAGCAACGAAAAGTTACAGTCATACAGTCATAAGTGGAAAGAGATTAGTGATGAAAACAATGAGAAGATTAATAGTAGTATAGATTTAGTAAATAGTTTGACAGTGTTGAGGGAATTATTTGTTTAGCAGAGTGATGGCCTTCGGGAAAAAACTGTTCTTGTGTCTAGTTGTTCTGGTGCGCAATGCTCTATAGCGTCGTTTTGACGGTAGGAGTTGAAACAGTTTATGTCCAAGATGTGAGGGATCTGTAAATATTTTCATGGCCCTCTTCTTGATTCATGCAGTATATAGGTCCTCAATGGAAGGCAGGTTGGTAGCAATTATTTTTTCTGCAGTTCTAATTATCCTCTGAAGTCTGTGTCTTTCTTGTTGGGTTGCAGAACCAAACTAGACAATTATAGAGGTGCAAATGACAGACTCAATAATTCCTCTGTAGAACTAGATCAGTAGCTCCTTGGGCAGTTTGAACTTTCTGAGTTGGCGCAGAAAAAACAGTCTTTGTTGTTCTTTTTTGATGATGTTTTTGATGTTAATTGTCCATCTTGCGATATGATAGAACCTAAAAATTTGAAGGTTTCTACTGTTGATACTGTGTTGTCAAGTATTGTGAGAGGTGGAAGTATGGAAGGGTTTCTCCTAAAGTCTGCCACCATTTTTACAGTTTTGAGTGTGTTCAGTTCCAGATTGTTACGGTCGTACCACACGGTTAGTCATTCAACCTCACGTTTATATGTGGATTCGTCATTGTCTTGAATGAGACCAATCACTGTTGTGTCATCTGCGAACTTCAGTACTTTAACAGATGGATCGTTGGAGATGCAGTCATTGGTATACAGAGAGAAGTGGGGAGAGCACACAGCCTTGGGGGGGCCCTGTGCTAATTGTATAGGTATCTGAAGTGATCCCACTTAGCTTTACCTGCTGCTTCCTGTTTGTTAGGAAGCTTGTGATCCACTTACAAGTCTGTTCAGGTACTTGTAGCTGGTTTAGCTTAGTTAGAAGAGTGTCTGGAATGAGACCAATCACTGTTGTGTCATCTGCGAACTTCAGTACTTTAACAGATGGATCGTTGGAGATGCAGTCATTGGTATACAGAGAGAAGTGGGGAGAGCACACAGCCTTGGGGGGGCCCTGTGCTAATTGTACAGGTATCTGAAGTGATCCCCCTTAGCTTTACCTGCTGCTTCCTGTTTGTTAGGAAGCTTGTGATCCACTTACAAGTCTGTTCAGGTACTTGTAGCTGGTTTAGCTTAGTTAGAAGAGTGTCTGGAATGATGGTATTGAATGCTTAACTAAAGTCTACAAAGTGGACCCTTACATAGGTCTTTGGAGATTCAAGATGTTGTAAGATGTAGTGCAGAGCCATATTAACAGAATCATTTGTTGATCTATTTGCTCGGTATGCAAATTGCAAGGGGTCTAACAGCGGATCCGTGATGGTTTTCAAGTAGGAAAGCACTAGCCTTTCAAAGGCTTTCATGACTACAAATGTTAAAGCAACTGGTCTGTAGTCATTCAATTCCTTGATGGTGGGCTTCTTCGGCACTGGGATGATGGTAGAGCATTTGAAGCAAGAAGGAACATAGCACACCTCTACTGATTTATTGAAGATATGGGTGATGATGGGGGCCAATTGGTCAGCACAGACTTTTAAGCAAGAAGGAGTTATCTTGTCTGGGCCTGGAGCTTTTCCTGGCTTTTGTCTGTGAAATAGGTCCTGCACTTCCTTTTCTGTGATCACTAGGGGTTGTGAACCCAATGAAATGGGGTCAGTTGTAGGAGGCTTGGCTGTTGTTGGTGTGCCTGAGATGGGGGTTGTGGAGATAGGTGGCTGTAGTTTCCTTTCAAACCTGCAGTAAAACTCATTCAGGTCATCTGCCAGTTGTTGATTACCTTCAGCCTGGGAAGGAGGTTTGCCATAGCCGGTGATATTTTTAAGAGTTTTCCACATGTTTGCTGGTTCATTTGCTGAAAACTGATTCTTTAGCTTTTCAGAGTAGCTTCTTTTTGCTGCTCTGATCTCCCTTGTTAGTGCATTTCTGGCCTGATTGTACAGCATTTTATCACCTTTTCTGTAGGCTTCCTCTTTGGAATGTCGTAGCTGCTTAAGTTTAGGTGTAAACCAAGGTTTGTTGTTACTGTGTATTTGCAAGTTCCTTGTAAGTACACATAGGTCTTCACAGAAGCTGACATATGATGTTACAGTGTCTGTGAGTTCATCCAGGTCTGCAGGGGTATCTTCAAAAATGTTCCAATCAGTGCAGTCAAAGCAGGCCTGCAGCTTTAATTTTGACTCCTCCATCCAGATCTTCACTGATTTAATTGTTGGTTTTGTGGTTTTAAATCTTTGCCTGTAAGCAGGTACAAGATGAATCATGCAATGATCAGAGTGTCCTACACTGGATGTGGTAAAGACCGATAAGCATCTTTTAGTGTTGTGTAGCAATGGTCTAACGTATTATTGCCTCTAGTGGGACAATTGACATGCTGAAAGTATTTTGGTAGCTCTTTCCTTAAGTTTGCTTTGTTTAGATCTTCCAAAATAATGGCCAGTGAATCAGGGTATTTGACTTCAGCCTCCATGATTTGGTCAGCTAGAGTTCATAATGCCTTGTTTACACAGGCTTGAGGTGGTACATAAACAGCAATTAGAAGAAATGAGGAAAATCCACGAGGCAAATAGTATGGTTTGCAGTTGATAATTAAAGTTTCTAAATTGTTGCAGAATTTGTTAATTACAGATAAATCTTAACACCAGCTGATATTAATATATAGGCATAAACCTCCACCCTTCATTTTACCAGCTGCTTCTGAAATTCTGTCTGATCGTATAATCTGAAAACCTGGAAGATGCAAGCTACTATCTTCAATTGATTCATTTAACCAGGTTTCAGAAAAGCATAGGACTGCTGAGTTGCAAAAATCAGAATAGTATTTGTTTAAGAGGAGTATTTCATCCGTCTTATTTGCAAGTGAACGTACATTTGTTAGGAAAATTGAAGGCAGAGGGGTTTTATTTCCTTTCTTTTTTAATTTGTTTAAGATCCCAGCCCGATTACCTCTTTTCCGTTTGGGCCACCGCTGTTTGGTTTTTTTAGTAATCCATGGCTCCAAGGGAATTGCCTCTTCCTTTGTTCTTCCAGTCTCATCCGCATTTGTAAAAACAGGGGGGGGAGGGGGAGATCACAGAAAGCTGCTCCTTAAAGAAATGTTGCTTAATTCTTAGTAGATGATCTCATGAGTAGGAGATCCATTGTGAGTCGCAGAGAACAATTAGAAATAAAGAAATAAATAAAATATAAGATTATGCTAGAAGATACTTTAGCACCTGTTGTAATGTTTCAAGAAAGAACAAGTAATTTCAATATTATTGTTGCAACAGAGCTCTGGACCACCAGTAATCAACTTGTGAGGTAAAATATTTACTTGACCCCTTTAGTATTCATACCAACTTTCCTCTCAGTTCTAGAAAAAAATGGAATAAGTTCTTAAGTGGAAAGCTTATTGGAAAGCATTTCAGAAAAAGGAAAAACTCTCTTATGAGACTATCTATCAAATTATTTTAAGTGTCAGTCACAATAAATCCATCTTTGGTGATAAATCTTTGGCAAGCAGCCATAAGCTTCTTTCAAAATTGGTTTGTGGAATTTATTCTTTTCTTATTTTTGCAGAAAGCAAAGAAATTAACTCAGTACCTTTCCCCTGTGCAAAATTCCAATAAATACTATCTCTTAAAAATTTGCTTTCTTCTACATGGAAACAAAACTACCTATTCCTTAATTTCATCAACAAAAGTGATATATTGTACTTCAACTACTGAAATTGCTACTGAAATGGCTATTTTTGCCACAACAACAATTTTGGATAAATTGTTATATTTCAAAAATTTCCATCAGCCTTAAGGGTTCTTTCATTTTGTCCTAAAGAGGCACAATGATGGAATCACAAGTTATTTAATTACAGCTTATCTCTATATAGATGATAGTATTAATTCTTTAATGGATGCCATGATCATCCCTCTCCCTATAATATTGAATTAAGAATTATATGCATGGAAAAAGCACAATTATACCTAAACTTTTTCTTTCTTCTTCTTTCTTTTCTTTTCTTTTTTCTTTTTGTAAACAAGTTTTATTAGAATTTTTCTTTCATCATACATATTTTATGAACAGAGTGTTGACCGGGTCACATCTTATACATCTTATATATATATATATCAATCTTTATAATCTATTCCAATCTTCCCATTTTCTCCATATTCATCTCTTTTATATAATTCTTATCACAAATTAATCATTTTTCACCATGTTATTTCAACTTCTGCCTTATTGTTCTTTTTTTTCAAGTCCATTTTACATATTTCCAATTTTAGCCATAATATTCTTTTTCCATATTCCTTTATCTTATCTTAATTTCATCTTAATACATAAACAATATCACTATCTGCCCTTAATTCCTAATCTCTTACAAGAACATCAATTATCTTATTTCTCCATTACAAAATGTAATTCTCAAAATCCCCATCTCACTTTTTAACATTTCAACTTTATCTCTTAATTTAAATTGTCTTCAAAATGAAACCAAATTGTCATTTCACATTCCATCTGCTATTCTCTTTTACTATAAGCAATATGTATCAACATATTCAAATCTTACATTAAAAGCCTTTAACGTTGACCATTCACAATTAATAATATTAATACAGTTCCTTTAAATCTACTAATATGTACTTTATTTCCCTTCCTTCTTTCCACTAATCTTCCCTGTTTTGACCATTTTCTTGTGTCTCTCCAAAATTCCACTTCTTGATAGTTTTCTCCTTTTATCCCACTCTCTTAACTTCTTCTTTTTTTTCTTTTTATATTTAGCAGAGGGGCCCCCCAAGGCTGTGTGCTCTTCCCACTTTTCTTCTCTTTGTATACCAATGACTGCATCTCCAATGATCCATCTGTTAAGCTACTGAAGTTCGCAGATGACACAACAGTGATTGGTCTCATTCGAGACAATGACGAATCCACATATAGACAAAAGGTCGAACGACTAGCCTTGTGGTGCAACCAAAACAATCTGGAACTGAACACACTCAAAACCGTAGAAATGGTGATAGACTTTAGGAAAAACCCTTCCATACTTCCACCTCTCACAATACTAGACAACACAGTATCAACAGTAGAAACCTTCAAATTTCTAGGTTCTATCATATCGCAAGATCTAAAATGGACAGCTAACATCAAAAACATCATCAAAAAAGGACAACAAAGAATGTTCTTTCTGCACCAACTCAGTAAGCTCAAACTGCCCAAGGAGCTGCTGATTCAGTTCTACAGAGGAATTACTGAGTCTGTCATTCACACCTCTATAACTGTCTGGTTCAGTTCTGCAACCCAACAAGAAAGACAAAGACTTCAGAGGATAATTAGAACTGCAGAAAAAATAATTGCTGCCAACCTGCCTTCCATTGAGGACCTGTATACTGCATGAATCAAGAAGAGGGCCGTGAAAATATTTACAGATCCCTCACATCCAGGACATAAACTGTTTCAACTCCTACCCCCAAAACGATGCTATAGAGCATTGCACACCAGAACAACTAGACACAAGAACAGTTTTTTTCCCGAAGGCCATCACTCTGCTAAACAAATAATTCCCTCAACACTGTCAAACTATTTACTAAATCTGCACTACTATTAATCTTCTCATCATTCCCATCACCAATCTCTTTCTACTTATGATTGTATGACTGTAACTTTGTTGCTGGCTATCCTTATGATTTATATTGTTGAAGTGACCATCAATTGTGTTGTAAATGTTGTACCTTGATGAAGGTATCTTTTCTTTTATGTACACTGAGAGCATATGCACCAAGACAAATTCCTTGTGTGTCCAATCACACTTGGCCAATAAAAAAATTCTATTCTATTCTATCTATTCTATTTATTATATCTTTTCTTCTGGATCCTTTTTCTCACTTTTAGATATCTTATTCAAATAGTATTCCGCAAGCTTTCTCCTAATTTCTTTTCACTATTTCCCTCTTTATCCTTTGATTAATTTTGGGGGGGGGGGATTGATTTTCCCCTCATCCACTCTTTTTTGCCACTATAAATCCCAGTGAAATCATCTAACTGCTTTTTACATTCAATTCCTTTTCCTTCAATATTATTTTCTTGCTCCTCAATTATACTCTCTTTTACCACCTTCTCCCCTATTTCCTGTTCTGTGTATCCCAACAAATGTCTGACTTTTTATTACCCTTTAGAGATTCACATACATTTTTAAAAATCTCAATTAATTCCTCACACATCCAAGACTCCATATTGCCAATTTAAGAAATAGTTAAAACTTTTGAGTTATGTCACATTTAATTAAAACTTAAAATCCATATAGTCTCTTTTTGTTTTCAAATATGTCCAGTTCAAATATTTATCCAGTCCACTCCAAGTTAAAGATTTGTTGTCTTCCACAGTCATTGAGAATTGAAACCAAGCAATGTAGATAGACAAATACTCCTTAAAAGTTCTCACAGTTTCCAAATTAACTTTTAGTAGTCAAGGTAACAGTTGTACTTTCTCTTCTCTTTCAAAAAAATATTGCAGTACTCTGTTTCCGCCAGTAGATGTCTCTCAAATCCACAATATTCTCAAACCAACTAAATATCAAATCAGTCAAAAATGTTTTAAATCCACATAAAAACACTTTTTCTTGGGTTCTTTTCTTTTGTTATTTTTAGTTTCTCCAAATCCAATTGTAGATATGAAAACTTTCTTGGGCTTTGGTATTTTAGCCTCCTCTTTGTTCTTCTCCCTCCATAGAATTTCCCAAATGCCAATTAGCCACTCATTTCAGCTCCGGGATACCTTTTAATATTCCAATTCGGAATTTTCTTTTACCTGTGAGTTGGCCAAACACTCATCTTGTACCAGCACTCTGTTCAAAGACCGCTCCGGCATAAAAACTCTGGTTGCCCCAGCTTCAGAGCGGTCATTTTACAATGGCCACCACTCCCACTGCCGGTCCAAAGAGCTGCCTCTGACCTTTCAAGGAACTTGCCTGTTCCTCTTGGTCTTCTGAGATGCCTCTCCTTCTTCACCATCCCTACAGGACGGTTCCAGTCTGAAGACCTCCCCCCTCCCCCCCCCAGCAGTTTCTCCAACTAGATTTTCGTGCAGCTCATCAGAGCCCGCTATTTTTCAAGCCGATCTCATTGTGACACTTCCAGTTTCCATATCCAATCTTTTTGAAAGATAACTGGAGCTGTCTGCTAAGAGTTTACTCTTCCACAGGATGTTCCATGATAGGTAAAAGATGTGTGCTATGGGATCACTACACAACTTACTAACTTTTTAAATCTACTTTTTCCATGCAGTGTATCCATCCTAAACCAAGACTTCGTCAGAAATTAGAAAGTAATCATGACCATGCACAATTGGGGAAAAACTATTTTTTTATATAAAAGCAAGTTTAAATACAGAATGTATATGTCATTAAAAAACTAATAATGTAAATATAATTTAAAATACTTGAGTTCCTAAGATTATAATGAGATTATTGGAGTGATTTTCTTAAAAGAAAGTCAGTGGAAAATATCAGAGTGCAGGTAATATTAAAATAGTTATGCTTTCATAACATTAAATAAGATTGTGAATCAGGCTACAAAGTCTTCTGAAAATGGCTTCCATTCTTCTTCAAAGTAGTGAAAGAGATGTTAATTATTGGATCTGTAATTAAAAGGAAATTAGTTACAAGACCCTATTCATATCTGTCCCCCAGGGTCATTTTACTTACTACTTCAGACTACTCCAATAAAGGAGGATCAGTTTGCCTCTTCTCCTACAAGTCTGTAAACATAAACCATAATTGATTGGTCTCATCAGTCCTCAATGAATCATTAATTAGATTGGCTGCAGCCATATAGTGCCATCATTTCAGTATTTGACTTTTTTAGTCACTGTATTCTTTGAGGTAAAATGGGTGAGTATGATCTCAGACCCAGGTGCAAGGAAAGTTTACTAGCAAATGAAGTACCTTTAGGATAAAACTTAGAGAATTTCAATCATTCTGAATAGTTATAAAAGGTTATCTCAGTACTGAAATTGACAAAATTGATAGTCATAATAACCATCAATAATTGTAATAGAATTTATGAAAATTGAAACACCAACAATCCATTTGAGGAACAATATTGAAAAAGCATTGCAAAAGCTAAATAACGAATAAGAGTCAATAATTTGATCATGACCTCCCAACACTTTCAAAATTGTTGCAATATAACACAAACTGATACCAAGAAATCAAATCCATATGTGCTTATTTGAAAATAAATTCAAATAAATAAAATAAATTCCTCCTGGTTTACCTACTTGAGATAAGTAGCTTTAGGACTGCAGTCATAATATATGATCAAATATAACTCACAATAAAATCTGTTATATAATTCAATGACGGTTCAAGTCAAGAATATCTACATAGAGTAGAATAGAATATAGTTTTTTATTGGCCAAGTGTGATTGGACACACAAGGAATTTGTCTTGGTGCATATGCTCTCAGTATACATAAAAGAAAAGATACCATCATCAAGGTACAACATTTCCAACACTTAATGATAGTCATAGGATACAAATAAGCAATCAGGAAACAATCAATATCAATATAAATTGTAAGGATACAAACAACAAAGTTACAGTCATACAGTCATAAGTGGAAGGCGATGAGAACCATGAGAAGATTAATAGTAGTGCAATTTAGTAAATAGTTTGACAGTGTTGAGGATATTATTTGTTTAGCAGAGAGATGGCGTTCGAGAAAAAAATGTTCTTGTGTCTAGTTGTTCTGGTGTGCAGTGCTCTATAGCGTCATTTTGAGGGTAGGAATTGAAACAGTTTGTGTCCAGGATGTGAGGGGTCTGTAAATATTTTCACAGCCCTCTTTTTGACTCGTCAGTATATAGGTCCTCAATGGATGGCAGTTGGTAGCAATTGTTTTTTCTGCAGTTCTAATTATCCTCTGAAGTCTGTGTCTGTCTTGTTGGGTTGCAGAACCGAACCAGACAGTTACAGAGGTGCGAATGACAGACTCATCTGCACCTCTACATGACAGCCATTCCAGACTTCCAAATGTTAGTCATGGCCATTCAATGGAAGTCTTATCTTTTCCAATATGTGTAATGTGTGCAATACACATTAAAAATATTTGTGGCTGTGATTGCCCAGTTGTGCCTGCCATTTTGAGACCAATCACTATCACTGCAAATCCTAATCCAAGGAATATATATATACAAGAGGAAGAATAAGAAATTTCATAGATGACATTGCAGACATAGCAAATAGTCAAACAGAGTAGCAATCCCCTTTGGCAATATGCTAACTTCCAGATCTGACCAGTCTGTTAATGCCATGAAGACATAGTTCTAATACTAGGGCTAAAATGAGCCCTTTTAGAAATTGACTTCCAAGTGCCAATCTAAGATAACAAAGATTGCCTGAAGCCATGTAATTTATAGGAAATTATTTTTTTTACAGTGACTCTGAAGAAAAACATGCTTGATTTGGTGTTACATGGCTTAGAAGCTATTGAATTGTTACCAGAATGACCCTGATATTACTCAGAAGTAAAGTCAGATTGGAGTGTTGTGGTTGTTCCTCATGTCCCCCTCAATGTGCAATTGTGAATTCTTCAAGTACTTGAGTGGGAAAATATATATAAATATATAATCTGCTTCATTAACAGAGATTAATAGTTCTGTCCATACATGTTTTCTTTGGACAATTGAAGCAGATATTCTATCTGAGCTGCTACCAACAGAAAATGTCACCAAACACTCTTTAAAATAAAGTAGGCAGGTTTGGACTTATGTGGATACCTATTTGGGAGAGAGGAGCCTTTTTAAATCTCTGACAAGTCAAAGGTATGGAAATATGGAGGCAACTATATATCTCTCAACGTATTTCAAAACATAGGTCTACCAATGTTCAGGAAACCCAAGTGAAAGGAAGAATGGTAAAGCACTTTCCTAAACTAGGCTAGATGGCAGGTTGGTGGGACATTGGTTGAGTTTTCCAACTGCTCTCCAGGCAATTGATCTTCAATTGAGCAACTTTGGGATAGGGGTTTTCTAGTCTTCCGAGATACTCTCTTCTCACTTGGACAAAGAGGAAAAATTGGTGAATCTCTTATCTTTTCACCTCAGTTCCCAAATATCTCAACATGCTTTTGAAAGATCTCTGAACAGGCATTCACAACAGATCTATTGGTCTTCCAGAAAATTGGTATACTACCACATACAAAAAGCCTGTGAAAAGTCACGGAATTTCTTTGTAAAGAGCAACCCAGCACTGATGTAAAAATCAGCTGTCTTATTTCTGCTACAGCCCAGACCAAAATATCCATGAAAGGAAATAATCAGTGACTGGGGGAACTGTTCTACCCTTAACAGTCTCAACCAGCTGAGGGGAACTCTGCAAATATCAGTCAGCCTCTGATCATTTTACCACCAAGATATTGAGTGAATCACCATAGATCATGATTTGTGGCAGAGGAAAATGGAAATGATTAAACTGATAAGAATGAATACAGATTGCTTCTGCAGTAAGTCTGGACTGTTATAAAGGCCGGATTATGAGTAATATTCTCACATAACAAAGTGAGAGACAAAATAAAATAATTCTTCTTTGCATCCACATCTAATTTTGGCCATTCAATCTCACATCCCTTGTGCATAAACATTACTTGAAATGTCATTTGAAAAGCTAAACTTCCACACATCCAATAAAAATAGATAAAATATTAATCACTGATATTAGAAGACAGTTGCTCACTTCTACATTAAGGTGATTCATAATGTGATTTGGATTTATGCACTATGTGAATCTAGGTTGCGTGTATAATTCATGGCTTAGATTTAAGACAGTAGTTCTCCAATATATAATCTAAGGACTACTACTGGTCTGTAAGGTTGCCATGGTGTAGGTGCATAAATACAGTATATTTTTAAAAAATACAATGATCTTATGAACGATGAATTCTTGGAAGAGTCGACCCCCAAATTTCACAAGATTTCAAGAAGACAAACCAAATTCCATTCAAGATCATGATCTAGTGTTACTTTACATAATTCTGGAGTCTTATATGCTGTCTGATTCACATATGCTTCGGATGTGCCATTGGCACATTGTGTATTATCAGAAGCTCTTGAATATATAATGATATGCAGAAAGGAAAAGTTGGGAATTGCTAGTTTAGCCCAGTTATTGACAGTAAATATCTATTCAATGGATAGATACTTCCATTATCAAATTGTTGTTTAAAGATGGAAAACTGCCAATTTTCTTCTTGTTTAATGCTGCCCACAACTGAGAATACCAAACATGTCTTTAATATCTCCTGTTGAGATGGTGAAATAATTATTAAAAACCAAAATGTTACATCTCTTCAAGGAGACGACATCTATTCATATAGTTATCTTAGGCACAAAACTGACTTTAATTTTTTCCAAGTTTTTTTTCTGACTAGTCTAGCCTTGCACTTCCTTCTAGTCTCCTATCTAAGTATTAATCAGACTTGACTTGGCTTATCTTTGAGTCCAGAGACACACATCTCCTGATACTACCGTATGTTCAAACAAGAGAATAACAAAATACAGTTTAATATTTAATAAATATATATATTCCACCAGAAGCAAATCATAAGATTCAGGATCTGAACTCAGTATTGCCAGTCTTAAATAGGATCATAACATTATTGTGTTATTGAAACATTACTTTGAATTTTATTCATGTTAGAAATGTTAAATTACAAAAATAGTTGTAGCCTTTAGGAAAACATATAAAGCATATAAAATATGAAATAACATTCAACTATTTTAGTTCTTTTTGAAGTATGAATCATTATTATGTAACATAAAAACAGCCTCCCACTTAGTACTAAAAGTTCCCAAACTACAGTTACTGCAATTTGATATTTCAAATTGTTCTGAAATATCTAAAATCCCAAAAGTAATTTTTTAAAGACAAATTGACTTTCTTGTTTTTTTATTTGAAAAAGATTTGCTTCTCATCCAAGAAGTTGGTTTGGTTCTAACTAAGTGATGAGGAATAGAAGGATTTGAGTAGAGTAGAGTAGAGTAGAGTAAAGTAGAGTAGAGTAGAGTAGAGTAATAGAATTATAGGGTATAGCAATAACACTTAGACTTAAATACCAGTCCACAGTGCTTTACAGCCCTCTCTAAGAGGTTTACAGAATCAGCATATTGCCCTCGACAATGTGGGTCCTCATTTTACCTACCTTGGAAGGATGGAAGGCTAAGTCAACCTTGAGACTGGTGAGATTCGATCTGCCAAACTGCTGACAGCCGGTGATTAACAGGATTTATATAAAATATATTATTATACAATATTCTATATAATTTTATACATACATACATATATATGCATTTGTGTGTGTGTGTGTGTGTGTGTGTGTGTGTATGTATAAAATTATATAGAATATTGTATAATAATTTATTTTATATAAATCCTTCCATTCCCCATATTATTCCATAGATATGTAGGGTAAGAAGCACGTAATTGAGTCTTTTACAGGTAGTCCTAAAGTTACAATGATAATTTAGATCAAAATTTCAGTTGATAAGTAATGCAGTCATGAAGGGCAATTGTATGGAACCTTATTGTTTGCATTCTTTGCAGCTCCTGTTGCCACTGTTAAGTGAGTATCATGGAGTGTTAAGCAAGCATCTCATGAAACTTCCTGCCAGTTTTAACAGCAGGAAGTTGTAAATCCCAGGTGGCTTGCAAGCAGGTTAGCAGGAAGGTAAGTGGATGCTGCCAGGTGAGATAGGGAGCAAGAGGTGTAGGGATAGCCAGGGAAGCAGAGTGCAAGCATGGCAAGGCTTGGAGTAGCTGCTGCCAAGTGGAGGAGTCTTACCTAAGCAACTTGTGACCTTCCTGGCACATGCTTATGTCATAGAACTTGAGAATACTAGTCCTTGTGGAATTTAGACTTTGGGAAAGCGTTAATAAGCTTAATATTTAATAGGAATATTAAATATGCCTATTTTGTCCGATGGCAAGATATGACATCACATCAATAACAGATATTAATGCATTTCATCTGTAGTTTTCATCTAAGGCTAACTTTGAAATGTAGATTTCATGCCAGCCAAGCTGAATTACTGGATTTAATGTTTCAAGTTGGCCTTTCAAAATACCTTTCATAACATCTTACTACCATGATGGCAACCTATAGTATGCGTGCCAGAGGTGGCCACCCAGCGCCCTCTCTGTTGGCATGTGAGCTGTCACCCCAGCTCAGCTCAGCCATGCATCCGTGTGCACCTCCCGCCGGCCAGTTTTTCTTTGGGTCTCTGCTGAGCATGCTCAGGGGCCGAGTGCATGCAGGATGGACGCATGTGCAGGGGGGAGGCGCATGGAGGGAATGTGTGTGTGCATGCGTGGAGGTGGGGCATATGCGTGGGGGTGGGGTGCATGCATGGGAAGTGGGCGCTCATGCGCAGGGGCTGCACATGCATGCGTGGGGCATGTGCACATTGCATTTGGGGGTTTTGGTGCGTGCATCCGCATTTGCACAAGCGCATACACACACACGTGCTTTGGGCACTTGGTCCAGGAAAGGTAAGCCATCACTGTCTTACCAGATGGAAAATTATAGAGCAACCAAAAAAATCCAAATAAATAAATATGTTACCCAATAGCAGATTTTGGATTTTCCAAATAATAGATTTTGGATCACCATCCCCATTGCTGGTTCTTCCACATTAGGATTTTTGCTTCCCAATATTCCTCAATTTGACAGAAGCAGTCTCAAAAGGGTCTATATTGATTACATGCATCTTTTTTCAAGAACTTGTGCTGAATCCACTAAGCCCATTATGGCGAACCTGTGGCATGCATGACACGAGGAGCCATATTGGTGGGCATGCAAGTTCAGCTCTGGCACACATGCACGTGCCATCCAGCTGATTTTCAGGCCTTCTGGGCCCACCAGAAGTAGGGAAAAAGGCTGTTTCCTGCCACGGAGGGCCTTGGGGAGGTTGAAGAAGGCACGGTTTTTGCTCTCTCCAGGCTCAAGACCTAAATAGGAGCCTGGGGAGATTGAAAATGGCCTTCCCCACCCGCTCAGAGGCCCTCTCTAGGAGCCTGGGGAGGTCCAACTTCCAGTGGGATCGGAAGTTGGCAAATGGTCTGCTTCTGGCCTCTGCAGGGCCTCTGCGGGGGGAGGCAGTTTTCACCCTCCCCAAGCTTCAAGAGACGCTCTGGAGTCTGGGGATAGCAAAAAATGGGCCTACTGGGCCCACCATGCCATTGTGTGCCAAAAGCGGGGGGGGCGCCAGGGGAAGCGTGTGCATGCGCAGGGGGCGGGATGCATAGAATTATAGGGCGTGCAACCACCACCACCCCAAGCTCCCCCCACTTTTGGCACGTGATGGCAAAAAAGTTGGTCATCACTGCACTAAGCAATGTCAGATTACAAAAAACAATCACCAGCAAGTGTTCCCTTCTATCATTGTTGCTTGATTCTTCATTTTTATGAGGCACTTTGTACAAGTTATAATCTATATAGAAGAGTGCCAACCCTGCCCTTCTGCTTCAGCAGGAAATCTCAAAATAATTATGAACTGATGATATGGAGACTGTGTAACCACTGGAAGTGGGGAAGGTATAGAAGTCTAGAATGCTCTTTGGCAGGAATTCTCAACAATGAGAAGATGCCTCACATCCCATAAAATTCATCTCTCAAATCATCAAAAATAAGTTTTGCTGTTTCAGACCTTAAGCAACAGACAAAGCTTAATTATCTTTGAAACCTGAGTACATGGAAACCAAAGGACTCATTATCAATGAGGAGATAGTAACAAGATCCAAAATGAGTCTAAGCACTCTTGCTTTAGTCCTGTCCTATATAAACCCTGCATTTCTAGACAAATGTTGTTAAGATTGAGAACATCTCAATAAGAGATGCTTTGCCACATCTGAAAGGTGACACAAGATGATAGGTAGCATTATTTCTTGCACTTGCATTGAGATGTTTATGCTTTTCCTTTCCTTATGATTTGGATATAATAAGCAAATAAGCATCTCTGCATGTTTTTCCTTTAAAATGAAAAAAGTCTTCTAATTGACCCTTATTAGAATGTCAATATACTTCCAATATACCTACCTTAATTCCATCTTTAAAGTACTTATGTTTGTGCTGAACAGAAAAAAAATAGCTAATTCATATACATGTGCAAACACGTGCACTAGATATATTTTTTAATTATAACCTTTTACAGCTGGATGAAAAAAATGGCAAACTGATGAGAGCAATCTCTTGATAAATTATCTCCTTCACTGAGCTCAAAGGCATGATCAATTTGGCCACTGGGAATGGATGAGCAGGATGACAGGAATTAATGAAGTGCCCTGAGAATTCCTGAAGAGATTATTGTGCATGCTGGACAATAAGATGAATTTAAGCATGGCAATGAGGAATCACACAGGCAAACACAATAGAGCTTCACCAAGACTTTTGGCATGCCTTGTCAAAATCTATGATTTATAGGTAATCAATCAGTTTTTTTCTGACAGTTGCATATGGTAAACCCTGAGAAAACATCTTATTTCTCATCATCTAAGGTTCAGTATGACATAATGGTTCAAGGTGATTTAATTAATATTCTTTTATTTATAACATAAACACCTGCAACATAGATAGATAGATAGATAGATAGATAGATAGATAGATAGATAGATAGATAGATAGATAGATAGATAGATAGATAGATAGATAGATAGATAGATAGATGGATAGATGGATAGATGGATATGGATATCTATCATCTATCTATCTATCTATCTATCTATCTATCTATCTATCTATGGCTATAGCTATAGCTATAGCTATAGCTTGATATAGATATAGATATAGATATAGATATAGATAGATATAGATATAGATATAGATATAGATCAGGGGTGGGATCCTCCCCTCATAAAAAGGCTTCTAGAAGCTTTTAGGAGTTTTGCTACATATGCATGTGTGCACAGTTTCCATAGAACTGAACTTCATAACTGAATTTCAACTAAAATTGAAATATATATATACACATAAACACACACATTTAGGTAAGCTAGAAAAATGTTGGATAGGCAGCATCACCACAGATGGATTTGTAACTAACTGACAAACTGTACTCAATAAGTAGTCCTTAGTGGAACTACATCTACATGGAGGGAAGTAAGCAGTGGGGTACCACAGCAGTGGTGGGTTGCCCTGGTTCGCTCCGGTTCTGTAGAAATCAAAAATCTTTTGGCGTTCGGAGAACCGGTAGTAATGGCTGGCTGGGCACGCCCCCGAACCAGTTCCCTGATCATCAGAGGTTTGGGGTTTTTTACTTTTAAAAGCCTCTTTTCTTCATTCAAAAAAAAAGGCTTTTAAAAGTAAAAAAACCCTCTGATGATCACGTGGCTGAGCAGGGATCATCAGAACCCTTTAAAAGTTTTTTTTTTAACAACCTCTTTGGCCAAAGGGTTGTTAAAACAAAAGGTTTTAAAAGGCTCCTCTGGCAATCCCAGCTGAGTTAAGAGCTTCTGGGCTGCTATTAGGCAACTTCAGCTGGATCCCCAGAGGAGCCTTTTAAAAACTTTTTTTCCTCTGGCCCACCCAATCCCCTCTCCCCACTTACATAATTAAGTAAGCTCCTTTCGGGCTCGCTTTCCTTCGGCTTCTCCCATCAGTTGCATCAGCTGCAATTGATTCTGCCTTCCTGCAATCCATCTCCTCAGTGCCTTTGCTGGTTGAGGAACTCTGGGAGTTGAAGTCCACAAACCTTAAAGTTACTAAGGTTGGAAACCCCTGATCTAAAAATTATAAATAAAATAATAAAATATCTCTTTCTGAGATTTGGTGTGTTTCTGTAGTGTTTCACTCTAACTATACAAACACAGAGAATCTCACAAAGCTGTATGTGGCATTTTGTGTGTGAATCTGTTGTGTTGTGCTGTGTGTGTGTAAAGTGTGAAAATTGTTTTTTGAGCTTTTTGTGGCTTTGTGAGGTTCCTGTTTGTTGCAGGGGCCCTTTTGGATGAAATGCAGCTGCTTTTACATTGTGTGTGAGTCAGTTGTGTTGTGCTGTGTTGTGTGTGTGTGTGTAAAGTGTGAAAGTTAGTTTTTGGTACCTCTTATTGTTTTGTATACTTTGTTTATTATTTTTATTATTTATTGTTATTGGCCACGCCCATCCAGGCACATGATGGCCAAGCCACTCTCACCCAGTCACATGACCACAAGCCACATCCAGTGTCACATGACCATCAAGCCACACCCACAAAATAAGCCATACCCACAGAACCGGTAGTAAAAAAATGTAGAACCCACCCCTGTACCACAGGGTTCTCTCTTAGGCCCAATACTCTTCAACATCTTCATACATGATTTAGATGAGGGAATAGAAGGGAACTCATCAAATTTGCAGATGACACTAAGCTGGCAGGATTAACCAACACCCCATATCTAGTTCAGGATCCAAAAAGATATTGACGGACTTGAACAATGGGCCTTATCCAACAAAATTAATTTTAATATGGAGAAAAGGAAGATTTTACACCTGGGCAGGAAAAAACAAAGTTACAAGTACAGATTAGGTGAAACCTAGCTCAAAAACAGTCACTGAGATAGGGACCTTTGAGTCCTAGTGGACAATCATTTAAATATGAGCCAGCAGTGTACAGCAGCAGCCAAAAAAGCTAATACAATCCTTGATTATATAAACAGAGGCATAGTACCACTTTATAAATACTTAGTGAGGCTACATCTGCAATACTTCATCCAGTTTTGGTCACCACAATACAAAAAAGATGTTAAGACTTTGGAAAAAGTCACAGAAGAGCAACTAAGATGATTAAAGGCCTGGAAAATCAAACATATGAAGAACGGTTGTAGGATTTGAGTTTGGCTAGTCTAAAAAAAAGGAGGACAGTGGGGGGCATGGTAGCACTATTCCAATATTTGAGGGGCTGACTCAAAGAGGAGAGGGTCAATTTATTTACCAAAGCACCTGTAGGCAGGTCAAGAAACAATGGAGGGAAACTAATCAAGGAGAGCAGCAACCTGGAATTTTGAGGAGAAACTTCCTAATAATGAGGACAATTAACCAGTGGAACAGCTTGCTTTTGGAAGTTGTGGGTGCTTCATCACTAGAGGCTTTTAAGAAGAGACTGGACAGTCACTTTTTTTTATTTATTTATTGAAAGAGTTTTAAAAAACAAAAACATTTTCCCCCTTTTTCCCCCCTCCCTCCCAAAAAAAAACAACCCTTCCCCCCTCCCTCCCCCCCCCCAGCTTCCCGGGTCAATCACAAGGTATTGTTATACATAAACCAAACATAAAATAAAATTTTCCCTTCCAATCCAAATAACCACATCCAAAGCTTTTCATCTCCCAACCCCTCCCATTACATAAAATAACTTTCTAATTATTCAAAGGCAATCTGATATTTCTTAATCTGATATCTGTTTTGTAGATAATCAATCCATTTTTCCATTCAATTAAATATCTTTCCTGCGTATTGTCTTTTAAAAAGCTGAGATTTTAGCCATCTCAGCCAAATTAATAACTTTCAATATCCATTCTTCTATTGTAGGTATCTCTTCTTTCTTCCAGTATTGTCCAATCAACAGTCTTGCTGCTGTTATTAAATTCAGAATCAATTTAGTCTCAATCCCTGTACAATCCGTTATAATTCCCAAAAGGAAAAATTGTGGCAGGAACTTTATCTTCTTCTTCAGTACATTTTGAATAATCCACCAAATTCTTATCCAAAAGACCTTAATTTTCTTGCAAGTCCACCAAATATGAAAATATGTAGCATCATCACAATCACACCTCCAACATTTCGCTTGGATATTAGGATACATACATGATAATTTTTTGGGATCTAAGTGCCATCTATAAAACATCTTATAAAAATTTTCCCTTAAATTCTGTGCTTGTGTAAACTTAACATTTCTAACCCAAATTTTCTCCCATGTTTCCAACATTATTGGTTCCTGAATATTCTGTGCCCATTTTATCATACAATCCTTTACCAAATCCTTTTCCGAATCTATTTCAAGCAACACATTATACAATCTCTTTATATGCTCCTGGGTCTGATTTCTAATTTGCTTTATTAAATTTTCCTCCCTTTGCATTATACCAATTTTTTGATCTTCTTTCCATCTAGCACTTATTTGCCCATATTGAAACCAAGTATAATTCCTCCCTTCTTCATTTAATACCTGTAATGATTTTAATTGCAATCTACCTCCTTCAGCATACAAAAGTTCTTTATAAGTAATCATTTCCTGTTTCTGTTCTATATTTATATTCTCTATTGCATGTCTAGGGCTCGCCCATATAGGAATCTTGTAATCTAATTTATAGGAATATTTTTCCAGACCATAAAGAGCACTTCTCAACACATGATTCTTAAAAGCCCTATCCACTTTTTTCATAAAATAAGTACGCATGCCATCCATATAACAAGTCATAACCTTCTATATTCAAAATTCTTTCCTCTGTTAAGTTAAACCAGTCACTTATTACTGAAAGGGTTACTGCTTCATAATATAGTTTAAAGTTAGGCATTCTTAAACCACCTCTTTCCCGTGAATCCTGTATTTTTTTCATTTTAACCCTCGCCTTTTTACCCTGCCATATAAATTTATTAATCCCAATCTGCCAATCTTCCAAATTTTTATCCTTTTTAATTATAGGTATCATCTGGAACAGAAACAAAAATCTAGGTAACACATTCATTTTAATAGCCGCAATCCTTCCCAATAGGGATAACTGCAATTTCTTCCAGCCACTCATATCATTCTGAACTTTTTGCCATAGCAAGTCATAATTATTCTTATAAAGTTTCTTGTTCGATGAGCTAATATAGACCCCTAAATATTTAACCTTTTTTACTACCTCAAATCCTGTCATTTCCTCTAGTTTTTGTTTCTGTTGTATAGACATATTTTTAATTATCACTTTTGTTTTATTCTGATTTATTTTAAATCCTGATACCTTTCCATATTTATCAATTACTTCCAACAAAAATCTACTTGAATTTATAGGATTCATTAACGTAACCACTACATCATCTGCAAAAGCTCTAACTTTGTACTCATATTGTCTAATCTTAATTCCCTCTATTTTCATTAATTCTCGTATTTTATCTAATAATGGTTCCAGAGTCAAAACAAACAATAATGGTGATAAGGGACATCCCTGTCTCATTCCTTTCGCAATCTTAATAACTTCTGTCAAGCTACCATTTACTATAATCTGTGCTGTTTGCTCTCCATAAATCGCTTTAATTATTCTAATAAAACAGTCTCCAAATTGCATTTTCTCTATTAATTTAAATAAAAAATCCCAATGCAATCGATCAAAGGCTTTCTCTGCATCCAAAAAAATAAGTGCCCCTGAAGTATTCTTCTTTTCCAAATATTCCAATATATTAATAATCTGTCTAACATTATTCCTCATCTGCCTCCCTTTTATAAAACCAGATTAATCAGTATGAATTCTTTGTTGTAAAACTAACATTAATCTATTTGCTATTATTTTTACAAAAATCTTATAATCATTATTTAAAAGTGAAATCGGCCTGAAGTTACCAAGTTTAGAGCAGTCTTGCTCCTCTTTTGGTATCAGTGAAATAAAAGATGTTTTCCATGACGGGGGTATTCCCACTCCTAATTGTATCTGATTAAATAATTCTTTAAGTGGGCCTAATATTTCATCCTGTGTTTTTTTATAATAAGTTGCTGTAAGACCATCTGTACCAGGGTTTTCCCATTTTAATTGTTTAATTGCCTCCACTATTTCTCCAGTAGCTATCGGCCGTTCAGCTCCTCCTCTGTTCTAATGTTAGAATATTCACCTTATAATCTTTCAAATAATCATAAATGTCCCTATCAATATTTTGTCTTTTGCATATAGTGCAGTATAAAATTCTGAGAATGCCTTTTAATTTTATCCTGTTGATATATCTCTTTACCTTTATATTCTATTTTTGTATGACACGTGCTTTCTGTTTCTTCCTTAAATTATATGCCAACCATCTCCCAGGTTTATTTGCATTACAAAAGGTATTATGTTTAGCATATTGTATATTCGTTGCCACCTGGTCTGCCATTAACATATTAAATTGACTCTGTAATATTTTTATAGCCTCTTTAAGTTTATGATCTTGTGGGTTTTGAATTAATAACTGTTGCTTCCTTTGAATTTCTTCTTCCAAATATCTCGCTGCCTTTGTTTTATTATTCCTTTGCCTATTGTCCAAGTAAATCAATATCCTCTAATAAACGCTTTGCTCGCCTCCCACACAGTTCCTATAGGTGTCCCTTTGTACATATTAAAATCAAAAAATTCTTTTAACTGTTTCTTACAATAAGTTACATTATCCTCATATCTAAACAGATTTTCATTCAACCTCCATGTTCTACCACCTTTTTTCCCTTGTAATAATTCCATCCATACTGGGCTATGGTCAGGTAAACACCTCGAAATATCTTCATTTTCTTCACCCTAGAAAGCAAGTCATTAGAAATTAAAATAAAATCAATGCGTGAAAAGATTGATGCCTATCAGAAAAAAAAGTAAAATCTCTCTCATCTGGATTCCGTAACCTCCATATATCTCTAAACTCAAAGTCTTCCATCATTTCAAAAAAGGATTTTGGTAATTTTGCATGTATAGGTATCTTCTTGGAGGAGGTTCTCTTATCCCTTCTTGTATCAATTACTCCATTCCAGTCTCCTAATAAAATAAACGAACTATAATCCCAGAGGGTCAACCTCTCATGTAACATTTTGTAAAACTTTTCTTGTTGCTGATTAGGTGCATAAATACCTATCAACAAAGTCTTTTGCATCTATCACCAGTTCAATAGCAATAAATCTTCCTTGAATATCTGCCTCAATTAACTTAGCTGGTATATCCTTCCTGATATATACAACAATTCCATGCTTCTTTTCCAAAGCTGATGCAACAAAATGGTTACCCAATTTTGAATTAATTAAATATTTTTGGTCTGATAATTTTATATGTGTCTCTTGCAAACAAATCACATCATTTTAATTGTTTCAAGTAGTGAAATATTTTCCTTCTTTTCTGAGCTGAATTCAAGCCATTAACATTCCATGACAAGATTCTATTTGCCATTACTGGCCTCCTGAAGCTTTGAAGCAGACAACGGAAGCTCCTCCTCGGTATCTTCCGTCTAGCTCCTCCCACAGCTTCCATAATGGGATCCTGACTTTTACTTTGAGACTGTTGCTCTTCTTTACGCTTAAGGGCTCCTCTTATCACCCTTTGCTCTTGTGGTTCCTCTAATACTGGCAGCAATAAAGGCTCTTGGATCACCACGCCTTCTTGATCTCTTGAAGTTTTCTATCACTTCTATTTCGACTTTCAAAACTGTAGAAAGAAAATCCTTTGCCTTTAAAACAGTGTCAATTCTATATCTCCTTCCTTGATAGAATAGTGTCAGTCCAACTGGCACCTCCCATCTGAATTGAGTCTGATGTTTTTTAAGTTCTTGTGTAAAAAGCAAATTCCTTCCTGTCTCTTACCATCTTTGAAGGAATCTCTTTCAACACCTTCAACTCCTGTTCTCCAATTTTTAAAGTTGTCTGATATGAAACTTGCAGAATTTGATTTCTCATAGTCCTTTTCACAAAATAAACCACAATGTCCCGAGGAAGCTTTCTCTGTCTTGCAATCCAGAATTAACTCTATATATTTTATCAATTTGGTAAGCTACCTCTTGGGGTTCCACTTCAATAAATTCAGCCAATGCTTCTGATATAATTTTTCTTAAGTCTTCTCACGCTCTTCTTGCATACCACGAATTCTAAGAGCTCCTTCCATAAGTTTATATTGTAATATCACAACCTGATCTTCATTTTGATCCACTTTTTTCTGAACACCTTTCATTTTGTCTTCTAAATGCTTATTTGACTGAGAGATCTGTTGCATTTCCACTTCCAATCCTTCAATTTTTTTACTCAGTCCTTGAACTGCCATAAGAATATCTTCTCTTATTTTTGCATTAAAATTCTCCATCATCTCTTTTTGCCTATCTTCAGAAAGTTTTAATTGTTCTTTCAATATTTCCTCAAGACTTGGTTCAGATCCCCTTCTTCCAGAAGGCTTTAAAGGTTTAGCTGCCATTCTGTCTTCAAAAGGATCAGGAATTCAAACTTAATAACTTTCCTTCCCTCCTTTCAGTATAAAAAAACTCCGTTTGTAACAATCCACAAATAACGCTACTTTATCGTACTAAAAAATTTTACTTTCACTTTCAGACGCCATTTTAAAAGTCAATTAATCAAAGACAAAGAAAGGTTTCAAGTTTCAAAAAGGGAGTCGGTACTTGCCGTGCTGATTCTACATCAAAGATCGAACGCTTGTGAAATTCCCGTCTGCTTAGAAAATCAATCAATTTAATAAGTCTTTTTGAGCAGAAGCGACTTTCCCACTCCTTTTTCCTGATAAAAACAGGAGCGTGTTGAAGTTGGAGGGAGTGGAATTCGGTGGGGTCATAAATCCAGGAAAATTCGCTCTTAAGAGCAAACCCCCTATCAGACCTGCCACTTTTCCACAACTCTAATAACCCTCTTTCGCCCGGAGGGTATGCTAAGATCAGTGAACAGTGATTTTTTTTCTGTTTCACTGACTTTTACAATCTTCTAACACGGAGTGCTCTGTTAGAGCACCCAGCAGGAGGGTGACGTCACTGGAGCAGTCACTTGTCTGAAATAATATAGGATCTCCTGCTTGAGCAGGGTTGTGGACTAGAAGACCTCCAATATTCCTCCCAGCTCTATTCTGATTGATTGATTGATTGAATTAAGTTAGCCAAATTTCATGTACTACTTTTTTCATTCTGTTCATGATCTTTTTCATGTTTCTAGAATGCAGCCTATAATGAAAGCAAGCTTCCTTTGCTGCCCTTTGTGATTGAACAAAAGTTGAGAGTCCAGGAGAATTCCAAAATTATGCATATGCTTCATCTGAATAATGTACACTATCAACAATGAATGTTAGAAAATGTGTGGAAACTGATACCTTTGTTATCATACTCAGCCTAAGGCTCTTCCTCCCTATTCAGATACAAACAGTCTCCAAATATTTGGAGAGAATCTAAAATCATTTATTCAGATCAGAGTCAAAAAGTACTCCTGGAGACATTGGTATATTGATGAGATTCTCCCCTCTTGCTGCTGGATAATTTCACTCAACAGCCTCATGTAAATGTCCTGCCAGAGGTATATGTGCAATTGTGCTGTCTCAATACTGAAACCAGACTGGAATTTTGACTAAAAAAATATCAGATAATCCATTTTCTCCAGGGCTTCCTGAAATTATAGTCAGTGCCTCACTGCCATCAGTTACCTCAAAGGAACTTCCCCTTAGAGGGACATGGTAGCTCAGAGGCTAAGACGCTGAGCTTATCAATCAAAAGGTCAGCAGTTCAGCAGTTCAAATCCCGAGTGCCGCATAATGGGGTGAGCTCCCGTTCCTTGTCCCAGCTTTTGCAAACCTAGCTGTTAGAAAGCAGGTAAAAAATGCAAGTAGAAAAATAGGGACCACCTTTGGTGGGTAAGTAACAGCGTTCTGTGTGCCTTTGGCGTTTAGTCATGCCAGCCACATGACCACGGAGATGTCTTTGGACAGCGCTGGCTCTTCGGCTTTGAAACAGAGATGAGCATCGCCCCCTAGAGTCGGGAACGACTAGCACGTATGTGCGAAGGGAACCTTTACCTTAACTACCCCTTATTCAGGATTGAATATTCCACTACATGAATCCCGGTATAAATCATCTCCTGTCCACTTTCTTAAGACTCAAATGACTAGTTAGGCAATGCCCCGCCTCAATCAATTCAGAGGCATCCACCCAGAAAAATATCCAACTCTGAATCTGATATCTGATGAATGTTATTAAGATGGCTAGAATATTGTTCACAATATTTTTCTTCCCCAAAAGAATCTGGGTCACTTTAAAGTGTCAGTTTTTGGAGGCAGTTCTCACATAAGTAAAGTTTTCATGAAGTAAAAGTGGTTTCACCTGAGAAAAAAACAGAACTTGTATGATCTCAATGAATCTTTTTTGGAATTTTATTATTTTCCACTATTAGAAAGCATTTCCTTTCTTGGAAAAAAGCAGTGGTAAGTGATCCAAAGAAGTAAAATCTTTTCCTTTCCACACTATTCCCTCTGTCTGCAAATCTTTGTCTCCAGATTCATTCTGCAACCTCTGAGCTTTCTGCCTTTCTGCTCATTACTATTTTGGGAACAGCTGTTGGAAGCAAGATAAATTAGAAACAAGTGTCACTGCGAGTTGTAGCAAAAGGCTTCCTGCTGTGGCCCACTGTTGGCTTATCAATGTCGTTTAGGAAAGGTTGTCTGGGCTTACTAATGGAGGACCACATTTATAACTTCTTGGTCTCTGACCTTTTGCCATTAAGGAAAAAAAAAAAAAATACAAAATCCTCAGGCAGGCACAGTATCCTTGTAATTTCCTCCGGATCCACCAGGGGGCACTCACAGGAGCAACGAGTCCAGAGTACAGTTAGTCAACCAGGAAGCCGAAGGGAAGTGATGTCATCAAAATTCTCATAGTGAAGGCGGAAGCTGGACGCCACCACTGTTCCCCAGAAGGAGGGGGGGCCTCAAGCCTTCCCTCCTAAATTTCTCCATCACCTCTTCTCTCCAGAGCTCCACAAAACCGGTAATCTTCTTATTTTAAGTTCTCCTCTCTCCAGAATAACTCGTGCTCCTTCCAACCGCAGGGGAGAAAAAACCCCCCCGCACTCCGAGCACTCCACTATGAGGACAATTAACCAGTGGAACAGCTTGCTTTTGGAAGTTGTGGGTGCTTCATCACTAGAGGCTTTTAAGAAGAGACTGGACAGTCACTTGTCTGAAATAATATAGGATCTCCTGCTTGAGCAAGGTTGTGGACTAGAAGACCTCCAATATTCCTCCCAGCTCTATTCTGATCGATTGATTGATTGATTGAATTAAGTTAGCCAAATTTCATGTACTACTTTTTTCATTCTGTTCATGATCTTTTTCATGTTTCTAGAATGCAGCCTATAATGAAAGCAAGCTTCCTTTGCTGCCCTTTGTGATTGAACAAAAGTTGAGAGTCCAGGAGAATTCCAAAATTATGCATATGCTTCATCTGAATAATGTACACTATCAACAATGAATGTTAGAAAATGTATGGAAACTGATACCTTTGTTATCATACTCAGCCTAAGGCTCTTCCTCCCTATTCAGATACAAACAGTCTCCAAATATTTGGAGAGAATCTAAAATCATTTATTCAGATCAGAGTCAAAAAGTACTCCTGGAGACATTGGTATATTGATGAGATTCTCCCCTCTTGCTGCTGGATAATTTCACTCAACAGCCTCATGTAAATGTCCTGCCAGAGGTATATGTGCAATTGTGCTGTCTCAATACTGAAACCAGACTGGAATTTTGACTAAAAAAAATCAGATAATCCATTTTCTCCAGGGCTTCCTGAAATTATAGTCAGTGCCTCACTGCCATCAGTTACCTCAAAGGAACTTCCCCTTAGAGGGACATGGTAGCTCAGAGGCTAAGACGCTGAGCTTTTCAATCAAAAGGTCAGCAGTTCAGCAGTTCAAATCCTGAGTGCCGCATAATGGGGTGAGCTCCCGTTCCTTGTCCCAGCTTTTGCAAACCTAGCTGTTAGAAAGCAGGTAAAAAATGCAAGTAGAAAAATAGGGACCACCTTTGGTGGGTAAGTAACAGCGTTCTGTGTGCCTTTGGCGTTTAGTCATGCCAGCCACATGACCACGGAGATGTCTTTGGACAGCGCTGGCTCTTCGGCTTTGAAACAGAGATGAGCATCGCCCCCTAGAGTCGGGAACGACTAGCACATATGTGCGAAGGGAACCTTTACCTTAACTACCCCTTATTCAGGATTGAATATTCCACTACATGAATCCCGGTATAAATCATCTCCTGTCCACTTTCTTAAGACTCAAATGACTAGTTAGGCAATGCCCCGCCTCAATCAGTTCAGAGGGATCCACCCAGAAAAATATCCAATTCTGAATCTGATATCTGATGAATGTTATTAAGATGGCTAGAATATTGTTCACAATATTTTTCTTACCCAAAAGAATCTGGGTCACTTTAAAGTGTCAGTTTTTGGAGGCAGTTCTCACATAAGTAAAGTTTTCATGAAGTAAAAGTGGTTTCACCTGAGAAAAAAACAGAACTTGTATGATCTCAATGAATCTTTTTTGGAATTTTATTATTTTCCACTATTAGAAAGCATTTCCTTTCTTGGAAAAAAGCAGTGGTAAGTGATCCAAAGTAGTAAAATCTTTTCCTTTCCACACTATTCCCTCTGTCTGCAAATCTTTGTCTCCAGATTCATTCTGCAACCTCTGAGCTTTCTGCCTTTCTGCTCATTACTATTTTGGGAACAGCTGTTGGAAGCAAGATAAATTAGAAACAAGTGTCACTGCAAGTTGTAGCAAAAGGCTTCCTGCTGTGGCCCACTGTTGGCTTATCAATGTCGTTTAGGAAAGGTTGTCTGGGCTTACTAATGGAGGACCACATTTATAACTTCTTGATCTGAGAGCTGTGCATAATAAATTATAAAACTAATAAAGTTATTTAGAAGGTTGAGAGACAATGTTAGTTTAAGAAGGTGAGTTGTTTTTAAATTTGATTTTTTAGTTAATGTATAACCTGCTTTTCTACTCAGATGAGCATCTGAGGCAATTCTGTAATAGAAGAATAACTATAAACTTGTCAATGCCTTTCACAGAAAAAAATTAATGCTTATTACCACCCATGTAACATTTAATAAAGTAAACCAAGGCCTACTTCTTGATAAGATAGAATAATGTAGAATAGACAGTACCACTAACAGATGGATTTGCACTTGACTGACCAACCACACTCAGCATGTGGTCCTTAATCTGTGTGGAGGGAGGCATTCAGTAGTATACTTCAAGTCCTGCCTTGGGTCCAGTGCTCTTCAACATCCTCATAAATGATCTAGATGAGGACTTAAGGGGTGAACACCAAATTTGTGACTGACACAAAGTTGAGGGAATTGCTAGCTCAGGATTCAGAAGGATCTCGACAGATTTGAGCATTGGAGCCTTATCCAACAAGATTCAATTCACTGGTGGAAACATGGGAGAAAATTTGGGTTAGAAATGTTAAGTTTACACAAGCACAGAATTTAAGGGAAAATTTTTATAAGATGTTTTATAGATGGCATTTAGATCCCAAAAAATTATCATGTATGTATCCTAATATCCAAGCGAAATGTTGGAGGTGTGATTGTGATGATGCTACATATTTTCATATTTGGTGGACTTGCAAGAAAATTAAGGTCTTTTGGATAAGAATTTGGTGGATTATTCAAAATGTACTGAAGAAGAAGATAAAGTTCCTGCCACAATTTTTCCTTTTGGGAATTATAATGGATTGTACAGGGATTGAGACTAAACTGATTTTGAACTTAATAACAGCAGCAAGACTGTTGATTGGACAATACTGGAAGAAAGAAGAGATACCTACAATAGAAGAATGGATATTGAAAGTTATTAATTTGGCTGAGATGGCTAAAATCTCAGCGTTTTTAAAAGACAATACAGGAAAGATATTTAATTGAATGGAAAAATGGATTGATTATCTACAAAACAGATATCAGATTAAGAAATATCAGATTGCCTTTGAATAATTAGAAAGTTATTTTATGTAATGGGAGGGGTTGGGAGACGAAAAGCTTTGGATGTGGTTATTTGGATTGGACTTTACCTTGTGATTGACCGGGAAGCCGGGGTGGGGAGGAGGGGTGTTTTGTTTTTGTGTTTTGGGGTAGGGAGGGGGAAAAAAGGGGGAAAATGTTTTTGTTTTTTTTAAAACTCTTTCAATAAAAAAATAAAAAAATAAAAAAAGATTCAATTCACTGGTGAGTAAAGTAAGGTCCTGGACATAGGCAGGAAAAACCAAATGCCTTGCTCAACAAGTATTTAAGTATGATTCAGCAGTATGCTGCAGCTGCCAAAGAAGTTAATGCAGTCCTAGGCTGAATTAACCAAGGGATAGTATCAAGTTCCAGACCCATGGTGGTGGAGGGGTTAGAATGCAATATTGCAAGCTAATTCTGCTGACTGCCAACTGTCAACAGTTCAGCAGTTCAATTCTCACCAGCTCAAGGTTGGTTCAGCCTTCCATCCTTCTGAGGTCAGTAAAATGAGGACCCAGAATGTTGAGGGCAACACGCTGACTCTGTAAACTGTTAGAGAGGGCTGTAAAGCACTATGAGGCGGTATATAAGTCTAAGTGCTATTGCTATCAAAATCACAGGAAATAATAGTACCCAGGGGTGAAATGCTACCGGATTGGACCAGATTGGACGAGTAGGTAGGTGAGTTTGGTTCTGGTTCGCCGATCCGATATCAATCGCTGGCTGGCCACGCCCGCAAACCAGTCCACGGCTCACTTGCTGCCCGCTCGCCGCCTGTTCCCCCTTCACCTTTGGTCAGGACCCAGGGATACTTCATTCCCCTGACACCCTGGAACCACCCCCTGTTTGCCGCCTGCCTCAACCGGGTCGGGGAATGCACCATCCCCGACACCAGCCTTGTCCCGGAGCTGCCGCCCGCTCTTCCTTCGCCACGCAACATAAACTTACTTTCTTCCAGTGGCTGGCTGCCAGGAAAGGCAAGAATCCAAAAGTTAGAGTCCCTCTCCTTGAATCTGCCACCGCCATTGCTGCGTGTTCCATGCACCGACTGCACAAGTGCACACCTGTTTATTTCATTTATTTATCAGTGGCAGGTTGGGTGTGCACTGCGCAGCCAGCGCATAGAACAAGGCGGCATATTCAAGGAGAGGAACTCCGTTAACTTTTGGATGCTTGCCTTTCCTGGCAGCCAGCCGCTGGAAGAAAGTAAGTATATGCCACATGGCGAAGGAAGAGTGGGCAGCAGCTCCGGGACAAGGCTGGTGTCGGGGAATGGTGCATTCCCCGACCCGGTTGAGGAAGCAGCGAGCATGGGGCGTCCCTGGGCCCCGGCCCTGACCAAAGGCGAAGGGCAAGCAGGCAGCGAGCGGGCAGTGAGTGGGCGGCAGCTCCAGAGAAAGGCCAGAGTTGGGGAATGGTACATTCCCCGACCCTGTTGAGGCAGGTGGCAGCTCCGGAGCCTAGGTGAAGGGAGAACAGGTGGCGAGGGAAAAGTAAAAGGCAGAATAGAATTTTTTTTTTTTCCCTTACTGGGTTCTGTGGGCGTGGCTTGGTGGGAGGGGCTTGTGACTGAGTGGGCTTGGCTGTGAGTGACATTGAGTTGGCCACGCCCACTCAGTCACAGGACACACCCACCCACCAAGCCACACCCACAGAGTAGGTAGCAAAAAAATTTATATTTCACCCCTGATAGTACCGTATAATATGCTTTAGTGAAGTTACATTTGGAATACTGCATCCAGTTCTTGTCATACAAAAAAGGCCTTAGTATGAGTGCAGAGAACAGCAACAAAGATAAAAAAAGGTCTTAAGGTTAAATCATATGTTGAATGGCTAAGAGAACTAGGTATATTTAGCCTAACAAAGAGAAGGATTAGGTCAGTGGTGAAATCTGGCTGATCTATCCAGCTCGTACAAACTAGTAGTACTGGCAGCGGGAGGCTCCACCCACCCACCGACACATCATTACATCCTTTTTTTGACTCTCTGTGCATGCACAGAAGGCAGAAGGCTCTGCACATGCGCAGAAGAGGCGCGCACATGCTCCCATTCCCGAACCAGTAGCAAAGGTAAGTGGATCTAATCTGCTTGATTAGATGTGACATGATATCTATTTTCCAATATTTAAAGAGCTGTCACAAGGAAGAGATTTTCATTTTATTTTCCATAGCATCTGAGGATAGGACAAGAAGCAATGGGTGGAAGTTCATCACAGGGAGATCCAAACTGGAAATAAGGGTGAATTTGCTGTAATGAGAACTATTAAGCAGTGGAACAGTTGTAAGTATCACTGGAGGTTTTTGAGCAAAAGTTGAACAACCATTTGTCCAGGATAGTGTAAGGACTCCTGTCTTGAGAAGAGGGTTGGACTAGAAGACCCCAAGATCCCTCCCAGCCCTAGGATTCTGTGTAAGGACCAGATTTCTTGGTGGAGTGATTGACAGAAAATATCAATCTGAATCTTTGAATCTCCAATCCATGTGCAGATAAATAGTTCCAAACCTTGGCCAAGTAGTTGTTTCCCTCCTTTCCCAGGAACATCTGCTCTATGGAGAAGGACATGGGAGAGAAGGAGGTATCCAAGGAAAGGCTAATTTCCCCCAAAAACCTGTTTTGTCTAGATTCTCCTCTTTGCTTTACTCTTGCCCCCACCCCACAGATCAATGTTTTTAAAGTAGCATTTACTGTGCTTTATTTCTGACATTGTATAATGTTAATTAACACCTCCTGGAGCTATTTGACTACTAATCTGACAATATAAGGCAAGGTCTAGAGAACAATTTATATGAAGTTATTAAATAGTTGCTGGTGCCAAAAGAAATCAAACATGAAATATTAAAAGGGCAGAATGATATAGCTATAGTTGTAAAACAGTTATAGCCTATATTGCAACTTTGCCCCCCACCCCATTCCTCCTGATACTCATGAATGATATACGTTACATATGTGTAGCAGATCTCTCTCTGTCTGTGGTGTGTTGTTGTTTTTTACAGCAAAGTTTAAAGGTACATTTATAGAGAGTAAATCCCAGCAGATAACAGGATTATAGATTAGATTGTAAAACTGAAAAAGAACGAACCTAAAAAAGGCAGTAACATACAATAGCCACTTCTGTGCTAGTTCAAAGGAAGTTATGTAGTTACCAGAAGTAAAGCTTAATTAAGAATCCTCTTCTCTTAAAGGTAAAAGCAGATAATTTTCTTTCCACTGTAATGGTGAGCTCCCTTTGTATACCTGACTCATCAGTGCTAACATCTAACAACAAAATGTCCATGGGCTTAATTCCCATTTAAGAATTTGGATCCCACCTGTTTGATACCTGATCGGTGCGGATCCATCTTTTAAAGGAATAATAGAATAACAGAATAGAGTTGAAAGGGACTTTGGAGGTTGTCTAGTTGAACCTCCTGCACAAACAGCAGATCCTATACTATTTCAGATTAATAACTGCATAGCTGCTCCACTAGTTAATTGTTCTCACTATTTGGAAATGTCTGCTTAGTTCTAGGTTGCTTCTCTACTTGATTAATTCCTATCCATTAGTTCTTGTCCTGCCTTCAGGTGCTTTGGAGAACAGGTTGACTCATTATTTGTGGCATTTCCTAAAAAATTAGAACACTGCTATCAGGTCATTCCCAAATTCTTCTTTTCACTATACTAGGCATATCTGATTCCTGTAATATTCATAAATTGAGAAAAAAGGAAAAGAAAGTTCATAAAAAAATTCCAACACAACCGGTGATAGGACTTTGGATATACAAAAGCAAGAAGTGATGCAGGAAGAGAATAAAATGCAACTTATGGAAGGCCCAGGAATAACTACCTTATTATCCCAAAAGTGCTTTTTCAAGGGATAACTGGACGTTTTGATTTTTCTTTGAAGAAATTTTCTTCAAATATTTTTCTTCTTTTTCTTTTGCTTCTCATCCAAGAAGCTTACTTACTTCTGAGATGAAAAAGCTTCTTGGATGAGAAGTGAAACTTCTTCAAAGAAAAACCAGAAAAACCAGTTGCCTCTTGAAAAAGCACCTTTGGGACAACCATGACGTGGATAACTGAGAATCTCATATTTTTTGGAGTATAAGATGCTCTGGAGTATAAGGCATACATTAGTTTTTGGGGAGGAAAACAAGAAAAAAAAATTCTGCCTCTGCCTACCAGCGTCCATCGGTATTCATCTGATTAGTATTCTTGCAGCAAATAGCAAGCAGCCTGGTTAGCTTCAACACATTATTGCAGCCTGATCAAATAGCTGATTGGTGATTGGATCGGCGTCCCAGAATACTGCCAATCAGCTGTTTCAGGCTACGGGGATCACCAGAGCCCATCACTGCTTCCCTGCGTCATGTTTTTGGCCTCCATAGGCTCCATTTTAGACCCTTTCCAAGTTGCAGAGATCATCACAGCACATTGCCACCGATTGCTGCCTCTGTGCATTCGGCCTCTGCACCAGGGGTGAAATTCAGTAAGTTCTGACAGGTTCTGGAGAACCAGTGGCAGAAATTTTGAGTAGATCAGAGAACCGGTAAATACCACCTCTGGCTGGCCCCAGGCCCCTGGGGTGGGAATGGAGATTTTGCAATATCCTTTCCCCAGGAGTGGGGCGGGAATGGGGATTTTGCAGTATCCTTACCCTGGAGTGGGGTGGGAATGGAGATTTTGCAGTGTCCTTCCTCTGGAGTGAGGTGGGTATGGAGATTTTGCAATATCCTTCCCCCAGGAGTGGGGTGGGTATGGAGATTTTGCAATATCCTTCCGCTGCCATGCCCACACCAAGCCATGCCCACAGAACCAGTAGTACAAAAAAAATGAATTCCACCACAGCTCTGCACATCCTGTTTTTGGCCTCTGCATGTCTCATTTTTGGCCAGTTCCAAGCAGTGGGGATCGTTGCTGCCACTGCCACCGATCCCCACTGCCTGAAACTGGCTAAAAATGCAATGCATGGAGGCCAAAAAGAGGGCGTGCAGAGGTGGCGATAGTGCCAATGTGCTGCGGCAATCTCTGCAGCCTGGAACGGGTCTAAAACAGGACATGCAGAGGCTGAAAATGTGCACACAGAGGCCAAAAATGGCCAAAGGGTGGGGGCCGGTGGGTGGGTGGATGGGCAACATTCGGTGTATAAGGCGCACCACAATTTCACCCACTTAAAGGGTGGGGTACATCTTGTACTCCGAAAAGTACAGTACCTTATTATCTTTATTTTATTATCTTTAATAATAAAGATGGGATATAAATAAAAAATAAAAATATAAAAAAGCCATGTTCTTTAGGGTTTTTTAAAATATATTTTCCTTCAGGATTATCCCCTTGAATTATGTAAAATCCAATGTCAGTGTGTATTACCCTAGTAATAGAATAAATGCATCTTTGCTCCTCACTGCTGACTTGTCTTGCAAGAATGTAGACTAGTGACCACATAACCTGAATCAGAATCCAGGCATGTCCTGCATAGTAAGTACCTTTTTCCTATCTCTTTCCAAGCCTTAAGCTACTCAAATAGACCTGTGAAACTGATGTTTCTTTCTCACTCTCTACAAACGTGGGGGAGGATTCTAGGCATGACGAATAGGCAACCTGCATTTCTTATTTCAGCCACAGCAATAAATACTGTTTATTTATTTTAATAGTATGCTTACTGAAAGTAATACCAATATTTCTTCTGCTTAAAACTAACCAAGAAGTTAAGGCTCAGCATTTTCTTAGTAATTTACAACTTTAAAAGGGTAAATTCTATTATTCTCTGTCAGAGCTCCAACTGCCTAAGTGCAGATTGTTACCAAATGACAGAGGATTGAATTTATTGCTGCAGTCATTAGTGCAGATAGATTTTGTTTATAACAACCCAAAGGGAATACTAACCCTGTTATGAATGTGCTAGAATCAATCTCTCTCAGGAACTGTGCTGTCCAAGTGCTGTATGTCAAGACGGACACCTTCTAAAAAGAAGTGAGAGATCTATGCAGCCTTCATTCGTGTCTGTCCACAAATAGAATAGAATAGAATTTTATTGGCCAAGTGTGATTGGACACACAAGGAATTTGTCTTGGTGCATATGCTCTCAGTGTACATAAAAGAAAAGATACGTTCATCAAGGTACAACATTTACAACACAATTGATGATCAATATATCAATATAAATCATAAGGATTGCCAGCAACAAGTTATAGTCATACAGTCATAAGTGGAAAGAGATTGGTGATGGGAACTATGAAACGATTAATAGTAGTGCAGATTCAGTAAATAGTCTGACAGTGTTGAGGGAATTATTTGTTTAGCAGAGTGATGGCCTTCGGGAAAAAACTGTTCTTGTGTCTAGTTGTTCTGGTGTGCAGTGCTCTATAGCGTCGTTTTGAGGGTAGGAGTTGAAACAGTTTATGTCCAGGATGCGAGGGATCTGCAAATATTTTCACGGCCCTCTTCTTGATTCGTGCAGTATACAGGTCCTCAATGGAAGGCAAGTTGGTAGCAATTATTTTTTCTGCAGTTCTAATTATCCTCTGACGTCTGTGTTTTTCTTGTTGGGTTGCAGAACCGAACCAGACAGTTATAGAGGTGCAAATGACAGACTCAATAATTCCTCTGTAGAATTGGATCAGCAGCTCCTTGGGCAGTTTGAGCTTACTGAGTTGGCGCAGAAAGAACATTCTTTGTTGTCCTTTTTTAAGGACAAATAGAGCATTCATTAGTATTAACACATTAAAAACATGATATTAGACCCTCAACCAACATGTTGGGAAATAGTAGTAGTAGTAGTAGTAGTAGTAGTAGTAGTAGTAGTAGTAGTGATGGAGAACATTATAAAAACAACAGAAACAAAGGCAGAATATAAGGAAAAACAGCTGGATGACAGATTAAATAGATGAAAAACCAAAGCTTTGCATGGACAGGACTTGAAAAACATTGAAGGAAAATGTGATGATAACTTGACATGTGCATGGTTCTCAAGAAACGGAAGGTTTAATACTCACTGCTCAAGAACAAGCACTACAAACTAATGCCAAGAAAGCAAAGATACAAAAATCCACCAACAATCCAAACTGCTGACTTTGCAACAACAAAGTCAAAACTGTTTCACATTTAATATGTGAATGCAGCAAAATCACACAAAATGAGTACAAAGCTAGACACGACCGAGTTGCTAAATTAATCCACTGGTCATTATGTAAAAAATACGACTTACCTGTATCCAAAAAGTCACGGGAACATAAAGTGGAAAAAGTTATAGAAAATGAGAAGATGAAGATCTTGTGGGACTTTTGAATACAGACGGATCGTCATTTGGAACACAACACACCAGATATCACAGTTGTGGAAAACCAAAACGTACAATTTATTGACATTGTGGTACCAGGAGATGTCAGAGTCGAAGAAAAAGAACTGGAAAAAATAACAAAATATCACAAACTGAACACACGATTATGGATGAAACATGTAACAGTGAACATGTGAACCCATTGTTATCAGGGCACTTGGTACTGTTCTGTCCTCCTCCGTCCGAATGATGGCTTAATTAGCCGGCACTATCAGCTCTGGCGGCAAAAAAGCCAGCATCTGCCAAGAGCCCTTGTTATCTTCCACAACGCTGGTGAGTCACAAACTTCAGCTCTAGTCAATCAGTGGATTTGCCTGTTACAAAGAGACACACCAGCTCTTTTTTTTTTTTTGTTTACATTTATATCCCGCCCTTCTCCGAAGACTCAGGGCGGCTTACAGTGTATAAGGCAATAGTCTCATTCTATTTGTATATTTTTACAAAGTCAACTTATTGCCCCCCCAACAATCTGGGTCCTCATTTTACCTACCTTATAAAGGATGGAAGGCTGAGTCAACCTTGGGCCGGGCTCGAACCTGCAGTAATTGCAGGCTACTGTGTTCTTAATAACAGGCTTTACCAGCGTGAGCTAAACCGGCCCTTGCTGCCTTTTATATTCTGTGGGGTGTGGCTCCATGACTCAGCACTTCCTAGGCCTGCCCCACCCTTGCTTCTGTTGTTCCCTCCCCTCCTGCCTACAAAACCTAGGATTCAACCACGCCTGATTGCTGTCAGCTGGGTCTGCAGACGTGGCCTGGGTGAGGGGGAAAAGTCAGAGGATGGAGGCCTCATTATTTCTTCTACCTGGCCTGCTTCTGGCTCCTGGAGCTGAGCCAGGGGAGCCAGTGCTCCTGAGGTAAGTCCTGACGGCCCTTCCCCCTCACTTTCCAAGTCACTTTCTGGCAGTGGGGCTGGCTCGGGGGGCACAGACACAACAGGTACCATGTCCAAGAATTTTATAAGATATAGCAACGAATTGCAGCTTCCTGCAATAACACCAGCAGAACTGCAAAAAACTGTGCTACTTGGAACATCGTACATCTTAAGAAGGTATTTGGTTATATCTAGGATGCTGGCAGCAACCTGTATCAATCATTAGTACCAGTCAATGGTATTTGTGATGCATTTTTAGATGTTCAGTTGACTGACTTTCATGTTTAATGAATAAAAGAGATAATAATAATAATATAATAGAGTTGAAAGGAATCTTGGTGGTCTTCTACTCCAACTCCCTACTCAAACAGGATACCCTATACCATTCCAACAAATGACTGTCCAGTCTCTTCTTAAAAGTTTTCAGCTGCCTTTCTAAAGGCAGCATTCCACTGGTTAATTATTCTCACTGTTATGAAGTTTCTCACTGCTATGAAGTTTCATCTTAATTCTAAGTTTCTTCTCTGCTTGATTAGTTTCCATCTATTGTTTCTTGTGTTCCCCTCTGGTGCTTTAGAAAATAGGTTGAAATACCTCCCCTCATCTTTGGGGCAGCCCCTCAAATATTGGAACATTGCTATATGTCACCCCTAGTCCTTCTTTTCACTAGACTGGACATACCCAATTCCTGCAACCATTGTCATAAAATGTGAAAAATGTAAAGGAAAAGAAAGTTCGTAAAAAAATTCCAATAAAATCATTGATGAAATTCTGGATATACAAAAGCAAGAAGTGATGCAGGAAGAAAATAAAATACAAATTATGAAAGTCCCAGAAATAACTTTACCTTATTATCTATTATGTGTGCCAATAGAAACTTATATCTGCAGAATAACAGTTGGAAGAGACCTTGGAGATTTTCAAACCCCTGTTCAAGGCAGTAGACTCTATACCATTTCAGACAAATAGTTGTCCAATTGCTACTTTAAAACTACAGTGTTGAAGCACCTACAATTTCTGGAAGCAGGTCATTCCATTGGTTAATTGTTGTAGTTGTCTGGAAGTTTCTCCTTAATTTTATGTTGGTTCTGTCAAGGTTCCAGAAATACCTCTTCTGCGTAAAAGAAACTCGGAGGCATTTCTTTTCCAGAGTTCTTTACTAGCATGAGGAGACTGGCACACGATGAGTGCAATTCCAAAACTGAAGTTCCGGATTCTTTTCCCAGTTATACAAACCCCAAGAGTCCCACCCCCCTGACCCCTTTGATGGTCACATGGTCCCACATTCTTCCAGTTCATTCGAATATCTTCTTGCCACTCTTCCTGCAGATGTGAACACCATCCGACCTTGACCGCTTGAAGAATGTTACCATACCCCTCAACCCCCCTCCTCCCCTCAGGGGAAAAATGTGGCAGCGTCTGGAACCCTAAAGTCTAATATGGTTTCCAGGCCTGACAGGTTCTCTCCTTGATAAATTTCCATACATTGCTTCTTATCTTGGCTTCTTGTGCTTTGGAGAATAGGTTGACCTCCTCTTCTTTGTGGCAGCCTCTTAGATATTGGAACACTGCTACCATATCAATCCTTGTCCTTCTTTTCATTAAACTAGACATACCCAATTCCTCCAGTTCTTCTTTATATGTTTTAGTATTCAGTCCCCTAGTTATCACTGTTGCTCTTCTCTGTTTGTTGTCTACTAGGAAACCTAGATCTTGCTCATAGTTACTGCAATTGATCCAAAATTCACCTATTCTTGCCTAAGTGTAAAAACTTACTTTTCTCTCCAAACAACAAACTTAAGAGAGTGCTAGGGAAGGATTCCATGAACGAAAATCTTCAAGGGGAAAACAACCCAAGAAGCGTGAAAAAATGTTAAAAGTGTGATTATAAAAGCCCAATCTAGCACAATCAAATTGAAGAAAAATATGAGATCCCAGAAGAAATAAGCATGGCTGCACAAAGAATTTTCTAAGAAACTGAAAGACAAAAGGGACAAGTATAAAAAGTGGAAAGAGGTGCACATAACAACTAAGACATATATCAAAAACTGCAAAGATGAAGTCAATGTCAAGTCTCCATCCAATGCCCTAATTAAAATATGAATCTCAAGCCAAGGTTCAAAAGAAATCCAGTCATTTATTAGGAGTGTCATGTCAGCACATGCCAACTCTGACCTCACTTAATTCACGCCTATTTCCCCCTTCCCTCAAGATGTGTCATCAGTCACATTCCCCAATGAAGCAATTTCACAGGTTGTAGAAGTCACTCCCTCCAACCATTGTGGATATCCATGGAGATGGCCTTGAAATTTTCTGGCTGTAATGTGCTTTGTTTTTTTTTTTATTCAAAAAGTTTTACAAAAAAAAATTTCCTCCCCTTTCCCCCCAACCCCCCTCCCTTCACTAATACCCTCCCCCCTCCCCCCTGGCTTCCCGGAACAAGCACAAGGTATAGTTAAAAATAAAACAAACATATGCTAAGAAAATTTTCCCCCAAAACTATTATACCAATTTTCCCTCTCTAGCTCTGACTTCCTCCTAACATAACCAAAATCCTTCAAAAAAATAAAAAATAAAAATAAAAATTAAGAATTAACAGTAGTAAAATATATAAATCAATAGAACAAATTAATCCTAAAGTATTTAAAACCAGCTAAAGCATAAAAATCCAATCCAATTCAAAAAATATGTCCCTTATAACTTCTATAACCATATAATTTTCCCCCCATGTCTTTCTTACATAAGATCTTTTGAGAATATTCTATTTAAAATTTAGTGCAACACCTTATAAAATTTCAATACAGAAAATTACAATATCTATTCAACTTTAGTCCTTCCTCATCAAAATCCAGTATAGATCCAAATATCTAGTCTTTTATGATAGATATAAAACATATAATCAACCCATTTCTTCCAGATCTTCCTCACAAATTGTCTTTCCGGGACACTAATATTTTTGTCTGTTAATATTTTAAAAAAACCTTGTTTCAAGGATAATACTTTTGTCTCTTGCCATTTTTTTTGATGCATTAATCTCTGTCTTTCCTTCATTACTCCTTTTAAAAAGTCAATCACAATATTTCCTAGTAATTCCTTATGTCCAAGAATCCAAAAATTACTGCCGTATATTCCATCAGTCCAAAAAGAGAACTCTTGGGAAACATTAAGCTTGTGAGTCTTTTCCATTTGAGGGACAATCTCCTGTAGCACAAATTCAGGCATTTCATCCAAACTATTTAAAGAAAACTTCTTTACATCAACTTGTTTATTCACGATCATATCTTCATATTTATCCACTTTTATTTGTATCTCCTCCATTCCATTTTCCGAGTGATTGCACTGGTCAATTTGCTCCAAGCTCTCATCCAAAACGTCCCCATTTTTTATCAATTCGTATTTTTGAATAATTAAATACATACTTTCTGTGTAGTCCTGTATAAAGTCACGAATCCATTCTTCTGAAAGAACCTTCATGACAAAGTTCCTGCTGAGAATCCTCTTGTAAAGTACTTAAACAACGTAATATAATCCAACAGTCCACTGTCAAACACAATAAGATAAAATCTCCATTCAGTTTCGATTCAACAGCAAGGCTCCCTTTGATGTATCACTCTGCTTTCAGTTTCTCTAAAACACCATTTTAAACAATTAAAAGAGGGGGGGGATTTCTCTTTTTTTTAAAAAAAGGTGGAAGTCAGAAAATCAAAAATATTTGCAAACCAATAATTGTTCACTCATGCTTCTTCCGTCTGCTTTTAGAAACCACAAAAAGAAATCAGTTGTTAGCAGAAGTGGACACCTTCCTTTTTTCCTGCTTTTTCAGGAGCGCAGTGAATACTGGAGGTTGGGGAGGGTTCAAGGGGATTCGACCTTTCAGGACTTTGCATTACAAAAACAAAGCCCCTAGGGGAATCTACCACTATCCCCCCCCCTTGCTCTTTCTCTCTCTTTCAACCAGAGAGGGAAATTAAGCCGGGAACAGCTGTTACCATATTCAATGCGGAGTGCCATAAATTATCACCCAGCGAGAAAGGTGGCGCCACCCAGGTGCTTTGTTTTGACTGAGGTGTAAACTCCTCGATACAGCTGTGAGGCTTGATTCCCCATCCCCTGCCTATGGCAACTTGATAGCAGGTCAGGAAGGCTTCGTGAGGTGACAGTCAGTTGGTTCCTATCCCAAATCCCTAATTCTGAATTAATGTAAAGTAGCCTTATATTACATTAAGGTGTATTTGATACTATCTTTCATTTTTCCTTTCTCCTTTTGCTACTCCTTTCCTACTGCCTGTGTTTTTTTTTGCTGTCAGAGATAGATGTGATACTTAGCTTATAACCTACCAATCATACCAGTCCTTTTAAAGTGTGATTATTAGTAATAGTTGAAAATCAGATCTCCAGCCATCAAAATCAAGCTGAAAATTATTGCTGCAGTCAACATATGGCATCAACAAGGCTAATGATCATCACCAGGAAAAAAATTCTTAACTCAGAGAGGATGTGACAACAATCATTTGATTCAAGTTCACAGCATGTCTCCCATGAAAAGTAAACACTGAATACTTCTTACCACATAGAAAGGATTAAATCTATCCCAATAATCAAAAACTATCCAGTTCTCCCCCCCCCCGCCCCCAATTATACTGTAGATACTTTGACCATCTCTCTCAAAAATATTTAATTTTCCAAAATCCCCTAATGTAATTACCTTTTTTATTGCTGGTTGTAACATAAATTCCTCATAAAATAGATTTGCCATAGGTTGATCTCCACCTGCCATTGCATCAGTGATAATTAGAGATGCTCATATAGAATTGTTGCAATTCTCAGCGATTCTGAGGAGATCATCTCTTAATAATAATGCCTATAAATATTTTTCCTCCAGAAGCAAGCCCAAATGTGGGACAATTCATGTTCATTTATTTTTCATATTTGTATACACCTTATTTGTATAAGGAGGCTAATAGGCCTTATAGATTTTAATCTCAGAGCAGGGTTTTTTAAAAAAATTAATATATAAGCAAATCCTACCAAGAAAAGTTTGAATCATTAGGAAAGTCTGTTTATTTTTGTCCCACATTCACTAAAATAGGGATATGATGTCCACTGGTACCTGCTTATGCCCACCCACCTCCCTGATATACCTGATTTCAACTCTTTTAAAAATGGGAAGCTGGAGGCTTATATGGCTAAGTATCACCATTTAGCAATATTTCAAGTTTCTTTGCTAGTTCACTTTTGTTGTGTTACAGATTTTGTGTAGTATACCTGGAGTAATCATCTATAAAAGTGAGAAAATACCAGAGGGGTTTTGGAGAGATATATATACGGCTGGTGCATTTCATTATTTGATCACTTGGATTAATTTTTATTCCACTTGCATACTCATTCTCAATTAATTTCTTTATTATGTCAGGATTTCTGTGCCCAAATTGTCTGTGCCATGTATAAATGCAGTGTGAATGTTTTTTCCTCCTTAGCAGTATTAATCACCTCACTGCAGTTCAGTTGATACAGTTCATCTGTAATTTTAGCCTTTGCATGTAATATATCTCTTTTTTGTGATGGCACAACTGTTCCCTTGAAAGGTCAATACATTGCCTTGTTTTGTGAGCTTCTTTACTGACAAAAGATTAGATTCAAGAAGGATATATAGGACATTTTTCACAAGTATTTTTCTGGTAATACTGTAGGAAATAGGACAGTAAAGATAATAGTCTCCTAGTCCTTCTGATTTTATTATTTGCCCTTTAGATTTTTTCCCCCTGTTTCTTTCCATACCAGAAAGGGTATGGCTAGCTGACAAGAACTAAATAGCTTGAAATAGATCTATACTAGTCTCCCTTTATTTCTTTGTCAGTAAAATATAAATTCAACATAAGGACAGAAAGTTGTGGCTCTGTTTTATTACTTTTAAGTAATGTATAGCTTTGAATTGTTGTGGGTAGCTGAAATTTTCTAATTTTTATGAATTCTCATTGGCTAGGAAGCATTAATTGGTTTATTAATGGTCTACTCTTTGATCACAATAGGGAGCTAAGAAGGTGAAGACAAAGGGAAGTTTTGCAAAAGAGCTGCTTGACAAATATCTAAATAAAACTCTTCACTTCATAGATCAGTTATGTTCTAAAGATAATGTGAAAACTACTCCAGTAATTGGAAGAAAGATGAGTAATTCAGATATACAATTATGTGTTAAAAGTTTCCAAACCACTGAGGTAATTTCACAAGTATCTGACAATGCAAAGGAATTAAGTGCAACTTTGGAATATAAACCTGACACCAATCTTTATGATGATAATTGTTTAAATATAAATCTCCCAGTGCAATTGAAGTACAGTAGAGTTCCAAGTTAATTTGAAACTCTTAAGAGGACAAATTTGGGACTTTTTCTTCATGGATACTAACAAGATGGAGAATCTTTGAGAAGATGAGAACTTACATTTATTAGATAAATATTCCAGAGAAGAAAAAAGATTTTATTCTACGAGGATAAATTTGAGGGAATGACATGGAAAGAAATTTAAGGAGGTAATTAGAGTCAATTGGAGTTTTCTTGGTCTGATATATATATAATTGAAAGAAAGCTTTAATCTAGTTTTGTGTTTATAAAGTGGGTTTGAAAAAAAATATATATAATGCTTCAGTAATTTTTAATGTTGGTTAAATATTATTGAAAGTGAATCTTAAAGTATGTTAAGAGGAAGTTTTTTAAAAATGCATTCGAATTTATTGGTTTTATAAATGCTTTTAAAGAAAAGTTTAGTGTTTTGAAATCAATGTAAAAAAGTGGCTTTCCCTTTAAGGTTAAAGAATTTGAAAGAATAGGGTAAATTTTGTTAATATAAATGAAGATAGTCTACAAAGATTAACACATGTAAATAAAAATATATATTATTTCTCATGGCAAGGAAAAAAGTAGAAATAGTTATATTTCTTGCTTTATCCCAGAAATATCAAACTGGTGGCCTGTAGGCCAGATGTGTCATGTGCAGGCCACACCCACCTCAGCTTCATGAATGGGGAAAACATCGCAAAATATCACATGATGACAACATGACACGGCAAGTTTGACACCCATATTTTATCCAAAGAAGAGAACGTATCTAATTTTGTTTCTGTTTGGAAATTACTTCTGGATTTTGTGCTTGTGATGGACAAATATGAAACTTTGATTTTTGTTTTATTGATTAGATAGGGTTGTCATTATACAAATAGGTGGTATACTTTTACTTGTGTAAAAGTAAAAAAATTAAGACTGTAATGTTATTATCTTCTACTGTGAGAGGAATCTTGGAGTTTTAATAGACAATCATTTAAAAATGAGCCAACAGTGTGGGGCAGCAGCCAAAAGAGCCAATTGAAAATCTTGCCTTTTGACAAGTTAGGCCGGAAGCTTCTGGGCTGCCATTTTCTCATATGTGGGAAAGTAGGAGCATAGTCCCAAAGCTGACACCAAAGCAATCCTAGGCTGCATTAACAGAGGGATAGAATCAAGATCACATGAAGTATTAGTACCGCTTTAGTATGACCACACTTGGAACACTGCATCTAATTTTGGACACCACAATATAAAAAAGAGACACTGGAAAGAATGCAGAGAAGAACAACAAGGATGATTAGGGGGCTTGAGACTAAAACATACAAAGACTTTTGAACAGGTAATTTTGTTCCCATTCATAAGAAGGGAGCTAGGGAAGAAGCTGGAAGCTCTAGGCCAATGAGCTTAACATCTGCAGTAATGAAGTTAATCGAATCATTCCTGAAAAAGTATTAATTTAAAACATTTAAAAGCACACAATCTGATGGATTGAAAGCAGCACAGCTTTACTGAGAGCAGATCAGATTACACTTATAGGTGGTACCTTGCTCAATAGTAGTAACTGTGAGAGGTGTTGGAGTCCTAGTGGACAATCACTTAAATATGAGCCAGCAATATGTTATAGCTGCCAAAAAAGCTAACATAGTTCTAGAAGTGATATCCAAATAAGAACATATTTTCCTATTTAAAGAAAGTATTCAATATAACCATTCCTGCTATGAAAATAGTATGTATTTCTATTTGCACCTAGTAATCTTTGTGAACTGTCACCATTATTATTTACAAAATTTATTATATACTTCCAAATTATTGAGGGGGGGGATTTTTTCCTTTCCTTCTACCTTTCTTTCACCCTCCCCTTTTCCTCAAAGTACTAAACTTTTTTTAAAAACACACAAACAAAAAAAGCACTTTTTCTTTTAAATCAAAACTTTCTAATACATCTTATTCTTTGGCTTTGCTATGCAAGCTTTAAATGTCTGTATTGCGCTTAGCTCCCTTTTAAACTACAGAGTTTTTCTTTAAACTGATCTCTTAATACATGTACTTTCAAATACATTTTCAATAGCTTTTGCTTACTTTAAGAATTATTTAAGCATTATATATATATATGTTAAAGAAAATAAAATTTCAAATTTTGAGTTAAATCTTTTGTTTTAGTTGCACAAATCAAACAGAGAAACATGCATCCTGGTTCCAATTAACTCATTAAGTTTAAGTCTCTCCTTCCAGTTTATCTTCATGGAGTAAAATCTTTTTCTTCTCTCAAAGTACTAAACCTTTTAAAAACAAACAAACAAAAAGCATTTTTTCTTTTCAACCAAAACTTTCTAATAGTGTACATCTTATTCTTTGACTTTAACATGCAGGTTTTAAAGCCTTCAATCCTTCGAGATATGTAAAATGAGAACCCAGATTGTTGAGGGGCAATATGCTGACTCTGTAAAACTGCTTAGAGTAAAAGCACTATGAAGCAGTATATAAGTCTAAGTGCTATTGCTACTCTCAAATACATTTACAATAGCTTTTGCTTACTTTAAGAGTTACTAAAGCATCAGAACCTCAGAAAACCTCAGAAAACATACATACATACATACATACATACATACATACATGTATTATATATATATATATATATATATATATATATATATATATATATATATATATATATATATATATATATATATATATATGTTAAAGAAAATAAATTTTCAAATTTTGAGTTAAATCTTTCTTTCAGTTGCACATACAAGGCAAAGAAAAATACACCCTGATTCCAGTTAACTCCTTCCAGCTTATCTTCATGGAGTAAAATCTTTTTCTTCTCTGGAGGTAGCAAAAACTTGTAATCCTTTCTTTTTATCACAAAATCCTCAACCTTGTTAATGTTCTTTTTAGAAAAAAGTCCCAAATTTGTCTTTTTTCTCGCCATTCTTCTTCTTTCAGTTGTGTTGAGAGGTTTGAACCATACTAGTGAAAATGAAAGTTGATTTCCATTTCTTCCAAGGCTAGGATATACTCCTCTGCATTTTGAGGTGTTCAAAAAGTTGTCTTGGCAGCTTGGTAACATTCTCCATGTTTGCATCTCAGAAATGCTTTCAAAGGATTTTTTATCATCAGAGAGCAATTGGCCCACAAATTAGAATGTTTTATTTAAAAACCTTTCAAGTATTTTATTTAGAGATCTTTCAGATATATCTCTAATACTTTGCTCCATCATGGCTTGATCTTTTAGTCAGAATCAGAATCAAAAAGTTTTAGCCACCCACAGCTAAGATCAAACTGCCAGTTACTATAATAATAAACTAAAATCACAACTTTCAATCTTTTTCTTTCTCCGTCAACTTTTCTTTTTTCCTTTTCTCTCAGCCAGCTTCCTTATTTCACTTGCCTTAGCAGCCTTCTTCCTTGTTCTTTAAGACAAAGAAAATAAAAAATGCCATAGGTCTTCAAAAAGGTGTAGCAGGCTGTTGCTAGAAAGAGCCTCTATTAAGCTGATTTAAGATAGAATAATAATCTTTGAAGGTGATTAAGAAAGGAAGGTGTAACTTGCTGTCTGTTTGAAAAATGGATTTCAAAATGGATGGCTTCTTCAAACCCCAAACAGATTGCAGCCCCTCCCCGCCCTGATTTTGGCATGGAGACAGCTTCGGAGTTCAACTCCAAAGCAATCTGCCAGCTTACAGCTGTATTGAAGGGTCCTGAGGGGAAGTTATTCAACCCACTCTAACTGGATGGGTAATAAAAACTGATGGGATATCAGTCCCTTTAGTTAAAAGGTAGAAGAGCAACTCTCTAGGGATAAATCCTTTGGAGATATCTTCCCATATGTTCAGTTAGCCATATTCCCCAGAAGTCAGTCAAGCTATTCTCCAAAGCACCTGAGGGCAGGACAAGAAACAATGGATGGAAACTAGTCAAGGAGAGATCCAACCTAGAACTAAGAAGAAATTTCCTGACAGAACAATTAACCGGTGGAACAACTTGCTTCCAGAAGTTGTGAATTCTCCAACACTGGAAGTTTTTAAGAAGAGATTGGAGAACCATTTGTCTGAAATGGTGCAGGGTTTCCTGCCTGAGCAGGGGGTTTGACTAGAAGACATCCAAGGTCCCTTCCAACTCTGTTATTCTGTTCTGTTCTATTCTAATTTGACTGACTTTTTTTTAACTATGCCACAAACATTTTGAATGAAGGTGGTGCTGTGGACATAACCTGTCTGGATTTTAGCAAAGCATTTGATACAGTTCCACATAATGAACTCATAAAAAACTTCTACAAGCTAGGGCTTAACCACTGGGTGGTTCAATGAACAGGAAGTTGATTCAGGGACAAATTCCAGTATGTGATTGTTAATACGGAACTGTCTGAACAGAGGCAATTTACCATAAAGCTCTGTCCTAGGTCCTGTTTTGTTCAGGATGTTTATAAGTGAGCCCTACAGAAAATGGTGCACTAAAAGGATCGAGTCTCCATTTTTTTCTATCACTTTGGAGTTTCTTAGGTATGCCTCAGTTTTAACATCACATTTTGAAAGTTCTTATTTTGTTTTTGACTTATATTTTTAATTGCTAATAATCTAGTTGAACACTGATTTACCTTAGTGAATTATAAATGTATTTTTTTTCTCTTTTTACTGTTTTACTTAAGAGTTTTGAAATACGTTCACTTTTGCCACATGGAAGTTGATGGCATGAAAACTTTGTCTTAGGTAGTGAAAGTGATCTTATTTGATTTACTTTTACATAAGGATTTTGTATCTCACTAGTTTTTTAAAAAAAAACTTTGCTGTTGTATTTTATGTTTGTATATATCTCTGATCTTTTTTCTTTCTCTTTTTAAAAAGATTGAATGTTCCCCTTTTTTTCTATTCACTCTCTATTGTGAGGAATATTATCTTGATTTTTTCTGCAGTCATTTTGTTATGGAACATCTACTTCATTTCTCCTCGAGGGGAATTGCTTATGTTTTGTTGTGAATGTTTGCCCATACAAGAGATTTGGACTATAATAAAAATGAAAACTGTAATAAATTAAGGATTTTGAACATTATACATCATATACTCCTGCAATATCTAGAAAAACAGATACAAAGGATAGGTAAGAGCCAGATCAATTTAATGTCAAAGCCTTCTTGGAAGACTTTGGAAAAAAATGTTTTTCAATTTACAATTTTTTTGAACGAAAATTTAGATTTAAAAATTTGATGAATTAACAACAGTTATAAATCAACTTAAGGATGACATTCAGATACAGATAACAGCAGCTAAATTAGACTTGTAATTGGGTGGGTTGGAAGTTAATTTGTTGCTACAGAATTGAAGGAGAAGGAGCTTTATCAGGAACTGCAGCTTTGTTGGAGAAGCCTGAAAGACAGATGGGATAGTGGGGACATGACTGAAACCTTTAAATATATTAAGGATTTGAATAAGATTCTAGAATGTAGTATTTTCAATATTTACTAAAAAAAATCAAGAACATGGAGGCATAATTTCAAACTGACAGGAGGGAACTTCAAAAGTAATATTAGAAAGTCACAGAAAGAATAGTGGAAGCTTGGAACCAACTTCCAGTGGACTAGTGAGTCAATTATCAGTAACTGAGTTTAAACATGTTTGTGATAGACACATGTCCATCATCTGAAAAAAATTTAAAAAAAATTAAAAATAAATTAATTTAAAACAAAAAAAACCAAAAAAACTTCAAAGCATAGATTCATTGTCTCATCACTTTTCTATATTTCCATTTCCTTCTATGGTGTTTCATTTTGCATCAAGAGATACTGAAGGATCCATTTGAAGGGATCCAATGCACAATACACTAAACAATACCTGTCTGTGCAAAATGATAAAAGTTTGTATTTAGATGCAAATTAAAAATCTCCCTCATCCCTTGTTGGACATCTGATTTTAGCCTACAGAACTTGGGTGAAGTATAATTTAAACTGGAACAGTGGAAAATATTGCACATTTCCTTATATAAATTATAATAGAATGACTAGACCATTGGTTTCCAGTTTCTGTTGTTCCAGTATAAATTACTGATTTCACTCAACTTCTTTAGTCTAAAATCAGATATCCAACAAATGTTCAGACAAGGGATGAGAAAGATTTTTAATTTGCATTTAAATACAAACATTTATCATTTTGCGCAAACAAAAATGAAATACAATTCAAAGTTCTAGCTCTCTGAATTATGTTATTCAATTCCATTTACCAATAATCCAATTATACTTTATTTAGCCTTCATTTGAGAAGAATCATTTGCTGATAATAACACTGGTTTCATTTTTGATCATGAGGAGTGTTCTTCTTATCTTCAAACAAATGCAAATAGAAACTACTTTTGCAGCCAAACTACATTGTGGCTTGGCACATTGTCTGAGTTCTGCTGAACTCTTCAAATATTTCTTGAAATGCATGTTTTTTTCTCAGAACACTTGATTATTCCATAACATGTTATTGAAGAAGTGCTACTTTCATCTTTTTTCTTAATGTTTATTATCTCTGTGATGATTTTGAGCAATGAAACATTCTCTACCAGCATTTTCATTATAAACACAATGAGTGTGACATGAGAATCATTTGCAGATAGTCAACCAAAATTCGTTTTCCCTTCCTTAGTTTTGATTACAATGTAATAATCAATTGGAATTCTTACAGTCTTGTTTGTAATAATTCAAGCAAGCAACAAGATAATTTAGAAACTAGCTACCAAGCATATGCTGGTAATGAATCAAATCCATATGTGCAGTGTAACACATTTCTGAATGCTGAAACTGAACAGCTTGAAGTAAGCCAAAGAAATCAATGCAAAAACATAATGACAAAGCTTTGCATGGAGCTTTCAGAATATTTGAAGTGCTTCTCTTAATTTATGATGTTGCAACTGTTAGCATTTCAGAATGGAGGATCCTCTTAAACAATAAAAATCCAATCTCATTGGATTCAGAGGGTTTTACTTCTTAGTTTAGGAAGTACACTCCAAAAGGACAGTGCCAGAAACTTCACACCACCAGAAACCTTAGAAAACAGTGCCAAGAAACTAAAGCCAGCCCTTCCCCCTTTAAGGAAACCAAGAAGCACCAGCTGAAAGAAAAACTCAGAGCAGCCCTGCTAACAGAGCTGACAATGGAAACACTTAAGCAGAGCCATTAAGATATGGAGAATCAGGCTAAAAATAACTCACCAAGGCAAAACCAGAACTCTCTTTTTCCTGCCCCCTGACAAGATTAACCCCCAGGATAGGAAAGACAAAGGTCCTAGGACAGGATTAACCATTAAGGCAGGAAGACAGGCTCCAGGGCAATTACTTCTAACTAAAGGTAAAGGTAAAGATTCCCCTCGCACATATGTGCTAGTCGTTGCCAACTCTAGGGGGCGATGCTCATCTCCGTTTCAAAGCCGAAAAGCCAGTGCTGTCCGAAGATGTCTCCGTGATCATGTGGCCAGCATGACTCAACACCAAAGGCACACGGAACGCTGTTACCTTCCCACCAAAGGTGGTCCCTATTTTTTCTACTTGCATTTTTACGTGCTTTCAAAACTGCTAGGTTGGCAGAAGCAGGGACAAGTAATAGGAGCTCACCCCGTTACACGGCAGCACTAGGGATTCGAACCTGCCAACCTTTCAATCGACATGCTCAACATCCTAGCCCCTGAGCCACCGTGTCCCTTTACTTCTAACTAGAGGCACACAAATAAACCCACCAAGATGCAGGAGCTTCAAAGGGGAATTAAGCATAAAAGGCTCAGATTCACACCTACAATTTGCTTGCAAGCCAGTAATGCTCAGCTGTGTCACTACTTTTCTTGCCTTCTTGAATTAAAGGATCCCTTTTCTGGCAATTGCTTCCCTGTCTATTTCTTCTCAGCATCTGTGACTGCTTCCCAGCTGGGAAACGAACATAGGAAATTTCTTCCAACATTAGTCTATCACACATAGATTTATATTCACAGGCAGATTTAGATTCATAATATCAAATTATCATTCCATGAACGCATGAACGTTCATTCCATGAACGTAATACTCTGATAATTTAGCTAATTATTTTTAGTTTACCTAAATTCTAAGCAAAAACAATTCAGGCATACTGTCAGTAGCATTACCTACCAATATCAAAAGTCTTATTTTTTCAATTTACTGAAACAGAAATATTATAGAACATAAATAGAGCTGAAAGGGATTTTGGAGTTTTCTAATCCAATTCCTTTCTTGAGGAGGAGACCCTATGCCATTCCAGACAAATGGCTGTGCAATCTATTCTTGAAAGCATCCAGTGTTGACACACCCACAACTCCTGGAGGCAAGTCATTTCACTTATTAATTGTTCTCATTGTCAGAAAATTTCTCCTTAATTCTAGGTTAGATCTCCCTTTAACAATCTTCCAACTTTATCCTGCTGTCAGGTATTTTGGAAAACAAATTGACCCCTCTTCTCTATGACAGCCCCTCAAGTATTGGAAGACTGCTATCAAAAGGGGCCGTGATAGCTCAGGCTGTTAAGAAGCCTGTTATTAAGAACACAGTAGCCTGCAATTACTGCAGGTTCAAGCCCGGCCCAAGGTTGACTCAGCCTTCCATCCTTTATAAGGTAGGTAAAATGAGGACCCAGATTGTTGGGGGGGCAATAAGTTGACTTTGTAAAAAATATACAAATAGAATGAGACTATTGCCTTATACACTGTAAGCCGCCCTGAGTCTTCGGAGAAGGGCGGGATATAAATGTAAACAAAAACAAACAAAAAAACAAAAATGTCACCCCTAATTCTTCTCTTCGTTTACTTGGTATACCTAGTTCTCTCAACTGTTCATTGCTGAGTCTCCAGATCCCTAATCATCTTTTTTGCTGTTCTCTGCATTCTTTCTAGAGCCTCAATATCTTTTTTGTACCATGGTGACCAAAACAGGATGCAGTTACAAGTGCAGGCCTATCAGAAGAATATAAAACAATACTAACACTTCACATGATCTTGATATTATCCCTCTATTGACACAGCCTAGGACCACCCTCGCTTTTTTGGCAGCTGCAGCTCATTGCTGACTCATACTTGTTGTCCACTAGGATATCTTGATCCCTCTCAGTTACTGCTGTTGAGCCAGGTATCACCTATTCTATATCTGTGCATTTTGTTTTTCTTGTTTAAGTGTATGACTTTACTTCTCTCACAACTGCATTGCACTTTGTTAGATAGGATCCACTGTTCAAGTCTGTCAAGTTCCTTCTGAATTTTGAGTCTATCATCTAAAGTTTTGGGTATTCCCCCAAGCTTGGTGTCTTCTGTAAATTAGATGAGTTCCCCTTCTATCCCCTCATCTAAATCTTTTATGAAGGTGTTGAAGAGTTCTGGGCCATTTTCTTCAATTATTAGTCAACCAATCATTTCCTTTACCTTTTTCTTTCTTTTTTTTTTACATCTTGAAAGAAATTGTTGTTGTTGTTGTTGCGTGTCACACAGTCAGCCAGATGTTCAGACTAAGTTAGGCATTTTTATCTATCTATTGAATCATCATCAAGGACCTGGAATAGGCAGATCTGGATGTTTGATGGTGTTACATATATCTTTGCAGCATGGAAGTTGTTCCTATTAAGCCACCTTTTGCAATTGATGTCAATGCCAATGCCAATGCCAATGGTGTTCAAGTAGTGCAATCTTCTTGCAGCAGTTTACCAGGTGGTCCACTGTGTTTTCAGCTTCTTTGTATAGGCAGCATTTCCTGTCTGTTGCTGTCTTCTCAATTCTGGCTTTGTGTGCATTTGTCCTTAAGGTGTGGTTTTGGGCAGCCAGAATTAGTCCCTCTGTTTCTTTCTTCAACTTTCCTGCTCTTAGCCATTGCCAGGCCTTGTTATTATCTGCTTTCCATGCTATTTTTAATGTAATGGCCATGTAGTGCTGTGTCTTCCCATGCCTCCATTCTCTTCTTCATTTTGTCAGATCCACCACCTTCGGCATCTGTTCCCATCTATGTCGCTACCAAATTGCTGAAGCATTTTTCATGACATTACAACACCCATTCATTACTTGCCCATGCTTCAAAGGTTTGTGAATGACTGCAGATGACAAATGTATTTTAGAAATACAATTATGTGACCTCGAATGCAAGCCATACTTTCAATACACAGAATGAGCAACATCCTAAGAAAATGGCTTTTTTCATTAAAGTACAGGATCCAGATAGTATCCATACATAACTTTCTACATATTTCTTTTATATTCCATTAAATATCATGATCCTATAATAAGTAGACTTAGAAGAATTTTATTGCCACTTTGAATGTACAGTAATCAGCATACATTAAAATAAAATTTTGTTGCATACAACTCTCAAAGGGTCACTACCTCCAATATATACTACACAAACATGACTAAATAAATAAATAAATATGCATATACCCACATATATTATATGACATAGAGCCATGATGACAAACCTTTGGCACGCGTGCCACAGGTGGCACATAGAGACATATATGTGGGCACGCGAGCGTTGCCCTAGCTCAGCTCCAGTGCTCATGCGCATGCTGGCCAGCTGATTTTTGGGCCTTCTGGGCCCACCAAAAGTCAGGAAATAGGCTGTTTCTGGCCTCCAGAGGACCTCCGAGGGTGCGGAAGGCCATTTTTGCCCTCCCCAGGCTCCAACAAAAGCCTCTGGAGCCTGTGTAGGGCAAAAATGGGCCTACCAGGCCCACCTGTAATCTTTTTACCATCACACGACAAAAGTGAATGAAGCGTGGGGGGTGGTTCACACGCGCATGCACAGGGGACATTGAATTATGGGTGAGGGCACACATACGTACGACCCCCCCCGGTGCTCCCCCCGCTTTTGGCATGCGACGGCAAAAAGGTTAGCCATCACTGATATAGAGAAACAACACAGTCTATTTCAGTCTATTTTCTTGCCATGTACATGGCAAGAAAAGCGAATCTTGCGAGTTTACCAGATGGATGGCAAAGGGAACTACAGTATGTTTCTCTACAGTGAATTTGTTAATGTTTTATGTACTGTTTGTGTCTGTATATGTCTATGTGTTTCTCATTCTTTATTTTTACAATAGTGACAAGATTTAGGGGGAGTATGTTTTTTCCTGAACATTTTATCTAAATTCATACATACATACATGTAAGAACATGAGTTCTAGTCTGAGTCTTGCCAGTGACATGAAGCCAGCCGGATGACTTTATTCCTGTCATTTTCCAATATCCTAGGATGGAAGCAATATCAAAGCTTTACAAAATTGCTGCCATGAAAACCGCAGGTGTTTGTCTAGACAGTTGCCAGTAGTTAAAACTGACTTCAAAGGCATATGCACACACACAAAAAGTATACAGTATAATATGTATTTATATTATATTATGACTTAGATTGTGCATTACAACTTACGTATGCTGGTAAATGTATATAAAACTGCTGCCTTCACTTGCCTAAGAACTGGCTACAGTTTTGTAAGCATCATTTCTAGATTTCAGAGAGATTCAAGACAATGTGATTTTGAGCATAACTCTAATAAATGAAATGCACAAGTGCAGGGCTGTTTGGTTATAATTAATCAATATAGTGAGGCTAGAGGTAACTAGTAACTGTAACTGGGCATGAGTATAAATAAGCTCTGCTGAAGGAATGTGATTATAAATATGTTATATTTACAACAGCATGCTTCCCTTTAACATTACTTACCTGTATTCAAAAGTAGCAAATCAATAAAGCACAAACATGGCAAGGACCTATTTGTACTTCTCACCGATGAAATTAACTTCATATCTCTGCTTTCTCATCTTTGTGATGGTGAAGGCTAATGTATCTGCTTTTTGATTACCAGTTGTATAAATTTGCATCATGACATTTGTTGTGAGTTCACAGCTGTATATTGACCTTGCTATATATTCTTCCTTGTGATGTACAGAAATAGATTTACCTAAATATTGCTAAATAAATGACTGTCTACTAGTCATGATGGCATTGATTGTATTTTCTTTTTCAACAATCAACAAGCATCTAGACATTAGTTTCTAGATAACAGTAGTCTTAAACTTAAGTTCCACATAAGTTTTCATCGGTTCATTTTTTTTCAGATGACTGATCAAAGCCACCATGTCACTGCCGCTTCCACCATTATTGTTTACATATTGATACTATGACAACATTTCCCAAGCTCCTGCTGCCCCCATTCATGTAGAGTGGACACTATGGCAAACATGCTTATTTTAATCAAATACTATCTATGATTACAAGAAAGTGACCGAAAGAAGGTGATGCTATCAGGGAGCTTCAGGTGGCTCACTAACCTCATTACTTGCTTACTGTACTTGTTTGTTTGTTTATTTAACATTGCTGTCCATCTCGTATTTGTGACTCTGGTTTCAGTTCCTGTTCAGATTAGATTGATCCTTCCTTCCTTCCTTCCTTCCTTCCTTCCTTCCTTCCTTCCTTCCTTCCTTCCTTCTCCTTCCTTCCTCCACCTTCCTCAGCATAATTTTCAGTTTAATACAATGTGGAATATAATTAAAAGTCAATGTTTTTGGAGGTAAATCAGAAAAGAATCTAACAACTGACCTACCTAAAGAGTTTAGCCACTCTGATTTTCAAACAGCAAAATGAAAAACTCCAATTAACGGAAGACGGCTGTAATCAAAGTAAACACTGTATGAACAAAAAACTGCCAGAAAAAAAGATGCTGCTTACAACGTGTCACTTAGAGAAAAAGAAAATTGAAAACAATGCCCGTGGCATGCAGTAGTGCCCCTCAAGGTTCAGGCTTGGGCCCAGTACTATCAACATTTCATAAACAATTTAGATGAGTTGATAGAGTGGGAACTTATTAAATTCACAGACAACACCACTGATGGGAATAGTCAACAAAGATAATATATTCAAGATCCAGAAGGATCTTCACAGACTTGGATACTGGACCCTATGTAACAAAATGCAATTCAGTAGTCAGGAAAGCAAGCCCTTACATTTACGCAAAAAAACCGAAATCCACAGGTATAAAATAGGTTGTACCTGATTCATCATTAGTACCTATAAGATCTAGATCGGGGTCTCCAACCTCCAGGCCACGGTCCACTACCAGACCATGAGCCTTTTGGAGCAAGGCCACAGAAGTGGTGAGTGAGCACATGTTCATGCATTCCCCCTCACACAAGCAATGGTGGGCGTGGGCGCACTTGCTCCATTTGCGCAATGATTCTGTGTGCACATGCAGAGGGCAAACGCAGGCACAGCTCCATTCGCACAAGCACCAGGCATGCTGCCTGTCGCTTGTGCAAATGGAGCTGTGCCTGCGTTTGCCCTCTGCATGTGCACACAGAATCATTCCCCTCTCCCCTCCCCCACTGTCCACAAAGCAACGCAAAGGTTGGGGAACTCTAATCTAGATGTCCTAGTGGTCAACCACTTAAATGTAAGCCACCTATGATTAAAAGATTTGCAAGAATCTTTCCAATTCTGCTAGTCAATGCTCTATTTTCTTAGTAACTCTGTGTAGCAGTGATAAATACAAATGATGAGTTCTCACTGATTGTCTGAAGTTTTGAAGAAGCTTTTCGAGCTAGAAGAATTTCAGCTATTCAAACCTGTAAACAAGTAGCTATATACTTTAGGAGAGCTATTGTGCCATATTTAAATGAATTAAAAAGTCATTTGTACAATTGTTTTTAGTGAAATGTACCTCACTTTGACATTTCTATGAGGATCTAGAATGGGACTCTTGGAATGATTTGGAATCCTAAACATCTGGCAAATAGATGGATAGTTATATTTTCAAATATTTTTATACTGCTTTGCAGTAATGAAATCAGTTGTTATGACTCAGCACACAAATGCAGAGTCCTAGATTCCAGCAATGAATTTCATGAAAAGAAACACGGATTTTCTTCCTGGCTTTTGACAAATGACATAAAAGCAGCTGGTAAGTGGTGTAATTGCACGTTCTCCACTATTACCTTGAAATGTTTAATAATCTAAAGAAAAGCCCTGAAGAATTTTTCTAATTGGTGGTTTGTGCCTCTAATTGTGTCTCCTTATATCTCTGTGAACTTCTAATCATTTTGGGAGATAACAGTTCCAGCAGTTATATCAAAAGTCCCTATTTTCTTCCCCATTCCTCTCACTAGATAGAATCAAGAATGTTGTTTATATCATGTTCTGAATACAGCAGAAATCAGTGTTTATGTCCTAGAATGTTATATGCAGGGGCATTTTTTTCATTTAGTCATATCCAGATATTCTCATGGTGCTATTTGCCAGATGTTTAGGATTCCAAATCATTCCAAGAGTCCCATTCTAGTGTTGGAAGAAATATCCATCTGGGTTCAGAAATATCCATCTGGGTTCAGTTCCAAGTGGGGACAAAGTGGAGGCTGCTTGGAAAGATGGTTTAACGGTGGCCAGGATCACATGGCTTGAGATCCTGAACAGAAAAGGGCAAGATCCTGTGTGCTCCCTGGTTTTATGCTTTTTCTGAGCTTTGAACTTTCTGGGGCACAGGAAGAGTATCCTGATTGGTTGTCAGACTCCCAGGGGGTGGGGGTCTGACAACCAATTGCAACCAATTACAACCAAAAAGCAATAAAGCGAAGGTTGGAGACCGGACAGTAATTACCTAAAATAGCTGGGTCCAGGGAAGGCTTCTTGAGGAGAGGTCTCACCACCGCCTCCTTCAAGTCGGTGGGGAAAACTCCCTCCAACAAAGAAGCGTTGGTAATCCCCTGGAGCCAGCCTCGTGTCACTTCCCGGGAGGCCAGCACCAACCAGGAAGGGCACGGGTCCAGTAAACATGTCATAGTATGCAGCCTCCCCAGCAACCTGTCCACGTCCTCGAGAGTCACAGGATCAAACTCATCCCAAACAACATCCACAAGACGCGACTCCGCCCTCTCACCTGGATCATCCCAATTTCGGTCCAAGCCGTCCCAGAGCTGAACGATTTTGTCGTATAGATAACCACTAAACTCCTCGGCACGGCCCTGCAGTGGGTCATCCCGCACCTCCTGATGCAGGAGAGAGCGGGCCACCCAAAACAGGGCGGCCGGGCGGTTATCTGCCAACGCAATGAGGGTGGAAGCGTAAGAACGCCTCGCCTCCCTCATTGCCACTAGGTAGGTCCTAGAATAGGATCTAACTAGTGTTCGGTCAGCTTCAGAGCGGCTGGACCTCCAGACACTCTCTAGGCGTCTTCTCCGGCGTTTGCTCTTCCTCAGGCCCTCGGAGAAACAAGGTGCCGGTCGAGACCTCCACCGGGCCAGAGGCCGCAAGGGCACGACACGGTCCAAAGCTCCAGCTGCGGCCCGTTCCCGGGCCGCAACTAGCTCTTCAGCCGTACCGTGTGCCAGGTCCTCAGGAAACGGCCCAAGCTCCATCAGGAATCTCTCTGGGTCCATCAGGCGCCTGGGACGGAACCAACGCATTGGCTCTGTCTCCCTGTAGTGGTGGATGGTGGTCCGAAAGTCTAGGCAAAGGAGAAAATGATCTGACCATGACACCGGTTCTGTTTCTAACTTATTTAATTCCAGATCATTTAGCCACTGACCAGAGATATAAATTAAGTCCAGTGTGCCACCCCCTGTGTGCGTGGGGCCATCAATTACTTGAATCAGGTCCAAGGCCGTCATGGAAGCTTGGAACTCCCGAGCCGTTGTCGATGACAAGCCCGTCGATGGCAGGTTAAAGTCCCCCATGACTATACGTCTGGGGCTCTCAACCGCCACCCCGGCGAGCATCTCCAACAACTCGGGTAGGGCTGTAGTCACGCAGCAAGGAGCCAGGAACGTGATCAACAAGCCCAGCTGATGCCGATGGCCCCACTTCACAAAGAGGGATTCACAACCGGCAATCTGAGGTACAGTGGCCTCCCTCGGCTCTAGACTTTCTCTAATAACAACCGCTACCCCCCCACCCCTACCTTGGGCTCTCGGTTGGTGAAATGCTCAGAAACCTGGCGGGCATAACTCCACAAGGGGAAACCCCCCCTCCGGACCCAACCAGGTCTCCGTAATGCCCATAAGGTCCGCGACCAGAACTGGACACAATATTCCAAATGTGACCTTACTAGTACAGTATAAAGCAAGAGTATCACTTCTGTGACCTTGATACTATCTCTCTATTGATGCCGCTCAAGCCTGTTTTGGGTTTTTGGGCAGCTGCAGCACACTGATTACTCATTCTTAAGTATAGTTGCAGGTCACAGGACTCAAGGCCAAGGCAAACAAAAGAGCAGCCAGTCTCCCCAAGGGATACAGGAAAGAAGTTTGGTCTCCTTCAATTTGCTAAATAGTACAAGAAATGGTATGTCTTAGGAACTGACAGAATGCGGGCAGCATGGAAATACATCAAAACATGAAAATAAAAATTTTATTTTAGGGTTAGAAATAACCTGGATTTCTTTCAGCTACTTCTCACTCTACAATCTAGACCTAGCTGTTTAAGGACTGGATTAGGCTATTTTCCAACAAGGGAGGGGGAGGGGCATAATCAGATTGAATATGTGAATGGTGAAGGCCTAAAAAAACAGCCAATGGTTCTTGGCTGGTGCTGGCAATAAAACAGCTGATTTGGCAGCTGAAGGAGGTCCAGAGGTCCAAAAAGCATGATTCATGGAGGGTCAAAAAAAGAAAATTGAAAACAATGCCCGTGGCATGCAGTAGTGCCCTCAAGGTTCAGGCTTGGGCCCAGTACTATCAACATTTCATAAACAATTTAGATGAGTTGATAGAGTGGGAACTTATTAAATTCTGAACAACACCACTGATGGGAATAGTCAACAAAGATAATATATTCAAGATCCAGAAGGATCTTCACAGACTTGGATACTGGACCCTATGTAACAAAATGCAATTCAGTAGTCAGGAAAGCAAGCCCTTACATTTCATAAACAATTTAGATGAGTTGATAGAGTGGGAACTTATTAAATTCACAGACAACACCACTGATGGGAATAGTCAACAAAGATAATATATTCAAGATCCAGAAGGATCTTCACAGGCTTGGATACTGGACCCTATGTAACAAAATGCAATTCAGTAGTCAGGAAAGCAAGCCCTTACATTTCATAAACAATTTAGATGAGTTGATAGAGTGGGAACTTATTAAATTCTGAACAACACCACTGATGGGAATAGTCAACAAAGATAATATATTCAAGATCCAGAAGGATCTTCACAGACTTGGATACTGGACCCTATGTAACAAAATGCAATTCAGTAGTCAGGAAAGCAAGCCCTTACATTTACGCAAAAAAACCGAAATCCACAGGTATAAAATAGGTTGTACCTGATTCATCATTAGTGCCTATAAGATCTAGATCGGGGTCTCCAACCTCCAGGCCATGGCCCACTACCAGACCATGAGCCTTTTGGAGCAAGGCCACAGAAGTGGTGAGTGAGCACATGTTCATGCATTCCCCCTCACACAAGCAATGGTGGGCGTGGGCGCACTTGCTCCATTTGCGCAATGATTCTGTGTGCACATGCAGAGACAGCTCCATTCGCACAAGCACCAGGCATGCTGCCTGTCGCATGCAAATGGAGCTGTGCCTGCGTTACTCTGCATGTGCACACAGAATCATTCCCTTGTCCACAAAGCAACGCAAAGGTTGGGGAACTCTAATCTATGTCCTAGTGGTCAACCACTTAAATGTAAGCCACCTATGATTAAAAGATTTGCAAGAATCTTTCCAATTCTGCTAGTCAATGCTCTATTTTCTTAGTAACTCTGTGTAGCAGTGATAAATACAAATGATGAGTTCTCACTGATTGTCTGAAGTTTTGAAGAAGCTTTTCGAGCTAGAAGAATTTCAGCTATTCAAACCTGTAAACAAGTAGCTATATACTTTAGGAGAGCTATTGTGCCATATTTAAATGAATTAAAAAGTCATTTGTACAATTGTTTTTAGTGAAATGTACCTCACTTTGACATTTCTATGAGGATCTAGAATGGGACTCTTGGAATGATTTGGAATCCTAAACATCTGGCAAATAGATGGATAGTTATATTTTCAAATATTTTTATACTGCTTTGCAGTAATGAAATCAGTTGTTATGACTCAGCACACAAATGCAGAGTCCTAGATTCCAGCAATGAATTTCATGAAAAGAAACACGGATTTTCTTCCTGGCTTTTGACAAATGACATAAAAGCAGCTGGTAAGTGGTGTAATTGCACGTTCTCCACTATTACCTTGAAATGTTTAATAATCTAAAGAAAAGCCCTGAAGAATTTTTCTAATTGGTGGTTTGTGCCTCTAATTGTGTCTCCTTATGTCTCTGTGAACTTCTAATCATTTTGGGAGATAACAGTTCCAGCAGTTATATCAAAAGTCCCTATTTTCTTCCCCATTCCTCTCACTAGATAGAATCAAGAATGTTGTTTATATCATGTTCTGAATACAGCAGAAATCAGTGTTTATGTCCTAGAATGTTATATGCAGGGGCATTTTTTTCATTTAGTCATATCCAGATATTCTCATGGTGCTATTTGCCAGATGTTTAGGATTCCAAATCATTCCAAGAGTCCCATTCTAGTGTTGGAAGAAATTTCCATCTGGGTTCAGTTCCAAGTGGGGACAAAGACACTGGAAACATGGAGGCTGCTTGGAAAGATGGTTTAATGGTGGCCAGGATCACATGGCTTGAGATCCTGAACAGAAAAGGGCAAGATCCTGTGTGCTCCCTGGTTTTATGCTTTTTCTGAGCTTTGAACTTTCTGGGGCACAGGAAGAGTATCCTGATTGGTTGTCAGACTCCCAGGGGGTGGGGGTCTGACAACCAATTGCAACCAATTACAACCAAAAAGCAATAAAGCGAAGGTTGGAGACCGGACGGTAATTACCTAAAATAGCTGGGTCCAGGGAAGGCTTCTTGAGGAGAGGTCTCACCACTGCCTCCTTCAAGGCGGTGGGGAAAACTCCCTCCAACAAAGAAGCATTGGTAATCCCCTGGAGCCAGCCTCGTGTCACTTCCCGGGAGGCCAGCACCAACCAGGAAGGGCACGGGTCCAGTAAACATGTCATAGTATGCAGCCTCCCCAGCAACCTGTCCACGTCCTCGAGAGTCACAGGATCAAACTCATCCCAAACAACATCCACAAGACGCGACTCTGCCCTCTCACCTGGATCATCCCAATTTCGGTCCAAGCCGTCCCAGAGCTGAACGATTTTGTCGTATAGATAACCACTAAACTCCTCGGCACGGCCCTGCAGTGGGTCATCCCGCACCTCCTGATGCAGGAGAGAGCGGGCCACCCGAAACAGGGCGGCCGGGCGGTTATCTGCCAACGCAATGAGGGTGGAAGCGTGCCTCATTGCCACTAGGTAGGTCCTAGAATAGGATCTAACTAGTGTTCGATCAACTTCAGAGCGGCTGGACCTCCAGGATCTCTGATAATCTTCCATCTGCTATTTTGTCCAGCCCTCAAGTGCTTTGGAGAATAAGTCAATCCCCTCTTCTCTGTGATAGTCCTGCAAGTACTGGAAGACAGCTATGATGTCACCCCGAGTCCTTTTCTTCATTAAATATAACTACTTCCATTGTTGGTCATACATTTTAGCCTCTACACTCCTTATCACCTTTGTTGCTCTTCTCTGTGATAGTCCTGCAAGTACTGGAAGACAGCTATGATGTCCCCGAGTCCTTTTCTTCATTAAATATAACTACTTCCATTGTTGGTCATACATTTTAGCCTCTACACTCCTTATCACCTTTGTTGCTCTTCTCTGTGATAGTCCTGCAAGTACTGGAAGACAGCTATGATGTCACCCCGAGTCCTTTTCTTCATTAAATATAACTACTTCCATTGTTGGTCATACATTTTAGCCTCTACACTCCTTATCACCTTTGTTGCTCTTCTCTGTGATAGTCCTGCAAGTACTGGAAGACAGCTATGATGTCACCCAGTCCTTTTCTTCATTAAATATAACTACTTCCAGAATTGCCGGGACAGCATTCTGGAAGTTAAAGTCTAAACATCTTAAAAGTTGCCAAATTTGAAAAACAATGATCTATCAGAACATCTACCTCAGGGGTATCCAACCTTGGCAACTTGTGGACTTCAAAACGGGCTGAAAAATGGGCGGGGGAAGGGCCAGCCAGTTTAGCCCAAATCGGTCCGAACTGGCTAAATCTCACGTCTGCCTTTGAGGCAAGTGGCTGGGAGATGGGGCTGGGTGTGATGAATGATGTCAAGTTGGCCATGCCTACCCAGTCATATGGCCAACCAGCCACACTTATCCAGCCAATCATTAGGGCAGAGAACCAGTTGTTAAATTATTTGAATCCCATCACTGAGTAAATTCCTAACAATTGCTCACTTTGATTCTGTGATCCTTAGTACCATACTTTATAATCTCTCTTGTCTTCTGAATGTAAAATTATCAAATGAACAAAACAGATGGCACGTTTATAAGAGTTATCTCTGCTAGTGCTTCCCAAAGCAGAATTTTATTTGTAGAATGTTAAATCTATTTCTATTGTTGAGTTTTATGTTTTTGTTGTGGTTTTATTATTATTCTGTGAATTATTTTGGAGTTTATAAAATATAAATTTTAACATGTAAACTATACTAAATGGCACCCTTAGAGTATATTGCGAGTTAGGCTGCTGAATTGCGAGCATCAGAAATGAAAATTGTCATGTTTGGCCATATATTCCATTCTTCTGCCTGCTATTACCACCAACAATGACAGGCTTTTCCTTTGGGTTAATGACATACCAATTTCCTTTTATTCCTGAAATTTGGTCTTAATTTAGGAGTTAATTTAGAAACTGACTATAGATTGATAGCTGTGCCCTTACTGTCATTAGGAAATGTCTGCTTAACAAATAAAACTTAAAGCCATGCAGCCTCGTGTCACTTCCCGGGAGGCCAGCACCAACCAGGAAGGGCACGGGTCCAGTAAACATGTCATAGTATGCAGCCTCCCCAGCAACCTGTCCACGTCCTCGAGAGTCACAGGATCAAACTCATCCCAAACAACATCCACAAGACGCGACTCTGCCCTCTCACCTGGATCATCCCAATTTCGGTCCAAGCCGTCCCAGAGCTGAACGATTTTGTCGTATAGATAACCACTAAACTCCTCGGCACGGCCCTGCAGTGGGTCATCCCGCACCTCCTGATGCAGGAGAGAGCGGGCCACCCGAAACAGGGCGGCCGGGCGGTTATCTGCCAACGCAATGAGGGTGGAAGCGTAAGAACGCCTCGCCTCCCTCATTGCCACTAGGTAGGTCCTAGAATAGGATCTAACTAGTGTTCGGTCAGCTTCAGAGCGGCTGGACCTCCAGACACTCTCTAGGCGTCTTCTCTGGCGTTTCATCTCCCTCAGCCCCTCAGAGAACCGAGGTGCCGGTCGAGATCTACGCCGGGTCAGAGGCCGCAAGGGTACGACACAGTCCAAAGCTCCAGCTGCGGCCCGTTCCCAGGCCGCAACTAGCTCTTCAGCCGTACCGTGTGCCAGGTCCTCAGGAAACGGCCCAAGCTCCATCAGGAACCTCTCCGGGTCCATCAGGCACCTGGGACGGAACCAACGCATTGGCTCCGTCTCCCTGCAGTGGTGGATGGTGGTCCGAAAGTCTAGGCAAAGGAGAAAATGATCTGACCATGACACCGGTTCTGTTTCTAACTTATCTAATTCCAGATCATTTAGCCACTGACCAGAGATATAAATTAAGTCCAGTGTGCCACCCCCTGTGTGCGTGGGGCCATCAATTACTTGAATCAGGTCCAAGGCCGTCATGGAAGCTTGGAACTCCCGAGCCGTTGTCGATGACAAGCCCGTCGATGGCAGGTTAAAGTCCCCCATGACTATACGTCTGGGGCTCTCAACCGCCACCCCGGTGAGCACCTCCAACAACTCGGGTAGGGCTGTAGTCACGCAGCAAGGAGCCAGGTACGTGATCAACAAGCCCAGCTGATGCCGATGGCCCCACTTCACAAAGAGGGATTCACAACCGGCAATCTGAGGTACAGTGGCCTCCCTCGGCTCTAGACTTTCTCTAATAACAACCGCTACCCCCACCCCTACCTTGGGCTCGGTTGGTGAAATGCTCAGAAACCTGGCGGGCATAACTCCACGAGAAACCCCCTCGGACCCAACCAGGTCTCCGTAATGCCCATAAGGTCCGCGACCAGAACTGGACACAATATTCCAAATGTGACCTTACTAGTACAGTATAAAGCAAGAGTATCACTTCTGTGACCTTGATACTATCTCTCTATTGATGCCGCTCAAGCCTGTTTTGGGTTTTTGGGCAGCTGCAGCACACTGATTACTCATTCTTAAGTATAGTTGCAGGTCACAGGACTCAAGGCCAAGGCAAACAAAAGAGCAGCCAGTCTCCCCAAGGGATACAGGAAAGAAGTTTGGTCTCCTTCAATTTGCTAAATAGTACAAGAAATGGTATGTCTTAGGAACTGACAGAATGCGGGCAGCATGGAAATACATCAAAACATGAAAATAAAGATTTTATTTTAGGGTTAGAAATAACCTGGATTTCTTTCAGCTACTTCTCAGAGTCACTCTACAATCTAGACCTAGCTGTTTAAGGACTGGATTAGGCTATTTTCCAACAAGGGAGGGGGAGGGGCATAATCAGATTGAATATGTGAATGGTGAAGGCCTAAAAAAACAGCCAATGGTTCTTGGCTGGTGCTGGCAATAAAACAGCTGATTTGGCAGCTGAAGGAGGTCCAGAGGTCCATGTGTAAGTTTTGGGCACAGAATGTCCAAAAAGGACAAGGTAGCTATCCAGAAGCAAAAAGCATGATTCATGGAGGGTCAAAAAAAAAAGAAAAAAAGAATTGTCAGTAGTAGCAAGTGGACAAAGAGAGAAAACTCATGAGTTTTCTGTTGAGATCATTGCGAACTTCTCATAAATTATGGTCCATGAAGATGGGAAGATTAGTGATCCTTAGATGTTTTTCTATATTTATATGCATAAAGCATGTTTCTTTTAGAGTCTTCCTTCATAGATATGCTGCTCAGGATAATCATTAATATATTTGTTTTTTAAAACAGGAGACCAAAGTACAGATCCCTAAAAAGAATCTTAATTTGCCCATTTTTGACAGGGTTTTTCAAACTTGCAATACTAAAATGTGTGGACTTCCAGAATTGCCGGGACAGCATTCTGGAAGTTAAAGTCTAAACATCTTAAAAGTTGCCAAATTTGAAAAACAATGATCTATCAGAACATCTACCTCAGGGGTATCCAACCTTGGCAACTTGTGGACTTCAAAACGGGCTGAAAAATGGGCGGGGGAAGGGCCAGCCAGTTTAGCCCAAATCGGTCCGAACTGGCTAAATCTCACGTCTGCCTTTGAGGCAAGTGGCTGGGAGATGGGGCTGGGTGTGATGAATGATGTCAAGTTGGCCATGCCTACCCAGTCATATGGCCAACCAGCCACACTTATCCAGCCAATCATTAGGGCAGAGAACCAGTTGTTAAATTATTTGAATCCCATCACTGAGTAAATTCCTAACAATTGCTCACTTTGATTCTGTGATCCTTAGTACCATACTTTATAATCTCTCTTGTCTTCTGAATGTAAAATTATCAAATGAACAAAACAGATGGCACGTTTATAAGAGTTATCTCTGCTAGTGCTTCCCAAAGCAGAATTTTATTTGTAGAATGTTAAATCTATTTCTATTGTTGAGTTTATGTTTTTGTTGTGGTTTTTATTATTATTCTGTGAATTATTTTGGAGTTTATAAAATATAAATTTTAACATGTAAACTATACTAAATGGCACCCTTAGAGTATATTGCGAGTTAGGCTGCTGAATTGCGAGCATCGGAAATGAAAATTGTCATGTTTGGCCATTTATTCCATTCTTCTGCCTGCTATTACCACCAACAATGACAGGCTTTTCCTTTGGGTTAATGACATACCAATTTCCTTTTATTCCTGAAATTTGGTCTTAATTTAGGAGTTAATTTAGAAACTGACTATAGATTGATAGCTGTGCCCTTACTTTCATTAGGAAATGTCTGCTTAACAAATAAAACTTAAAGCCATGCAGCCTTGCCTTCATCCAAGGGGAAGAGACTACGCAGTTGTGTAGGCAATAAAGTAGGTAGAATGGAGCTAGATGGACCAACTGTTAACTCAGTAAGAGATAAATTGCACACACTCATTTTGTGATTAACCCAGAAAGCAAGTATTGCAACTAAATCTGTGCACAAGGTAGCAGAGAACTGCTGCTATTCAGATTAATCAATATATGGATGGCAGAATAATGGTAAACATTGCCTTTCTTTTTATAAGATCCTTATGCCCATGTCAATGTTGTACATACTTACAAGAGAAAAAGGTTTTATTGAGACCCAGGCTGATCCACTCTTATTGATACATAGCAGCTTTTGGTCACATGTTTCTGTAACTTATCCTATTACTATGGACATTTCCTTCACAATTCTTTCTTGAATTGTCACAAAATCTACATCATCTATTTGTACAATGGCTAAGAATCAATTCAAAGATATAAAACTACTGTATAAATTGTTATGTTGTTCTAGAATTCTGTATTAAATGAAATGTTAAGCAGAAAATATTTTTTCCGATTTTCTCTTGTCTTTCTTAGAAAAGTTTTTTAAATCTTTTTCTCACTTGTGGGCTTTAAAATGAAATCTAACAGTGTAGCACATTAGTATTTGAGACAACCTGGAGACCAGCTATGAGGATGGCAGTTAAAAGCAATTTCCTTTGTTAGAATCTGGGCTGCTTACTTGGATTAAAAATGACACTGTTGCCTCATTTTCTGGCAGCCATCTTCACTAATTGGACATTACCAAAGGTATAAGTGATCTGTTTATTAGAACATCAAGCTTTGCTTTTCCTTGTGCAAATATTTTTTAAAAATACTGTTAAAAACTGGTAGCCATGTATTTCTCAGAAAGGGGTATAATACTTTTTTTATAGCATAAAGAGGTAATTTAGGAAATCTATCAAATCTGTATTACCTTTACTACAAATACTCAGTAAACCTTAATTTGCAACTGTGTCAACATCTTACTTCATGCTGGCTAAAAGAGTAACTAAAATTGTACAGTTCTTTGAACTGAAAAGAAAAAGAAATGTAGCAGTTAAGGATTTAAAGGCTTAAGCCAGAGAGATCCAATTTCAAACCCTCACTTGATCATGGAACACACTAAATTTAGGTCACTCTCAGTTTACGAGATTGCTCTGTGGATAAAATTAAAGGAGATCTGCCTGAAATATGCCTTGAGAAAAGAAAAGAAGGAAAGGAAAGGAAAGGAAAGGAAAGGAAAGGAAAGGAAAGGAAAGGAAAGGAAAGGAAAGGAAAGGAAAGGAAAAGAAAAAAGGAAAAAGGAAAGGCTAGGACAGGAGAGGAAAGGAAAGGAAAGGAAAGGAAAAAGGAAAGAGGAAAGGAGAGGAGAGGAATGGAAAGGAAAAGAAAAAAGAAGAAAAGAGAAAAGAAAAGATGGAATATAAATGCAATGAATAACTAAATAATAGGAACAAATGAATTTATAATTTATAATCTGACTCCCTAGTCCTTGTTCTGGATATTATTCCTGGGGAAATTAAAAAAGTAAATGTAGCATGCTGGAAATATCTATACTTGCTTTTAATATTGTGGCATACTTGTGAAAACCACTGTATCTATTACAGACCAAATGATTCACATAAATCTGAATTCCTTGCAGGTTTTTTTCATCATATGCATAATTACTAAATTATGTACACTGACACATTTAAATGGGTAATTACTTTTAATGGATACTCATTCTCCCCAGACTGGTCTATTAAATCAAAGTTTCAATATACAGCTACCCCAATAATCTTCATGTTGGTGTTGCTTAACTTTAACCTTCTAAGGGAGGACATTTTTTTCATGTTACTGTAGTGAAAGGAACTCACCTCCCAAAATCCAATCTAAAATTGAAGATAATTAAACTAGAACCAAAGGACAAAAGAGGCTGCTTTTCAGAAGGGATTAAGTGAAGAGTTCTAAGAGGAGGAATATGTTTTCTCAACCATGCAATACATAGATTAGGAGAATAATGCTTATTTGGAGACCATAATGCTTACTTTGTATTCCTATAGGAGAGTTCATTAAAGTAATCTTTCTTACTTTGTAAAGGGTCCTCAGTTCTTAAAGTAACACCCTTCATTTCAACAACTGAAACTACTGTAGGATTGAGCATATTTGGCTCAAACTCAATGTTATTGTTCATTAATTATAGCAAGGCTTAGAAATATAGCAGTATAGAGACTTCCGCTGGCAACGCAGGCTTCATGGACGTTCCTTTGGGATCATCTGCCCTGGGTTTTGTTAAACCGTCCTGACAGCGTAAATGGGCTGTCAAACGGTTTGGAATTCTCTGCCCCGGGAGAAGGGGGAGGGAAGAGTGGTCAGGTTTGGGTAGAGCTCCCCGGGAGCCCCTGGAATTTAACCAGGGGATCGAAGGGTGAGAGCTCCCCTTTAGCCTGACAAAGCTCCATGCCCAGGGTGCTTCTGTTTATACAAAACGAGAAGCCGCGACCATCTCTGTGCCAAGATTTATTTTTAAAGAGAACTCAACACAGACAGAACAAAGTAGGAGGACTAGCAAGAATTTGCAAGTAATAAATCTTAACTTCAGCTCTTAAATAGCTTTCCTTTGAACTAACTTTCAACTTGAGTGGATTTAAAATGGCATTTGCAATATACAAAGGAAAGTGAAACTATAAAAGGACAAAGGAAGAGAAGAACATAACAAGCTACTTTTTAAATGGAATGAATAAGAACTGTTAATGATTTTTTTTTCTTTTTACCTTTTTCTTTATCACAATGTTTAAGAAGAAAAGTTTATTGAATTTTTTTCCCCTCTTTTTGGTAGATTTTACAGTTTAAGAATGGCTCTTAAGCAAACAGAACTAACTACTAAAATCTTGGAAACTTCTTCACTTCAAATATGGATTTTTTTTTATAGGAACTTTTGGAGGCTTATCTTTTCTTAATAAGTTTTTAAACAAGAGATTTTTACACCAATATATTAAAGATTGGAAATTCTTTATTGTTAGATGTTAAGCTGATTGGTGAGCAGATGGTGGAAAATGTGTAAGATAGAAGACAAGGGGAAGGAGAATGCTTAAGATGTGATTTTGATGGGGGTTTTTTTTTAATATATATATATATGGTTTAATTTTTACAACTGACTTATTTTGGGTATAAGGTGTTACTATTTGATATATGTGAGGTATAAAGGAATGGGAAGATGGAATATTGTTTAACTTTTGGAGGACAGATAGAAAAATTTATGGATGTAATGTTGGTATTTGGTTAAATAGAATTTAATTGTTATAATTGATATATTTTGGATATAAGTTATAATTTTAATAATGTTATTTGACAGATGTAAGGTAAATTGAAGAAATATTAATATTAGCAATGTTATTTGATTTATGTAAGTGATATTAAAGATATGAGAAGATAGAATATTGTTTATTTTGGAGATTGGATAAAAATTTAAGAATTTAAGCTGGAAATATGAATTATATTTGGGAGACTGTTTAAGGAAGAAAGGTATATTATAAAAGAATTTCTGATGAATACTGGAAGATGGAATATCGTCTTGGTCTTGATCGATGAAGATTGGATATTAAAAACTATAAGATTCTGAAGACTTCAGGAGTGGAATGGATTGATATATATTTGGTGTTAATTGATGAAGATTGGATATTAAAAACTATGTATTTTATTGATGAACTGGAAATACTAATTTAATTGGAAGATTCTGAAGATTTTAGGAGTGGAATGGACTGATATATAATGGACTGGAAGAAGAATGTACTTTTTTGTTTCTGGAAGGGGAGTTAAGGTCTTAGAGAGAGGAGTGACTATGGATTATGACTTATTTTAATTTATGATTGTTAATCTTATACCCTGTACTTTGTTCTGGGAAGTCTCGGGGGGTGGGAGGGGGGAGGGAGGGGATGGGGGGAGGGGGGAGATGAAGGATCAATGTAAAGGAATGATTGAAGATATGTAATTAAGAAATAGAAATAATTTGAAATGAAATCGGGGCTGCTCAGCTGCCATTTCAGAAGGGAATGGAAAGGGAGAGGAGAGAGTGAAGGAAGAAAGTAGGTAGGAAAGAGAGAGGTAGAAAAGGGGGAAAAGAGAGGAAGAAGAAAGGGGAAAGAGAGAGGGTTAGAAAGGGTGGAAGAGAAGAGTAGGGAAGGAGGAGAGGATGTAGAAAAGCGAAGGAGAGGAAGGATGAAGAAAGTAGAAGAAAGTAGAGAAGGGAGGAGGAAAGGTTTGTTAAGGAAGGAAGTGGTAGCTGGGCAGGTCCGAATAAGTAACAAATGAAAGTTAATGACTAATGTTGAATAAGAGACTGTATATTGAATAGGTTGTTGGAAAATGGAAATAAAACTTTTTTACTAAAAAAAAATAAAAGAAATATAGCAGTATAAATCTGGAGAGAATTATCTTCTGAGCTTTAGATACATAAATCATTTATAAGCTTTTAAGAGAATTTTATTACTATTTCTTAGAAATCCGGTCTTCAGAACAACAGTGGATTCACTGGGATGTTGTGAATAAAGCACTGAACTGGAAGCAGGGAGACCCATGTTGTAGTTCCTATTTAACCACAAAACTCAGTAGACAATTTGGGAACTAGTCATTACTTTATTTATTTATTTTTTGCCAATCATTACTTAGAAATAGGACTGTGGTTGTCAAATAGCTAAAGTTCCCCATGGGCTTTCTCACATAGTGGCAAGGGAAGGGGAAAAACTTGGGCACAGGTAGAAAAAAGGAAATCAAAATATTCATTAGGAATTCTTTATTCACTGAAATGGAAACATATTTTAAACGTTCCTATTTTTCTTCTTCATGAATCAAGCATCTGTATTCTCTCATCCTTGCATGGTTGTACTTCCAGAAAAAGCAGGAATAGAGAGTATCTATACACAAATCTTTTTTCTTTTTCTAATTATTCAGTAATCCTTGATAAATTGTCTTGGTTTTTTTCTTCTTCTTGGAGGATGAGGAAACCAATAGTACACAGCAAATAGTAGCTGTTAATTGTTTCAGATCAACTTCAATGGGAATATTTTTCATATTTTCATATTGAAGTGATATGTTTATTTTCTTGGGCCTAATGTTTTTCTCATCATGGGCTCTTCCCTGAACTTTCTTCTCTTTTTGCCATATAATGTGGCCATTACAGAGAGATATGTCCAGTTGTTTTCACGTACTTAGTGTTGTCAGATACATAGTTTAATAATGCAGACTATAGATGAAACCATCATACAGTGCTTCCCAGGAGCAGATCTCCCACTGAATCTCCAATATTCACTCTCTAACCTTGAATTCCTAGAATGAAAAGCTAGCAACCACAAGTCACCAGGATATGAGAAAAGTAGTTATTACCCTGGTTTTTTTTAAATCCTTCCTGCCAATTGAAAAGAGACAAGATTGCTTTGCTGGGCCTAACAAATTGAAAACTTTGGGCTACGAAAACCATTTGAAAGAATTATTTCACAATGCAAACAAAGAATGGCTTTTCAAATCATTAAAGTAACCATGTACCTGTGGAAAGAACATGTTTGCATTAAAGATTAAAACAGAGCCATTTTTATTAGTGCCAGATCTCTGTTAAAAGATGCAGCCCTAATAAAATTGCTTTCCTCTGAAGACTCTGTTCAGGTCTTGATTCTATCCTATTTCTCTATTCTGCCAATGTATGTTTACCAGAGATCGATGGATTTTTAAAAACTATATATCTGAATGATGGCACAAAAATATGGTTTGACATCCAGAGTTAAAGTTTATTTGTACTGCCTAAGTGCTTTGTCAGCAGAGCAAGATGGCAATCATTTTCTGAGGGCAAAAATAGAAAACATCAGCCTTTACTCACTTCTCTTCCATTGAAAATTTTACCTTCCTGTGTGTTTTTCTTAACCCACTTTGAAAGTAATATTTCCCTTTAGCGCAGGGGTGCCAAACTCACGGCTTGCATGCATTACGCACTGGCCATGCCTATCCCTGGTTAAGCGAAGGGGGGGTGGGGAAAGTTGTGATACGTCACATGATGGAAACATGAAGTCTCGAGTTTGACACCCCTGCTCTAGTGTCATCTTGGGCATGCTTTTTCATTTGGCTGGAGCACATTACTTCCTTACAGGCTTGCTCCAGCAGTTTCTTTTGCAGAGAAAGGAACATCCTTTCATTGAGCCAATTTAGACCTCCTGGGATTGTAATAGCACAGTCTCTACAAAAATTGATTTGAAAATCAAAGGTTGCTTATTCAAAATCAAGAGAACCAACCTTCCTTCCTTCCTTCCTTCCTATTGGAATTTTCTTTGCTAAGCAGTGCTGTTATGAAGTGCAATTTCACATGACTGTGTCACTTAGCAGCAGCAATTCCAGCAGTCCACAGTTATTGTAGTTAAGTCAATCATCGATGTACACCATAAGACTATGACTTTTGACTTCCTGTTCATGTCAAATTGTGATCACGTGACTGCAGGATACTGTGACAATTGGAAATCCAGATCAGTTGCTGAGAGCCTAAATCTTAATCACATGACCATAGAGCTACTGTGATAGCCAGAACTTCATTATAAGTACTCCTTGTTCAGAACTATCATAAGTTCAAAGAGTTGCCGAATGAGGGATCATTCACCATGATCATCTGTACTGTATATATGGATTTGGGGTAACTATTCATGCTTGAATATGGTTAAACTTCTGCCTCTCTGCTAGGCCACCAGGTTTCCTCTCAGCTGATTACTTACTGATCAATATTACTTACTTACATTACTTACTCCTGTTGACCATGAGCTGTGGATGCTTTCATAGGTTTCATAGAATCAAAGCTTGATTGGAGCATTAGTCCTCACATGGGTGCAAAGGAAGTCAATGGCAGATTTTGACTAAAGCAAAACATGAAATATTTTAGCTCAAAAAGGAGTCAGTCTGAGTGGTTGACTATTCAATATTCAAGTGTCAAGAGACTGCTTAATGGAGCACACATAACTTCTGAAGACAAACTGTTCCATTGGCTGATTGCTATCACCATTACGATATTTCTCCTTAGTTCTATTGTGAGCAGAGGATTTTACTAGAACACCTCCTAGGTCCCTTCAAATTCTATTATCCTAGGTTCTATGGTATATATTTTAAATTTTCCCATTGGAAAAATGTCATATTATGATAGAAAATGCAACAGCTGGCTCTAACATCTGACTAATAATTCTCCAGACTGGGAATTATGCTACAACAAATTCATGTTTCTGGCTGTATCCGTTTTCCAGTTCCCATCCAGTTCGCACCAGGAGCCAGGGACACAAGGTTCTGCACAGTGTTTCACCACCATCATAATAATCTGATCTGCACTGCAATGGCCAAAATGATCATTGACCACTGCTACTTCCCCCAAATGTTAATACTGACCAAATCAGACTGCTATGCTTACAACTGGAAGCAAAATTTCATAATATGTATTTTACATATTGAGTAATATAACTGTGAGGCTATAAGCTCTTCAAGCCAGCAAATAGATGATATATTACATTTATTCACAGCTTTAAAGGGTGGTCTATAGGAACCTTCAGGATTGAGAATGTAGCCACCTTCAGGCACTTCAAGAAATTTATTCAACCATCTTCCTGTCTAAACTTTTTTCAATTCCTTTTTCTCATCTGCAGATCACCTTCTCCGATTTATTTAGGAAATCTTCCTAAGTAAAAGTGAGAAATAGCGTCAGAACCACATTGGTCGCTGAATTTTTAAAAAATCAATCCATAGATGAGTGGTAATTTTAGTAGCCCAAAATAAGTTAATACAAAAATAGATAGAACTTTCACAGAACTTTCCACCATGGAGATTCTACCACTCTCACGTTTGCACACACACACATGTTCCAATATCTCAGAGGTTGCCACAAAAAAGAGGGAGTCAGGCTGTTCTCCAAAGCACCTGAGGGTAGAACAAGAAGCAATGGGTGGAAACTAATCAAGGAAAGAAGCAACTTAGAATTAAGGAGAAATTTCCTGATAGAACAATTAGTAAGTGGAACAACTTGCCTGCAGAAGTTGTAAATGCTCCAACACTGGAAAATTTTAAGAAAATGTTGGATAACCATCTGTCTGAGATGGTGTAGGGTTTCCTGCCTGGGTAGGGGGTTGGACTAGAAGGCCTCCAAGGTCCCTTCCAATTTTGTTGTTATTAAGTCGTCTTATTATTAAGTACAAAGTCAATCCACAGATGTAATTAATGAAGTAAATGCACAATTAGTAAGTGTTATTAGTATCAGTTTACTTTAAATCTTTAGGGATAGTAGATACCACTCCACAGCTCAACAAAGACCACCACACTCCCAATCAAAATTCAATCTTCCATCTTTTGCCTCATATCCAGGCTGGAGTCGCTGTTTTGTTACCAATAGGAAATCTCACTTTTGTTTTGTTACCAATAGGAAATTATGGACTGAGTTCTATCAATCAGCAAGCTCTTTTTTATGGATAAATATAAAAGAGGAACTGTCTGCTACAAATGATGTTTGAAATATACGCCATATTTTCATGCCAAATAGCAGCCCCATTTCTGCTTCAATTGATTGCAACTGTTTCCTTTTCATGAGGGACAATATGCCACCTTGTGACATCTATTTATTTTTGTATTTATTTATTTTATTTTGTCACTCAGTATATATAAGCATAAGCATGTAATAACTATACAATATATAAGCATATATATAAGTATGAGTATGTAATAACTATATTAATTGGATATAACAAAAGGAAACAATAGGACAGGAATGGAAGGCACACTTGTGCTCTTCTGCACGCCCCTTACAGACCTCTTAGAAATGGGGTGAGGTCAGTAGTAGTCAGTTTTTGGTTGAAGCTTTGGGGATTTTGGGAAGAGACCACAGAGTCAGGTAGTTTATTCCAAGCATTACTGAAGTCATATTTTCTGCAATCAAGATTGGAGCGGTTAACATTAAGCTTAAATCTGTTGTATTGTTGCAACTGAAGCTGAAGTAGTCTTTGACAGGAAGGACATTGTAATAGATGATTTTATGAGTTAAACTCAGATCATGTCGAAGGCAGTGCAGTTCTAAATTTTCTAAGCCCAGGATTTCAAGTCTGGTGGCATAAGGTATTTTGTTGTATTCAAAGGAGTGGAGAACTCTTCTTGTAAAATATTTTTGGACACGTTCAATTGTATTGATGTCAGAAATGTGGTATGGTTCCAGACAGGCGAGCTGTATCTTTTCCAATGTTAATATTTCATTTTCTCTCCACTTGTATTACAATGTTCATGCCAATGCTCTTGTTTAATATTATGGGATGTTTAGATATTTGTCTATGTCTCTTATGTAACCAAGCAGGATGATTTCCTTCAATCTAATCAACTGTTCTTTTCTACATTTTTTCTGCTGAACAAAATATTAAGGTAAACCTGAGAGGTGGGTTTTTTTCCATCAAGTTTTTTATTTTATGACATAAAAATCCCATTTTCAATTAAACAGTGTGTTATCTGGGTACAAATAGTTTTAGGAAATAGTAATAAAAATATTTACAACAGTGTTCATTACATTAATATTGATTCTATAATAATAGTATAAAATAATAATAATAATAATAATAATAATAATAATAATAATAATAATAATAATAATATTGTCTGTTTATCTATTTTAACATACCTCCCTTATATCATTGATCCTTTCCTTATATTTTCCTGTTTCTAACTCCTGTTTTTATCAGCTAACCATTGATAAAATTAATCCCACATCAAAAAGTATTCAGTTTTTTTCTTTTCCTTAATTATAAGTGTTAGCCTGTCCATTTCTGCATATTCTAGTATTTTTTTAATCCCATTTTCATCTGTAGGGATCCCTTCCCTTTTCCATTGTTGTGCAAATACAATTCTAGCTGCAGTCAATACATATAAAATCAGATATACATTCCCCTTTTTGTACTTATCTGATAAAATGCCCAACAAAAATATTTCTGGTTTCAGATCAATATGTTACTTTTTTACAACCATATATGTATTTTTGACCAGCATTTTTTTGCTTTTGGGCACCTCCACCACATACGATAGTATGAACCAGGTATCTGATGGCATTTCCAACATTTTGCAGACATATCCTTAAACATCTTTGCTAACTTTGCTGGGGGTTGAAAATGCCATTTATAAAACATTTTATAAAGATTTTCTTTATATGCAGTTGACATCATTAATTTATAATTTCTATCCCATAGTTTCTGCCATTTATCTAACTCAACTGAATAACAAAATTTTTTACCCCATACTATCATTGTCTCCTTTATTTGCTCATCTTCCATCTTGATACTTAACAAATAGCTATATATTTTCTTTATTAGTTTTTCATCTGTCCCTATTAATATCTGATCTGATTTTGTTAGTTCGTTATAGAAAACATACATTTTAGCATCCTTCTCATATTGGGATTGTATCCGCACTTGTGACTACCATGTTATATCAATCCCTTGACTACTCAATTCCTGTTTAGTTTTAAGTTCCCCCGTTTCATTCAAAATGTCTTTATATTTTCCATATCAATAACATTTGAATGAATCAGTGCCTCCATTGTGGAGAGCCAGAGCGGTATTTTCAAGTAGTGATGTTCTTTCATTTTCTCCCATACTAATAATAATCCATTTCTAATGTAATGCCTTTGGAGATTTTTTTAAATCCCAGATTTGCTCTTTTAATACACACTTTTTCCTGAAGTACTTCAATAAATCGTATAAATGATCTCCCAACTCAGTGACTAATTGCTGCAGAATCTAAAGCACCTGAGGGCAGACTAATTGCTGCCAAACCTAAGGCAATTTGGCCATCATATGTGACCATGATTTACATTATTATTTTTTTACTGGTTTCTGGCCTTTTTGATCTGCTTCTGGCAAAAAGCAACTATATGAATAAATGGATTTGCTTAAAAACCATGGCATTTGTTTAATGACCGCTGTGGTTGCTAAAGAATTGTGGCGTTTACTTAATGGCCACTGCAAACAAAAGTCATAAAATCAAGGTAATCATGGGACTGCCTTGACTTATAACAAATACGACATGATGGAAATTCCTGTCAAGTAGGTGTGGCTCTGCATGAAGAGAGTTTAGATTTCTTCTTTAGATAACAATTGGAAAAAGTAGGTCATCCCATAATATAAAGGTTTCTTGTTTACTTAATAAGAGTACTGCTCACTAGAGATAAGTTACCGAAGTTATAAAAATACCTGTGAACACTCTTTGTGGTTATCATCATATGTTCAGCTACAAGCTTGTGACTTCTTATCAAAGGTTTCCACAACCCTGAGTGACTGCTAAGTCCCAAATTTTATTTTTGTCATTTCAACATAAAAATCTTTAGACCATCATCAGTTATCTCAATTCTGATCAATATTCTTGGCTGCATTACAGTCAGAAATCGAGAACTACCTGTTCAGCATCAACAGAAAAGACAATGTTTCATCTAATAAATAACTATACAGCTTTGCCTCCAAACACTATCTTTCAACTATAAATATCTTCCTTTTCTTTCAATTTGGAGTAAATTTGTTCAGCCATGAAGTATTCCCAGGAGAACCATGAATTCAAGTATTGTAATGGTGACAAACAATAAAATGCATTCCCTCTTTGGTTTTCTAATCTTTATACAATAAATCCATTATCTCACCACCCATATATCTGTCTAGAGGAAGTCTTTCTTCACCAAATCTATTTTAAGCCATGTTTTCATTTCAAGGAGCTTTGAAACCATCACATCAAAAGTCTGAATTTAACTTGCTATTTCATTTATTAAACTACTGGTACTATCCAGCTGATTCCATGAGGCCCAGCATGTGGTTCTTGAAACTCTCTGATAATCAGCAGGACTAGCATACTGTTCTAAAAGGAATGACATTATCTACATAACAAAGCATGTAGTAAAAAGAAAGGATAATGCTTTTTCTTCGTTTAAGGCTAAGTAGGAACCAACCACATAAGAAGTGATATCTTTCATTTCTTTTTCTATTATAAATGTAAAGTTGATTAAATAAAATGATTTATGTGCTCCTTTCTAAGTCATGGCGTCAGTTCCTTGGGGACCAATTAAGTCGTTTCCAACTCTAGAGGGCGGTGCTCATCTCCATTTCAAAGCCGAAGAGCCAGCGCTGTCCGAAGACGTCTCCGTGGTCATGTGGCCAGCATGACTAAATGCCAAAGGTGCACAGAGTGCTTTTACCTTCCCACCAAAGGTGGTCTCTATTTTTCTACTTGAATTTTTACGTGCTTTCAAACTGCTAGGTTGGCAGAAGCTGGGACAAGTAACGGGAGCTCACTCCGTTACGTGGAGCTAGGGATTCGAACTGCTGAACTGCCAACCTTCTGACCGACAAGCTCAGTGTATTAGCCACTGAGCCACCACATCCCTGTTTGGGGACCAAGTAGCAACTCCTTAAAGCAAACTGAAATAGTGTCCTGAATAATTAAGCCACCATATATTAAACTTTGTATCAGTCCCTCAAGATACAGGCACTGAGCAAAATGCATTCAAGCAAGGACATCTTCATACAGATGTAAAAGAGCCCAGCTAGATTAGGGCCTAGCACTGTGTCCCAATGCCAGAGAAGCTTCCAAACCAGCCTTGGCCAATGCTTGGCCAATGAAGCTGAGATTGTGGGCTGGGTATCTCTCCTGATCAAACAGCTGTCCGGAAATTGCAAACCACTTTGCAATAGCAATGGATCTTGCTAGCCTTTGGAGAAGTCATCTGCCTGTATGTAACTTCAAGACAGATTTTTATTTTTTATTTTTTTATTTTTATTTACATTTATATCCCGCCCTTCTCCGAAGACTCAGGGCGGCTTACAGTGTGTAAGGTAATAGTCTCATTCTATTTGTATATTTAAAAAGTCAACTCATTGCCCCCCCAACAATCTGGGTCCTCATTTTACCTACCTTATAAAGGATGGAAGGCTGAGTCAACCTTGGACCTGGTGGGACTAGAACCTGCAGTAATTGCAGGCAGCTGTGTTTTTTAATAACAGGCTTCTTACAGCCTGAGCCACACACCACACCAGATTTCTGTGGTTTGAGCCCCTCCCTCCCTAGAAACCCACATTTCTTCAATGAAGAAAACAAAAAATGTTGGGAAGACAGCCTTGTTACTCTTTTTCTCTCCCCACCTCCCTTAGGTACAAAAACTAAACTGCTTCTGCTCTCCAGTCTCAATCCCTTTTCACCACTTAATTTGCTAATTTTGCTGCATGACTGGAAAGAGAGTGGCAAAATCTGTAAGTTCCCTTGATGAGTGACTATCAGGCAGAAGAGTACAGTGGAAGGAAGGAAGGAAGAAAGTAAGGAAAGGAGGGAGGGAGGGAGGGAGGGAGGGAAAGGAAGGAAGGAAGAAAGAAAGGAAGAAAGAAAGAAAGAAAGAAAGATCTTTCTGCAGTTAGTTTGCCTTGGGGAGAAAAAGTTCAATTTAGTAGTAGCACAAACGGCCATGGCAAAATCTGGGTACTAAAGGGAGTCATACAGACAACCAAAAGCTTTCCAAAGGTTTTCCCAAAGTTTACGAGAGGTTTTCAACCTCCCAATGGTCAGCTGATTGGGACAGAAAATTTTGAAAGCAGCACCACTTCCACAAGGAATTACTGAAATTATTGGAGCGCTGAAAATGGCAGCTGCTTCCAGGAGGGATGGGGAGCAGGCCCAAGTGCTGCAGGGTCCCGTCTGGGTGGCATAGAGGGAAAGAGGCGGGGAAAAGCTGCCGCATCCCTGTGGCTGGTTGTAAGGGCAAATGATCATGGGAGTACCACAGGCATCATAATTTTGAAAAGGGGTCATATGTAGCTTGGGGGAGCGGGGGGTCTGTTGTAACTTCCAGCAATCATTATGTGACCAGTCAATTACCTATAGTGCAAAATGAGAAAACACTGAGGAGTAGCCAGAAATCTTCATTAATAAAAAAAAAATAACAAAAGCAAAGGTGATTGCAAGAGCCATTATTGTGAAAATGGGACATCATTTATAACACATACATGACAGATTGTATATAATTTTATTCCTAAAGGTAAGACAAATGAATTCAAAAGAGTCTGAAAACATGGAATTATTGTCCCTTTACACACTGAACTTGTTAAGGATCTGCATTTTCACCAAGGTGCTTTTACTATAAGACTATGTAGTTTTAATAAACGTAAGAAGATAATATAAGTTATTTTAGATACAGTCCAGGGTGTCAGTATGGTGGGTAATTGAATGGTTTTTTTATACTGCTTAGATAAAATCATGACAAAGAATAAAATCAAACTCCATTCCTAAGAGGTCTGTAAGGGGCGTGCATAAGAGCACAAACGTGCCTACCATTCCTGTCCTACCGTTTCCTTTCATTATATACAATTTATATAGTTATTACATACTTATGCTTATATATATGCTTATACCCATATATATACTTATATATTGTGTAGATACTTCATGCTTATGCTTGTGTATGCTATTGTGACAAATAAATAAAATAAAATAAAAACATGTATACAATGAGATTGAATGAGCTTCCCTGGGTGCAGCACACACACCCCGAAACACAAAATGCATCTCAATAACTCAATAAATAAAAGAATCCCTAAACCCAAAACCCAAATAAGTAATAAATAAATATAATAAATTAATTCCCAAATGGCCCTATTTTTATTTTACATGCTAAACCTAGGTAATACCCCTCTAATCTTACTTTATGTGTTGATCTTAGAAGGACTGTACCAATGGTTAAATCTGAACCAGTTTACTACCAGTTTGCTGGCTGTGTGCACGCACCACGCACCAAATGCGAGGTGTGCACACACAGTGCATGCCAAAAGGAGGCATGGGGTAAGTAGAACAGCGCACGTTGGGGGGCGGGGGATCAGCTGTGGCATGCAATCTTTTTTTTTTAATTTTAAAAGCATTTTTTAACAACCTCTTTGGCTGAAGAGGTTATAGAAAAATGCTTTTAAAAGTAAAAAAAAGCCTTTGAAATCAGGCAACTCAGCTGAGATCATCAGAGCCTTTTTTTTACCTTTTAAAAGCATTTTTACAACCTCTTCAGCTGAAGAGGTTGTAGAAAAAATCCTTTTAAAAATAAAAAAAAAAGCCTCTGACAATCAGGCAGCTCAGCTGGGCATGGGCGGGGGTGGGGCAGGGATTTTTGTTACTGCTTCTCCGAACTACCTGCCGCCATCACTACCAGATCACCCGATCCGGTCCGAACTGGGAGCATTTCACCCCTGTCTGCACCCATTCTTCAAATTTTAATTTTGACAGAATAAACAAAAAACAGGAAAAATATGAGATAAACTGAATATAGTCAATACTTGGAGAGAATAATAATTTTTCACATATAAAGCAAGCAATTATTGCCTTGAAGGATGCCTTTTTTTATTATTATTGAAAAGGTTTTACAAAAAAAATTTTCCCCTTTCCCCCCCTCCCCCCTCCCCCCTTCCTTCACAAACCCCCCTCCCACTTCCCCCGACTTCCCGGAACAAACACAAGGTATAGTTAAAAATAAAACAAACATATGCTAAAAATCCCCCAACTCAATTATACTCCTACAATTCTCATCAGTTCCTAACTTCCCCCAAAACAATCAGAAATAATACATCCTAATCATTCAAAGGCAGTCTGATAACTTTTAGTCTGATATCTACTTTGAATATAGTCGATCCATTTTGTGGAGGTCACTTTTCAGTCACAAAAGAAACATGTTTATAAATTGAGATATCCCACTTAATACTAGTAATAGTAATAGTAATAGTAATAGTAATAGTAGTAGTAATAATAATAATAATAATAATAATAATAATAATAATAATAAGAAGAAGAAGAAGAAGAAGAAGAAGAAGAAGAAGAAGAAGAAGAAGAAGAAGAAGAAGAAGAAGAAGAAGAAGAAGAAGAAAACTTCCAGTTTACATCACGGCAAGAATGGCTTGGAAAATAGAAGACTCCGCCAAGCTCCGCAAAATCCAGCTGGCAACTGCTGTTGGGAGGCCCTATGGGTTAAAAGCTGCCTTGTTGGTGCAGTGAAGAAAGGAGTGGACCATAAGGAACTCACAATATCTTCGTTAGGTTCGAAGCAAGCTTTTCTGAGCAGCAGCAGGGATAACAGCTATTTTTGGTAAGTCACAAGTTGGGGCAACCAGGACCATAAGATTTGTGCTGGAGTGGTCCGTGGACAGAGCATTGAAACTGGGTGAGATAACTTCCAATTCTTACTGTGAAGATTTAATTTAAGTACAAGAATTTTAAAAAAATAATCTCCAAGCATTAAGGAAGCAGCAATTAGACGCATGGAGAATATTAAAGACTGAAAATTAAGAGGTGAAAGAAATGCCCAAAGGAAACTTTAAAATATAGAAAGCCTGGAAAAAAGCTTAAAGAATCTGAAATGTGATTTTTGGGAGAAACTGTCTTTTTTATTTGTATCTTTAAACCCCCTGGACTTATCTGATAATCAGCTGTTTTTGACATACTGTTTAGTGTTGGAATTTGGAGCAGAAGAACCATTTACTGAAAGAAGAGGAGGACTACAGCATGAGAATTTTCAATGAAAGTGAGGAATGTCTAATACACATAACAGAAGAAAGTAAATAACACCTGGAAGGCAGCCGACCTTGATTCTATTTTAGAAGACAGTTTGGATATTTTGAAATATTTAGTGAGTTTCTTTTCTTTTTGAAGATTTTTTAAGATGAACTAAATTGCAAATAACTAAACTCTATTGAAACTGGTTATTGGATTGTGGACTTGAAAGATTGGAGGAAACCTAATGGATTTATTTGGATTTGGATTATTAATGCTATTTGACAGAGCATTCTGTGAGGCAAAAGAAGAAAGGTGATAGAAGAAAAGAGAAAAGAAGAAAAGTTTAATAAGACTTTAAAATTTGGACAACTGGGAAGAAAAATGACTGGAAAACCAAAAGACTGTAAAATAATAAAAACTTTAAAGATTATAAATTTAGGGGATTTGGAGGTGTAACTATGGGATTGACTAAATCTTATTAATAATTGACTCTGTTGGAGTTTTTAGATATTGAGACATTGGAACCATAGAGGTATATTGAGTAATTTTTATCGAATTGTTACAAAATGGACCATCAGGAGATAATAGAGGGATATGAAGAAATAATATTGATGCTCAAAACCATGAGTGAAACTATAAAGTACAAGGGGATTGTCTAAAGATAAAGAAATGAGTATAGAAGGTTCTCAACAACTGGGGGGGGGAGAAGAACATGATATTCAGAAAATAGATGAGAAATTAGAAAAAGCAGTGGAAAAGAAAAATCAAAATGAGATACAAGAAGGCAAAGATAATGAAGAGAAAGGATTGATAAGTAGGAATCAAATAGATAATTTCTGAAAAGTTTATAGTAGAACAGAGAGAAAAAGAAAAATCTCTTCCAAAAAAAAGAAAGGTTTAGAGGAAAAAAAAACTCTCTTCAAAAAAAAAAAGAAAGATTTATGGATGGGTGCTCAAATACAGCAGAAAGAGATAAAGGGCAACCCGAGGGAAATAGTCAGTGGGTATAAAAATATTTTTAAAAGTTATAAGATTCCGAGAGAGGAATAAAAGGGTGATTAAAAAGTCAACAAATGATGGAACTCCAAAAAGATTAAGAGATGATGGCTATTGATAAAATATATTAATAAAATGAAGTAGAAAATACAAATAGGGAAAATAGTAGCTTATATACTAACAGATAATAGAATTTATTATAATTAAAAATAAGATAAAGTTAGAAGGTGGAAGTTTAGAATTAGGTAATCTAATTGTATTATTATTATTGTTAACAGTGTGTTAAAATACATTGTGGATTTAAACTTTTAAGGATTAGAAATTGTGGGGACTTTGAGATATAATTCTTGGATTAAATTTTGTTAATATTTGGCCTTAGTAGTAGTCCTAGACATCTGGGATATTGAAATTATGGTGGAATAATGAGTCATTTTAAAAATATTAAATATTAGTGATTTAGTAGGGGATAACAAATATATGGTGCAAAGAAATGTTATTTATGTTTAAATGAATTAATGGGAAAAAATGATAAAAAATTATAAAGAGAATGGTATTGTTGAAGTTGGAAGAGTAGGATTATGCATAATTATTTGTATTATTATTTTTAGCATTGTTTAAAAAGGACATTGACCCAGTCAGTATACTGTCCACAAAATATATATGGTATGAAAGGAAAACTGCAAATAAAACACGAATTAAAAAAAAATAAAATAGTAAAAATAAAAATAATTGCAATGAATTATTGCAATGAATTATGCAATGAATAATTGCAATGAATTATGCAATGAATAATTGCAATGAATTGCAATGACATATCAGGAGTGTGTCATTGCAATGAGAATGACACATCCTGATGTGACAGCACTAGACCATTCCCTTCTGTCCTTCAGTTCTGTTCTTCTTTTCTTCCTAAAGATCCAATACTCTTGAGATGTGCTCTTTTTTTTCCTGAGTTCACCAGCATCTGCTCTAATTTTTCCAAGCTGACTTCTCCCTCATGCTCTGTTTCAGTATTCTCTTACTGATCTTCCCCTTTAAGATCTCAGGGGCCCTTAGAAGAATTTTGTGCTATATCTCATAATTACAACCACCTGTTAAATATTCCCCTCTTCTACATCTGGTTCATTATGTTTATAACTTTTTGCCATATTATCAGGATACTTGTTATTTTATGCTCCACAGGAATTACATCTTTCTCATAGAGGGGAAGTAGGCAAAAACACAATAAATATTATTGGCTATCCATGCAAAAACACTTTAATTCAGAAAGCTACACTAGTGAAACATGTTAAATGCCATCTTTATTCATTGGGATTAATACATTTTGTATTTTAAAAGGTCAGACTTTGCTGTAATCATTGCTTTGGGAGAGCAAAGTGTGCGGTGAATATCAATACACAGAGAGAGGGGGGACAGGGGAGGGGGAGGGGGGAGAGAGAGAGAGAGAGAGAGAGAGAATAAAGTCTCTTGCTGTAATTAGCTGAACTGCCTTGATGTTACAGAAAGAAATCCCTGCCTATGATTAATCATAGAGGCAGAACAGAGCTGTAGACAAACACATCTAATGGAAAAGTGGGGGCATAGAAGGCAACCGTTTTCATATGTTGGACCTACTTTGGAGTTTTTCAAATTTAGATATCCTCTAAGAATTCCAAGAAGAAAATATCACCCCAAAATGTCATATCAATGGCAGACACTAAATTGCACTAATGAGATAAATTTTAAATTAATGATAATTTCTAAATATGAAAACAGCACTGTTGAGGAGTGCTTAAGTTCTTATTAAACTTTCAAAGGTTATATATTTATTCTAATCTATCCTATCTGCTTTAAGTTTCTTATGGCCTAAGATGCTCTGTGTATCTCAGCCTGGTATTTTATTACCTTTGTGGCAGGATAAAAACAACAGAGCTATTATGAGACTGTGGGTAATCATAGGTTTGTGGACTATGTACCTTTGTGGCTGTACTGGCAAAACTGCTGGAAATTAAATCAAAGTAAAATGATAATATCAATGTTCCAAAATTTGAGGGGCTACCATAAAGAAGAGGAGATCAACCTACTCTCCAAAGTATCTCAAAACAGAACAAGAAACTAATGGAAACTAATCAAAGAAAGAACCAACCTAGAGCAAGGGAGATGAAAACAATTAACAGGTGGAATGACTTGTCTCCATAAGTTGTGGGTGCTCTATCACTGCAGAGTTTTAAGAAGAGATTGGACTACTATTTGTCTCCTGCTTGCGGAGGAGATAGGACTAGAAGACCTCCAAGGTCCCTTCCAACTCTGTTATTCTGTTTTGTTCTGAATGAACTCAGCAGAAATAGGTTGAAAGAACTTATGAAACCATAGAGCTCTGTTATTAGTTGATATTTAGATTCTTTTTTCCCCCGGCTTTCTAGTTTTTTAAGAAACATTTATGAACAACAAAATAATAAAAACATATAGTATATATTCTAAAACTGCCAGAAAGAAAGATGTAATAATACTGATAAACAACAAATTCCATTTCACTTGGCATTCATTTTTAAACGATCAAATTATCTTGTTGAATACTAAATATGAAATTGCATGGCTTCTATTTATCATGTAAAGGCAATGATCTAAAATAAATATTATTTGGTATACATGAAAACATTTAAAGCTATATAATAATGTGCAAACCTATAGCTCATAAAAGACGGATTTTTAGAACACGCAGAGTTTCTGGGAAATTTCACACATTATTTTTCCCATGCCAGACAGAAAAAAAATGAATAAATTGCAAATAATAATAATAATTGTGAATCAGGACAGCTTTTTATTACACAAACAAGATCCAAATTCATAGAAGTAAATAGAGCTTGTAAATTGAACTAGTTGTCTGAAGAAGTTGGTATTTTCATTTCAGAAAAAAGTATACATTTTTGACATGGTCATTACTTTTGCAACTTTAGAATGTTACTATATATTACTGTGATTTGACAGCTTCTATAGGCTGCTGCTTTTTATTGACTAAGATATAACAATCCAGTTTCTGGAACTATTACATTAATGGATAAATGCTGTGGAAAAAATCAAGGCATTCCACATCTCCCATAACAGATCATAAAGAATTTTGAAAACTGGGTGGCAGTCCCATTCAAGTCATTCAAAACATGTTAGGAAGGCTCGGAGACCAATGTCTCCTTGTGTCACTTGTTTCATAATTTTCAGGGCTTAGAGCATCATTCTGAGTGACTGGTAAGTCATTCGTTATTAGCTGTCGCTGGAGAAAGATCATCTTTAAGTTTTCAGCTAAATGTACTTATGCTGCATTTTTAGATAGGGAACTATGAAAGGACCATCTTCAGATTCTGACAGAGACAACCTGGCTTAATTTTTGACTGTACATGGCCCCAGTATATAATTTTTATATATACTGTTGTTGTTGTTCTCTGGCCCCATCTAGAGGCCAGGGCAATATACGAATTGTTATTTCTTTCAGCCCTGAGCTACAAATCTTGTAGCTACAAAGCTACAAGTCAGACTCCATTTCCTTTAGCATTCTGAGGAAACAGAAGTACCAGGAAGAATCCAGCCTAATGCGTGACACACATTCAACTGAGGACAAAAATCCACATCCCATAAACATAGCATCACTGGTGAGATTTAGATTTATCTGTATTTGTTAATTGTTATGTTCACCAGCAACTCAATGCCACATATTTTGTTTTTGGGTTCTTACTGTATATACTTCTATTTTCCCCAGTTTCATCCTCCTGTCCCTTTAATGAAGCATCCATAAAACAGACGCACACAGTCTGTTTTATTGGAGGATAGATGGGTTTACCTGCAGGTCGAGCTGCACACAGGGTAATGTGTAGCGAGGACAGAACAGACTGATACCATAATGTTTTTCATACCATGGAATTAGCTGCACAAGCTCTTAAGGTCAACAGTAATGAATTCAGGCATAAAACAATCAGTCTAAAAGGAATAGGGAGACAAAAAAAGACATTTATTCATTAGCAGGTAATGATATGCACCAGAACTTTGATTTCTCATTTCGTACTAGACATCTAATTCTTTTATTATCTATAAGTTGAAATAAGCTCAGTGATTTATTTTTGAAATGTTTCTATGCTGTAGCTTAAGCACAAGGCATATTTTAATTTGCAAATTAAAATATGCCTTGTGCTTTAAGCTACAGCACTGATATTCAGAATTTCCATTTTAGGGGGGAAAAAATTCTTCTCACGAATATCCAATTCTGAATTATTTAAATCAGTAGCTTTCTTTATATTTTTTTGTCAATGAATTCTATAATAACCTGATACACACTTACCTAGAATAATTCAGGAAGATATTTGATACATACAATTAGGCATATGAAAAGGAATAAAATCTTTTCTAACTACCCATACCACAATATTTGTGAGGTAAGGAATTCAGCTATTGTTTATCATGCTAATGTTGCACATCTAGAACTTAAATATATTCCTAGGCATTTGTGAATTGTGAAACATCCATGGTATCTTGCATAAGAACCAAATGTATTGACACTGTTCCAATTGCATAGTGGTTGGTCTTCTTTATTCTTTTTCTGAGACATTTCAAACAAATTATTCTAGTCTGACTATAGTCCAATGTCTACCAAATGTGTAGCACAAGCTAACCAGATTCCTTCCTGCCGTCTCAGGCCTTTTGAAATTTACCTTTCCATTTTCAACTACCCCCCCCCTTACCTGAATTCAGGACAAACAGTCAAGATGTTGCCATCTGTTCTTAATTGGGAAGATTCTCTTCTTTCCCACAGTTTCCCTGGAATCTGGATGAACCAGAATGGGAAGCTTCCTTTTCCTAGGTCTAATATTTTAAACAAATGATCTCACTACCCCCACACCAACCTTGCAGTTTTGGAAACATTAATACAAGCCTAACACAGGACTAATATTAAAAAGAATGTTTATTTTTAAATAAGAATTAATTCAATTCATTAATTAGAAGGACCAGAGGGGTAATGGCAGTCATTCAATATTTGAGGGTTGCCACAGAGAAGAGGGGGTTGACCTGTTCTCTAAAGCACCTGAGGGCACATCATGAAGTAACTGATGGAAATCTATTGAAAAGACATCCAACCTAAAAATAAGGAGAAGTTTTCTGACAATTTAGAGAATAATTAAGCAGTTGAACAGCTTGTATTCAGAAGTCACCGGAGGCTTTTAAGAAGAGACTGGACAGCCATTATCTGAAATGGTGTAGGGTCTCCTGAGAGCAATTACAATGCTAAATCCTAACTCCACCCCCACCCCACCTCAGGTCAATCACCATGCCCTTCCAACTTCTCAAGAAAAAAAAAGATCTCACAAAGTTGGAAGGTCTGACTGAACTTTTTTTAAAAAACCGGTAGTCCCACAGCCTTCGTTTGTTGCCCCGCACACAGCGCAGAGAACAGATCTGGAAAGCAGGTAAGTGAAGGGATGCTTTGGAGAAGCAAGGGGTGGGAGCTGGAAAGCAGGGGCAAGGCAACCCCCCCCCCCAGTATTGCTAACGAGGGCATACAAAACCTTTGCCAGACCAATTCTTAAATACCTTTTCTTGTTCACCTGGAACCCACACTGTATATCGGACATTAACACAATTGAGTGGGTTCAGAGATATTTTAGGAGAAGAGTACTCCACTTCTCTACTCTCAGTAGAATTCCCTATGTCACCAGACTTGAAATTTTGGGCTTGGACAATCTGGAACTGTGTCACCTGCAGTCCGATCTACCGTCTGCGATACACAAAATTGTCTGCTACAACATCTCGCCTGTCAACAACTTTTTCAGCTTCAACCACAATAATACACAGGCAAACAATTGCTACAAACTCAAGGTAAACTGCTTCAAACTCAATTGCAGAAAGTACAACTTCAGCAACAGAGTTATCAACGTCTGGAATGCTCTACCCGTCTCCATTGTTACAGCCTCAAACCCTCATAGCTTCAATCTCAAATTGTCTACCATGGATCTCACCCCATTCTTAAGAGATCCATAAAGGGGGCGTGCATAAGTGCACCAGTGTGCTTACCATCCCTGTCTTATTGTCCCCATTTATCTGTATTTATTTAGTTTGTTCAAGTTTATGTTCATACCTATACTTGTTATCTTCTATGTGTTTGACAAACAAATAAATAAAGGGCTCCAGGCAACTGGTGGTGGAACCCAAGTGGCAAGAGGAAGCACCCCACTAGCCACTGCCTCCGGGTGAGATAGGGAAGGAGCTGCTCCAGCTGCCATCGCCTCACTCTGCCAGCATCAGGGCTCTGCAGGCTGAGCAATCAAGGATACTGTTGGGGCTTCATCCTCCACTCCCCTACCACCTTGCATCATCCTCCACACCCCCATTATCTTGCTTAGTGGCCACGGCACTGGTGCATTGCTCAGCTTTCTGCTCTGTTGCAACAGTGAGCAAGGAGAAGAAGCTTTATCCCCCCACCCCTTCTCCACCTTGTTTTGTCTTCCACCCTACCTCCTTGCCTCCTGCTCCATTGCAGCCGCAAAAAAATAAGACCTACCCCAAAAGTAAGACCTAATGCTTATTTTGGCAACCAAAAAATTATAAGACCAGGCCTTATTTTGGGGAAAACATGGTATATTCTCCACTAACCTGATACTGTATTCCATAACAGTGTCAAGTGATTTGGTGTAATTGTAAATGCTGTGTCCCTGCTATTTAAACAAATATATCCCCTTCTCTCCTTTTCTGCAACTACAGAGATAAAACTTTCAGTTTTATATAAACCACCATTCTCCATAATGTCCAAGAATAGATCTCATCTTCTCATCCCTTTAAACTGCAGCACAAAGGTGTTTCATTCTCTATTCTTAAACCGTATATCAGCCTGCCCATCATTGCTTTCCTTCAAGCTTGCTGCCAGCTACCATGGAAACATGGGGGGAGAATGCATTGGGCATTTGGAAAGGGAAGGGTGCAAGTGGTGTGAAAGTGGAGCTGCTGGGTACTCACGGGGAGGATCAAACTCGTGGAAGACACGACCTTGGGTTCTTTCCCATCTTCAAGGCCAACCATCCTGGGAATGACATGCACGAAGGTGGCAGATAACATCTGGACTAGAGACATTTCTAAAACATCTTTCTGGACATTGATTGAACTCTGTCTTGGGGGGATGGGCTCTGGGGTAATTTTCAATTTATCCTTTTCACGTGTGTTTGCTTCAGACCTTGCCTGATTTTTGCTGCACCCAATTCTTTCTTAGTAAAAATACCTTTTCTCTGAATCTATGGAGTCAAGGCCCTTCTTTTCTGGGAACTGAGTGGAGGCAGACCTGATAGCATATGTCCTCGTGATGTTTATTTATTTATTTATTTATTTATTATTTATTTTGTCACGACATTATATACAAGCACATATAATAAAAGAAAAACAATAGGACAGGAACGGTAGGCACTTTTGTGCACTTATGCACGCCCCTTACTTCTGTGTCATACTCTGCCTACCAGAAAGGCAACTTACATTAATCTTCAGCCTTTCCAATTTTTAAAAAGTTTTTTTCTTCTTTTTCCAACACTATACTTATTATATAAACTTTCATGTCCCAGTAACACCATGATCAGGGTCTGCAGTCTGCCAGCTCTTTCTAACCACACTAGGTTCTTTTCACTCAGCATCGTCTCCCATGGTCATTTTGGCTTGATTTATAATAGAAAGAGGACACTTGAATAATGATGGTGGTGGTGGTAATTAATATTAGATGCATTCTAGAAAGGACTAGAAGGGAAAAAATTCTGTCTGCCCACATGGAGCTTTCTAGGGTTTTTATTACTCTGGCAAACAAAAATAAAACACTTATATGAAAAAATAATAAATCTGTATTCCAATATATTTATATGTGTGTGTGTAGGAGACTGTTTATGTTCAAATTCTCTGAAGATACATATTCTATCTTTATGTTTAATTGCAATTCAGAAGACAATAAAAAGCATTTAGGCTAAAGTTCTCGTTTACTAGCTGCCTTCAAAATCAAGAAGGCAATTGAACAATACTGGATAAAAGTTGGCACCTTTAATTCAGTGTTTTGATCAGCTATAAATGACTGTTTCTTACCAGTTTGAAAGCTAAGCACTTTATTTCAGTCCTCGTGAAACGAAATACTACCTTAACATCTGATAGAAAGGGGGAAACATCCTAGTTAAAGCTTTATGGGAATTTGGCAAGCATTAATGTTTTTTTTTAAATGAAACTTGTGTAATTGATGCATCTTGGAGAGAATGGTGCAGTTTTAGAAGCACTGGAATGAAAAAAAATAGCAAAACTGTGATTAATTAAACACAAGTGTGTGCTTCCTCATTAACTCAATATGTTTTTCCAGGATTGGCCACTTGGAAAAAGACTGATTTATAAACTACTGCCCACACAAATAGATACCATCAAAGAAGAGATCAGTGAGTATTAACAGATTTTTCATGCCTAGTTTGCATGGCAAAGTCAAGAATATTATAGAAAATCTGCTGAACAGACAATCCAGCACAAACATTCATTGCCCGTAAGACTGTCATGTTAATTAATTGGTGGATTTGATTAGGGAACTAAAAATGTTGGGCTCCCTTAAATTACAATGCCAATTAATGAGCTGTTGCCCCATGTCATTCCCCTGCTTTCATGATTTTTCTAGTCCTATGAGGAAAAAAATTCTTATGACTAGAAAATGAAAGAATTCTGGAGTTATTATTTAGACTAATCCTGAAGTACCTGGAAAAAAATCTCTGATTAAAAAAATAGTCGGATCAAAATATGACAAAGTGCAAGGATTTAGGAAGTAAATAGGGTCTATGACAAAAAGAAGAATAAGTGCTTTCAAGATTTATTCTAGTGTTTCTCAACTTTGTCAAGTCTAAAATATGTGGACCAAGTCCCAGAATTCCTCAACTAGCATGCCAGTTGAGAAGAACTGCCTTAGTCTATCTGGACTAATAGATCTAAAAAGAAGACGAACAAATCAGATAGAATGGGTACCTGCACAAGATGCCTATGCAACAGGCAGGGGAAAGAAAGGAAGAAAAAAGGTACAAGACCAATTATATGGGACATCCTGCCATACATAAAAAATATTTCAGCAGTAATAGAACTCGTCTTCCAAGATCTGCAAGTGGACATCACCCACTGTCCAGCAGCTACCCTAAGAGAATAAATCATGTGATACAAAGGTCATCTGAAGGTGGGCAAAATTTCTAGTAGATTCCATGCTACTACATAGGACAGACAGAGAGAAATCTAACCACCAGATTGTGAGAACATGAGCGAGTGGACAGACAAGAAGACTTATTGTTTGCCTCGTATTCAGAGATTGGTTTCAGCAGGTTCTGACCAGTTCTGGAAAACCGGTAGTGGAAATTTTAAGAAGTTCGGAGAACCGGTAGTAAAAATTCTGACTGGCCCCACCCCCATCTATTCTCTGCCTCCCAAGTCCCAGCTGATTGGGAGGAAATGGGGATTTTAGAGTATCCTTCCCTTGAAATGGGGTAGGAGTGGAGATTTTACAGTATTCTTCCCCTGCCACACCCACCAAACCTTTCCATGCCCACCAAGCTACACCCACAGAACCGACATAAAAAAAATTGAAACCCATCACTGCTCACATTGCAGTGAACAAGGACATGCATTCAATTTTGCACCTACTAAGACTGCCAAAAATACCCAGAAAAATTATTGAAGTCTGAGAAACTGGGCCCCTCCCCATCAATAGAAGTGCTGATTTACTATCAGTTTACCAGGTACTTAGAGGTGAGGGTGCTGTGGCACAAGGAAACAACAACTTAATAGCCAGCCATCAACACTCTATTTAACAATTAAAAACCAGACACAGCCAAGCACTATATAAATACAATGTGTAGAACAGCCCAGTGCACACATTTTGGAGAGAAAGAAGTTCCCTGAGGATGGGCTCCAACATGAGCCCAAAAGTTTGGAAAAATAAACCTTTGCTCCTGGTGACCAGCTCGGATTGGATCCTGCAGATCTAAAAAGAGTATTAAAGACTCAGTACAGTATGAGGCTCATGCTCATTCTGTTCCAGACACTATTGCTCTCAAAAGAATGGGATAATTGCTAAGAAGAGCAGGTATATATTTTCTAATCATCCAAACTACAAATCAGTTTAAGTTTAATTAATAAAAATAAAATCATAAATGTATTTTTTTCTGTTTCGTGCAAAATGTCTATGAGGAGTTTCCAGTCCTCATAGAATAGACATTGCTTTTTATCTAATCAAAGACATTAATTTAACCACCCCTGCAAATTACATCATCTTCACCAATCATTCCTCTGTCATAGATAATGTCAAACTTTTCCATTTTTGAGCATATTTTAGTCTTGCTGCAATTGTCATATATAAAAACAAAGTTCTATGACTTTTTTCTAGTTGCTTGTTCATTAATCCCCCCCAAAAAATCTCTGGTTTCAGTTATACTTTAATTTTTAAAATCTTCTGAATTAATTTATTCAATTATTTGTATCCAAAATGTTTTTATATGTTTGTCAAATATAATAAAATGTCCTTTTATCTTGTTCATTTTCTAGCAAAACCTGAATTTATGTTTATTCCATAGTCTGAGAATTGTCTGTCTAGCATAATGATTTTTAAGCTTGTGTTCACCTTAGTTTTATCATACTAAAATATCCATGATGCCCAAATCTTAAATCATGATCTAAATCCAGTAATCTTTTATTTCTCAACAACACCTGCTCTTTTATCGAGCTAACAGCCAAATATAGCTTCAAATCTGGCAAGCCCAGCCATCCTCTTTCCTTTGCATCTTATAATACCTTATATTTAACTAGTGCCTTTTTTTTTTATTTGCCATGGAAATTTAGATACATCCTTCGGTCTAGCTTAAATCTTAACAGAATCTTAATAGAATAACAGAGTTGGAAGAGACCTTGGATGTCTTCTAGTTCAAACCCCTGCTTAAGCAGGAGAACTTCTATTATTTCAGATAAATTATTTCCATTGTCTTCTTAAAAGCCTCCAGTATTGGAACACCACAATTTCTGAAAGCAAGCCATTCTACTGGATAATTGTTCTTACTATTAGGAAATATCTCCTTGGTTCCAGGTTCCTTCTCTCTGTAATTAGTTTCCATCCATTGTTTCTTGCCTTATCTTCTGGTATTTTGAAATTTTGTTGAAGCCCTCCCTCATTCTCTGAGGCAGACCCTCATATATTGGAATACTACTATCATGTCACCATAGTCTTTCTTTTCAGTAGACTAGACATACCCAGTTCTTGCAACCATTCTTCGTATGTTTAACCTCCAGCTCCTAATCATCTTTGTTGCTGTTCTCTGCATTGTTTCCAGAGTCTTTACATTTTTTAATAATATGATGACCAAAACTAGATGCAGTATTCTAAGTGAAGACTTACTAAAGTTTTATAAAGCAGTACTAATACTTCACATGATGATTCTATCCCTCTGTTAATGCAACCTAAGATTGCAACCAAGATCTCTCTCATAGTTATTGCTACTGAGACAGGTTTCATCTAAACTGCACTTGTTGGTTTTAGGTTTTGGGTTTTCTTATCTAAGTGTAAAACCTTAGTTTTCTCTACGTTGAATTTCAGTTTATTAGATAGGGCCCAGTGTTCAAGGCTGCCACGATCCATCTGGATCTTGTTCCTATCTTCTGAGGTGTTGGCTATTCCTGCCAGTCATCTGCAAGTTTGATGAGTTCTCCTTCTATTCCCTAATCTAAATTATTTATTAAGATATTGAAAAGCCTAAAACAGAACCTGGGAGTACCCCACTGCTTACTTCCCTCCATGTAGTTCCATTGAGGGCTACACATTGAGTACAGGTTGTTAGACAGTTACAAATCCATCTGGTGTGATGCTACCTAGCTCACATTTTTTTTAGCTTACCAAGAAGGAGGTTGTGGTCTACTTTGTAAAATGTAAAATAATAAAATAATAGTAAAATAATCAGCATTCTGATTATTTACACACAATATCATCCACCTTCAGCTGTTCAGTTTTAATATTACATATAATTATAACTGTCATGATTGATTTATTATCGAACATCTAAGTAAGTTTATTTCTACCCAATCATTTATCATAGGATCAGATGGCTATAACAGTCTAAATGTTTACAACAGGAGTGGCAAAGGGAGAAGAGGAAATGATGGACATGGACTAAAGCAAAGATATTTCCATATATTCATCTTCATTTCACTTGAGGATGGAGAGTAAGGAATCAAAGTATCACTCCAGGTAAAATGGGGCTACAACCAGGATTGTTCTCCCCCATTTTCCACAGCCAGTCAGAAATACTGTGTTTGAACTGTGGCAGATTGCAATTAGCTCAGGGCACGTGGCAGTGTTTGCTCCCTCCAAAGTATCTCTTACATTGGCTTTTTGTGGGGGGAGGACCTGAATAGCTAAGATGGCAAGGAGAAGTGTCATCAGATCTGTAATAAATCATATTTTTAACAAGTTCATGAGGAAATGATCGGTCTTGCAAATGTGAGTCAGCCAAAGGGTCATCATTGCCTTGCCCTCACATCAGTCAGAATCCCTTCCACTGTCCAATCTATCCCCTGACATATCTGCCATAAAATCATAGCACACAAGAACCATCAACCTGCACATTTTAGTTACATTCCTCAAAATGTTCTACAATTTTGCCTATAATTCTTCCTCTTCCTCTTCCTGTGTATAATCCTAAATTGCATGGTTTGCAAGTTCTGAGATGCCAATCCATTGCCTGAGAATATATTCTCCCCATTCACCAGCCACAAGCAAATTCTTGTTCTTCTATGACTTTCAATGACATGGCTCCCCATGAGAAGTAGGCTCCCCCACATTTCCAGCTAGATTTCAATTAGAGAAGATAATGTCTTTGCTTCCACCAGAATTGTGAAATAAAAGGATGGGGGTTGCTATGTGATGTCGTTTGTTTGTTTATTTGTTTTTCAGATTTTTGTACCATCCATCTCCCTTTATGAGGGAATGCTGCTTTCAAAATTTTCCTTCCCTTGCTGCTGCTGCCCTAATTTCCATGAAAACAGCTAAGGAAGATCATATCTATGAGGAATATTTCAGCTTCCAATTTAACCTCAGAAGAATAAAATATAAGTTTTGAAGTGGCTGGCACAGCATGGAAATTCTTCCTTTTGGGGATTTGCATATCTTCTTCAATTCAATGAGACTTAGTCCTTCAGGAATTACTTCAGCTTCCCTGAAAAGACTTGACTAGTTATCATTACATTTTTGGGATTTCTTTTGAAAGAGTTTTCATATGTTATACTCTTTCCTCCATACTGAGTGTGAACTTAGATCCCTGGGTAAGTTTGGTTTTATTTTGTTTTATTTATTTGTCACAATAGTATATATAGGCATAAGCATGAAATAACTATACAATATATAAGCATATATATGAGCATAAGTATAAAATAACTATATGAATTGGATACAATCAAAAGGGGACATTGGGACAGGAATGTTAGGCACGCTGGTGTGCTTATGCACGCCCCTTACAGACCTCTTAGGAATGGGGTGAGGTTAATAGCAGACAGTTTTTGGTTAAAGCTTTGGGGATTTTGGGAAGAGACCATAGAGTCTGGTAGTGCATTCCAGGTATTAACAACTCTGTTACTGAAGTCATATTTTCTGCAATCAAGATTGGAACAGTTCACATTAAGCTTAAATCTGTTGTGTGCTCGTGTATTGTTGCAATTGAAGCTGAAGTAGTCTTCAAAAGGAAGGACATTGTAATAGATGATTCTATGAGTTAAACTCAGGTCATGTCAAAGGGCCGTAGTAGCTCAGGCTGGTAAGAAGCCTGTTATTAGAACACAGCAGCCTTCAATTACTGCAGGTTCAAGCCTGGCCCAAGGTTGACTCAGCCTTCCATCCTTTATAAGGTAGGTAAAATGAGGACCCAGATTGTTAGGGGGGCAATAAGTTGACTTTGTAAATATACAAATGGAATGAGACTATTGCCTTATACACTGTAAGCCGCCCTGAGTCTTTGGAGAAGGGCGGGATATAAATGTAAATTAAAAAAAAAAAGGCAGTGGAGTTCTAAATTTTCTAAACCCAAGATTTCAAGTCTGGTGGCATAAGGTATTTTGTTGTATTCAGAGGAATGGAGAACTCTTTTTGTAAAATATTTCTGGACACACCCAATTGTATTAATGTCCGAAATGAGGTATGGGTTCCAGACAGGCGAGCTGTATTCAAGAATTGGTCTAGCAAATGTTTTATATGCTCTGGTTAGTAGTGTAGTGTTTCTGAAGAAGAAGCTACGCAGGATTAAGTTTACAACTCTTAAAGCCTTTTTTGAAATGTAGTTGCAGTGGGCTTTGGCACTTAGATCATGCTATGAAAACTCCAAGGTCTTTAACGGGGTAGGGGTCATCTACAAGGTAATGTCCATCGAGCTTGTATTTAGTGTTCAGATTCTTTTTTCCAATGTGTAAGACAGAGTTTTTGATATCAATAAACTGAAATATCTTATTCAAAACAATTATGAAAAGGATTTAAAAGATTGCAACCACTCAACTGATTATCACTGTTGTATCTTTTTATTCTTGATGAATATATTTTATTCTCCTTATGTATACCGAGAGCATATACACCTAAGACAAATTCCTTGTGTGTCCAATCACACTTGGCCAATAAAGAATTCTATTCTATTCTATTCTATTCTATTCTATTCTATTCTAAATCAACATCTGAAAATTGCAAAGTATAAGTAGAATTAGTCAATCCTTTCACACAAGAGGAGAGTTTTCAGGAAACATGTACAAAATTAATATTTGGAGAAATAAAGAGGAAAACTTACAGGACTGGCTGGAATTATCCTGAAAACCATTACTATTTTATAGCTTATTAATGTAATCCCAAATAACAGACTCATCAGACAACATTATTTGGTATCATATTGGAGAAGCAGATTTGAGCACCAGATTTTTCTCTCTCTCTCTCTTGATGAGAAGATTCTCTTCATTTGTAGAAAATTACAGTTGAGAAGCTTTCCTTTCAGCTTTCTCCAGCGTATCTGATTCATATTCATATTTTTCTGCATAAAGCTGTCTGAATTAAAACTCACCTGATGTTATTCTTGGGTTACTCAATATTCCCTGGGATGTACAAACACAAGATGAAATGGAGCTAAGAACAAGACCAATACATGTTTGGGGGAGATCTTGAGCAACATCTACATAGTTGAGAGAAAGAATACTACAAGGCAACTTTCCAATTTGGTATCCGGATTGCAGTTCTCAAAATTCTTGGCCTGACTAAATATGGAAAGTAAGAAGATCTGTTTTACCTAAAAGCCATATAGATGTTACAATGTCTTAAGGAGAAATCGCTATATCCCTTGAAGGCAAAGGATAGAAACTGATTCAGAGCTCTATAATATATGAGTTTTGGTGCATTACTGTATACTTTTCCCTTTTTTTAGGTTAGCTATTTACAACAATAACAGAATGTCACATAATCAAATCCAAATAATTTTAGAAATTCTCCTAGTGAAATTTCCATTCAGAAACAGCAGAATCTCAAGCAGAACCAACCAATGGAATAAAAGACTGGAAGATTAATATCCTTCAGTAAATTATATGAACTACCATTTTAACAAGCAAACAAATGGCATAGGATTTTCTGCAATCATTACTTGGGAATATAAGTCTTTTAAATATAGGACAACTGATCTAAAAGATTTGAAAATTATGCTACCCATACAATAAATCTTTACATCCACATTTTGCAGGCATAGTACCAGAAAATTATTTTTGCTTCTGTTCCCTTTCATGTTTTATTTAATTTATCTTCATGTATTGCTGCCAATTTCAGAGAGAGTATGTTTGCTGTACTTCTATTATTTTTTTCTTTTAAAAAATTATAGGCATCATCAGATTTTATATACAAAATATAATACTATTTATTAATTTATTGTTGGCAAATAATTTAAACAGAGTAGATATCCATTTGAGAACCTTGTCCTTTTCCCCTCTGGCAGTAAATACGAATTGCTTAGATGTTACTTTGCTTAATGTAGATCACCCTGCTTTCTTAGTGTTTCCAACAATATGCTCATTTTGTGTACATTATTGGTGGTGAAGGTGGTGGTGTTTAATTATCATATAGGACAAAGACAAGAAACGTTACTGAGTTGGGGGTACAGGGTTTTCTTTTTGAATTTAATTTTGGGCTGCAAATAAGCTATTCCAATCTTAATGGAAAAATGTCAGGCAATTACTACCTGCTAGAATAGGAATCCCACAAGTATGCATAGAAAATAACATCCACTTTACAATAGCATTAGATTAAATAGAGCTACGGTGGCACAATGGTTAGAATGCAGTACTTCAGACTACTTCTGCTGACTGCCAGCTGCCTGCAATTTGGCAGTTCGAATCTCACCAGGCTCAAGGTTGACTCAACCTTCCATCCAAGCTTGACTCCTGGTAGCTACATGGACACATCCATACAATTGAAATCTAAATGTGACCTGTAATGAAGTTAATTTGGCTCAGATAATGTTCCAGCTAGTACATTAAGCTTAAATATTTTCCAAAACTATTCCTTGAAACTTCTGCCACCTGAATATCTAGGTATATTACAAAATAATGTTTCCTAACTTTTGAGCCTGTTCTTTTAGAAATCTATAGCCTTATATAAATTTTATAATATGCTTAGGACTACCTTCCCTTCATTAAGTCTTTTATATTCTGCAAAGTGTTTGAAAATATTGGCCAAGAATTGTGTGTTCCCTACTGCATTGTCACTGCTGAACTGACAGATCACATGATGTGGAAAACAATTAAATTAACCACTCCCTTCCAGCTCCAACTCTGATCCTAATCTTTCCCTCACAGTTGTTATTATTAATAAAACAGAAACCATGCTGAATGTAATCGTGTATTTCATATTTGCTGTCCATTTTTTTCCTTAAGGGACTTCGATTTCAGGCAGAATTGTCAGCATTAGACAGCATCCCTTGTCATCTTCATTTGAGTTGACCCATATCTTTAGGTGTACTCTCTCCTTCCTTCCTTCCTTCCTTCCTTCCTCCCTCCCTCCCTCTCTCCCTCTCTTCCTCCCTCCCTCCCTCCCTCCCTCCTTTCTTTCTTTCTTTCTTTCTTTCTTTCTTTCTTTCTTTCTTTCTTTCTTTCTTCCTTCCTTCCTTCCTTCCTTCCTTCCTTCCTTTCTTTCTTTCTTTCTTTCTTTCAAATGGCATAAAATTGCTGAGAGAGTGAGAGAAAGATATGGATGATAAGATGGTTTAGGATTTTTCCAAACATTTTCTCAAAGCTTAGAAAGTCTCCCGAAGCCAAGTTCATTTCTGCCAGCCAGGAAAAAGATAGAAGGAAATAAGCAGTTCAGAAAATAAGAGAATAAGGCACTTAATATTGAGTTTAACTACAAGCTCAAACAAGACAGAGTTTGGAAATGGAGTGGCTCACCCAGTAAATAACCTGGGTATGAAATATCTCATATACCATTCCAGTATCAAAGCCTTATGGTGGTCCTCTCTGCTGTGTTGATAGGGTGCAAAAACCTGGCTTTGCATAACTTCATGTCCATATAAAAACCAAACTTATCTTTCACTTTTTGTTAATATTCCTGACTTGAGCAGCAAAACTGTGACTAATATTTAGCTTATGCCAAGCTTTACCATCTTCTGTGCAACTGGAGATTGTCCTGTACTGTCTCTGCTCAGTTTGCTGCTGAGAAAAACAACCATAGAAAGGGGAAGGGGAGGTTTTCCATTATCTTACAGCATTCATTCTCTGCACTTGCCTGATCAACACAATATCTATGCCTTCCACAAGGCTTCACAATTATCGCTATTAATAGCACAAACACTTAGTGTCAGTCAATCAGTTTAACAGCAAGTAGCAGTTAAATGTCTGGAAAATGGGTCTAAATGCAAGAACATTTGCACTGCTATGATATTTTCCTCCAGGAAGCCTGAAGAAAGAACTGGCCTCAGTAGAAAGAAAAAAGAAAAGTCAACTCCAGCTGCATATTTTGGGTGTCATAACAAACAGCAGAGGAAGAAAAAGATGAGAGAAGAGAGATCTGTTAACCATTACTCTCTGAGAGGTTCCTTATACTTTGGAACAATAGCCAGTCTTTCTCTTCTGTGTCAGAACCAAACAAGAGGCCCTTCAATCGGTATAAACCAGTGCCTCTCAGCCTCACTATGTTTGAAATGTCTGGATTTCAGCTCCCAGAATTCTCCTGCCAGCATGTTAGCTGGGGAATTCTGAGAATTGAAGCCCACACATCTTAAAATGAGATAGAGCAAAATCAAATTTCCTCTTGCCATTCTTCCATGGTTCCATGATGGTTCATTTTTTTGCTCACATTAGAGTAGGGGTGTCAAACTCAAGGCCGGTGAGCCAGATGAGGGCCACAGGGTGCTTAGATCCAGCCCATGGGGCTGACTTGGAAATAGCAAAGGACTGGCCCACAGTGCCTCTGCTAACGAAAATGGGACACCTCCCCGCCACAGCCTATTTTTGGCCTGGACAGCCTCCTGAAAAATCCTGCAGCAAATACAATTCCTTCACTAACCTGTTTTCCAGATCCGTTTTCTGGCATGCAGGGCAACAAAAGACCATGTGGCTACTAGTAAAAAAAAAGTTCAGTCAGGCCTTCTAACTTTGCAAAATCTTTATTCTCCAGGAAGATCTGACTGCACTTTTTTAAAACTGATAGTCACATGGCCTTCTTTTGTTGCCCTGCATGCAGAATTGAGCTGGAAAGCAGGTTAGTGAGGCAATTCTGGTTACTTTGGGATGGAGTGGAAGCAGTGATGGGATTCAAATAATTTAACAACCGGTTCTCTGCCCTAATGATTTCTTCCAACCACCAGTTCACCAAACTGCTCAGAAAGTTAACAACCGAAGTGGTGCGAACTGGCTGAATCCCATCACTGGGTGGAAGTGAGGATTTTGCATTATGATTGCTCATAAGTAAGTAAGAACCAGTAAAAGAGGAATGGAAAAATCTCTATCTGTAGATCAGCATTTTTCAGTCTTGGCAAGTTTTAAGATGGGCGAACTTCATGCTGCCTGGGGAATCCTGGGAATTTAAGTCTGTGCACCTGAAAGTTGCCAAAGATGAGAAGCATGGATCTACACTAGAGTTTAGGATTTTCCATTCCTGTTTTATTTAGAGTTTGGTGCAATTAAATAAATCAGTTGTGGTTTCCTTAACAAATAGTGATTAAAGTGATATGAACCATTACAGGACTTTTTGTGAGAAACTGATCTGGGGCTTTGATGATTAGATATGGGATTAGGGAAATAATGTAGACAAATATTAATCTTAGAGTAAGAGTTTAATATATTTTTTACTTATATCTATACCAAAGAAAGTTGGAAGTCATTCTTTTTCAGTTTTCCTTCTTTCCTTCTTTTTTCTTACACTTTCACTCTTTTTCTTTCCTGAGCCTTTTTTTTTTTCAGATCTGTTTTTCAGATCTGTTTTCAGATCTCCTTCCCAGGCTGAAGGTAATCAACAACTGGCAGATGACCTGAATGAGTTTTACTGCAGGTTTGAAAGGAAACTACAGCCACCTATCTCCACAACCCCCATCTCAGACACACCAACAACAGCCAAGCCTCCTACAACTGATCCCATTTCATTGGGTTCACAACCCCTAGTGATCACAGAAAAGGAAGTGCAGGACCTATTTCACAGACAAAAGCCAGGAAAAGCTCCAGGTCCAGACAAGATAACTCCTTCTTGCTTAAAAGTCTGTGCTGACCAATTGGCCCCCATCTTCACCCATATTTTCAATAAATCACTAGAGATGTGCTATGTTCCTTCTTGCTTCAAACGCTCTACCATCATCCCAGTGCCGAAGAAGCCCACCATCAAGGAACTGAATGACTACAGACCAGTTGCTCTAACATCTGTAGTCATGAAAACCTTTGAAAGGCTAGTGCTTTCCTACCTGAAAACCATCACGAATCCGCTCTTAGACCCCTTGCAATTTGCATACCGAGCAAATAGATCAACAGATGATGCTGTTAATATGGCTCTGCACTACATCCTACAACATCTTGAGTCTCCAAAGACCTATGCAAGGGTCCTTTATGTAGACTTTAGTTCAGCATTCAATACCATCATTCCAGACATTCTTCTAACTAAGCTAAACCAGCTACAGGCACCGGAACAGACTTGTAAGTGGATCACAAGCTTCCTAACAAACAGGAAGCAGCAGGTGAAGCTAAGCAAGATCACATCAAATACCTGTACAATTAGCACAGGGGCCCCCCAAGGCTGTGTGCTCTCCCCACTTCTCTTCTCTCTGTATACCAATGACTGCATCTCCAATGATCCATTTGTTAAGCTACTGAAGTTCGCAGATGACACAACAGTGATTGGTCTCATTCGAGACAATGACGAATCCGCATATAGACGAGAGGTCGAATGACTAGCCTTGTGGTGCAACCAAAACAATCTGGAACTGAACACACTCAAAACCGTAGAAATGGTGGCAGACTTTAGGAGAAACCCTTCCATACTTCCACCTCTCACAATACTTGACAACACAGTATCAACAGTAGAAACCTTCAAATTTCTGGGTTCTATCATATCGTAAGATCTCAAATGGACAGCTAACATCAAAAACATCATTAAAAAAGGACAACAAAGAATGTTCTTTCTGCGCCAACTCAGTAAGCCCAAACTGCCCAAGGAGCTGCTGATCCAATTCTACAGAGGAATTATTGAGTCTGTCATTTGCACCTCTATAACTGTCTGGTTCGGTTCTGCAACCCAACAAGAAAAACACAGACTTCAGAGGATAATTAGAACTGCAGAAAAAATAATTGCTACCAACTTGCCTTCCATTGAGGACCTGTATACTGCACGAATCAAGAAGAGGGCCGTGAAAATATTTGCAGATCCCTCGCATCCTGGACATAAACTGTTTCAACTCCTACCCTCAAAACGACGCTATAAAGCACTGCACACCAGAACAACTAGACACAAGAACAGTTTTTTCCCGAAGGCCATCACTCTGCTAAACAAATAATTCCCTCAACACTGTCAGACTATTTACTGAATCTGCACTACTATTAATTGTTTCATAGTTCCCATCACCAATCTCTTTCCACTTATGACTGTATGACTATAACTTGTTGCTGGCAATCCTTATGATTTATATTGATATATTGATCATCAATTGTGTTGTAAATGTTGTACCTTGATGAACGTATCTTTTCTTTTATGTACACTGAGAGCATATGCACCAAGACAAATTCCTTGTGTGTCCAATCACACTTGGCCAATAAAATTCTATTCTATTCTATTCTATTCTATTCTATTCTATTCTATTCTATTCTATTCTATTCTATTATTTGTTTATACCTTAGCTTTGTATTTTTTATTTTTATATATAAAGCAGCAGTCACCAACTGGTAGTCCATGGATCACTGGTGGTTCCCAAGAAAATTTTGGTGGTCTGCAGAAAAATTATTTGCATTTTTTTTTATATCGCACTAAATCAGGGGTCCTCAAATTATGGCTCCTGGACTGGATACGAGCATTGAACATTTGTGTTGCTGCAGGGAGACTCCCACTTTGGGGTCTTTTTGTGTGGGTTGGAGGGGGGCAGAAATTCCGACTTGGGGTCTGCTTCAGCCTGGTATGGGGCTTTGGGTGAAGGCTGGAGGGAAGTGCTGGTAGCAAGGAGCCGGAGGGCCTTATTCCTGTGGAACTACCTCATGGCCTGGAACTGGCTGACCATCTCAGCCCACTGAGCATCCAGGCACCAGTACACAACCTTGCACTCCCACAGGTTTTCCTTCTGCTTGGAAAGCCTATGCTCATAGTCCTTAGTGAGGTGCTTCTGCTGAACCTCCTTCTCTGTCAGATCCAATTTGAACTGAGCCAGCTGTTTTGCCAACTCTCTCGTGGTGGCTGCTTAGCTCCAACAATTGCTTCCTGTTGGGGCCCTAAGGAGCCCAGGCAGGCAGGCAAGGTGTGGCTGGCTGGAGAGGGGTGAGTAGAGGCGTCCCTTGATGTGAGTGACAGTGAGTTGGCCATGCCCACCTAGTCACATGACCACCTAGCCACACCCAACCAGCTGGTCATTAGGCAGATCATATTAGTGGTCTGTGGGATTGAAAATTATGAATTAAGTGATCCCTGAGGTCCAAAAAGTTGGGGACCCTTGATATAAAGGATCAAAGATTCAGTCATTATAATTCTACATTCCTTATTTACAGAAATCATATCAAATTTTAGAATGAAATCCACTGGGAGCCACTATCTCATATAAGGTAGGCTCTGAGTCACTTTAACCAAAAAGTGTTTATCAATAGAAGAGAATATTTGTAGCTCAGGCAGTGGTGGGACTTGAACAACCAGATGTCTGGCTGGGTCGGCGTGGCCGGTTGGTCATGTGACTGGGTGGATGACATCACTCATCACATCCAGCCCCACCTCCCAATCACTCACCTCAAAGGCAGAGATAGGATTTAGCTGGTTGGGGCTAATCCCACCACTGGCTGGCCCTGCCCCCACTCATTTTTTGGCCTGTTTTTGGCCATTTTCAGGTGGTTTTCCAGGCCGTTTTCTGGCTGTTTCCAGGCCATTTTCCAGGCCGTTTTCTGGGCCCTTTTCAGGCTGTTTTTTTGGGGTCCACCCTAATTGTGGCCTCTCCCTCCAAGGTCAAACACAACCTTGATTTGGCCCTCAATGAAATTGAGTTTGACACCTCTACATTAGAGGATTAGAAGATACTAGATTAATTTACATGGTCAGTGATGTAAAGATCGTCATAATCCCAAAGGATTCTCAAGATAAAAAACGTAGGAAGAAAATTCCATCAAATGTAAATACCTGACTTGAGCAATATCTCTGACTCAATCTAAAAAGTGAGAAAGCAGGATAGACTGAATGTTATAGAATAGAATAGAATAGAATAGAATAGAATAGAATAGAATAGAATAGAATAGAATAGAATAACAGAGTTGGAAGGGACCTTGGAGGTCCAACCCCCTGCTTAGTCAGGAAACCCTACACCACTTCAGACAAATGGTTATCCAACATCTTAAAAACTTCCAGTGTTGGAGCATTCACAACTTCTTGAGGCAAGTGGTTCCACTGATTAATTGTTCTAACTGTCAGGAAATTTCTCCTTAGTTCTACGGTACTTCTCTCCTTGGTTAGTTGCCATCCATTGCTTCTTAAATGAATGGCCTCAGGTGCTTTGGAGAATAGTTTGACTCTCTCCTCTTTGTGGCAACCCCTGAGATATTGAAATATTGCTATCATGTCACTTCTATTCCTTCTTTTCATTAAACTAGACATACTCAGTTCCAGCAACTGTTCTTTATATATTTTAACATCTAGCACACTGCTAGCTCATATTTAAGGGCCACTGGGACTCCCAGATCTCTCTTGTACTTATTGAGGCCAAGTACCACCTATTCTAAACCTGTGCATTTGGTTTTGTGTAAGTGTAAATCTTACTTTTCTCACCATTGAATTTCATTTTGCTAAACTGGGCCCAGTGTTCTTATCTGTCGAGATGAGTTCCCCTTCTATCACCTCATTTAAATTATTTATACAGATATTGAAGAGTACTGAGCCTAAAACTGAGCCTTGAGGTACCTCACTGAATATTTCTCTCCACGTAGATTCAGTTATTTTAAGGACTAGATGTTAAGTGCATTTGGTCACCCAGTTGCTAATCCATCTGGTGGTGATGCTGTCTAATCCACATTTTTCTATCTTAGCAAGTAGTATATTGTGGTCTAGTACTTTATCAAATGCCGTACAGAAGACAAATAAATTATATCTACAGCATTTCACTAATTCACTAATTTAGTCACTTCGTCAAAGAATGCAATGATATTTGTCTGGCATGATCTGTTTTTAACAATCCATGTTGCCTTCTGGTTATGTCTTTCCTTGCCTCTATGTGTTCATAGATTCATTGCTTAATTATCCTTTTCTGAATTTTGCCATATATTGATGTCAGACTGAGAAGGTCTATAGTTTCCTGGATCCATTTTTTTCCTTTTTTGAAGATAGGAACTATGTCAGCACTTTTCCAGTCCTCTGTTATATTCTCAGTGCTCCAGGACCTTTGAAAGATATGGTTCAGTGGTTCCTAAACTAGACTTTTTTTCCTCTCCTTTGTAAAGACAAGTGTAAATAATGAGTTAAGCAGTTCCACTATCTCTATGCTGCTCATCAGTTTCTTGCCATTTTCTCCCATTAATGGACCAATTATTTCTTTAACTTCTTTCATGTCTTTTACATGTCTTTTTATTACTTTTGACATTTGTTGCAAGCTTTAGTTCATTTTGAGCATTGGCTTTCCTGATTTTATCTTTGCTAGTTCTGGCTATTTGCTAATATTCGGCCTTATTTATGTGCCCCCTTTCCACTTTTTATATGAATCCTTTTTACTTTCAGTTTATCAGATATGCTTGTTTGTTGATTGGTTAGTTGGTTGGTTGATGATTTCTATAGCCACCCATCTTGGCAAACAATCCTTGGTGTCTCTCAATTCAGAAATATATCCTGCAATTAAAATCTTAAAAACATTTTGAAACAGTAAAAACCATTAGCACACTAAAAATATCAAAAAGTCTAAGATGAGTACTTACAAAGTAAAACATCTGGCCTGCTAACAGTAAAGCCAAGAGGTATGGTCCTTGGTGCCCCAGGCTTGGGACCATAGCCAGGTCTTTAAAGCTTTACAAAAGGCTAACAGGGTTGGGGCCAATCTAATCTCCAAAGGGAGAATATTCCACAGAGCAGGGGCTGTTGCAGAAAAAGTTCTTCTAGTCTCCGTCAGCTGACATTCCTGGCTGACAGGATCTGCAGCATGCTCATCCTATTTGATCTAACTGGATGGGTAGAAACTCTTGGGAAAAAGTAATCCTTTAAGTATTCTGGTCCCATGCCATATAGGGGTTTATAGGTAATCACCATCATCTTGAATTGCATTTGGAAATACACTGGTAACCAGTGCAGCTCACGCAGGAATAGTGTTTTATGTGCCATATATTTGGCATCAGTAACTGCCTGCATGACTGCATTCTATACCAGTTGAAGTTTTTGAATGGTCTCCAAGGGTAGCATCATATAGTTCCAACTGCAGCTTTTTTTTGGGGGGGGGGAGGTATCTCTATTTTTGTTCTTTATTAGTATTGTACCAGATTGGGCTTTTATAATTTCACTTTTCAAAATTTTGCAAGCTTCTTGGGTTTTTCCCTTTGCAGATTTTCCACCTCAGCAATAGATTCTTACAATGCTACAGAGCCCCTGACTACAACATCGCTCATGCAAACATATTAACCACACTGTTAACATGGGCTACCTCTTGCCCATATCCTCTCATCTTCTGGATGACCTTAAACTACCTTTTATTAACTGGATAACAAATGAATGTACAACTGAACCCATCCATACTACACTATACAACACTGTTACAAACCGAGGTCTTGAACAGCTAGTAACTAACAATACAAGACTCAACAACTGCCTTGACCTCATCTTCTGCAACAACACAAACTCAATTTATGGACTACAAATAAAAGAACCCTTTTCCAACAGCGACCACTGCATGATAGACTTTTGTCTCAATATACGTCCTTACATAAAACGTCATAATAATAGTATTCCAAACTACAATTTCAAAAAAGCCAACTATGACCTTATAAACAACAACCTCTCATCTCTTGACTGGCAAAATCTGTTTTCAACCTGTATCACTGCTGAAGACCACTATAGAATTTTCGTACTTGAAGTCAATAGAGTCATTAAACTTTACATACCACAAACCACCACCAAAATAAAAAAAAAACAAATTACCCATATCAATAAAAAAGCTTCAATCCAAAAAAAAATCCCTCTGAAAAAGAAACAAAAAGAGCTATGTAGCAAATTTCAAAAACCGCTACAGAAATATATGCAACCAAATAAAAACTGAATGCACCAATTACCACACCAAGCAAGAAGAAGACCTTCTGCACACAAATTCCAATCATGCTTTTTATAATTTTGTGAACAACAAACTTAAAGACTCGAAATCCATCCCACCACTAAAAGAATCTAACGGCAAAGAATATAATGATGAAACAGTTAAAGCAAACTTCTTTTAACACATTCTTTGGCTAAGTCTTTGTTAACAGTGATCGCTCATACCCAACATTCCCCAATTGTACCAACAATGAGTACAACGACCTAACACATATAGACTTTACAGAAGATAATGTTGAAAAAAACTCTTCGCAAACTGAAACCATCCCTATCTATTGGACCCGATGGACTATGTGCATACTTCTTAAAAAAACTTTCCACTAAAATAGCAGAACCCCTAAGCATAATCTTTGAAATGACCATTTCCCTTCCCAAACTTTGGTCACTAGCCACAGTCATTCCTGTCTTCAAAAAAGGAGACCCCAGCCTAGTTGAAAATTACAGACCAATCTCTCTATGCTGCGTCACCTGCAAAGTAATGGAATCTATCATCAACCAATCCATTACCCTCCACCTAGAAACAAACAACCTACTCTCTAATAAACAATTTGGTTTCAGAAAAAAATTATCATGTAACTTACAACTTTTTCACTGCAAAAACAAATGGACTACAAATCTTGATCAGGGCAAAGCAATAGATGCAATCTACATAGACTTCTGTAAAGCTTTTGACTCAGTAGTACATGATAAACTTCTCCTAAAACTAAAATCCTATGGCATTTCAGGACCCCTCCACAATTGGATAACAACTTTCCTGTCAAACAGACAAGTGGTCAAAATTGGCAATGGTCTATCAAATCCTGTTCCTGTCAAAAGTGGCATTCCCCAAGGCAGCATTCTTGGACCAACACTCTTCATATTATACATTAATGATCTCTGTGACCATATCTCAAGTAATTGTGTTCTCTTTACTGACGATGTCAAACTATTTAACACCACCAATGATACAGCTACCCTCCAAAAAGACCTTGACTTTGTATATGAATGGTCTAAAACTTGGCAATTCCAAATCTCAACCAACAAATGCTCAGTCTTACATATTGGAAACAAGAACCTAAACACTAAATACAAGCTTGATGGACATTACCTTACTTATGACCCCCATCCTGTTAAAGACCTTGGAGTTTTCATATCAAATGATCAAATGATCTAAGACCTTGGAGTTTTCATATCAAATGGCCAAAGCCCACTGCAACTACATCGCAAAAAAGGCTCTAAGAGTTGTAAACCTAATCTTGCGTAGCTTCTTCTCCAAAAACACTACACTACTAACCAGAGCATATAAAACATTTGCTAGACCAATTCTTGAATAAAGCTCGACTGTCTGGAACCCATACCACATTTCTGAATTCAATACAATTGAATGTGTCCAGAAATATTTTACAAGAAGGGTTCTCCACTCCTCTGAATACAACAAAATACCTTATGCCACCAGACTTGAAATCCTGGGTTTAGAAAATTTATAACTACGTCGCCTTCAACATGAACTGAGTTTAACTCATAGAATCATCTATTACAATGTCCTTCCTGTCGAAGACTACTTCAGCTTCAATTGCAACAATACACGATCACACAACAGATTTAAGCTTAATGTTAACTGCTTCAATCTTGATTGCAGAAAATATGACTTCAGTAACAGAGTTGTTAATGCTTGGAATAAACCATCTGACTCTGTGGTCTCTTCCCAAAATCCCAAAAGCTTCAACCAAAAACTATCTACTATTAACCTCACCCCATTTCTAAGAGGTCTGTAAGGGGCGTGCATAAGAGCACAAGCATGCCTACCGTTCCTGCCCTATTGTTTCCTTTCGTTATATCCAATTAATATAGTTATTACATACTCATACTTATATATATGCTTATATATTGTATAATTATTTCATGCTTATGCTTATATATACTGTGTGACAAAGAAAAGAAAATAGGCACACAAATTACCAGCCTTCGGTGAGGATCCAGACCTGTATTTTACAATATAATAACTTTCCGAAATACCTGGGAGTAACACAAGACAGATCACTAACCTCCCAACAACACCTGGAAAAAACAGCTGCAAAATTGAAAAGCTGCAACAAGTTACTGAACAGACTGGCTGGAACTAACTGAGTGCTGATGCTTACACACTATGAACAATACCCTTGGCTTTGGTTTATTCCATAGCTGAATATTCTGCCAGCATGGAGTTTAGCAACGCTTACACCCAAATGATCAATGTCCAATTCTGCCGGACAATGCATATTATCCTTGGCACATTGCATCCTACTCCTGCGCAAAACTCCTACCTGGGAGTAACACAAGACAGATCACTAACCTCCCAACAACACCTGGAAAAAACAGCTGCAAAATTGAAAAGCTGCAACAATTTACTGAACAGACTGGCTGGAACTAACTGAGTGCTGATGCTTACACACTATGAACAATACCCTTGGCTTTGGTTTATTCCATAGCTGAATATTCTGCCAGCATGGAGTTTAGCAACGCTTACACCCAAATGATCAATGTCCAATTCTGCCGGACAATGCATATTATCCTTGGCACATTGCATCCTACTCCTGCGCAATTATTACCCGTACTTAGTAATATTATACTGCCTCCACATTAGAAGCTCTCGTTTGGCTATGATCATGGATGCTGAACCACAAAGCCCTCCCTATTCACTAGAATAATGCACAGGACATCACAAGATTGAAATCCTGTAGGCCAGCATGGGAAACAGCTATTCTCTTAACAGTTATTCACTTAACCCTGAGAATGCCTGGAGAGAGGAATGGTCCAAGGTACCTTCTTGTGGCCTGACCATTAATGACCTGCCTCGCTCTGTCTGGTCAAAAATGAACAGAATTATGTGTGATTGTCTGGATAGCGGTTGGTCATCCAGTTATGAGGTTCCTGCCATCCCTCCATAGACATTTTGTATATAATTACCTGGACTGTGTGTATATGCTTATTTCTCTTCTGCCATGTTCTCTTAGTATGCTAAAGAAAAACAACTGAGTGAAAACAGTAATAAAGAAGTCCTTTGGCTAATCAGTGTTTTTCAATTTCAGCAATTTTATGATTTGTAAACTTCAACTCCCAGAATTCCTTAGATCATCTTAAAATTGCTGAGGTTGATAAATATTGCACTGCATTTCCTCCTCTTTTTTTTAATTAAAAGAAATCACAAAGGGGAGGAAGAATTTGAGTTTGAGTCTGTGGCTCCCGAGGACATGGACAGGTTGCTGGGGAGGTTACATGCAACTACATGTTTACTGGACCCGTGCCCTTCCTGGTTAGTGCTGGCTGCTCAGGAAGTGACACGAGGCTGGCTCCAGGGGATTATAAATGCTTCTTTGATGGAAGGGGTTTTCCCCGCCGCCTTGAAAGAGGCGGTGGTGAGACCTCTCCTCAAGAAGCCTTCCCTGGACCCAGCTATTTTGGGTAATTACCGTCCAGTCTCCAACCTTCGCTTTGTGGCGAAGGTTGTAGAGAGTGTGGTTGCATGGCAGCTCCCTCAGCACCTGGAGGAAACTGTCTATCTAGACCCGTTCCAGTCTGGCTTCCGACCCGGTTATAGCACGGAGACGGCTTTGGTCGCGTTGGTGGATGACCTCTGGAGGGCCAGGGACAGGGGTTGTTCCTTTGCCTTGGTCCTATTAGATCTCTCAGCGGCCTTCGATACCATCGACCATGGTATCCTGCTGCGCCGGTTGGAGGGATTGGGAGTGGGGGGCACCATTTATCGGTGGTTCTCCTCCTATCTCTCTGACCGGTCGCAGACGGTGTTGACAGGGGGGCAGAGGTCGTCCTCGAGGCGCCTCACTTGTGGGGTGCCTCATGGGTCGATTCTCTCGCCTACCCTGTTCAACATCTATATGAAGCCGCTGGGTGAGGTCATCAGTGGTTTCGGGGTGAGTTATCATCTGTACGCTGATGATACTCAGCTGTACTTTTCCACCCCGGACCACCCCAACGAAGCGGTCGAAGTGCTGTCCTGGTGCCTGGAAGCTGTACGGGTCTGGATGGGGAGAAACAGACTCAAGCTCAATCCCTCCAAGACGGAGTGGCTGTGGATGCCGGCATCCCGGTACAGTCAGCTGCACCCGCTGGACGGCTGTCTTTTGATGAACACCTGGCGGCCGTCGCCAGGAGGGCCTTTTACCAAGTTCGCTTGGTTCACCAGTTGCGTCCCTTCCTTGACCGGGATGCCTTATGCACGGTCACTCACGCTCTGGTTACGTCTAGGCTGGATTATTGCAATGCTCTCTACATGGGGCTGCCCTTGAGATGCACCCGGAGGCTGCAGTTAGTCCAGAATGCGGCTGCGCGAGTAGTAATGGGAGCCGCTCGTGGATCCCACGTGACATCGCTGCTCCGTAGCTTGCACTGGCTTCCTGTGGTCTTTCGGGTGCGCTTCAAGATTTTGGTAACTATCTTTAAAGCGCTCCATGGCTTAGGACCCGGGTACTTACGAGACCGCCTGCTGTTACCCTTTGCCTCCCACCGACCCGTACGCTCTCACAGAGAGGGTCTTCTCAGGGTGCCGTCCGCCAAACAGTGTCGGCTGGCGGCCCCCAGGAGTAGGGCCTTCTCTGTGGGGGCAGTGACGCTCTGGAACGAACTTCCCCCTGGCCTGCGTCAAGTGCCTGATCTTCGGACCTTCCGTCGTGAGCTCAAAACATATCTATTTATTAAAGCGGGACTGGCATAATTTGGGTTGAATTTTAAATTGGGTATTCTTAATATTTTTAAATTTTTAAATCTAAATTTTAATAATCAGCCTTTAAAATTTGCTCTTTTTAAATGTTGTTTTAAATGGTATATATTTTGTTTTTATTTTGGCTGTACACCGCCCTGAGTCCTTCGGGAGAAGGGCGGTATAAAAATTTAATAAAATAAAATAAAAATAAATAATATGCCATGGAATTCTCTTCTGCCCCTAAATTTCTGTTACATCATTAAAAGTTCAGCAAATTTTCAATTAAATATCTGTGTGACTTTATCACTTTGATTGATAGATGTCCTTGAATCAATCTCAGAAGGCTTGATGACATACACTCAGTTTCTCCTCCCCATTTCCTCTTCCCCATTCTTCCCTATTTCCAAGAACATTTCCAAGTTCCCCAAGGCAGCGTTCTTGGACCAACACTCTTCATATTATACATTAATGATCTCTGTGACCATATTACAAGTAATTGTGTTCTCTTTGCTGACAATGTCAAACTATTTAACACCACCAACAATATAGCTACCCTCCAAAAAGACCTTGACTTTGTATCTGAATGGTCTAAAACTTGGCAATTCCAAATCTCAACCAGCAAATGCTCAGACTTACATATTGGAAACAAGAACCTAAACACTAAGTACAAGCTTGATGGACATTACCTTACAGATGACCCCCACCCTGTTAAAGATCTTGGAGTTTTCATATCTAATTTTCTAAGTGCCAAAGCCTACTGTAACTACATCACAAAAAAGGCTTTAAAAGTTGTAAACCTAATCTTGCATAGCTTCTTCTCCAAAAACACTGCACTACTAACCAGAGCATATAAAACATTTGCTAGACCAATTCTTGAATACAGCTCGACTGTTTGGAACCCATACCACATTTCTGACATCAATACAATTGAATGTGTCCAGAAATATTTTACAAGAAGAGTACTCCACTCTTCTTGTATCCACTCACGCCAGATCTGACCCAGGGTGTTTAGATTTGGCCCATGAGGCCACCCTGGAAACAGCAAAAGACTGGCCCACAATGCCTCTGCCAGCAAAAACAGAGTTCAGGACAGCCACATGGCAGAGGGTTTCAGGAAGCCATTCCAGCCGAAAATGAAGCTTGAGAAGCTGTTTTTGCTGGCAGAGCACTTGGGCCACTACAGGTGCCCTTGACATGAGTGACATCAAGCTGGCCACTCCCACCCTGGACATGCCCACCCTGGCACCCCATGGTCAAACAATCCTGATGCAGCCCTAAATGAAATCATGTTTGACACCCCTGGCCTATATGTTATAGAGGGTACTGGCTATATGTCAGAAAATATAGTAATGGTAGATCAGATCAGATGGGATTTTCAGATATTGAAGAACTGAGGACAAGTCAAGAATTCAAAGTGGGATAAGGATTTTGGTAGGTATTAACACTTTGATTTGTCCATTTCTCCTGATTCCCAACCACTCTCTTACCATCTCTTCATTGCACCTCAACCTGACTTAGCATCTCTTCATTGCACTTTCCAGTTATGTCAATTGCACGATTCTTGCACAAAAGATACGAGTACTTCCCCTGCTTTGCCTCCAAACAGATCAGCCTTTATAACCTTGCCAGCCAGTTTAAGCATATAGTATCTTAGTTCTGCTTTAGAGTTTTGGTTTGGTTGTTTTTTTTCAGAAAAAAGCACCAGGTTTGCATCTATCAACAGATTTGTTATCATGAAAAACTATTGGAAATTCTCATCCCCTCTTCCCTCCAGAGGTGGGTTTCAGCAGGTTCTGACCAGTTCTGGAGAACCAGTAACGGAAATTTTGAGTAGTTCAGAGAACCAGTAGTAAGAATTCTGACTGGCCACACTCCCATCTATTCTCTGTCTCCCAAGTTCCAGCTGATCGGACGGAAATGGGGATTTTGCAGTATCCTTCCCCTGGATTGAGGAGGGAATGGAGATTTTACAGTATCCTTCCCCTGGAGTGGGGTGGGAATGGAGATTTTACAATTTCCCCTACCACACCCACTAAGCCATGCCATCAAGCAATGCCATGCCCACCAAGCCACACCCACAGAACCGTTAGTAAAAAAAATTTGAAACCTACCACTGCTTCCCTCCCCAATTTCCTGAAAGGTTACAAACTGATGAAGTTGTGGGGAAATATAAGAGGGTTGCAAAGGGAGTATGAATGCCCACATCTTAGACTTAGACTTGGAATAACTTTATTGTCACTTTAAATGTACACTAATCAGCATACAGTAAAATGAAATTTTGTTGCATATGGCTCTTAAAGGATCACCACCTCCAATATACACTACATAAACATGACAAAATAAATATATACATACCAGGGGTGAAATCTAAAAATTTTCCCTACCAGTTCTGTGGGTGTGGCTTGGTAGGTGGGTATGTCCTGTGACTGAGAGGGCATGGCCAATTCAATGTCACTCACAGCCATGCCCACTCAGTCACAAACCCCCCCCACCAAGCCACGCCCACAGAACCCAGTAGGATTTTTTTTTAATTTCTATTCTGCCTTTTCCCTTTTAGTGAGATGCCTGCAGCTGCAGCCTCTCTTTTTTTCAGTGCACCTGGAGGCACTTCTTGTGCTGAAAGATGCTGTGGTTGCAGGCTTCTTGCAAACAAAAGTTATCAGAGCTGTTCCCTTTCTTATATGTGGCCTTGCCCCACAGCCTCTGCCCACTTGCCACCTGCTCTCCACCTGTTCGCCCTTTGCCTTGGTTTGGGGGCTGGGACCCAAGGATACTGCATTCCCCAAGGCCCCGGAGCTACCACCTGCCTCAGCCGAGTCAGGGAATGCACCATTTCCTGACTCCGGCCTTTCCCCGGAGCTGCCGCCCACTCGCCACCCACTTGCCCTTCACCTTTGGTCAGGGACTGGGGCCCATGGGTGCCCCATTTTCTGAGGCCCCAGAGCCACCACCTGCTTGCTACCTGCCCCAACACCAGCCCTGTCCCGGAGCCGCCGCCAGCTCTTCCTTCGCCATGCAGTGGGTACTTACCTTCCCCCAGCGGCTGGCTGCCAGGAAAGGCAAGCATCCAAAAGTTACCCAAGCTGCTCTCCTCCTTAAATATGCCTCTGCCATCGCCACTTTGTTCCATGCGCCGGCTGCACAAGCGCACACCCAACCTGCCGCTGATGAATGAATGAAATAAATGGTGTGCGCTTGCAAGCATGTTAGGACTGCGGACCGTGGACTGGTTCGGGGGCGTGGCCAGCCAGCCATTGCTCCCAGTTCAGTGAACCAGCCTCAATCTCCACTTCCTACTCACCTGATCCAGTCCGATCCGGTAGCATTTCACCCCTCATACATACATACATACATACATACATACATACATACATACATACATACCAATGGTGGTTGCCCCCAGTTCAGACCGGTTCTATAGAACCGGTAGTAAAACCGGCAGGAGGCTCCACCCACTGAGCCAAACATCATCAAAAGTGATCTGTGCATGCGAGCACGATGCGAACCGGTAGTAAAGGTGAGTAGAACCCACCCCTGATACATACATACATACATACAAAATTATGGATATATATCTACGTATATGACACAGAGAAACAACACAGTCTAGTTCAGATGTACATAGCGAGAAAAATGAATCTTGCAAGTTTACCAGACCAATGGCATAGGGAACAAAGCTGTTACAGAATCTGGTAGTCCTGCTAGAAATACTTTGAAACCTCCTCCCAGAGGGGAACAACAGAAACAGAACGTAAAGTGGGTGTTGGGTCTTTAACAATGCTTTGAGCTCTTTCCTTTCTAATTGTATAAATTCTGGGTCAAATATTTATTTATTTATTTATTTATTTATTTGTATTTTTATACCGCCCTATCTCCCTAAGGACTCAGGGCGGTGTACAGCCATATAAAAACACAGAAATATACAAAATAAAACATTCAACTGAAAAACTTATTATAAAGGCCAAATATTTAAAATCAGATATAAATAGTAAAACCCAATTTAAAACCAAAGCTAAAATTTAGTCATTAAAAATTTAAAACCCTAGTCCAGTCCTGCGCAAATGAATAGATGTGTCTTAAGCTCGCGGCGGAAGGTCCGAAGGTCAGGAAGTTGATGAAGTCCTGGGGGAAGCTCGTTCCAGAGGGTGGGAGCCCCCACAGAAAAGGCCCTTCCCCTGGGCATCGCCAGTCGGCACTGCCTGGCCGACGGCACCCTGAGGAGTCCCTCTCTGTGAGAGCGCACGGGTCGGTGGGAGGTATTCGGTGGCAGCAGACGGTCCCATAAGTAACCCGGCCCTATGCCATGGAGCGCTTTGAAGATCATTACCAAAACCTTGAAGCGCACCCGGAAAACCACAGGTAGCCAGTGCAGTCTGCGCAGGAGAGGTGTTATGTGGGAGCCACGAGGGGCTGCCTCTATCACCTGCGCAGATGCATTCTGAACTACCTGGAGTCTCCGGGTGCTCCTCAAGGGGAGCCCCATGTAGAGAGCATTGCAGTAGTCCAGCCGAGATGTCACGAGAGCATGAGTGACCGTGCACAAGGCATCCCGGTCTAGAAAGGGGCGCAACTGGCGAACCAGGCGAACCTGGTGAAAGGCTCTCCTGGAGACAGCCGTCAAATGGTCTTCAAAAGACAGCCGTCCATCCAGGAGAACGCCCAAATTGCGCACCCTCTCCATTGGGGCCAATGACTCGCCCCCAACAGTCAGCCGCGGGTGCAGCTGACTGTACCGGGATGCCGGCATCCACAGCCACTCCGTCTTGGAGGGATTGAGCTTGAGCCTGTTTCTCCCCATCCAGACCCGTACGGCCTCCAGACACCGGGACAGCACCTCGATAGCTTCATTGGGGTGGTCCGGTGTGGAAAAGTACAGCTGAGTATCGTCAGCGTACAGCTGGTACCTCACACCGAAACCACTGATGATCGCACCCAGCGGCTTCATATAGATGTTGAACAAGAGGGGCGAGAGAATCGACCCCTGAGGCACCCCACAAGTGAGGCGTCTCGGGGCCGACCTCTGTCCCCCCGTCAACACCGTCTGCGACCGATCGGAGAGATAGGAGGAGAACCACCGATAAACGGTGCCTCCCACTCCCAATCCCTCCAACCGGTGCAGCAGGATACCATGGTCGATGGTATCGAAAGCCGCTGAGAGGTCTAATAGGACCAAGGCAGAGGAATAGGTTTTTAAAATGGTAGGGAAAGAAACAGAATAACCTGGACTCTATGAAATAGAAACTTGGAGGTTGGATAATAATGTCAGAATGGGAGTGTGTCAGGCACTTGTTATCCAATGCCCTTTCTTTTCTTTGTTATTTTCTTTCTGATTACCAGTATTTCCCTTCTGTTTCTTCTTCTCCTTCTACCATTCTCTTCCTTCTTCTTCTATGTTTCCACTCTGTATTTTTTCCTTCCTTCTGTCTTTTTTTCCCCCTCTCTCATATACTCAAATGTTCTCCCCTCCATCTTGCTGGTATAAGTGAGGCTAGGGAATAAGAGGGCATGAGAGTGTATACTATATGTCAGGAAGGGAAAGGGAAGGGAAGGGAAGGGTGGAATAGGCAGAATGGGACTGAGACAAAAGGAATAAAAGCACCATTGACATGTATTTATAAAGAGTATATTTGCCAGGATGTCATGTCAATAACTCCTGCTGAAACTCACGCTTTGCCTCAATTATTAAATAGCAATAGCACTTAGACTTATATACTGCTTTACAATGCTTTACAGCCCTCTCTGTTTGCAGAGTTAGCATATTGTCCCCCAACAATCATTTTACCACCTTGGAAGGATGGATGGCTGAGTCAACCTTGAGCCTGGTGAGAATTTGAACTGCCATATTGCAGGCAGTTGAAAGTCAGCAGAAGTAGCCTGCAGTACTGCACTCTTATCACTGCGCCACAGTGGCTCATGTTGAAAGGAATAACATTCTTCTTTACAGACAGTGAAGAGGTAAACACAAAAATATCTAGGTCTAACCTGACCTATGCAGGCAGTTGCCTGGAATCAACACTGGCCTGCAGGAACCAAAACCAAAATCAAACAAACAAACCCAAAATCATAAGTTTAGGACCAAAAGCTCACTTTTGCTTTGTTCTTGGTTTCTTGAACAATGTCTACTGTATGTCCACTTTATCAGTTTGCCTTTCATGGAATGAGATTCTTACAATCACAACATCCACACACTCCAAGAAGACCTGTTAAAGGACTGTTCTTGCTTTGCTCACCTGTCCCTTTTGTTCCCCCACAATTAACTCTTTGCTCACTGGCCACCATTTCTCACTTGCTTATCTTGATAAATATGTCTCAGAGTGATACCTTATGAGTGGTATCTCTGATGAGTGTTACTATCCCCTATCAAAATTTTACCAATACAACGCATAAAATAACATAGAGCACTACTATTGTTATTATTAGAAGTATTATACTATTAATATTCCGGATCAAAAGCCAATTAATAATGCCAAATGTCTTCCTGGACACAAGTCAGGTATTCTAGTACTGGGGCCAGTCAGCTAAATCAAGGCCAGCCAAAATATTGTTCTGCCAAGGAACAGGAGAATATCAGGCATTCCTGCTCACAGTTGAAAAGCTACCAAGACCATCCAATTCATTTATGTCTTCTACCAGATAGAAGAGCAGAGCTGGACAGAAAGGTTCTGGACTGGTTTCATGGCACAGAGCTCTATCGCCAATATTTTGCTCTCATTCACTAGTTACCATAATCTATGCATTCATAGATTTCTTATACTGTGAATCTTTAATTTCATGGTATCCTTGAAGTATCTATTTCCTGCTGAGTTTTTTGAGAACTACATGCTGTCTTTTACCACACACAGGCAATGCACATTTCTTTGCTGCTTTAAACAATTTCCATTTATTTGTCATGGGATTTCATATATTTCATCATGGCTACTTATGCAATTAGCCAACATTCTTCACTTTAATTAGACTAGTTCTGGTCTGCTTTTCCTTCCTGTTGTTTTCTGTCAAACTTTGCTGTAAATTAATCAAGAAGTATCTATAAAAGTAGCAAACAATTACAAGGTAATTTCTTGTCAAAGTGATTAAATAAACATAAATTTGCATTTTTTGTTTAACATGATTATTTGCAAACTTCAGAGTTCATTTTAAAATTTAAGACATGTCCAGAAATGTTGCTACTTAAATTAATTGTCCTGATTTATCAGTAAAAAGGAGCATAATATAAATAGAATGCATAAATGTAAAACATTGCATCAGTCAACAACAGGACACATAAAGAGGAACAAATCTGCCATTACTAAATATATAAAACCCAAGTACTATTTGGCAAGTGACTGCCATGCCTTACTATATAAAAAAGAAGGTTCTATCAAACTGTCTGATTAGATTAACACAAATAAGCCTTCCTCAATTTTGTGTCTTCTACAGGTGTTTAACTGCACATCTACTATAATTATGTTTCACTTGGCAAGAATCAAATTCCAAGTAGAGGAAATTTGGCTCTATAAAATTGGAAGGCAGGGAATTGTGAAAAGCTTAGGATGTCAGGTATAGACCAGAGAGCTATTAATTAGCAGCAAAGATTTAGAGCAGTGTTTTTCAAACTTGGCAATTTTGAGATAAACAGATTCAGCTCCCAGAATTCCCCATACATTATGCTGGCTGGGAAACTGTAAGTTGAAGTTCACACATCTAAATTTGCAAAATTTGCAAAATACCAGTTTAGAGTTTTCTGATTTATTACTGCTGTCTAGCATTCTTATGTAATTTTAAAGACTGGATAAAAATTTTCTAAGCTATTAGAAATCTATATCAGAACATAAACCTAAATTAATTTTGGATATATATATATATATTAACTGTACATACTTTGTAAGAATTTAAATTAGAAGCCAGACACAGATCACATATAATGGATAGCAATAACAGTGTGACTTTGATACCTGTATAATAAAGAGCTTTTCATCAAGTGATGCATTTCTATCCACTAAAATTTTAATCTATTAAAATTATCTGTTGGCTGCTCTGAAATTGAAATTCCTCATGTGCTTCCAGAAAATAAGCATCTAATGATAATATACTAACAATTTTAATAGTGGACAGAACCTAGGAAACCTAAGGAGCGTGCATAAGAGCACAAACATGCCTACCATTTCTGTCCTATTGTTTCCTTTTATTATATCCAATTAATATAGTTATTACATACTTATGCTTATATATATGCTTATATATTATATAGTTATTTTCATGCTTATGCTTATATATACTGTTGTGACAAAAATAAATAAATAAATAAATAAATTATGTTTAACAGAGTCAGGATTCGTAACACAGTATTATAAAAACCTTGTATTGACAAGGTTTTTCTTTCTTTTATTTTTTTGTTTCCAACTTTTCTTCGAATACCTTGGAAATGGCAGAGGGTTCAAACATTCTACAGACAAAGCACGTACTCTATCATTTGAACCTTAGAACCAACAAAAAAATCTTAAAAATAATAGACAAATAAAAAGTTTTCAACTGGTTTTTTAAGACATCTAATGTATTACTCCTTAAAGCAACAGTTCCCAAACTCTGTTCCATGGTTCCACAAAAGCTTCAAAATTCTGCAAAAAAACCACAACAACCCTCAAAACTCATTTTTAAAACGGATTTTTAAATAAAACCACATGAAGTCAACTATTCAATTGTCAGTTAGTTTCCAAGCAACAAATGCTAGAGCGCTCTTGGCTTTTCTAGCAACATCCAGAAGGTCCTCTGTCCCCTACTCCCTTCATTCAGTTCAGTTCAGGGCAATTTCACATTTGCATCTGTACTCATCTTTTCAACTACAGTTCACGCTTGTGGTTCAGTGGTGTTGTAGCAGTATAAAACAGGGGTCTCCAACCTTGATCCCTTTAAGACTTGTGGACTTCAACTCCCAAAGTTCCTCAACCAGCTTTGCTGGCTGAGGGACTCTGGGAGTTGAAGTCCACAAGTCTTAAAGGGACCGAGGTTGGAGACCCCTGGTGTAAAATACAGTCTCTATGTTTTGATGATAATCAGACAACCCCTCGTCAGAGTTTCCATTGTTCCACTGTTTCCATTATTTGCAAAAACTATTGCTATTAGGTACTGTATATAGTTCCTGGATACACATTTCAACATTTTATTTGCAATCTGAACAAGAATGATCCATACTTACTCAATTTTTCACATTATTTCACATTCCACATTCCACATTCCACGCAGTATAAAAAAAATCTAATAAATAAATAAATAATAATAAATAATTTCTTTTCAGATTTTTTGCTTCCTATGCAGTTTTTTAGATAAATGATATTTGGAATGTTATCTTATAATCACTTTATTCATAAAATATCAGAGTAAAATTTACTGAAAAACTAGACATTATATAGGAAACTGGAGAGATATTTGAATTAGAATAAAAATGATTCTGAATGTAGTTCCAAATGTAACTTTTAATTTTAAAAGTTCCATTAAATCTGGGGTATAATTTTGGCCAATAACATAGAATTTATGTGTATGTATATAGTTACAATTTACTTACTATTTCAGGAAGCTACTAAAGCCATGAATAACTAGTTCAAGAAGGGTAGGCTTTCAGGTGCTAAAAAGATAGCATGTGCAACCTTTAGTTCTAGCTCTACTGAGACACAACCTCTGGACTTGATGAGATTCAAGCAGCAACTCAAAAAGCAACATACCGACTAGTAACAGGATCAAATATGAAGATTTAAAATCTTCAGAAAGAAAGAAATACGATAAATCTTATCTATCTTTAGTATATATTCCTAATGGAAGCGAAGAACACCTGGACAGGCAATGTGTCATTTGCATTTAAGGACATTTGCAAATCCTCAACAGTTCCTTGTCACCTGTTAAGCTGAAACAAATAAACCACCTGCACAGGATGTCAGTTTTTTCAAAACCCACAAAGAAGTCCAAGATGCCACTATGGCTTGTTTACAGAAATATACAAAAACCAATAATGAAAACACATGAAGCATCATCTCTCTTAAGTTACATGAATGCCATGCTGGGAAACCTTATAAAATTGCAGAGAATCTCATCAAACCATGAAAGAAATAGTTGGTTGAATGCTTGGAGAGAAGGCGATGAAAAAAGTTTCAGCAACCCAATGTTCTAACAACATTGTATCCAGTGAAATTCATAAAATCTCAGACTACATTGAATATGAATTAATTCAGTGACTAAAAAACTGTAAAGCATTTTCAGTACAACTGGTTGAGAGTACATATGTTACTGGACTTGTGATACTGTTTGTTTTCTTGAGGTATCTATCTGAAGAATCTATCAAAGAAGATTTGTTTTTATGCACACCTTTGGAGACCAATGCAACCAGGGAAGAAATTTTTAAATCAACAATTGTTATAAATAAATATAATCTTGATTGGGGTAAGTGCATTAACATATACAGCAATGGGGCTGCAGTGATGGTGGGAAAATTGAAAGGGATGGTATTAAGAATAAAACATGTAGTGCCAAATTATATCTCATTGCATTGTATGTCATTGCATCTTGTATTGGCATGCCCTTGTGGCAAAGAACTGACTTAAACTGATTCAATCTGACTTAAAGGATATTTTTAATGAAGCCATAAAAATTGTCACTTAAAGTCTCGCCCATTCCAGTCAAGGCTTTTTGCAAAGAAATGGAAAGTCAACATCAATTGCTTCTAATTTATACAGAAGTTAGATGGCTTTCAAGAGGCAAAGACCTAATCAGGCTTTTTCAGCTGCACAACAAGCTTCTGGTTGTCTTCATTAGGGAGGACCTTTCTGCACCATACCAAACACACCAAATTTTACACAATGAGAAGTGGCTCATGTAATGTGCTTACCTTGCCAAGATATTTGGGAAACTTAATAAAGTTACTGCATCTTTCCAATGGAAAGATGCAATCATGTTTTTATTTTATTTATTTATTTGTCACAACAGTATATATAAGCATAAGCATATACGATATATAAGCATATATATGAGCATAAGTATAAAATAACTATATGAATTGGATACAATCAAAGGGGACATTGGGACAGGAACATTAGGCATGCTGGTGCTCTTATATACACCCCTTACAGACCTCTTAGGAATGGGATGAGGTTAATAGTAGATAGTTTTTGGTTAAAGCTTTGGGGATTTTGGGAAGAGACCACAGAGTCAGGTAGTGCATTCCAGGCATTAACAACTCAGTTACTGAAGTGATATTTTCTGCAATCAAGATTGGAGTGATTCACATTAAGCTTAAATCTATTGTGTGCTTGTGTATTGTTGTGATTGAAGCTGAAGTAGTCTTCAACAGGAAGGACGTTGTAACAGATGATTCTATGAGTTAAACTCAGGTCATGTCGAAGGCGGCATAGTTCTAAATTTTCTAAACCCAGGATTTCAAGTCTGGTGGCATAAGATACCTCCCCCTGGGGGTCGCCAACCTACATTGTTTGGTCGACGGCACCCTGAGGAGGCCTACTCTGTGGGAGCGCACAGGTCGTTGGGAGGCAATGAGAAAATGAGAAAAACTTTGAATGCTTTCCTCTCCTGGTCCATTTTCTGAGCAAAAATGTGTTGAAAATTGAAACTGATGTGCATAAAAACATTTGTGAGCATTTAATGAACTTGTGAAATCCCTGTCGGAGTACTTCCCAGATAGTAATAGGAAGAGTGAATGGGGGCAAGATCCATTTGTCAACCAAAATAAACTTCACCTGTTGTTCATACCAGAATATGAATATACTCTACTTTAAAAATAAAATTTCAGTCTGGTGCCTCTGAAGGACTTTTATGCGGGACTAATGAATATATAGATATCTGTCAGCCACAAAAAAAAAAGGTCATCTGAGCTCTGCTCACCTTCATGTCCACTATCTATGGCAGGGGTTGGCAATCTTAAACACTCAAAGAACCACAAAGGTCCTAACCGGAAGCCCCCGTTCAATTCTGGAGCCGACTGGAAATCCAGTTCCCCCATCATAGCCTTCTCCTAGCACAGCATCCTTTTTCCTCTGCTGATTGGAAGTCCGGTTCCCCCACCATAGTGTCCTCCTAGCATGGCAATTACCTGTCCTACCCAAAAGCCCTATCAATTGTGGAGCTGACCAGCCACAGGGAGCCACAGCATGAAAGAGCCATATGCGGTTCCAGCGCCACGGGTTGCTGATCAGTTTTTGAGTTTAGGGTTAAACCAAAAATAAATTTAGGAGTGAGTTTAATGCCATCTGGGTAAGCATGCCTGCATCTCCACTTGCATGAGCCACGAGCAAGCTCTCCATTTGTGTGACTGATGAGCATGCATGTCTGCTGCTCACGCAAATGGAGCTGCATTCGCATTTACCCGTCACTCATGTAGAACCATCCATTCCCCATTCCCCGCCTCAGCCCCACACTGGTCCACAAAGCCAGAAAGGTTGGGGAACTGGTTTAAATGACAGAATAGAAGAGGAGCTCATCAGATTTGCAGATGACACCAAGTTGGGGGGAATAGCCGACAGTTTAGAAGATAGGCCCAAGATCCAGAAGAATATTTAGTTCCTTTTTTCCTTGGTTTATTTTTAAATTCTAAAATCCAATTTTAAAAAATTAAAAATTTAAATATTTGTTTTTTGTTTTTTATTTGTTTATGTTTATTTTTTTAACAATCTCTGGGTCCCTTTCTTTTCTTCAAAATTGGTCTTTTGTTCTCTCTTGAGGTCAATGATGAAATAATACTTAAAGTGAATCTTCAGCTCCCTCTTGTGGCTAATATTGAAATGAATGTTTGTATTGGGAGGATGAAAAAAGAAAAAAATGAAAAGAAAAAAATATCTGATTGCAATTAATGTAAAAGTGTAGAAATAGTATATTGTTCGTCTAATTCCTCCTTCTTTTACTTTTGTCATTTAAAGTGTGGGGTTTTTTTTATTTTACCATCATTGTATACTGCCTCTCTGCCATTCTCACTGCATAATCCACTGCCATTCTGATACCCTTCCTTCTACCTCCCCACCTCTTTCTCATTCCTTTGCTTCTTCAACTTCAACTTTATTTTATCTTTACTTTTCCTCCTTCTTCCTCTTCCCCTTCTCCACTCTAAGTGCTTCATGTGCCTGATGCCGTACCACCATTGCCCTTGATAAGCATCAATGCCTCACCCTTGCCGCTGTTTATCAATTGCTCTCAAATTTCATTTGAATTACATACAGATTATTCTACTACGGGTTATTACAATGTAGAATTTTATGACAGTCACAGACCAGAGACAAAAACAAATAAAAATACTCAATAAATATGCAATTAAAATTCTAGAATAAAATAATAAATAACTGATAAATTCTATGATAAAATCCAGTCTGTCAATTATACGTTATGGGTTAGAGAAAGTTTTTAGAAATGTATTTATTTATAGGCAGTTATATGTCCACACAATTCAAGCAATGATACTGGGTGGCATACAAAAGGAAGGGAAAATTAAGTCAGCAATATTAAAAAAAACATACTCTTAAAACCAAATAAACAGTAAGTGAGACAAACAACTGAATCTATTATAACACAAAAGAACAAGAACTCAAAGAAGAGAAAGGGGGAAGTTGAAATAGATTTAAATAAAGATAAACTATCTGTGGAGCAAATAAATAATCGCATTAAAATGATAGTTTAGAATTAATTAAGAATAAAAGAAGCAAAAATATGGCAACTTTGTTTTCATCTATATCATTGGTGCCTTCTAGGTTATTGTGTCATGTTTATAATCCATAATTCGGTAAAAGCTCTTTGTTAGATGATAGTGAACAATTAATGGAAAAAATAAGTTTAGGGGAAAGTCCTGAATTAATATGATCCAGGAAAACATTACTCTTTTAGATGGTATAAAAGGCCGGATGGGAAGATAATAATACAGAAAAATGAAGGGACCACTATAACTTGAGAATGAATTGAAATAGTGATTGCCTGGTGAATATTTGCATAGGAAAGTATTTATTTGTTATGAATATTTGGTTTAAATGTAATCACAATTAATTGATAAACCAAGTTTTAGCTTTGAAGTACAGGCTTATATGTAGATATCATGAAAGATTTATTTATTTTATTTATTATTTGAATGTATATCCCACCCTTCTCCGAAGACTCAGGGCGGCTTAAATTGTGTTAAGCAATAGTTAAGCAATAATAAATAATAATTTAACCAGATATCAGATAGAAAGTTAGATAAAAGTCAGTTAAAATATATACATTAAGTTATATATAATATATTGTTATATAACGTATTTTACACCCTTTCCCAGACTACTGATAAGTGGAATGTCAGTTGTTAAAAATGTAAACAAGACATAGAAATGGAGGAAATGGTCTCTGTGAGCAAATCTCTTTCTTTGTAAGAATCATATTGCATCTATGATTATTCTAGAAAGTCCAAGCTTTGTGTGAAATCAGGGAGCAATGAAGCTTTTGCTATTAAAAACATAATGGTACAGCATAGAAGTCATTGGGAAGAAACTGCTTAACAATTATTACAGAAAGATGCTCAGCTACACTTATTTTTCTGAGTAATTGCCACAACCTTCCAGCTAGAGATCTATTTGTTTCAAAATATTTATTATACTCTCATTTAAAACTGTTTATATTGTTTGGGAAGGGGACATGGTGGCTCAGTGGCTAAGATGCTGAGCTTGTCAATCAGAAAGGTCGACAGTTCGGCAGTTCGAATCCCTAGCACCGCATAACAGAGTGAGCTCCTGTCACTTGCCCCAGCTTCTGTCAACCCAGCAATTCGAAAGCATTTAAAAATGCAAGTAGAAAAATGGGAACCACCTTGGTGGGAAGGTAACAGCGTTCCGTGCGCTTTCGGAATTTAGTCATGCCAGCCACATGACCACGGAATCATCATCAGACAGTGCTGGCTCTGAAGAAATAGTAAGGTGACCAACTTTTTTACAATGAGAAGGACACAAATAAATTGAAGAAAAAAAAATCGTAAATAAAAGAAACATTTTGTTAATGTTTTATTAATAAAATAATAATACAGAATACACTAAATGAGTACTTTTCCATTGAATAAATAAACTTGTAAATGAAATTATACATATTTGGAAATTGTTAAAAAGATAATAATGTTTCGGTAAGAAGTAAACAAAGCCACTTGCGCACAGCGCACTCTCTCAAAACGATTCTCCTGTGCGAAATGCATGCGTCTCATAATTGCATCTCGCTGCACTGTACCAATCCTTGATGAATCATCATGTCAAATACAAATACGTCACATCACACACAACGGATCGGATCGGCATCGATCAAATACAGAGATTTACAGATTAGTCTTCAAATATTGAAAAAGAGGACATGTAGGAGGACACTTTTCGAGAGAGGACAGAACTTACAGAAGAAGGACTGTCCTCCCTAAAGGAGGACGATTAGACTCTATCTTTAGAAGAAACAGGCCCTCAAAGCAGCCTGAGATTCCTTTTAAACTCCTTGGAATAGTAGGCTGAAAAAGATGGGGCAGTTTAAAGAATCCCTTGCCTGAGGTGACTGTCTTTATCAGTTCGACTTGAGGTGATAGTCTTAAAATGTTGTAGCACAAGAATTCCAAAAGTTTTGAGTGATCTCTTTGCCATAGGGAACTCCTTTTTGTCTTGCCACTAACCTCAGTGAGAAATGTTTCCTCAGAAATATTTTCTAAAGAGCTAGTAACCTCATTCGTTTCAGCTTTCAGTTCTATATACCCAGATTTTTGGAGGGAGGGGGACAATAAAGTATTATAATTTTGAAAGGGGAACGGAGCCCAACCTAAAAGAGATTTCTAATTTTTCCCTAAAAATCTGGTTTTTTTTTAAAGCATCCCTCATTGCCTAAACGTGGAATCCATTTCTATAATTTCACCTAACCTAGAAAGCTAATGTGGATCTGGGATTATCTAACAAAGTTTGGTCTGGTCTGTAGGACACCATGATTAAACCTACAGTCTGAAGTGTGGTTGGGTGTCCTCTCTGGAGAAATGAATTCCTGCTGGCTGGATGAGGAACATAAAGTACACCAACACAGCCCTGCTTTGCCATCTCCTCTAAGAATTCAACAGATGAAAATGTGTACATTTGTTCTTCTTAGACCAAGCTATGGAAATTCTGAGAGTTGAAGTCCACACATCTTAAAATTTCTGTGGCTGAGAAACATTGCCCTGGACCCATGTCCTCTGAATTTTTAAAGCTGGAGCTTCTCCTCACAGGTATTCTTGGAACCACAACAGAGTAATCCAATGAGCTGTTTTTGAAGTGATGAATCAGATATCTCTTCTAAAGCAGATTTAGATAGTTATTATGAATTATTCTATATAGATTTGTATCTGATCTGCCCTAGGAACTATGCTTATTTTATTTCCAGTTCTGGTTTTGTACCATTCCTGATTACCTCCAACAAATCTAAGAACTGAAGAAACATGTTTGTGAAATGCCTTCAAATATGATGCACAATTTAGTAACTTTTGAAGAAAGAATGACAGACTGAAGATGACTCCCCAAAAAGCAAAGCCAACAACTGTGGCAAATAATAAAGACCTGGGAAGGAGACCAGTTATTCAAATCCATCTAAACAAAGAAGAGGAATGAAATTACTCACGAGTGCTCCATTTTGCAAAGGGGAATGTGAAATAGCTGTTGTCAGTGGGTTTTGAGCACTGGGAGACGAGAGAGTAACCATCTTTTCAAATCATAGTCATTGCCTTTGCAAAAATGTTCACACATACATCCTTTTCTAATACTTTTGATAATTACTTGTTAACTAGTTTTCAGCTATTAAAAATCTTTGAATTAATGTTTGAAATCACTGAGTGACTTTATCTTCAATGCTTAACATAAGAAAGTTTGAACCACAGGCTTAAGAACTGAAAAGAAATTGAAATAAACTGCAAAAGATTAAAACTTTGAATTTTAAAAGGGACTAAAATTCCAGATAAATTTGAAGTAATATTTTGGAATTAATTTTAAAGAATTCTTTTTGTTTTGCTTTCTTTTAAAAAAAAGGTTAAGGTTCGTTCTTGTGGGTTGGTTTCCAAATATTTTGTTACCAGGCTAGGTAATATCTTCAGTGGACTTTAGGGATGTCAATGTCAGTGCTCATCTGTTTATAAGGGCTTCAGGTGTGGGTGTATCAAGTGAGGGTCTTGTGATTGGTCAGGTTGAATGATCAATGAGTCTCGTGCTTGATAGGTTACATCAGATGAGAGTCATTGAGAGGTGAAGTTGGTTGGGAGGTGGGGTTGGCTGAGGATAGGTGCTGTCTCTGGTTGACTGTGCAGTTGATATGGATTCTGAATAAGTATCCTGATGCTGTGCATATTATAGCTGGGACTTTAATCAGGCTGATTTAAAAGCAGTTCTCCCTAAATTCTATCAGCATGTTAAGTGTGCCACTAGAGGAGCAAACATATTGGACAAAGTATATACCAACATTAAACATGGCTACAGGGTTATACAATTACCACATTTGGGACAATCAGACAATGTGTCACTGCTTTTAGCAATAGCATACATGCCTCTCAGGAGATGGACTCTGCCTATAATAAAGACAATGAAATCTTGGCCACAAAATGCTTCCCAAAACAATTTCAGGATTGTTTTGAGAACACAAATTCAGACATCTTTTACCATCCTGACTTAGAGGAGCACACTGCAGCTGTCCTGTGCTATATCAAACATTACACAGATACTATCACTGTGAATAAACGTATTAGGACCTATCCCAATCAGAAGGCCTGGATGACTAAGGAAGTCCAGCGCCTCTTGTGTGACAGGACCAAGGCCTTTAGGTCCGATGATGGGGCAAGATACAATGCTGCTAGAGCTAGTCTGAAGAAAGGTATTTGGAAGGCCAAGACTGATTATAAGAGGAAGATTGAGAATAATTTTTATAGTAACAACATGAGGCAAGCGTCATCTTGTTACTAACCATCAACCGACTAATGTCATCCCTCTGAGTGGGATGCTTCATTGGCAGAGGAGCTGAATCATTTCTTTGCTTGCTTTGAAGTGGAAACATCAGAGACAGCTAAAATACAGCTACCAGCCCATTGTAGCCCCACCTCATTGTGGAAAAATAGGAGGTGAGGAGTGTTTTGAGGCCCGTGGACCCTAGAAGGGCTGCCAGTCCTGACAGTATCTCTGGCCAAGTACTTAGAGACTGTGCTGATCAATTAGCTGGAGTCTTTACCAGGATCTTCAACCAGTCTTTATCCCAGTCCACTATTCCATCTTGTTTATTTATTTATTTATTTATTTATTTGATTTTTATACCGCCCTTCTCCCGAAGGACTCAGGGCGGTGTACAGGCAAAAATAAAACAATACAATATACAGATTAAAATACCATTTAAAAAACTTATTTAAATTAGCCTGAGATTAAAAATTTCCATACTAAAAAACCCCATTTAAAATTAATAAAATTTCCCCTTAAAACTAATTTAAGCCAGCCCCGCGCGGATAAAGAGATGTGTTTTTAGTTCGCGACGAAATGTCCGAAGGTCAGGTATTTGACGTAGACCCGGGGGAAGCTCATTCCAGAGTGTGGGCGCCCCCACAGAGAAGGCCCTTCCCCTGGGGGCCGCCAGCCGACATTGTTTGGCGGACGGCACCCTGAGAAGTCCCTCTCTATGGGAGCGTACGGGTTGGTGGGAGGCGTGTGGTAGCAGCAGGCGGTCCCGTAAGTACCCAGGTCCTAAGCCATGGAGCGCTTTAAAGGTCATAACCAACACCTTAAAGTGCACTCGGAAAGCCACAGGCAGCCAGTGCAGCCTGCGCAGGATCGGTGTTACATGGGAGCTACGTGTAGCTCCCTCTATAACCCGCGCAGCTGCATTCTGGACTAACTGAAGCCTCCGAGCGCACTTCAAGGGGAGCCCCATGTAGAGAGCATTACAGTAATCCAAGCGAGAGGTAACGAGCGCATGAGTGACCGTGCATAAGGCCTCCCGATCAAGGAAGGGGCGCAACTGCCGAACCAGGCGGACCTGGTGGAAGGCCCCCCTGGAGACGGCCGTCAAATGATCTTCAAACGACAGCCGATCGTCCAGGAGGACACCTAAGTTGCGCACCCTATCCTTTGGGGCCAATAACTCACCTCCAACAGCCAGCCGCGGCTGCAGCTGACTGAATCGGGGTGCCGGCATCCACAGCCACTCCGTCTTGGAGGGATTAAGCTTGAGCCTGTTTCTCCCCATCCAGACCCGTACGGCTTCCAAGCACCGGGACAGCACTTCAACAACTTCATTGGGGTGGTCCGGGGTGGAAAAGTACAGCTGGGTGTCATCAGCGCACTGCTGGTATCTCACCCCGAAACCACTGATGATCTCACCCAACGGCTTCATGTAGATGTTGAACAGAAGGGGCGAGAGAATCGACCCCTGAGGCACCCCACAAGTGAGGCCCCTCGCGGTCGACCTCTGCCCCCCTGTCAACACCGTCTGCGACCGGTCGGAGAGATAGGAGGAGAACCACCGATATACGGTGCCTCCCACTCCCAATCCCCCCAACCGGCGCAGCAAGATACCATGGTCGATGGTATCGAAACGCCGCTGAGAGGTCTAATAGGACCAGGGCAGAGGAATAACCCCTGTCCTGAGCCCTCCAGAGATCATCCACCAATGCGACCAAAGCTGTCTCCGTGCTGTATCCGGGTCGGAAGCCGGACTGGAACGGGTCTAGATAGACGTCTTCATCCAGGTATTGGGGTAGCTGTCGCGCCACGGCACTCTCTACAACCTTCGCAACAAAGTGAAGGTTGGAGACTGGACGATAATTACCCAAAATAGCTGGGTCCAGGGAGGGCTTCTTAAGGAGGGGTCTCACCACCGCCTCTTTCAAGGCGGCAGGGAAAACCCCTTCCAACAAAGAAGCGTTGATAATCCTCTGGAGCCAGCCTCGTGTCACCTCCTGAGTGGCCAGTACCAGCCAGGAAGGGCACGGGTCCAGTAAACATGTCGTGCCGTGAAGCCTCCCCAACAACCTGTCCACGTCCTCGGGAGCCACAGGGTCAAACTCATCCCAAATGGACTCAACAAGACGTGCCTCCTCTCCCTCGCTTGGATCATCTCAAATTCGATCCAGACCGTCCCTTAGCTGAGCGATTTTATCGTATAGATAACCGCTAAACTCCTCGGCTCGTCCTGCAAGGTCATCCGCACCTCCTGATGTAGGAGAGAGCGGGTGACCCGAAACAGGGCGGCCGGGCGGTTATCTGCCAACGCAATGAGGGTGGAGGCGTAGGAACGCCTCGCTTCCCTCATTGCCACTAGGTAGGTCCTAGAATAGGACCTAACTAGTGTCCGATCAGTTTCGGAGCGACTGGACCTCCAAGTGCTCTCCAGGCGTCTTCTCCGGCGTTTCATCTCCCTCAGCCCCTCGGAGAACCAAGGGGCCGGTCGAGATCTACGCCGGGTCAGAGGCCGCAAAAGCGCGACACGGTCCAAGGCCCCGGCCGCGGCCTGTTCCCAGGCTACGACCAGTTCCTCAGTCGTGCCGTGGGCCAGTTTCTCAGGGAATGGCCCAAGCTCCGTCAGGAACCTCTCGGGGTCCATCAGGCGCCTGGGACGGAACCACCGTATAGGTTCCGTCTCCCTGCGGTGGTGAATGGCGGTTCGGAAGTCTAGGCGAAGGAGAAAATGATCGGACCATGACATTGGTTCTGTTACTAAATCATCTAATACCAGATCATTTAACCACTGTCCAGAGATATAAAGCAGATCCAGTGTGCCTCCCCCCGTGTGCGTAGGGCCATCATTTACTCGAATCAGGTCCAAGGCCGTCATGGAAGCCAAGAACTCCCGAGCTGCCGTCGATGACGAGCCAGCTGATGGCAGGTTGAAATCCCCCATGACTATAAGTCTGGGGGTCTCAACCGCCACAGCAGCAAGTACCTCCAACAGCTCAGGCAGGGCTGTGGTCACGCAGCAAGGAGCCAGGTACGCGATCACCAAGCCCAACTGATTCCTATAGCCCCACCGCACATAGAGGGATTCACAACCAGCAATCTGAGGAATAGTGGTCTCCCTCGGCTCTAGATCCTCCTTTGAAGGCTTCCACCATTGTTCCACTGCCAAAGAAGTTCCCTATCAATAACCTCAATGACTACAGACCAGTGGCACTCACTCTTATCATCATGAAGTGCTTTGAGAAATTGGTCTGTAGGCACATTACTTCTGGTCTTCCGCATATATTTGATAAATATCAGTTTGCATACAAAACAAATAGATCTACAGAGGACGCTATGGCCATCACTCTTCACTGCTCTGACTCATCTGGAATAGCAGGGGGGCTATGTGAGAATGCTTTTTGTAGATTTTAGTTCTGCATTTAACACAATTCTTCGACATAGACTAGTGTCTAAACTTATGGACCTTGGGCCTCCTTATTCAATCTGCCTTTGGATTATGGATTTCCTATCTGGCTGCTCTCAGAGGTCAGATTAGGAAATTATTTTAAAAAAATAATTTTTAATTATTTAAATATTTATTATTCATTTAAATATAAATATTTAAATATATTTATATTTAAATATTTAAATATAAATTATTTAAATATAAATATTTAAATATATTTAATTATTTAAATATAAATTATTTAAATATAAATATTTATTTAAATATAATTATTTAAATATTTAAATAATATTTTAAAAAATAGTAAAAAACTATTTAACACCAACAACAACACAACTACCCTCCAAAAAGACCTTGACTTTGTATCCGAATGGTCTAAAACTTGGCAACTCCAAATCTCAACCAGCAAATGCTCAGTCTTACATATTGGAAAAAAGAACCAAAACACTAAGTACGAGCTTGATGGACATTACCTTACAGATGACCCCCACCCTGTTAAAGACCTTGAAGTTTTCATATCAAATGATCTAAGTGCCAAAGCCCACTGCAACTACATCACAAAAAAGGCTCTAAGAGTTGTAAACCTAATCTTGCGTAGCTACACTACACTACACTACTAACCAGAGCATATAAAACATTTGCTAGACTAATTCTTGAATACAGCTCACCTGTTTGGAACCCATACCACATTTCTGATATCAACACAATTGAACGTGTCCAGAAATATTTTACAAGAAGAATTCTCCACTCCTCCGAATACAACAAAATACCTTATGCCACCAGACTTGAAATCCTGGGTTTAGAAAATTTAGAACTCTGCCGCCTTCAACAGGACCTGTGTTTAACTCATAGAATCATCTATTGCAATGTCCTTCCTGTTGAAACCTTCTTCGGATTCAATCACAACAATACAAGAGCAAACAATAGATTTAAACTTAATGTTAACCGCTTCAATCTTGATTGCAGAAAATATGACTTCTGTAACAGAGTTGTTAATGCTTGGAACACATTACCTGACTCTGTGGTCTCTTCTCAAAATCCCAAAATCTTTAACCAAAAACTATCTACTATTGACCTCACCCCATTCCTAAGAGGTCTATAAGGGGCATGCATAAGAGCACAAATGTGCCTACCGTTCCCTGTCCTATTGTTCCTCTTCATTATATCCAATTAATACAGTTATTACATACTTATGCTCATATATATGCTTATATGTTATATAGTTATTTCATGTTAATGCTTATATACACTGCTATGACAAAATAAATAAAAATAAATAAATAAATAAATAAAAATAATCATACCTCCTTGGCCCTTCTTCTTAACACTGGTACACCACAGGGTTGCATGTTGAGTCCCTTACTCTATACTCTTTATGTGAATAACTGCATTCCCACTCACGCTAGTAATACTATTAGTAAATTTGCAGATGATACAACAGTGGTGAGATAAGTCTATTTGTTCCAAAATAGTGGGGATAAATCTGCCTATCGAGATGAGATGGACCAGTCACTATTCACACATTGCTTCCAGCACATAATGGCTGCCTTTCCTCTTATCCTGGGCACCCTTTTTTTGAACAATTACCATCTGGCAGACGGTACAGGATAATAAATACAAGAACTGAAAAACAGCTTCTATCCCAGAGCAGTACCTATACTGAATTCTACTGCATAGTGTAATGTTTATGCAGTATTAGGGGTTTTCAATTCAGTTGTATAGAATGTAAAGGATGTGTGTTTTTGTTTTATTTTTATAGTTTTCTTATGTATTATGTACACTGAAGATGGCATTTAATTTTGTTGTACAAGGTGTAATGACAATAAACTAAACTAAACTGAGGAATTCATAGGCTGGTTGTAGGTTAATGTTGATAGAATTGCTTGTGGAGTTCCAGGCTTCAATGAGCTCATGAATGTGGCGGGTGGTAGCATGGCCAATGACTTTTGTGGAACAAAAAAAAAAATTAATACATAAAAAAATGAAGCATGGAAAGAAATAATTTGTTGTAAATTAGGAGCAGATGAAATGTATTGTAATGAAGCCTGAAAATCACTTCTATATTTTTTTAATTTTTATTTACTATACTCTTACTTTTTTTTTTCCTATCTATTCTTTATCTCTTTGTTTCTGGTTTGCAGCTTTTGCTCTTTCTATTTTTCTGTCTTCTAGTTTGTATAAGCTTTTACTGTTGTAATTATATTTAATAAAATTACTTTAAAACACAACATTAATAAAATGTAATTTCTATATTTGTCTTTTAGAGGTGTGACTGGAAAACTGACTGAGTTCCCCTGGATTCTGAGCTCACTAATGGGGAGTTATCTCTACCCAATAGGAGTCCTGCAAAGATATCCAGAAGGGGGACAACACTATCAAAAAGAATTACCTTTCTTAAGCAATGGTGACTACAGGCAAAACAAGTAACTTTTTTTTATTCCATATCCAAAGGCTTATTACTGGTATTTTGGAAATTTTCAGTGCATCCTCTGACTACAATTGCATTAGCTTTGCACATTTCAGCAACTCCAACCTGATCCATTTATTTTTGTTTCCAAAATGTCTGTGAGACTCAGTAGGCACTGAATTGAAATGGACACTTCCATTCATACTGGTAAAAGCAGTTAACTCAGACTGCATTTAGGGAGAGAAAGGCAGCACATTCCATAAATTACCCAATCCAAATTGAAACCTAGCACTAGTAATTGCCTTATTGCTCTGCCCAAAGAAATATTTGTTTAAAGGCCTTGATTCACTACTGCCAATTCTTTTATAGATGCAATTCCCTAATTCCTATTCAGGTTAGTTCCCCTTACTGCTATCTTGCAGGAAAGAAAGCAAGAACCTAATACCATGAAATTGCTGTTAGCAATTTTGCACAGGAGGTAGTGATTGGCTAATAATTTCTTCAAATTAGCCTATGTAAGTATATAAAACTTCTATGCAGCTGGGTACCAGGTTTCAGTGCAAAGGATTAGGTATTTCCTTTTAATAAAGTCTCACCCTATATTTAAACCATGGCATAGGTTGACAATGTTGGTATTATCACTATATGAACTAATCATGGTTTGAAAGACTTATATTGACCAACACCAATCTAAACTTATCATCAGAAAAAGTCTGTTTACTCTGCCCAGAGAAAACAGTTAACAATCAGCATTGAAATATTTTATTGATTTTTTTTTGTTTACATTTATATCCCGCCCTTCTCCGAAGACTCAGGGCGGCTTACAGTGTATAAGGCAATAGTCTCATTCTATTTGTATATTTTTTACAAAGTCAACTTATTGCCCCCCCAACAATCTGGATCCTCATTTTACCTACCTTATAAAGGATGAAAGGCTGAGTCAACCTTGGGCCGGGCTTGAACCTGCAGTAATTGCAGGCTACTGTGTTCTAATAACAGGCTTCTTAACAGCCTGAGCTATTCCAGCCCCTATTGTTCAAAGGTTCATCATTTAATAATACCATTAGTGTTTTGCACTAAATTGTTGGATAGTTTTGTCCTTAACAATCCAGCATAGAAATGTACTATGTCAGGGTTAATATTACACTAAATCCTAATGTGGCTTGTTTAGTTTGGGTGTAGCATATGAAATAAGCTTTATCACCATGATTTGTAAATTTATGGCTTAATGTATTTATGAACCCATACAATTAGGGCCTTTTAATTAATTATGATTTAGCATATGTGAACCAAGGCAAATTCAAGTTACAATAGAAATAGCTCGTGGTCAAACTATTAAGCTAAAATAAGATCTTAGTCATGAAGTCAATATCCTAAAAAAAGACAATAGGAATGGAATGGCCTTTTACACAAAGAATTATATAAAATTCAAATGATTTAATTACATTAATTTGATCTTGTGTTTAATAACATGCAGAGTTATTACAGAGAGATGGCAAAAGAGCACTTAACCTCGGCTTAGATGTGATTAGAAAGGCTTTTACTGACAGCAAATTCTCAGATTTTTAATAAGAATCAAATCACTGATCAGAGAAAACCATTTGCATAGTACAAAGTGAACTTGGCTGTAAAGAAGTCCAGTAAGAAAATTTCAATTTCTTTGTTGACAAGATAGTAAATAAACCTCTTATAATTATTATTGTTGTTGTTGTTGTTATATAAAATATTATTTTTAAATACTTACATATTCTAACAGGGCATTGTTTCTGGTTACCACCTTTAAAGCGCTCCATGGCTTAGGACCCGGGTACTTATGGGACCGCCTGCTGTTACCTTTTGCCTCCCACCGACCCGTACGCTCACACAGAGAGGGCCTTCTCAGGGTGCCATCCGCCAAGCAATGTCGGTTGGCGGCCCCCAGGGGAAGGGCCTTCTCTGTTGGAGCTCCTACGCTTTGGAATGAACTTCCCCCTGGTTTACGTCAAGTGCCTGATCTTCGGACTTTTCGCCGTGAGCTGAAAACGCACCTATTTATTCAAGCGGGACTGGATTAAAATTTTATTGGGGTTATTTATATTTTAAGATTTTAAATTGTTTTAAATTTTCGGCCACATTATAATATGTTTCTTTTTAATTTCTTTTAATCTGTATATAGTGTATTTTTACTTGGCTGTACACCGCCTTGAGTCCTTCGGGAGAAGGGCGGTATAAAAATCGAAATAAATAAATAAATAAATAAATAAGCAACACAAAATCAAAGTAAGAGTCAGTCACTCCCAGATTAGAGAGAACTAAATTGTTAACATAGATCGTGTACCTTCCAAGGCAATCAACAGTGCAACAAAGTATAAATATAAGCATGTTTAGAGAATAAACTATAAAGTCTGTTTAGGCCTAGTCATATACGTAAATTAATTGACTAGTCACCCAAGGTATACTATGGAGTTACAGTAATATATTATGGGATTTGTTCATTTCTTTATGAATTTTAGCCTTTATCACATATTTTGACTTACTAGCCAAGCAATTGAAAAGCACATGAGGCAGAAGATTTTAATTTCAGTCTTTACGCTGTATCAGATCACTTAAACTAGAGAAGCACACAATGAGAAAAATAAAAGTTAATCCAAGCTCACGGTACTTTGACAAGACAACATGCTTAATATGTATGGAAATGTGAAATAACATAACACTTGTAAAACAGTTTTTCCTATAATGTTTGTAATATGTCCATAACAGTTTTTTTCTTAGGTGATTAGATCAAATCACACACAGACATGAACATTACTTTACTTTTCATATGTATTTCTTCCTTATCTCATCTAAACTTCATAGAACCTGAGCAATGTTTGCTATTGTAGTTAGTACTAGTGCTTGGACAGAATTTGAGCAATTGAAGATATATCTTAGTAAACCAAATGGTTCAAATTGTCCTTGAAGTACACTTTCATTTTATTATCTATCATGTGGTTTCTATTTTCTTCTGATTACAATAGAAAATTAACAGATCACTCTTTCAAATTCATCGGCATTCCTTAATTAAATTTAAGCACTCTGTGGAGTGCTTATATTTTTGTTGACTTCTAGACAAATTCAGATAATATAATTTTTAGTTTGTGAGCTGGAGTGAAAAATATCTCAGTTAGCCAAATCATTTGCATGTTTGCCAATAAAATAACATTGATATGTCCAATTAACATGAGAAAATTGCCTTTAGTTTGTTGTGTCATCAAATCAGGCCTAGATCTGGAGATTTGTGATTGAATGCTCTGTTTCAATCAGATAACTCTTTGCAGTTCTTTTTTATCGCTGTATTAATATTCTCTCAATCCAGAGTATCAGTCATTTTCTTCTATTTTTTTCTGTCAAACAGTCTCTTGCTTGTGTAGCACATATTCACTAACACTGCATCAAGAAATTACGTAATTTTTATTTCTTCTATCATCAATATATTGGTTCCTGGTAGATATGTCCAAATCTGTAATTCAGGTGTACATATCTTCTTTTTCATATTCTCTACGGCTTTCTCAACTGTTTGTAAGCATTGGGAAAACATTCATTATTGTAGATCTCTGCTGCATCAAAATTTCTTATCCTTCATTATCATCTCTATCTTTGTCATTGCTTTCCTCCCTAGGATCAAACTTCTCTTTATTTCTCCAGAACATTTTCTGGAGAAAATGTCTCTGTATTCTTGAGCCTAAGAAAAGAAAAAATAACTGAATCAGACTAAAGCACATCTTAATCCAGCGATTTTTTTTCAAGAGTACAAACTAAACAAATGGGAGAGACATATTGCTTACCTTCTTAGTGCTGATATTAGAAGCATGCTACAACCAACCCATAAGGATGATGGTTGGGTTGATGAGACAGGAATAATTCACATAGAGAAGCCATTTCATAGTGAGGTTATTTTGATTTTTTTTTTCTCACAAGTTTCTCTTCCTTAAGACTATGCAACCTTTTCTGAAAGTCCTCTTTTTTCAATGTTTCTTGTCTCTTACAGCTATGCGGAAATTCTGAATTTACCAAATTTATTCCTTACACAATCACAAACCCTGACTATATTGCTCTTGGACAAATCTTGTTGATGCACTTAATTTAATTTTCTAAACTTAACATATATATTTGACATCCATTATTTACCACCTGTTCCACAAATTGTGACGGAAGGATCCTACCTAACTGGATTACATTTCTCCTGCTTCCTATTATGTACAATTGAAATAATGCCTGAATTTTTTAACCTGGAAATGTCTAAGTAAATAATATACAAATTAATTTGTATGTTGTGAATTTAGCCAATTCAGTTCCAGGTTTGTTCCTCCAGTTTTAGCATTCCATTCATCTGCAAGTAGTATTTTTTTCCCCCAGATATGACTGTGGAGTTCCTACTAATGAAATAATTTCTTACACATCCATAGAGATTGTTAAATTCAGAATTTGATAACACACCCCATTTGATAGCATTCTCTTACAGTATAAAGTATTCTGTGGATTAGTCTCAGAGCAAGACAATTTACTTCGCATGAGAAGTTTACTCTAAGAGCTGGATCACTTCTGAGTTTGGTTTGGGGGTAACTCATACTCACATGAAAGAGTCTGTTCAAGAAACAGATTTAACTACCAGAAGAAAAAAAATATTTCAGAGAGAATTTAACAAAAAGGATGAAAACCCCAAAAGAATAAAAAACTAAGATGTCACAAAGAATTGCCATAAAAGAACTGATAGTAGATGTAAAACCAAAGATGGCCAATAAATAGAATAGAATAGAATAGAATAGAATAGAATTTTATTGGCCAAGTGTGATTGGACACACAAGGAATTTGTCTTGGTGCATATGCTCTCAGTGTACATAAAAGAAAAGATACGTTCATCAAGGTACAACATTTACAACACAATTGATGATCAATATATCAATATAAATCATAAGGATTGCCAGCAACAAGTTATAGTCATACAGTCATAAGTGGAAAGAGATTGGTGATGGGAACTATGAAACGATTAATAGTAGTGCAGATTCAGTAAATAGTCTGACAGTGTTGAGGGAATTATTTGTTTAGCAGAGTGATGGCCTTCGGGAAAAAACTGTTCTTGCGTCTAGTTGTTCTGGTGTGCAGTGCTCTATAGCGTCGTTTTGAGGGTAGGAGTTGAAACAGTTTATGTCCAGGATGCGAGGGATCTGCAAATATTTTCACGGCTCTCTTCTTGATTCGTGCAGTATACAGGTCCTCAATGGAAGGCAAGTTGGTAGCAATTATTTTTCTGCAGTTCTAATTATCCTCTGAAGTCTGTGTTTTCTTGTTGGGTTGCAGAACCGAACCAGACAGTTATAGAGGTGCAAATGACAGACTCAATAATTCCTCTGTAGAATTGGATCAGCAGCTCCTTGGGCAGTTTGAGCTTACTGAGTTGGCGCAGAAAGAACATTCTTTGTTGTCCTTTTTAATGATGTTTTGATGTTAGCTGTCCATTTGAGATCTTGCGATATGATAGAACCCAGAAATTTGAAGGTTTCTACTGTTGATACTGTGTTGTCAAGTATTGTGAGAGGTGGAAGTATGGAAGGGTTTTCCTAAAATCTACCACCATTTCTACGGTTTTGAGTGTGTTCAGTTCCAGATTGTTTTGGTTGCACCACAAGGCTAGTCGTTCGACCTCTCGTCTATATCGGATTCGTCATTGTCTCGAATGAGACCAATCACTGTTGTGTCATCTGCGAACTTCAGTAGCTTAACAAATGGATCATTGGAGATGCAGTCATTGGTATACAGAGAGAAGAGAAGTGGGAGAGCACACAGCCTTGGGGGCCCCTGTGCTAATTGTACAGGTATTTGATGTGATCTTGCTTAGCTTCACCTGCTGCTTCCTGTTTGTTAGGAAGCTTGTGATCCACTTACAAGTCTGTTCCGGTACCTGTAGCTGGTTTAGCTTAGTTAGAAGAATGTCTGGAATGATGGTATTGAATGCTGAACTAAAGTCTACAAAAGGACCCTTGCATAGGTCTTTGGAGACTCAAGATGTTGTAGGATGTAGTGCAGAGCCATATTAACAGCATCATCTGTTGATCTATTTGCTCGGTATGCAAATTGCAAGGGGTCTAAAAGCGGATTCGTGATGGTTTTCAGGTAGGAAAGCACTAGCCTTTCAAAGGGTTTCATGACTACAGATGTTAGAGCAACTGGTCTGTAGTCATTCAGTTCCTTGATGGTGGGCTTCTTGGCACTGGGATGATGGTAGGCGTTTGAAGCAAGAAGGAACATAGCACATCTCTAGTGATTTATTGAAAATATGGGTGAAGATGGGGCCAATTGGTCAGCACAGACTTTTAAGCAAGAAGGAGTTATCTTGTCTGGGCCTGGAGCTTTTCCTGGCTTTTGTCTGTGAAATAGGTCCTGCACTTCCTTTTCTGTGATCACTAGGGGTTGTGAACCCAATGAAATGGGGTCAGTTGTAGGAGGCTTGGCTGTTGTTGCTGTGTCTGAGATGGGAGTTGTGGAGATAGGTGGCTGTAGTTTCCTTTCAAACCTGCAGTAAAACTCATTCAGGTCATCTGCCAGTTGTTGATTACCTTCAGCCTGGGAAGGAGGTTTGCCATAGCCGGTGATATTTTTAAGAGTTTTCCACATGTTTGCTGGTTCATTTGCTGAAAATTGATTCTTTAGCTTTTCAGAGTAGCTTCTTTTTGCTGCTCTTATCTCCCTTGTTAGTGCATTTCTGGCCTGATTGTACAGCATTTTATCACCTTTTCTGTAGGCTTCCTCTTTGGAATGTCGTAGCTGCTTAAGTTTAGGTGTAAACCAAGGTTTGTTATTACTGTGTATTCGCAAGTTCCTTGTAGGTACACATAGGTCTTCACAGAAGCTGACATATGATGTTACAGTATCTGTGAGTTCATCCAGGTCTGCAGAGGTATCTTTAAAAATATTCCAATCAGTGCAGTCAAAACATGCCTGTAGCTTTAATTCTGATTCCTCCGTCCAGGTAAATTGTTTTTGTAGTATCCTTCCTGTCTGACCCAACTAGGAAGGACTGCTTGTTTCTCACAGATATCCTGAGAGGCCCATTCCATGCTGTGGGTTATTGTTAGTTTTATTCTTTTATTTTGGACCTTGCCAGAAAGACATATCATCCACAGCACCAACAGGCATTACTGTAAAAATCATTAAAAGTGTTGCAGCTAACAGAATGGAAATTCCCCTTGAAAGTTTATCTTAAGGTCATTTCCATTTGAAACGATGAGATAATGTCCAAAAGCCAATGAACAAAAGACAACAAACAAAATCATTAATATTATTCCTCAAATGTCTAGGCTTCAGGTTTCATGAGAGTTTGCATGACTCCAGATTGTCACTTCAAAAATGTGCCCCCAAACAGAAAAATAACAATATCAGCATTAGGGTATAGACAAACCAGAAAATTGATTCCACAAAATTACTACAAGTATACTTTATCATGACAGACTATTAGTAACAGAATCTTCACACACACACACACACACACACACACACACACACACACACTGACATACAAACCAGAAGTATGCATACTTCTTCTGCATCTATTTTGGAGAAAATTCCAGATGCCTTCTCTAAGATTATTTCTACAATTCCCTTACAGAATTTATAAATAAGAAGAAAATGAAAAACAAAACCTATTTAAAAATTCCAGAATAGATTAGGGAGTGGATTAAAGTGCACAAAACCAAGATAAAGTCAGAATCAATAAACATGTTGAAATTTGCCAATTACATCTAAAATTAGATGTGAACCCCTATACCTGCGGTATGTAGATTATAGGATGAATCTTCTCGGCATCCAGAGAAGTCTGGTCTGAGTTCTAATGTGTTGCCTTCAGTGTAGTGTTGAAACTTTTGCAAATGAAAAGAGTGACTTCTTTTCAGTCATGAACTACAATCTTTAATTTATTAAACATGTTTGAAAAGTAATTAAACTATATATATATATATATATATTTGTTTTCTGAGGTTTTCACGGGTGTTTGTATATAGGTCTTTGGTTGTTCGGGTTTTCTCCCGTGTAAAATTGGAAGTGTCTTGGCGACGTTTCGACGAAGTCTCATTCGTCATCTTCAGGCTTCAGCTTCGTGCTTCTGGGAGCAATGTGTGATCGCAGCTATTTCTTCCTTTTAACTGATAGTGGGGGTTTGAACTGATTGGGTGGGAGCTTGGCTGTGCTCTGATTGGCTGGGGGTTTTTCTGTGCTCTGATTGGCTGGGGGTGTGTCCTGTGTGTCCTGTGTGTCCTGAGCACAACCAAGCCCCCACCAACACAGGACACCCCCCCAGCCAATCAGAGCACAGAAAAACCCCAGCCAATCAGAGCACAGCCAAGCTCCCACCCAATCAGTTCAAACCCCACTATCAGTTAAAGGAAGAAATAGCTGCGATCACACATTGCTCCCAGAAGCACAAGCTGAAGCCTGAAGATGACGAATGAGACTTCGAAACGTCGCCAAGACACTTCCAATTTTACACTATATATATATATATATATATATATATATATATATATATATATATATATATATATATATGTCTCATTCGTCATCTTCAGGCTTCAGCTTCGTGCTTCTGGGAGCAATGTGTGATTGCAGCTGTTTCCTCCTTTTTAACTGCTAGTGGGGGTTTGAACTGATTGGGTGGGAGCTTGGCTGTGCTCTGATTGGATGGGGGGTTTTTTTGTGCTCTGATTGGCTGGGGGGGGTGTCCTGTTTGGGTGGGGGCTTGGTTGTGCTCAGATTAGTCTGAGTTGCAGGGGGATTTGAGCTGGTGAGCTGCACTGCTGCTGTTTGGCTTCGTGTTCGTGGTCGTGCTACATCTTCGTAATGGGTGTCAGTCTGCTGCATGTATGGATTGGAGGGGTTTGAAATGGCTAATGTTGCAGCTGTGGTCTGGCTTCTGGTCCTTGGTCGTGCTTCCTGATCAGTGTGGGTTTAGGTCTGCTTTCTGGGTGGATGTGTGGTGGTGACATCCTGTGTGGACCTCGTGAGTGTGGGTCTGGTGTCATTCCTCGTGTCACACATTGCTCCCAGAAGCACGAAGCTGAAGCCTGAAGATGACGAATGAGACTTCGTCGAAACGTCGCCAAGACACTTCCAATTTTACGCGGGAGAAAACCCGAATAACCAAAGACCTACATACAAACATCCGCGAAAACCTCAGAAAACATATATATATATATATATATGTAGGTCTTGGCATTTTCGGGTCTTTTCCCGTGTAAGGTTGAGAGTATCTTGGCAACGTTTTGACAAGGTCTCACTCATCATCTTCAGGCTGGTGTCTTCGGCTTCGTGCTTCTCAAGCAGAGTGGTCGGAGCTGCCGTCTCTCTATAAATACTGGTGGGGAGGTGGGGAGTGCTGGTTGGCTCTGTGGTTGCATCCTGATTGGTAGGTGGAGTGGGTGTTTGCAGATTGGTTAGCCGTTTCGTAGCATCCTGTGTGGGTGTGGTCCTGGTCTTTTGTTCCTGAGCTTTGGTGTTGTCGCCTCTGAAGTTCTGTGATGTGATGTCTTGAGCAGATGGCTGTGATGCAGCATCCCAGGCCCTGGTTTGGCTCTGAGTCCGAGGTCCTGTCATGTGTTCCTGGTGTGTGTCAGCCTGCTTTGTGTGGGAATCGGAGGGGGGTGCAGCAGCCAGTGGTGTCAGCATGGTCTGGCTTCTGGATGGTGGTTGTGTTTCATCTGTGGGATGGGTTTGGGTTTGAATCTGGTGAGGATGATTAGTGGTGGCGTTGTGTGTTGTCCTGGGTCCAGGGTCAATTTTTGTGGCTGGGACTCATTTATTGACAAAGGCTATATATAAGTATATACATGCATATATATATAAATTTGTTTTCGTACGTTTTCACAGGTATAGGTGTGTAGGTCTTGGCATTTTGGGGTCTTTTCCTGTGTAAGGTTGAGAGTATCTTGGCAATGTTACAACCTTACATAACCTTACACGGGTAAAGACCAAAAATGCCAAGACCTACATATATATTTACATATACATATACATATAAGGTAAAGATTCCCTTGCACATACGTGGTAGTCGTTGCCGACTCTAGGGGACGGTGCTCATCTCCGTTTAAAATCCGAAGAGGCAGCGCTGTCTGAAGACGTCTCTGTGTTCATGTGGCCGGCATGACTCAACACCAAAGGCGCACGGAACGCTATTACCTTCCCACCAAAGGTGGTCCCTATTTTTTCTACTTGCATTTTTACGTGCTTTCGAAACTGCTAGGTTGGCAGAAGCTGGGACAAGTAACGGGAGCTCACCCCGTTACACGGCAGCACTATGTAGTATATATATATTATATATAGTAAACACTTGGGGGGGAAAAGAAAAGAGTGACCACTGAACTTCAGCTGATTCTGACAGATAAAAATATTAATGGCCAAGGATATTTTTTCTTTTTAAATTATAACATTTTTTTTAAAAAACCTAAAAGCCAGCATGGAGAATTTAATTCAGATTCATTGGAGTGTTAGCACCATTTTTATAGGAAAAGTAGATAATTGTATATATCAAAATATTGTATATTGTGAATTTAGCTAATTCAGTTCCAGGTTTCTTTAGTTCTAGCATTCCATTAAAACTAAATTGAATATTGGTTCAGAATGTGTATCAAGACTGAAAGGCCACACTGCAGATTTTGTTGACAAATAAAATCTTTCTTCTCTGATACAATACTGCCATTTAGTGGTTGTCTGGAGTTGATGTTCTTATGGTTACATTTTGTTGTTGTGATTCAGAAGCAAATGTCTGGTAGCATTTTAAAGCCTTTTCATAAAGGAGGCCAGCTTTTGGAATCCAAAACCAGTTTCAATAAGATAGAATGAAATCAGTTTAAATTTGAATAGTGCTCTCTCACCAACCAAGTCCCATAAAAGAACTTTTAAAAATGACAAGGATGACAAAACCAGACAGGAACACAACAGAAACAAACTCACACAAATCTAAAAATTGCCCCTTAATGTTTTTCTTATTTCCAGCATTGATCCATTATACTGTTATATGTCTTAGATAGTTTCTCTGGCATTATATAGCAATTGTACATCACAATTAAAAATTAAATCCTTTTACTCATATTCCTCCCTTTGCTCCATCTGTATAAAGCATTATATTAGTATCCCATTTTATCATCCAATGTTTCACATGCTCTTTTTCTATTTCAAACCTTAGCAAAAGTTTATAGTCATTGGCATGTTAGGTAATTTCAAATCCCATCTTATATAGTTCAATTCCAGTTACTTTTTTTTCGATATTAAATCTTTCTCCTAATTGCACATATAAAAACCTTTGAAAACTATACCCCTCTGCAGTTAAATTTTTTCTCAACTTTAAGTTTTATATATTCATTAGCAATCTTGATATGTAAAGCATTTTTCTTTGCCTGTGTTTCTTTTTTATATAATGTTTCTTGTGAATTGAGATATTTTTGGGCACAGCCTAGGTTTATTCTCAATATGACACTTTTCGCATAACCATTTTTAAAATCTATGTAAACCTTACTGCATTATTAAAAGCCATGCCAACCAAACTTCAGGTATTTTCTTCTAATTGTAACATTATTTTATTTCTCAGCAATACCATTGGCAACATCTTCTTGATATTGGTTGGCCTGCAAAGGGCAATGAGCTTGCTTTAGGTTACCACTAGGAGGGGAGATAGGTAAATGAAAAAAAACAAGGGATAGCATATTTGGGAAATTAAAAATAAAAAACTTCAGGGAACAAGGAAAGCTAAACCTGTTTTATTTTATAGCAAAGATAACTATATCATGGATATATCCATGATATATCCATGACATCAGTAGATATTAAGCCCAACTCAAGGAGGATTTCAGTAGTGACTTTTACATATTATATGCCTTCTTATCAGGAATATAACAGAATTTGGGTAATATATACAATGTGTTCCCAATAATAATTTTAAAAGGCTGTTCAAAAGCAGTAAAATGTATTTAGCATCTCATCTCACTGAATGCCCAATTTATCCTTGCAGCCTTGAATACAGTTGTATGCTTTTAATTTAATTTTTTCCCCAAAGCTACTAAAGCTACTAATCAGCAGCATATGTAGTATTTTACTGGGATTTATTAAAAAGAGAGCTATTTTTGGATGGTGTGTGTGTCACTTGGCTTCTGTGAAACTTACCAGAGGTCATAACTTCAAATTAGAGAATAAAAAACAAAACAGGTAGGGTTAAGGCAAAATTTATATTACATTTAATTCAAATGTAAATGTAATTAATGTAGCATTAAATTGCATTAATTACATGTAATTAATTAATAATTAATTAATGTGATTTCATACTTTCCCCTTCTGTCGTCTCATATTACACTTTGGAGGAATGGCCTTGGGCTCTGCAGGGAGATCAAAGATTTATCTAATTTCTTCCCCACAATTTCCAGATGTCTCAATTTAGTTCAGAAAGAAGTCAAGACTACTAGAAGTAGTAAATGCCACATTCTACTTCAAAGTTACTGGCCATGTCTTGCAGTTTTTAGCTCATTCATGAGGGGTATAGCATCTTCTTCACTGCTCCCAAGTCTGTTGATCCTCTGCATATAGGAGAAAAGGGGAGGTGTTTTCTGAGTTTTGATAGATTTTTCTATTTAAAATATTCCAAAGAAACCTCAGTTACTTATTTAACCATAGAATCTATATCTAGCCACAGACCATTTTTTAATCTAGTAAGTGGATATAAACAATTCAGTGTAGCTAAAGAACTTCTTTAAAAAATGGGTAAAGACTACCGATATTACTTCATCTTCATTATTATTGCTGAATCACACAGTTCAGCTACAGATAGTTCTCAACTTGGCAATTACTCATCCCAGTTCCAAGCAACCTAGCAGTTTGAAAACATCCAAATGTGAGTAGATAAATAGGTACAGCTTTGGCAGGAAAGTTACTGCATTCCTTATTTTCATGCCGACCACATGTTGATAGAAGTATCTGTTAGACAACACAAGCTCCCTCGGCTGCAAATTGGAGATTAGCATTACTTCCTTGAATTGGTCTCTACTGAACAGGGGAAATCTTTAGTCCTTGACTTACAACCATTCATTTGGTTGTCATTCCATACATTGCAGGAACATCTGAAAAGCTCAAGAGGATCTTCAGCCAACACAACATACGTGCACACTTCAAACCCACGAATAGACTAAGGCAAAAGCTTGTTCACCCAAGGATCCTTGTTCCCCAAGGATAAAACACCCAGACACAAACTGAGCAAGTATAAGGCAGTGAGCCATGTACAGATCTGTAAATTGGTGAAACAAAACAATTTCATAAACACATGGCACAACATAGGAGAAAAAAACCCATCAGGACTAGATTCGGCAGTCCATCTGCATTTAAAAGACAAAACCACTCTTTTGAAGATACCATTTTGGACAGACAAAACCACTGGTTTGAAAGAGGGGTCAAAGAAGCTATTTGTTGTGTCCCACTCCTCCGCTGACGGCCGGGTCAGGGAAATCCGAATCAGGCTTGCCTCTGCAGCTCTGCCCAAAGTCCTAGCAAAGTCCTCAGAGCAGGCAGGAGACCAGAAAGTGACTTCAGCAAGATAAGTTCGACTTTGCCTGACTCAGAGACTGCCAGAAAGCAGATCCTTTATATAGGCCATGGGGTGTGGCTCCATGACTCAGCACTCATTAAGGCCTGCCCCTCCCTTCCTTCTGTTGCCTCTGCCTATCCAGTCTTCTGATGTGAGGGTCACTCCAATCAGCAGCTGTTGGAAATAAACTTTCCTCAGGCTCACATGCTGTGGAGGAGGGGGAGGGGTCTAGCTGCTCCGTTTGCCTGGGCATGGAGCCAGAGCTGGGGCCGGGGGATGCTCCCTCCTCTGCAGCCTGCTTGGGCATGGAGCCAGGGCTGGGACCGGGAGGTGCCCCCTCCTCTTCAGCTTGTCTGGGCATGGAGCCAGGACTGGGGCCGGGAGGCATACATTCCTCCGTGTTCGGGAGCAGATAAGAAGGCCCCGGCTGCTGTGAGAGCGGACAAGACACAACACTATTCTGTCAAAATTGAACAGCTGTCTCTCAACAGAGGGGGAAGGATAAATCTCCAAATGACTTCAAAGACTCTCTAAAAAAATATAAATGACTAATTGTCTGAAAGAAATATACATTCTTCCATTCCCCACCATCTAGTCAGAGCTGAAGAAGCTTCTTGGATGAGAAGCAAAACAACTTCAAAGAAAAGTTGTTTCTTGAAAATGGGACATTTGGGACATTTTTCCTACGTGCAGGACATTTTGGGGATATTTTTTTCTTGTCTAAGTGCAGGACTTTATTTTTCTCACCACTGAATTACATCTTGCTGGATAGGGCCCAGGCTCAAGTCTGTCAAGATCATTCTGAATCATAAGTCTATCTTCCAAAGTGTTAGCAATTGCCCCAGCTGTCTGCAAAATTGAGGACTACACACTCAGCCAGTTGAGAATCCATCTAGTGGTACTGTCTATTCCACACTTTTTTATCTTATCAAGAAATAAGCTGTGGTTGACTCTGTGAAATACCTTACTGCAATTCAAACAATGTCTACAATATTTCCTTGATCCACTAATCATTGTATTAAGTAAGGCAGTAAGATTTGTTTGACATGACCTGCTTTCAACAAACCCATGTTAGCCTCTAGTGATCAATTTGTTCATTTCTAAGTGCTCACAAATCCGTTGCTTTATGACCTTTTCTGGAGTTTCCTGGGTATTGGTATCAAACTGATTGGTCTGTAGATTCCAGTTTTGTTCCTGTTTCCAATTTTACTCTTTTTCAAGATTGGAACCACTTCAGCTCTTTTCCAGTCCTCTGGCAGGAGCTCTAAAATGTTATTCAGTGGTTTCAAGATTATATCTGCCAGCTTCTTCAGATCCCTGGGACATAAGCCATCAGGTCTCATCAATTTGAATTCATCCAATTCCTTGCCTACTGTATTTTGACCTGCACTTTTGTTCTGTCTCCCATACTACTTTTGATAGTTATTTTTTCTTTTTTATAAATGTTCTAAAGATATTTATAAAGAAGATATTAAGCATTTCTTTCTCCCTGTTGCCTGTTATTTTCTTGCCATTTTCCCCTATTAGTGGACCAATCATTTTTTTTGGCCACATTTATTTTGGCCATGTCATGCAGGGAAATTTATTGGAGAAAGTAATTATGTTTGAAGAGTTAACCGTAAATGGAAACCAGGCCATCAAAACACACAGTGACTGGACACCATGAAAGCTGACACTAGTCATAGCATTAAAAAATTCAAAGAAGTAGTGCAAAATTGGAAGATGTGAGAGACCTGGCCCATAGGTTCATCAAAACTCAGACACGATGAATGGATAATATCATCATTTCCTTGATTTTCTTCTTGTTACGTATATATTGAAACTTTTTTATTGTCTATGGAGATTCTCAGTCATCCAGGTCATGACTGTCCCAAAGGTCCTTTTCAATCACAACTGAATTTCCTTCAAGAAAATTCAATTGCCTTTTGAAAAGCACCTTTGCAACAACTTTTTTTGTTATTTTTTTGCATTGATTGCAAATCTTAGTTTATTCTTAGTCTTAAATCTTCCCAACTCTATAACAGCAGATTTGGACTATTTAATGGTATTCTGTTTTAGTTATGTGCCCCTCTCCATTTTTTTATAAAGTTAGTCTCTCAGTTTATTAGTGAGCTTTTTGTGCAGCCTTGATGGTTTTGTCTGGAGTCTCTTTTTTCTTTGGGGTATTTTGTTTGGGTTTTACTATCTTCTTTTTCAGGGTTTCCCAGGCATCTTGAACAATTTTTCCCTCTAGGATTTCCATCCACAGAATCCTGCCAGACTAATCTTTTTTAAAAAAAATAATTTTTATTGAAGTTTTTTTTAAAAAAAGAAATTTTTACAATTTTCTTCTTTACAACATTTGTGCATCACTAATCATGTCTTACATATCTATTTTCTCTCTTACTTCCATTTACTGTTCATACATGATTCTAATATTGATATATATAAATAAAATTGTACTCAATTTCAATCATACATTCTGTGTCAGTTCCATTTCCACTTCTTTGTTGCTACATTTCAACTCCTGTATCTTCCTCATTTAATCTTTCCTTGCCCTCTCCTCTAGCCATTCATACCATTTCTCCCATACTATGTAGTATTCTGTTTCCTCCTTATCTTGTATTTTTGTGAGTTTCTCCATCTATATGCACTCCAAAACTTTTCTGATCAAATTTTCTTCTGTTGGTGTATTATTATTTTTCCAATTTTGTGCATATATTATTCTTGCTGCTGTTGTAATATGTATAATTAAGTATTGGTTTTTTTATTTTTTTTTTGGCCAGACTAATCTTATTGCATTCTTTGACAAAGTGACAAAACTAGTGGACGAGAGGAATGCTGTCAATATAATTTACTAGGACTTCAGTAAGGCATTTGACAAAGTAGACCATAACCTACTACTTGATAAAATAGAAAAATGTGGGTTAGACAGCATCACCACCAGATGGATTCATAACTGGCTGAGCAACTGCACTCAACATGTAGTCCTCAATGGAACTGCATCTACTGTACATGGAGGGAGGTATACAGTGGGGTACCCCAGGGCTGTTTTAGGCCCAGTACTCTTCAACATATCCATCAATGATTTGGACAAGGGGATAAATGGGGAACGCATCAAATTTTCAGATGACACCAAGCTAATAGGAATAGCCAACACTCCAGAAGATAGGCTTAAAATAGAGAAGGATCTTGACAGACTTGAACATCTAACAAAATGAAATTCAACAGTGAAAAAAGTAAGATTCTACATTTAGGCAAGAAAAACAAAATGCACAGGTATAGTTTATGTGGTACCTTGCTCAATAGTGGAGATTGTTGGAGGATCTTGGTGTCCTAGTGGACAATCACTTAAATATGAGCCAGCACTGTGCAGCAGCTGCCAAAGAATCCAACACAGTTCTAGGCTGTATAAACAAAGGGATAGAATCAAGATCACATGAAGTGTTAATATCACTTTATAATGCCTTGGTAAGGCCACACTTGGAATATTGCATCCAATTTTGGTCTCCACAATGTAAAAAAGATGTTGAGACTTTAGAACAGTGATGGCGAACCTTTTAGAAACCGAGTGCCCAAACTGCGTGTGCATGCCCAAACGGAAAGATGCAGGTGAATGCGTGGACATGTGCAAACCCACACACGGGCACAATGCAGCAAGAAGTAAGATCTTTTTCTTTCATGAGCTTCTGTTTTGTCGTTTGCAGGGAAGCAGAAGCTCACAAAAGAAACGCCACAGAAATCTGACCTGGGGCAACAGCACACATGCCAGCAGAGAGGGCTCTACGTGCCACCTCTGGCACGCGTGCCATAGGTTTGCCATCACAGCTTTAGAAAGAGTGTAGAGAAGAGCAACAAAGATGATTAGGGGATTCAAGGATAAAACATAAACAACCGTTGCTAGAACTGAATATATTTAGTCTTATAAAAAGAAGGACTAGGGGAGACATGATAGCAGTGTTCCAATATCTCAGGAGTTGCCACAAAGAAGAGGCAGTCAAACTATTCTCCAAAGCACCTGAGGGTAGAACAAGAAGCAATGGGTGGAAACTGATCGAGGAAAGAAGCAACTTAGAACTAAGGAGAAATTTCCGGACAGTTAGAACAATTAATCAGTGGAACAATTTGCCTCCAGAAATTCTAAATGCTCCAACACTGGAAGTTTTAAGCAGGGGGTTGGACTACAAGACCTCCAAGGTCCCTTTCAACTCCGTTGTTCTAAAGAGAGGGAGCAAGGAGCATGCGCAAGATGGTGGTATAGTGGAACAGAGCGGAGGCCGGTGGTTTGTTCCTGGCTATGCTGGGTTAAGGAGGGGGCTTTTTGCCATCATGGCCCCTGTACCTGGCAGTAGAACATCTCGTCGTCCCGATGAGGGTTCTTTTACCCTCGAGAATGGTCGGGTCGACAGAAATGGAGGTTTGGAGCATGGAGCGGACAGATGGAAAACGGCGGTTCCTGGGCGCGGTTTCCAGGCGCGGCGGGCCTGAGTAGGGCGGTGGCTAGCCGCCGCCGGCTTCCCCGGCATTTCCCATCATTCCCTGGCGTTTCTCTGCTCGCGGCTGGCGGTTTCATGTTGGGACGGTCAGAGGCAGCGAGGATGAACAGTGGTGACGACGGTGAGGCGGTCTGGGATAACGGAGGTGGCAGAAAGGCCGATGATTGGCTGAGGCGGTGAGCTGAGGCACGTCGTGATGGCGAAGATTGGCGGATTGGGCCTTGAGGGCGACTGTGGTCCTGCTGACTTGTCGGGGGAGACAGCCGCCGATGCTTTCTTCTATCAGCTCGGCTCGGCTCGGCTTGTTATATTGGCATGTTGTGTCTTGTCGGTGTTGCTGGGGCGGCTGGGGCGGTTGGAGAGATGGCGGTTTTTACCCTGGGGAGCCAGCGGTGCCCACAGCCTTGGTTGGACGCACTTGGGCCTTGGCCCTTAAACATCTTAAACAACTTGGGAAACTTTTGGAGCCCTGCTGGGTACCCAAAAGATGTTGTTGGGGGTTGCTGTGCGGGGGTGACGGTGGTTGCCTTTAACATCTGTGATGCCGGCAGCAGTACCCTGATGGGGGTGGCGAAGACGGTGTTGGCGACGGTAACTGTCCCCCCCTTCCCCTCTGTGAGGGGCTCTGTGGCCTCTTGGGGGCTCCGCTGGGGGGTCCTAGAGGGCTCCGTGAGTGGCTGCTGGATGCCAGGGCAGTGACGACGGCGATGGCAAGTGGCTATCGCGGAAGACGTCCCGCGGCGGCGACGGTCGCTGCTCTTCTCTCCTCTTTGGAACCTTCGTGAGAACCTGGGTGGTGGACCATCTTAGTTCCAGCCAGGGCTATGCTGTCTATACCATGCATTTTTTGAGATCTCTTCGTTTCCCAGCTGGTGGCTCTACCCAACGACTGTCGTTTAAGATCTCGACAAACCAGGATACCACCATTTCTTCAGACTCTGATGACTTTTTCATATAACCAGTTTCTTGCACTATGAGATGCCCCCCTCTCGCGGGTGTGACCCTCTTCCCTATCGAGGGCCTACCTTGATGACGGATTTTGGAATCCCGAGAGGTGGCATGCTTCTAAGAGAGGGTTAAGAAGGTTTTTAAATTCAGCTTTTTGTAAATTTTTATCTAAATCAACCAATGGGTTATGGGGTGGGGTGGGTGAGGGGGCACGCCCACAGGGGGTTAGGCTAGTCCCTTCTAAAGTTCACGATCTGGAGGTTCGTAAATTGGAGGTCTTGGAGGAGGTTAAAGCACGACCACGTATGGGCATTTCCATCTGCACGGTACGGGGGAGGGGCAGGTATGGCGGAAGCAGGGGCTCGTATCATGTTCGGGGAGCGCGTTCTCGCTGTTTGAAAGCGATACCACACTCCGGGCCCCTTGGCTTTACTCATGTCCCGAGTGGTGATATCCCCCGGAACCTGGACCTTCGATTGATGTTGTGCAATGCCAGGTCCGTCATGAACAAGGCCCCCCCTCATATTCAACCTTATTCAAGAGGGGGGAGCGGACCTAATAGGCATTACGGAGACCTGGTTGGGCACGGAAGGGGGGGTTCCCCTCACCGAGATGTGCCCACCAGGCTTCCGTGCATTCCATCAGCCGAGGGCCCAGGGTAGGGGTGGGGGTGGCGGTTGTTATTAACGAGAGTCTGGATCCAAGGGAGGTCGCTGTCCCGCAGATAGCTGGTTGTGAATCCCTCTTAGTGAGGTGGGGCCAGGGGGTACAGGTGGGCTTGCTGATTACGTACCTGGCTCCTTGCTATGTGACGGCAGCCCTGCCCGAGCTGCTGGAGATGATAGCCGGGACGGCGGTTGAGACCCCCCAGACTTATGGTCATGGGGGATTTCAACTTGCCGTCAGCAGGCAAATCGTCAATGGCGGCTCGGGAGTTCATGGCCTCCATGACGGCCTTGGACCTGACCCAGGTAGTTGACGTCCCCACCCACGTCAAGGGTAACACACTGGACTTGATTTTCGTCTCGGGACAGTGGCTTAATGATCTGAAGTTAGGGGAATTAATATCTCAACCCCTGTCATGGTCAGATCATTTACTCCTTCAGGTAGACTTTCGGACCGCTACACCTCACCGCAGGGAGACGGAACCGGTTCAATGGTTCCGTCCCAGGCGTCTGATGGACCCAGAGAGGTTTCTGACAGAGCTTGGGCCATTTCCGAGGGATTTAGCCCACGGCTCGGCTGAGGAACTGGCGGCCGCCTGGGAGGAGGCCCCGGCTGGCGCCTTGGACCACGTCGTGCCTTTGCGGCTTCTGACCTGGCAACGAACTCGACCAGCTCCTTGGTATAATGAGGAGCTGAGAGAGATGAAGCGCCGGAAAAGAAGCCTAGAGAGTGCCTGGAGGTCCAGCCGCTCCGAATGTGACCGAACACTAGCGAGGTCATATATTCAGACCTATCTATTGGCGATCAGGGCAGCGAAACATAACTATTTCTCCGCACTCAGCGCATTGGCAGATAATCGCCCAGCCACCCTGTTTAGGGTGACCCGCTCCCTGCTCACGCAGGAGGCTCGGGAGGACCCCTTACAGGGACGAGCTGAGGATTTTGTACAGTATCTGTCTGATAAAATCGCTCAGATTCGGGATGGCTTGGACACTGATTGGATAGATCCGGGTGGGATGGCGGGAACGAGTCTTGAGAATGTTATCTGGGCTGAGTTCGATCCTGTGACTCCTGATGACATGGACAGGTTGTTGGGTAGGTTGAATCCCACCACGTTTATTGGACCCGTGTCCCTCCTGGATGGTACTGGCCACACGGGAGATCACACGAGGCTGGCTCCTGGGAGTTACCAACGCTTCTTTGTTGGAGGGTGTTTTCCCCTCCGCCTTGAAAGAGGCGGCGGTGAGGCCCCTTCTTAAGAAGCTCTCCCTGGACCCGGCTGTATTAGCGAACTATCGTCCAGTCTCCAACCTTTGCTTTCTGGCGAAGGTTGTTGAGTGTGGTGGCATATCAGCTTCCTCAATACCTGGAGGAAACTGTCTATCTAGACCTGTTCCAGTCCAGTTTCAGACCCGGATACAGCACTGAGACGGCTTTGGTCGCGTTGGTGGATGACCTCTGGAGGGCCCGGGACAGAGGTTGTTCCTCTGTCCTGGTGCTATTAGATCTCTTGGCGGCTTGTGATACCATCGACCATGGTATCCTGTTGCGGCGGTTAGGGGGATTGGGTGTGGGAGGCACCGTTTATCAGTGGTTCTCCTCCTATCTCTCTGACCGTTCGCAGACGGTGTTGGCAGGAGGGCAGAGATCGACCCTGAGGCGCCTCACTTGTGGGGTGCCTCAGGGGTCTGTTCTCTCGCCTCTCCTGTTCAACATCTATATGAAGCCGCTGGGTGAGGTTATCCGTGGTTTTGGGGTGGATTATCATCTGTACGCTGATGATACACAGCTGTACATTTCCACCCCGAACCACCCCAACGAAGCCGTTGAGGTGATGGGCCGGTGTCTTGAGGCCGTGCAGGTCTGGATGGGGAGGAACAGGCTCCGACTCAACCCTTCCAAGACAGAGTGGCTGTGGGTTCCGGCGTCCCGGTACAGTCAGCTTACACCATCGCTGATTGTGGGGGGGGGAAGTACTGACCCCCAGGGGTGGAATGCGCAACTTAGGCCGTCTCCTGGACGATCGGCTGTCCTTAGAGGAACATTTGACAGCCGTCGCCAGGGGAGCATTTTATCAGGTTCACCTGATTCGCCAGTTATGCCCCTTCCTTGACCGGAATGCCTTACGCACGGTCACTCATGCCCTCGTCACTTCCCACCTGGACTATTGCAATGCTCTCTACATGGGGCTCCCCTTGAAGAGCACCAGGAGGCTCCAGAATGCGGCCGCGCGGGTGATAGAGGGAGCATCGCGTTGCTCCCATATAACACCTATCCTGCGTGGCCTACACTGGCTGCCGGTAGCCTTCCGGGTGCAATTCAAGGTTCTGGTCACCATCTTTAAAGCGCTCCATTGCTTAGGACTGGGGTATCTACGAGACTGCCTTCTGCCGCCGATAGCCTCCCAATGACCGGTGCGCTCCCACAGAACGGGCCTCCTCCGGCCAAGCAATGTAGGTTGGCGACCCCCAGGGGGAGGGCCTTCTCTGTGGCAGCACCGGCCCTGTGGAACGAGCTTCCTCCAGGGTTACGGCAACTCCCTGACCTCCGGACCTTCAGGCGTGAATTGAAGACTTTATTATTTCAACAAGCTGGACTAGCCTAAGAGTAAAATATTTTAGTCAATTTTAATGGATTTTAACCGGTTTTTTACCGTTTTAGTGATTTGGCGATTATAATATTTTGTTTTAATTGGATTTTAAATTGCTTATTTATTATTGTTGTATTTTTAATATGCCTGTGAACCACCCTGAGTCCTACAGGAGATGGTGCGGTATAAAAGTATAAAAATAAATAAATAAATAAATAAATTTATGGTGAATTCTAGTATGGACACTTTTCCCCAGTTTCTAATTTCCACTCTGTTAACCTTTCATCCCAACTAGTTAGGATTAAGACTCCTAACTTAAATTCCCACCTCCTTTGGATGACAAAGTTATTAGCTAGGCACATCAGAAATCTGTTTGATATCCCTCTTGTTGCAGAATTTGTTTTGTTTCCCAATGCAGTTTTCCCCCCCAGTGTTGCTGATGCAGTTTGTTTCCCAGTGTAGTTAAAGCTGGGAAACAAACTCTGCATTATTACAATTGTGTGTTTTACGCACATCTTGGCTAGCTGATTAACAAAAAGTTTGTCTATTTCCTCCACTTGGTTGAGTAGCTTATAGAACACACCTGTAGCAATGTCATTTCTTTATCCTTTAATATTCACCCAAATACTTTCAAGAAGGCTTTCATCCTTAACATTGTTTATTTTTGTAGAGGTGTAGCAATTCTTTATATATAATGCAACTCCTTTCTCTTTCTGAACTGGGTCTATTTCTTTTGAACAATTTGTATCCTTCTATTGTATATTCAGTCATGGGTTTTATTCCACCAAGTTTCAGTAAAAGCAGCAATATTGTACTTGCCCTCATGTACTAGACTCAAGTTGAGTTTCTTCCCCAAACTCTAAGCATTAGTGTATCCAAGCTTTTTCTGGCCAACTATAACAAGTTTTTGTTTTACCTGAGTTATCTTTTATCTGGGCAATTAATTTTCCCAAGGGGCCACATGAGAAACTAGGATTATGTGCCCCCCAATGGTGCCCTGCCACGTCAACCCCACGAAGTGATGCTGCACTGCCGCTCTGACTGGATGTGGGCATGAAATGCCCAGGTCTGCCATATACCATTACACCATGCCATCCTAAAGGACAACCTGGTTTTTCAAGTCCTGTTCCAGATCAATTTATGCTAATAGTACAGGTCCTCAATTTATAATTGTAATGGAACCTGCCCATTGTTAGCTAGCTAAGTTGTTATGGTCATAAAAAGGATCACTTCCGTAACCAACCTGATTTTATAATCTTTTTCTTTAAATTACTTTTATGATCATTGTTCACTATAGGGTAGTTTTGCTGAGCCCCTGACATATGGTCACGTGACCATTAGGATTTGGAATTGGGTCTTAAGTACTCCTGGGGAGGGCTAAGCATCTAATTGTGAATTATATCAGACTAAACTTTTTTCGGTCTTAGATTAGTTCCTCGATTAAACACCTCTATATCTCCATTAGAATTATTTAATCAGAATGTATTGAATTAAGAAAACAAAGTCTACCAACCCAGATAGGTAACAGAATTTGGGAATGATCTTGGAAGGGGGGAGGGTTGAAGGAGTGCTGACTAGGGAATGATCGGATAAAGAGGGAGGAGCCTGTAGTTAAATAAAGATGAATTAAAGAAACTTAGAAAGGATCTATTCTAACTTATCAGACAATAAAAAAATGGCAGAGAATTTGTACTTTCAGATTTGCAATTTTCAGTTAAGATAGACTTATAACATAGAATTAGCTCATTGTGTTTCCTGTCTGGTCTAATTAAGAGGTCAATAAATCCAACAGGTAAATAATTATACCTCACAATAATGTATGTATTCTTTGCCACACTCTATTTAAATATGATTTTTATTTCTCCGGAATCTGTGCTGCAAAATACTATGGAAGCATTCTTTTTCCCTAAAATTTTATCATACAGCAAAACTGGAGTCTTTGAAAAATCAGACTACACAAGTATGATTAACATTTTATTAAGTGAAAATATATATACAAAAAATAATGAAAATGGGAGAAGAAAATAAGCATTTCAACTGGCAATCTACTGAACAATTGAAAGCAACATCCAACACTAGAGTCTCTGAATATACGTTATCTCTTCTCTTCTATCTATTAATAGCCACTGCATGTCCTCTGGAACATAGTTATTACAGACACCTGGAATGTAATAAAAGGCAGCCCCGGTAATAAATTGTATTTTAAAACGTAACATCTTAACACCTTAACACATTTCAGAATATAAAATTCTGAAACTCCCTTGAACCAAAGAAAGTTCATATGAACAATTCTGACAACATTCATGCCACATTCCTGGAAATAAAACTTCCTACATTTCAAGAGAAACTCACATAAAATAAATTTTTAACAGGATGACTTTAATTTTGCATAATGTTTTAAACTACTTGGTTTAAAAAAACCACATCAGAATAGAATGTATAAACCATCAGAATGTACAAAATAGCTATGAAAAACATTTAAACCCTAACTGCAAACAGTAGAACTAGAAGGCATCTGGGCAAAAATGGGATTTAAAGAATTCTTTAGTTTTTAAGCAGATTGTGATCTTCAAGCTGGTTCAAGAATTATGGTTTCAAGTTTACATTAGAGATTACTTTTCTGAAAATAAGATAATGTAGTTGTTTATATTAACATACAAATCTTTCACATTTTCCAATTATGTTAGCTCTCCCACATAGTCCCACATAATAATTTCATTAGACAGTAAAAGTAGAACCTAGAGCTCTAATGCTAATTTAAATCAAATTATCTGTAACAATTGGAAATAAATGTGCACTTAAAATGCTGTCATACGAGTATGAGTCTCATCTAAAATATTTCAAATTTGAATGCAGTTTATAGATATGCACTAAACAGCAAGATATTTTCTCACTCATTAATTAACTAAAATCAGAGGAACAGCTCCTTCAAGTAATATATTGCCTTTTCACTATCTCACTCTATTTAAAAAAATCTATTTTTTATTTCTGTGTTTTAATTACAATTTATAAGCCATTTCCAGGTTTTACTAGGCAAATTATATATTTATATATTTCAAGCAGAAGGAAACAGAGTGAAGAGAAGCATCTTTAATATGGCCTTCCTTGTTTTCTATTATGCAAATATGTCCATATATTTCAAGCAGAGGTCCAGTAAAAGTATAAAAACAAAAACTTAAGAACATCTTTCACATTAATTAGGAATTTTCAAGGATGGCTGAATTTAAGGAATTTTCCTTCTGTTTAACATTTGGCAGATTCTTGAGTTTCTCAGAAGTGCAAAAGAGATTAATCTTTTATATTTAGCCAGGCACTTAATCTTTTCCCAACTTTGCATGAAGGTTACTACTGCAAAGCTCATTTACTGCAAAGCTTCTCCCCTCCCATGCAGTAAGTTTACACCTATCAGATGATTAAAACCATGCTCCTTTTTCTAAATTTGTCACTTCTGTTAGTCATTTCCCCCTTTTTTTGTATTCATAATTCAGTTGTTTCTAAGTTATCTGAGATATAGTGAATACTAGTCTTTGCAAGCTCAAAAAGTTCCAAGTTTCTTACATGAAAATTAATTGCTCCATAAGCATACTTCCTAGTTGTCAAGGTGGTCTGTAAAAAAAAGCACAGAAGGATATATGAAGGAATTTGATAGCTCAGAATCATCACCTGATAATCTCTGACATATATTAAGTCCTCAACATCCATGACAGCAGGTAGCAGTATCAAGAAAAGTCTTGGCTGATCTTCAAAAAAGCTAAACTTGGTCTGACCAGTAAGAAATCCCTAGGCAAAAGACTAGCCCAAAAATCCAAAAAAACAAGCCTCATACATACATACACACACCAGTCCCATACCAGAAGATGGTAATGGAAAATTTCCATCTTGTATTGTTGCCAAAAATACCCCCACAAGGATGGAAACTTGATTTGAGGGAGACTCAAACTTTTATCCCCATTCAGGTATTCTACCACAATGCCAACAATAAAAACAAAATCTTTCAAGATCTCTACAAGCAAAATAAGTTTTATAGCTTGTATTAGCATTGCATATTAGAACCCTTGTTTTGTTATATTAAGCTTGTGATTAAAGTAGTTTTAAGTTATGTGACTTGACTTATGTAAATCTTTGAAACATTTCTAGCAAATGTTTCTACAAACTAAGTAGACTAATTTTACTATAAAGCTGCTGATTCACCCTTACTGTCCTTTTTCGTTGTTATCTTCACAACATTTTACACAATAAACATTTTTCTGATAATCTGAAGACTTTTTATGTCTCATTGAGTTAAAACAGAATATTAAAACTGCTTAGAGCTATGAAAACCTGCTGTCCAAAAACAAAACTATAGGGGATTGAAATAAGCATATAGTCTATTTTATAAATATTACACTATATACTGTGATTTAAGAGGCTGGAAATCAAATAAACGAAAGTATTCAGACTTATCACAAAAAGCCTCAATGGGACATAAACTTGAATTTGTTTATGTAGTATACTTAAACAAATACTTAAACTTAAACTTATACTTATAGACTTAAACTTAAACTTATACTTCAAGGTATGAAGTATATATTATACTTATACTTCAAGGTATGAATTTACATACCTTGATTTCAATATATCTACTTCAACTAAAATTAAAACTTAACAAAACATTTTTTCATACCTTTTCCTTTCAACTGTGTGAAGAGGATGACACATTCTTCGTTCAAGAGATTACGTAAATTGTATGCATTCCCTACGATGAAATAATTTCCATTATAGAACAAATGATTCAAGTGTTTCAAATAAGATGCATCATTACTTAGTCAGAATACATTTGGACATTCCTCCTAAGCATTTCAATATTAAATAACAAAACCCTTCTAAATTTAATTTACTACCCATAATAATTTGTCTTATTATTTTTCATGAACTAACTATCATCAATATTCATATGTCCTTGCTGTTTGTTATGCAAATTTTAACAACTAATGGTGTAATGAACTAGAGATTCTTATTTTGCTTAGATTATGGGGAAGAGGAGTTCACATCAATACTCAAGATTCTTCGATAGACCTTGGATTACATTTTAACTGGCCTCATTCTATTGCTTATACAAAAAGATCTTGAGTAAGAATTAAAGTAAATATTCTCATTTCATATCCTTTGAACTATATTCCTCTCCCTATTTTATTGAGCCTTCCTTGATCAGGCTGTAAAAAAAGAAAGGATGGAAGGAAAACTAAAATTGACAGCTGAACCTATAGATGAAAAGTGGATTGGACCCCTTTCAGGTGGCAGAAAGGCTTAAGTAAGAGGCTGAAAATACAGAAGTAAAAAATATTTTTGGAAAAAATATTTATGTCAGTGAATTCAGAAGAATTCATCTTTTGTCTGACTGTAAAACTTTCAAGCAGCAGGAATACAGACTAGCATTTTTTTTAAAAAAGCATTCATTTAAATCTCTTCTCATATTTCTTTCAATTATATGTCTCTAGAACAAAGGAAAAAAACAACGATTTTCATACTTCTATCGTGGATATTTTTAAAAACTTTTAAAAGTTAATAGGGCTGTGCAATGGCTTGGGTTTGGTTCTAAGATGCTTCCAAAGAAAGCTTTGAATGCACACATAATATCTCTCTTCCTCCTAGTATTTTCTCAGAGGTGCAGAGTCCAATTTTTGTATTGACAAATACATTCCACATGATCAAATGCAGCCATTGGCTAGTCCAACAGGATGATTTTCATTTCCATCTTGTATCCTACCATCTTTGATCCTCTGTACTGGCATTTGTCGTGGATGTTACAGGGGTAGCCAGTGCAGGCAACAGGATAGGGTGCTCCTAGTAGAATAAGGCAGCACCATATGGACATTTTCCCCATTTTCTGTTATTGGTGCAATGCCTACCTGCTGTCAAACTGTATCATCACTGACATGGTCAAGAAAGGAAACATCTAATGACCAATGAACAGGCACATTCCCATGGGATGTAGAGGGTACTTAGCCCTTTTGGGAGTTGGCCACCACTCAGAAGCATATAGAACTACTGAACAGACCATCATTTTATACTTTTGGTGAATTGACATATGCCTATCGCAGAGCAATCCAATGATTTCTACAACAGTTATGCTGCATTCATCTTTGTGTGCATTGCTTCATTAATGCCACTTTATTTTGCAGATGGGATCCTAAGTAACACAAGTTGGTTTTCATCACTGCTTACTTGGATGGTTGAGTGTTCAGGCTAGTTTCTAGATACTCGGTCTTTAATTGCAAACGCAATTGACTAAGAAAGTCATTCCATATCTAGACATAGCACTGCAGGTCTTTCCTAATGCCAGCTGAAAGTGGACATTGTCAGTGTAGGGAAAAATGAAGGGGGTACTGTGATACAAATTTTGTGTGAAGGCATCCATGACAAGAATGAACAGCGATTCTCATTCACATAGCATCTTTTTGCAACTCTTTAAAACAATTGTGTCTTTTCTCAGCTACAAACTATGTATAAAAACCCTGCTCCATTCTAAATTGTGAGTGAATTGGTCTTGAAGTACAACCAGATTATAAATTTGTGCAAAAATTTTGTTTTGCGTTTGGAACAAATTAATATCAACTGTAATATTCTGATGTTGGTTGTGTTCTAACAAAACAATACTCTAAGCAACTTAGATTATTTGTTAGACTGGAACCCAGAAAATGTTGAATAGTTTGACCTGAAAAACTTGTGATGAGAAACAACTGATGCATTATCCTCCAAAACATTTACTGATTTAAAGGGATGCAAATATGGATTGTTTACCTCCCATGTGAATCCAAAGCATAGTAGATTCCTAAAAACATTTTTGGAAGATGTCTTGTAAATAAACAGACATATTGCAGATGGAACTAACTATTTCAGTATCTACTCTAATGTCTTAAGGGTCAAAAATAAGAGGGAGGGAACAACCGAGCAGCTTTGTTTTTTGTTCCCATTGCTTTATGTGGCTGAAACATTCAAAACTTTTCCAAAGAACCTCTTTTTAAGATGTTTTTCAGATAAAACACAACCAATTCAAAACATTCCAGATGTGAATTCCTTGTACATTTTCAAGAAATGACATGGCACCACATCTAATTCTAATCCATAGCTGTTCCCATGCCTTGTGTGAAAGATAGAGAATATATACATATGGTCTAGAAAGAAAGCATTTGTCTTTCTTTTGGTTCAAGACCCAGAAGGAATAGGAAAAAATAATAGCTATTTGTGGTTTCTTATGATCAGAAGCCATCATTCTTAATCACTCAAATATGCATAACACAAATAATACAGGTAGTCTTTGACTTACAACATTGAGTCCAAAATTTCCATTGCTAAGCAAGACAGTTAAGTGAATTTTACTCCATTTTACATTTTTTTTTGCCACAGCTGTTCTTAAATCAGTGCAATTTTTAAGTTAGTAAGTTAGTTAAGTAAATCTGGCTTCTCAATTGACTTTGCTTGTCAGAAGGGTTCAAAAGATAATCACATGACTCCAAGACACTGCAAACATGCCAGTTGCCAAGTGTCAGAATTTTGATCATGTGACCATGAGGATTCTGCAATGGTTGTTTGAAAAACAGTCATAAGTCACCTTTTTCTGTGCCATAACTCCAAACAGTCACTAAATGAATGATTGTAAGTAAAGGACTACCTGTATGATGCTACTACTGCTACAAAAAATAAAAGTATTTCCTTTATTAAATGTTTGCATTTCTTTTACTTTCACCCTTTCTAATAAGAAAAATATCAGTTCATTTACCTGGTGGAATAAAAAAATAATTTCCAGCAGTCAAACAATAGCTTTGATCATACAGCATAAGAAGAAGTTTGCCACAACTAATGTGAAAAACCTTGGGGGAAAAAAGCCATAAACATAATTTTAATTACATGTTTTATTTATTCCCTGGAAACTTGATAGCAAATTACTTTCTTTAATCTTAAAATTAAGCAGACTCTTGAATCTTAAATCTGACTACATAAAAATAAGACCTACAACACTGCATTTTGATTGTACTCCAAACTCAGGTTCTATTTGTCAGGTTCAGGAATAGGCTCAAAGTATCCTATACATAATAATATTAAGAGACAGTAATGAATATCTGCTTTGGCGATTCACATCATTTCATTAATTATTGAAACATTATATCAAGGTTTTGCATTTCACTCCAGATGCCATGGAAACTAGGACTACTAAATTCTATGTCATTGCATCATGGTCCTAAATATTTCCATTCATTTTTAGGAAGAATCAAACAGCTATTCCTTAAAAAATAACAAGAACAGCCTATCATCAGAGTATGAAGGATATCAGAACAGATATATTTAGAAAGAAAATGCATATCTCACGAATCAGAATTCTCCTATAAAGCAACATTCAATATATAATATCTTTCTTAACAGCACAACAGGGCCCATGTTTTCCATAATTCCTGATAGGAAGAATAGTTGTTTATTTGGGAATTGTTAATTGGTCTCAACTTTAGATGATCAAATTGCAACTGTGCAACCTAAACAAGTTAGAATTTGATAATAGCATAATGGCATAAATCATTATTTCCTATCTGATTAGCCTATTTTGCAAATAGGAAGAAACAAATAATCTAATTGTCTCCATCTCTTCCACTGTTCACTTGAGGCAAATTCTTAAAAGTTCTTCACACAAATGTAATCCCTAGGATAGTTGGGATTTGGATAGAAATCTGATAGACCTTTCTTTACTCATCTATGAGCTTAAGAGTTCATTTTTGACATGAAGTCTTTCTTCTTCTCTTGGAAGCAGAACTAAGACTGATGAAGATGTTCCTTCTACTATACCCAAATCTAAGCCCTGCTTCTGACTAGCAGTGGAATAAGGAGCTCTGGTGGCACAGCAGTTAGAATGAAGTACTGGAGGCTAACTTTGCCCACTGCCAGAAGTTCAATCCTGACCCACTCACGATTGACTCATTTTCCATCCTTCAGAGTCAGTAAAATGAAGAGCCAGATTCTTGAGGGCAATATGCTGACATTGTAAGCCACCAGAGGGTGCTGTAAAGGGATGGTATATAAGTCTACATGCTATTGCTAATTAACCTTTTATTAGCTCCCTCACATATGACAAATGATCAAAAGGGAAGTGATATAAACTCATCATGGTCATGTTATTTTTTACATATTGACTGTAGCACTTAGTAACAGCCTTTCAATTGTGACTGCTAAACAAGGACTATCTATACTTGGGTCTCTATAATTTCAGTACTAGTTTCTTGCCATAAGAAAAACAAAATAGCAATTCCTGAATTAAGGATATCTTGCAAGAAAAAAAATATTTAAGCAAAGTTCCTTTCAAGCTTCCAGCCGTTTTCATCTTCAGAATTTGGCCTTCTAAAGAGCAGTCAGGGTTGATATCCTCTAGGACTGACTGGTTTGACCACCTTGCAGTCCAAGGGACTCGCAGGAGTCTTCTCCAGCACCAGAGTTCTTTGGCGCTCAGCCTTTCTTATGGTCCAACTCAAGAATCAATAGTGGAGTTCAAAACTTAGGTTCTAAACAGCTTTATCAGAGATCATTACATTATAATAGAAAAGAGATATTTTAAAAGGAAGAAATAAGTTGCCACTGTTCCAAGGTAGTAAGTCTACAGGTAATGAATTAATACTAAACACTTACAAAGATGAAAAAAAATACAAGGTGCAATACACCATGCAATGCAAATGTTAGTGCCAATAAATTGCTCATATTCTTCTCCCAAATTTGAGTCATTAGTTTTGCAATTTCTTCAACATAAATGAAATGGAGGAAAAAGTTATCGTTATCGTGTTTTAAGACCTCTCTTCTATGCAAATGATCTACAAAGTGAGTAAGAGAGAGAAAATACAGAGAAGCAAACAAAGACATTTTAAAGGAATTTTTTTTTTGTCCATGAAATGAAACAGAATGGGATGGCATGGCATAGCATAGCATAACATAGAACAGAACAGAATCAACAGAGTTGGAAGGGACATTAGAGGTCTTCTAGTCCAGATCCTGCATCCTCGAGATCAATACCATTCCAGACAAATGGCTGTCCAATCTCTTCTTAAAACCTCCAGTAATGAAGCATCCACAATTTTTGAAGTCGATTCTACTAATTCATTGTTCTGTCAGGAAATTTCTCCTTAGTTATAGGTTTGATCTCCCCTTGATTAGTTTCCATCCATTGTTTTTTGTTCTGCATTTGGATGCTTTGGAGAATAGCTGAACCCTCTTCTTTGTAGCAGATCTTTAGATGTTGGAAGACTACTATCATGTCACTAATCCTTCTTTCATTAGATAGATAAACTACTTCTGCAACTATTCATGTTTTAGCCTCCAATCCTCTAATCATCTTTGTTGCTCTTTCTCTGCACATCTCAACATTTTTTTAATTTATTTGTAACTTGACTTTATTGTTACAAATAAGTCAAGGTGGTGAACATATGCAACACACATTCCTCCTCCTATTTTTCCCACAACAAACCTGTGAGGTGAGTTTGGCTGAGATATATTACCTTTCATAAGTTACAATTTATATTACATGCTACTAAATGTGAAAATTACATTTTTTTCAAAGCATTTTAATTATCAACTCTTAATATCAGCTGGACAAAATTTCCAATGTTAACTATTAAAATGTTAACTGTTAAAATGTTTACATACCTGTTTTTATTTATAATCTCATAATCAGAGAATATTTTATACATAACACCATTTAAAATTAAGATAAAATAATAGCTGAACTCTGGAAGTCTATATCATAAAAGTTATTTTCAGCCCAAACTGTGCGTTCTATCAATACACCATATAAACATTTTTTTCTCTTGAGATTAACTGTTGAGAGCATTTTTCATGAATGGAAGAAAGAAAACATACTCATACATAAAGACACCAGACAAACTATCATAAGAACATATAATTCTGTTGTGTCTACATGAAATATTAAAATTATTAGCCTACAGTAGCGGGAAGGAACAAGTATAAGACTATAAGATTGGAAGAAAAATAGTTAATCCCTGCTCTATGAGGAAGAATGATAATTGGCTAAAATGCAATGTAATATTAAATATTAATCTTGCAAATAAAAATTAAAAAGAAAAGAAATAAAATACTCACCAATGTGTCTGTGTGGGAATACTGATATCCCTTTTCTTTTAATGGATTTAATATTATTTTTCCAGAAGCAAAGGAAGGTGTATTCAAGTATTTATAAATGGATAATATTTCATTACTAAAGCAAGACACAGGTGAACTACCATTATGCACGCATTCTGTAATGAAATCAGAAAAAAATATTCACAGATGGAAATATTAGATAATACATACTGCATCCTTGCATTTTCATTCATAGGCAAGAATCGGTTTACATTTTCATAAAATAATGTTAAAGAAGCCATAAGCATATTCTGTGCCCTAGGCAATACCAAAACTATAGAGTATATGCAAAGTTAAGAATATTTTATACATAAAAATGGGTTAAGATTCTGCTTTGGTCTGCTGTGTGGAAAATTAGTGTTTGTATCATTTTTGAGTATAGTACAATAATAACTGCACAAAATTTTGCAATGCTTATCAAAGTTTTTGTTGTTGACTTATCTGCTAAAGGACAGAGTATTATTTAAATTGGCAGTAGATTGGCATGAGAAAGACGAGTAGAACTTTGTGCCAAAATGAGTAAGGAGGCAATACAAGAGGATACATATATACAGTACATTGTTTCCCTGAAAATAAGACTAGGTCTTATTTTCTTCTGACCTCCAAAATAAGTGCCAGGTCTTATTTTTGGAGGTGTCTTAATTTTTTTCCTCTTCAGGGCAGCTCAGTATCCCAGAGAAGCTGAAAACGGCGCTTTGGTTCCAGCCTCCGCTGCTACATAAGACATTGCTGGTGCTCTCCGACCATGCTCAAGGCCGAGCAGGCACAGTTGGAGTCAGAGCTGCAGCCTTCTTCCTGCTTTAGCTTTGCCTTCAGTCAGGAGCGGGGTGGTTCATCACAAAATGGTGGGTGAATTCACTTGCGAGGTATTCCTAAAGCCTCAGTAGGAGGGGTGGGTCACTTAGGTAGTAGGTTGAGAAAGTGGGGTTAATACATGAGGTGTGGGTACAGGTCGAGCTTGGCATTTCACCTTCTTGCCTTTTGCGAACTTTTGGCTGCAAGGAAAGCAGAAGCAGCAGAGAGCCTGGTTTGTCTCCCCCAAACTCTTGTCAGAAATAGATCTTCATGAGGCTCATCATACCAGCCAGCCTCTTGCGGCAGGACGCTGCAAAGCTTCTTGTGGTATTGCACAAGCGAGCGGTGGCACCACCATGAGATTCGTCATACCAGCGCAGCCACTCATGGCAAGACATATTTTCAGGAAAATACCGCACACACACACACACACACACACACACACACACACTGCATTTCCCTGAAAGACATATATATATATATGTATGTGTATATATGGGATGCGGTGGCTCAGTGGCTAAGATGCTGAGCTTGTTGATTGAAAGGTCAGTAGTAGTTCAAATCCCTAGTGCCGCATAATGGGGTGAGCTCCCGTTACTTGCCCCAGCTTCTGCCAACCTAGCAGTTCAAAAGCACATTAAAATGCAAGTAGAAAAATAGGGACCACCTTTGGTGGGAAGGTAACAGCGTTCCGTGCGCCTTTGCCATTTAGTCATGCCGGCCACATGACCATGGGAAATGTCTTCAGACAGCGCTGGCTCTTCAGCTTTGAAACAGAGATAAGCACCGCCCCCTAGAGTCGGGAATATATGTGCAAGGGGAACCTTTACCTTATGTGTATATATATATATTGTGTGTGTGTGTGCGCGCGCGCATGTGTGCGTATGCGTGTGTATATACATGTACATGTATGTAGGTCTTTGGTTATTCGGGTTTTCTGTACATGTATATATGTTAGTGTGTATGTATGTATGTATTTTATATATATACACACAATGTGTGTATTTATGTACATGTATATGTATATTTATGTATATATCTCTGTATGTTTAGTGTATGTGTATATATACATACATACATACAAGCGGCAGAGCTGAGTTCAGAATTCTATAAAGATCAGGTCAGCTTCCAGCTGTAGAAAGAGGAACAGATCAGGGCACACCAAAGGAACTATCCAACAAACAACTCTCCAATCAAGGAACTGAGGGGCACACTCTTAAATAACTGTTACAAAAGAATGTGTCTTTAGCTCTTTGGTTGGAGAGTTGTTTGTTGGACAGTTCCTTTGGTCTGCCCTGATCTACAGATCCTCTTTCTACAGCTGAAAGTAATACTGAACAGTTACATAAGAGGCCCAAAGTGGTATTTACAGACTTGGATTCCACAGGTTAGATAACTCCGCTTTTGTTTTGTATTGTCCCTGGAATGTCATGGTTGAAATTTCATACCTTCACAAATATCAGGCTGTTATTTTCATAGCTTTGGGTTTTCATAGCTGTCATTCTTATCTGATCATTTCAGATGCTGATGCCAAAAAGAAAATCTTGAGATATTTAAATGACTTGACATTTGAATTTTGATATAAAATAATTTAATCTATACAACTGTAATGCTATCAATTTTGCAAGATGATAGCATGAAATAGCATTCTGCAGAACATAATTCATTTTATTTTAGCATAGCTGATGTGAAGACCATTATCTCTACCACAATGGCCTAAATCTTCTCACGCATATTATAATAATATAAAAAGAATAGGCCAAATCTTCTCTCAGATGTTATAATGATATAAAAAGAATGCCACATCTCCTGCACTGAGGATCAAGACAGTTTTATTTACTATTGAAGTTGGCTATAATTCAGGTCATGACAGGCTTTCAACCAGAGATGTTAGTCTACAACTCAGTTTTACCCCTTGCTGAATGGAAATAGGCCATAAGAACAGGGTAGGAAATAAAATTGCATGGGATTATTTTCACAGAATACCAAAATTAAAGAATGACATTGATCATTTGCTATAATCATATCCAACACACTTTCCTCCTCATATTTTCTCCACAATAACTCTGTGAGGTGAGGTGAGCTGAATGAGTGACTGGCCCAAGGTCACCCAGCTGGCTTTCATCGCCAAGGCAGGACTTGATCTCATGGTCTCCTGCTTTTCTAGCCTAGTGCCTTAACCATTTGATCAAACTGGTTTTGAGTATTAACTGAGTAAAACACACTTATAAGTAAATGAAAATGATATAAAATTCGCCATTAAGTATATATTTTGGTTAGATACTAGAGAACTGACAATGGTTGATGGTTCAATTGCCTTCTGAAAGTCCAGTTTGCTCCATTGGGATGGTGTTACCTTGTGTCTAGCAGTCCACCAATTTTAGATAAAACTGTCTAGCACAAGAAGGGAAAAATTATACTTGGTTTCAATATGGGCAACTACATGTTAGATGGAAGGAAGATCAGAAAATTAGTATAGTGCAGAATGAGGAAAATTTGGTAAAGCAAATTAGAAATCAGTCTCAGGAGCATATAAAGATATTGTATAATGTACTACTTGAAATAGATTCTGAAAGGGATTTGGTAAAGGACTGTATGATAAAGTGGGCACAAAATTTTCAGGAGCCAATATTATTGGAAACTTGGGGAAAAATTGGGTTAGAAATGTTAAATTTACGCAGGCACAGAATTTAATTTTTATAAAATGTTTTATAGATGGCATTTAGATCCTAAGAAATTATCGTGTATGTATCCAGATATGCAAGCAAAATGTTGGAGATCTAATTGTGATGATGCTACATATTTTCATATTTGGTGGATTTGCAAGAATATTAAGGCTTTTTGGATAAGAATTTGGTGGATTTTACAAAATGTTTTGAAAAAGAAGATAAAGTTTCTGCCGCAATTTTTTGGGAATTATCACGGACTGTACAGTAATTGAGACTAAATTGATTTTAAATCTAATAACAGCGGCAAGATTACTGATAGGACAGTATTGGAAGAAAAAAGAATTACCTACAATAGAAGAATGGATATTGAAAGTTGCCAATTTGGCTGAGATGGCAAAAATCTCAGCCTTTTTGAAAGATAATACACAAGAAAGATACTTAAATGAATGGAAAAAATGGATTGACTATATTCAAAACAGATATCAGATGAAGAGATATCAGACTGCCTTTGAATGATGAGGATGTATTATTTCTGATTGCATTGAGGGAGGTTAGGATTTGATGAGAAATGCAGGAGTATAATTGACTTAGGAGAGAAAATTTTTAGCATATGTTTGTTTTATTTTTAACTATACCTTGTGTTTGTTCCGGGAAGTCGGGGGGGGGGAGGGGTTTTTTTGAAGGGAGGGGGGAGGGGGGTAAGGGAGAAGGGGGAAAAGGGGGGGAAAGCTTTTTTTGTAAAAACGTTTTCAATAAAAAAACTGTCTAGCACAGAGATTGCTAAAGATACTTCACAGAGTAATTGGATACATTTTTATAGATGTATAAAATTGGGACTTCTTAAAATATTAATACTCTGATAGAGTTCTTTTTACTTGACAGCTGTTATTTAAAATGTGTTATTTGGTTACAGCCAAAATTTACCTATTTATATTGACCTACAAGATTAGTTAAAAAATAATATTTTTCTTTTTTTAGCTGGGAGACAATCTCCAAAGCCCAGATTGGTATGCCTTCAGGAAAAGTGTTACAAATAGTATAGGAAAGGATCAGTGCATATGCTGATGAAGCCAGGGGATCCATCTAAAACATATGAAATGAGTATCCACATAAGAAAATGATTGTAGTTTGTGAATGACTTGCATCAAAATAAAGCACAATTTCTCATATTTTGTACAAGGTAAATCCTGGCAGACATTGGATCATACAGTGACTAACTGCCATCTGAGAACTTATACAGGGGGAAATGGAGACTTCCTCCAATTAACAAATACCATATTTAATTAATAAATGGCCTAGATATTAATATATAGTTAATAATAATATATAATTTATGAATCAACCAATTTTAAAATGTATCTTGTAAGTTAATATAAGTTCTTGAAATTCTTAGATCTTACAAAATTAACCATACATCATCAGATATGTATCACACTATTATGTGTTCTTTTAATGCATCTTTATTGCTGCTATCTATATATTTCATATCATACAGTAAATAAATCGCATATTTGTCATAAGCATTTTTAAAACTACGCCATATCACTCACCTAGAAGAATTTGTTGATTAGATGATTTATCAAAAACAACAGCTGGCTGAAAAAAATGTTCCATGAAAATTGAGTTATCGTGCAAATTGTCTGCAAAACAAAAACAGAGGTTTAGGCTGAAGGGCAGACATAATTACAGGTAGTCCCTAAGTGGGACCAGAATTTCCATTGCTAAGTGATGCAATTGTGGGATGCAATGTCATGTGACCACATAGCAACAGTAATCACCATTGTGTTTGTTAAATGAGGATGATGGCTTGTTAAAGGAGGGTCTCACTTGGCCACAATTTGTGACTTCCTACTGCTTCCAGAAAGCAAAGTCAATGGGGAAGTCGACAGGAAGTTATTATAAGTCCAAATCAGAAATCTTTCCTTAACTGCTAAACATGGACTATGTTGATTTTCTATTAAATACTTCTATTAAGTAACAGGCCTAGAATTAGCTCAGATTTAAACAAAAATCAAAAAGATAAATATATTTATAAATCATGTTTTTTGAATAAAGCATGTCAATTAGTCTGTCTCTACACTTAATATATTCTTTCTTGATAACTGCCAAGCTGTATGTTCACTTAATTTTTAATACTTAAAATAATAATTTATAATAGGCTGAGGAACAAAGTATTATTCTCTAGCATCATCTTATTCCTATATTCCTATAACTTTTTTTCACAAAATAAAATGGGTAGTTTCAGCCCAGTATTCTGTTTGGAAGTTTGTTTACATGCCTGGAAAAGTGTGACATCCAGAAACCACATCATTTAGCAACAGAAATGTCAGCAGTCCCTATTTCATTAACCAAGGATCTGTTTACAAGTTTGTGCCAGTTTCCAACAACTAAAGTCAGTGGGGAAGAGGAAGTTGCAAGCCCTGGGCAGCTCATAAACAGGCTAGCAGGCACAAGCATAATGAGATTTTGGGTGCTACTTCAGGAGGGTGAATGAGAGGCAGGTTTGCTGCAAGTGTGGAGGCTTGGGCTGGCTGCTGCAATTGCAGGAGGGCATATGCGGGGCAGGAGCAGCATGAGCGTAAAAGGGCTTGGAATAGCTGCTGCGAGATGGGAGAAGGCACACAAGGGTGATTGCAATATGAGGAAAGTTCAAGGGAGGCATATATGGTGCAAGTGAGCTTAGAGAAGCTGCTGCAAGGTGGGAAGGATGGGCAAGGACCATAGTGGTGCAGACTGCAGTGACTAACTACTACAGGATTCAGGAGGCTGTGACCGAAGAAAGTTGGGGTATGAGCACAGTAGGGCTTAGGGTGTCTGCTATCAAGCAGATGAGAGCATATGATGCTAATCAGGTATCCACAGGATGCTGCAAACATACTATGTGTTAGCTGGTTGCCAGATTAGACACAACTGTAGGAATGCTGGGAATGGCCACTCATAATTTAGAAAGATTTTCTGATCTACAAACATAATGTTCTGATGACCATACCGTTCTCTAGAATAGATTTCAGACCAACTTGTACTTTAGGTTTCCTAGATTCTCTTTGTTCAGGGGATATTATTCCACCAATAACCAAGTCTCCTGAAACAATAGAAATTTTAATTGTGATCTATATAATACCAATTATAATTTTTTTTATTCAAGATGAGATGGAATTCTGGAATAACTGGGATACCTATACCAAATTAGTACCAAGTCTATAACTTAATGATGACTTTGTTTTCATCTATCATTTCATAATGACACTCTCAAATGTAGAAACTAACATTTTGTGAGATTATTTCCTTAAAATAAAACAGTTCCATTATGGAGGCAGCATAAGGGGAAATATAGGCTATCCATGTCACCAGTAACTTAGGTGTTACTGTAAGTATATACATATGTACCACATATACTTTTTGTTACAACATTCCTGCATAATGTGATTTAAAAAGAAAACGGTTCAATTTTTTAATTGGAATAAAATCCAGACTAGAAATCTTTAAGCTTTTGCTTAAAGCACAAAAACTTAAATACCATGTATCGTGGTATTTCTTTGTTATTCAGGCACTTCTGGATTCTAAATTTTTGTATTAAAAATTCAAAACATAATCCAAATCTTTCTAATCCACATTTTACCAGTTTGATGGTTAAGGCCAGGAGACTATGAGTTCTAGACTCATTTTAAGCATTAAAAAACAGCTTTTTGACCTGGCCCAATAATTCTCTCTCAGCCTGATTAATTATATAGTATATCTGCATAAATACATATATCTATCAAGTAGCTTCTGCATGCAGGAAATGTTGGATTTTTGCATTAAAGGAATTTAGAAATATATGAGTTTCAGAAGAATGTCCGTAGCAAAAATTTAGAGAACTTGAATTTCTGTGCAGTATGAATTTGGCTGAAGCAGAATGCTTAGGTTCAAAGTAAGTGTATGCCCATCTTTTAGATTTAGTTTGAATTTCTAAAAAAATTAATGTTTCATCACAAACAATAACTTTTTCATTCAAAGCCCTGAATTACATACCTGAAGTGTTTATCTTATAATCAATACGTTCTCCTCGCCAATATTCCAATGGTTTCATACGTATTCTTTTGGACCGCCGAACATTGGGTGTGTTTGTAGGCAATACTACTCAAAAGGAAATATACAAAAATGTGTATGTGTGTGAAGTGAGTACACCCCTCACATTTTGTAAATATTTAAGTACATCTTTTCATGTGACAACACTGAAGAAATGACACTTGGCTACAATGTAAAGTAGTGAGTATACAGCTTGTATAATAGTGTAAATGCTGTCCCCTGACTTCCTGAAGAAATGGCAAAGGGCATTTCTAGTCTCTGGAGGGCCTCCGGGGGTGGGAGACCATTTTTGCCCCCCCCCAGGCTCCTAGAAAAGCTCTGGAGCCTGAGGAGAGTGGAAAATGGGCCTTCTGATCCCACCGGAAGTCAGCAAACGGGCCAGAGGATCTCAGGGGAAGGTCGTTTTTGCCCTCTCCAGGCTCCTAGAAAGCCTCTGGAGTCTGGGGTGAGTGAAAAACAGGCCTTCTACCCTCCTTGGAGGCCCTCCGGAGGCTGGAAACAGCCTGTTTCCTGACTTCCGGGGTGGGGGGGAGAAGACCCAAAAATGAGCTGGGCAGCACACGCATGTGTGCTGGAGCTGAGCTTACATGCCCACCAATATGGCTCTGTATGCCATCTGTAGCAAATGTGCCATAGGTTCGCTATCACAGATATATGCCATCCTCTGACAGCAATATTTTTCTGGAATTTAGATAACACAACCAGGAAAAACATTATGCAAACAAATTATCTGATATAAGATTGACATTAGGCCTCAGAACAAGGATAAAATAACATCAGAGCACTTTAAACTCCAAGTTAAATGACAAGTTTCAAAGCAGCCAATTTGGGGAAAAAATTAACAACTCAATTCAGAGGTTGCAGAACGCACATGCATAAAAATCTATCTCAGAATTTCTCAGCAAACAGTTTTTTTAACTTGTTTGTTAATAAAATACTTGAAATCTGTCTCAGATGTACCTCCCCGCCTCTATCCTTATTTAATCCTACAATACTTTAATCATTCCATGCATCTAATGAATTGAACTGAAACTCATCAAAAATTATATCTTTTAATAAAATGTTGATCTGAAAAAATACTACATACTCCTGATTTTGGCTATCAACCTCTTGTTAGCAGAAAAATCTAAAACTGTGTTCTGTAAACTCAAAATCTGCATCAAGTTTCTTAGCAACTTAATGTTTATATAACTGGAGTTTATAATTTGTTTTCCAGGCAGAATTATTATTTCCCCTCTGTTCAGACTAGCAAAACAAACTATACTTTTATCTAGACAAGATCCAACAAACCATGGTGAAGTTCCATTTCATAAAAGGGGATTTTCAAACTGTTTTTCATTCAAACATCACTCCCATACTAACTTTGCTCAAATATTGTAGGTGTGAAGGGCCTTTGGTGTTTTCTTACAAACATTTTGTTACCCAAACTAGGTAACATCATCAGTGCTACTAAGGAGTGTGGTTTGTTCTCAAATTATTTTCTAGACGCTTGCTCAGTGTTGGGAGTGGTCTTGGAGGTCCTTTGGTTGGGCTTCTTATTGTTAGCTTGTCAGTTCTTTGATTGGAATATTGTTTACTTCTTGATTCTTAGCCTGTTAATCTTGGTGTTAATAAGTGTTCATCTGAGTGTTAATTGCTGATGGGAAGGTATTTTTGTCTTTTTACTTTTTGGTTTGTTGATTCCCTTTTGCAAAGTATGTAGATCAATGGTTAAATCCAATTTTTTTTACTACCGGTTCTGTGGGCATGGCTTGGTGGGTGTGGTGTGGTTTAGTAGGTGTGGCTTGATGAGCATGGGAGGGAAAGGATACTGTAAAATCTCCATTCCCACCCCACTCCTGGGGGAAGGATATTGCAAAGTCTCCATTCCCACCCCACTCTGGGGCCAGCCCAAGATGGTATTTGGCAGTTCTCCGAACTACTCAAACTTTCCCCCACCGGTTCACCAAACTGCTCAAATTTTCCACTACTAATTCTCCAGAACCTGTCAGATTTCACCTCTGATGTAGATGTTGCTTATGTCTAAAAGCATGTCAGGCTTTTAGGAATTCTCTAGCTTTTTTGAACTTGATTTGGTCTAAGATGCTTACAGGTTTCCAGGTGAAACTATGATTGAATTGTAAAATTAAAGAGTTTTAATCATGTCTCGACTTCTAGCTGGCGTTCATGGATGCATTCTGCTGTTGGAGTCTTTACACTGTATGTTTTAGTTGATTCTCATTTCTTTCTTCTGTGGCTGCTGGATCTTTTGGTTTATTTAGAATGCTTTTGGGGGGGGGCTATGATTATGTTATGATGATTCAGTGTGATTATAATAGTCTTTTGGTAGTTTCCAAGATGTTTTTGATATATTGTGTTATCTTTTTTGACTTATGTTGGTTGTGCTATATTGGGTTGAGTTTTAATTGAGTTGCCTGGAAATCCATTTTATTGGAAGAAGTTGTATTAATGATCTGTTTCCTTTTACTGCTGTTTAGGGTTACTGCAATATGTGCTTGTCTAAATAGAGTTCTTACATAGCTTCCGTTGTGGGAGAATAGGTTATTACCCAAGCCCTGACTAGTACTAATGATTTTACCTAGTTTGGGTAATAAAATATCTGCAAGAAAATAATCAAGCTCAGAGAGTACTAAGAACTACAATATATGAGCTAAAATATTCTCCTTTATTGATATTGTGGATCTGTTGGTTAGAACTTCAAGAGTCCTCAATTGATAACCCTAGCACTTTATTTGAACAGCGTCAGGTTGACAAGCCTGCTATAAAACCAAGTAAGTTTCACAGATTTAAAAGCTATTTGTACAAGGTAAAATTGAGAATATAGTTGCTACAGTGATTAGGTATAGTGAGCAGTTTCCATTTTATCTATGCCTCTTGCTATTTCTTTTCCTCATATCTACATTTTCCCTAACAGCAGTTAAATTATACCATATTGCCAGATCAGTTTTTATTGTTGTGCCACTAATCCTATCATGGTTTCATTAAGTCATTAATCACTAACAGACATGCTTCGACCTAGTAAGAATAGTTTATTTCCCTTTAGTTCCTACTTTGAGTTACCTTTTTTTCCTTTTTCTTTTTTGCAGCTCTCATCTGCTGTTGTGTTTCAAAAGAGATAAATATACTATCTAAATTCTGGCATAAAGCTGTTCACTCATCCATTACTATTTTCTAATATATATTTTAAGTGATAGCTCAGGCTGGTAAGGCCTGTTATTAAGACCTGTTATTAAGAACACAAAGCCTGCAATTACTGCAGGTTCGAGCCCGGCCCAAGGTTGACTCAGCCTTCCATCCTTTATAAGGTAGGTAAAATGAGGACCCAGATTGTTGGGGGGGCAATAAGTTGACTTTGTAAAAATATATACAAATAGAATGAGACTATTGCCCTATACACTGTAAGCCGCCCTGAGTCTTCGGAGAAGGGCGGGGTATAAATGTAAACAAAAACAAAAAAATTTAAATGCCAAATGATTTATATGTTAAATATTGTCATAAAAATAAGCCTTCAACATATAGCATTCGGTCATAGTAACAGTTCAAAGGTTTAATACTGTAAACCATAAATTTAAATTGAAAATACATAAAAATATGAATATGTTATCGTATGATCAAAAATTTTATAATATTGATTTAAATAGTGCATGCAATCTGTATACAAGAAAATTATATTGAATAATACAAAGTACTATACCTGTACTTTTAAAATGCATTAATGCTGCCAATGTCTATTATCAAAAAACATTTATAACCTAAAAATAAATTTATAGAATTTTTGGTTTTGTATTGAACCTCTCCCATAGAATCACTAAACAGAAGGTTGAGGATTTTTCTATAAAAAAAAACAAAATATAAAACTTACTTAGTTTATGCTTTAATGAATTTGATACTGGGTTCTTCTCCAAATCTGCAGATTTATCTAAAAATAATACAGAACATAAAAAATACAAAAAGGAAAAATTAGAAGGGTGCTAGATGCAATATTACTATTAATGTATTTAAGTACAAATTAGTCTTAGATTGGAAAAACTGTTCAGGCCCATTCAAAATTTGGAATATAACATTGTTTCAAATTGCCCTGTCAATTTGGGTAGTTGTCTTGCACCTTATTTTTTTAAAAATCCCACCTTGGAGAAAACAGCTTTAATTGTCATGGGTGGAGAAAATAATGTGGAGGCTTGGTGGAATGTAAAAAACGCCTGCAAATCTTTTTTTTGTGTGGTGCTGTTGTAACTTAAATGGTCACTAAACAAAACATTGTAAATTGAGGACTACCTGTATTAAAAATGCAGAATGGACAAAATTTTAAGATGAATTTAGTAAAAATCAAATAAAAAATAACAAAAGAGATGATTAAAAATTGAATGAAACTGGTTAAGAATTGGACATCTGGAAATGATGAGTTGCTTGGGTTTGGCTCAAATAGTTTATATCCATTTGTAGCTTAAGCAATTTAATAAAGTATTGCATAAAGATTGTTAATAATTGGCAAAATATATTGGATTCAAAAATAGCAATGTGTTTTCCACGGTTGGAACATTTAAAATACTTTTGCGGTGGTATTTTTCCCCTCACTGAACATAGAATATTTGAGCTGTTTAAATTTTGTTCCATTGCAACACTTAATCAAGACATTCCAACAGAATATTCTCGCAGAATGCTGTTTTCCAAGTTCAAAACAAAATATATTTTGCAAATTTATATATAACTACAGTGAGAATCAGTTGGTATAGTGGTTAAAGGCATCAGGCTAGAAACAGGGAGATCATGAGTTTCAGTCCTACATGGTGCAACGCCAGCTGGATAACCTTTGGTCTATCACCTTTTTTTCAGCCCTAAGAAGCAGGCAGTGGCAAACCAGGAGTCAAGACTGACCCCAAAACACCAAAATAAACAAACAAATGTACAGTAATCAATCAGATTTTTAGCAGTTTACAATGAAGAAGCATTTCCAATAGAACAGTTGTAAAATCATAGTAATAATCAGTCTTATTCCACAAATCCTCTAAACACTTTGGTTTTTATTCATGTTTATTCCTGCTACTACACTATTAAAATAAATAACTAGTTCAAGAATTAACATTTCTGACATAGTTTACAAGGAATACCATTAATTCCGGATAATGGTAATAGTGTGTCAATAGTGGTTTCTACATAGGCATTAATGTTATTCTAAATAGGATTCCACAATATAATACGCAATAGCTTGGCATCTCAACCAATATAAATTAGATTTTATCCAGAACCATAAAACGTTCAGATCTGACTCCATCTAATTAGATGTGCCAGTTTTGACCCTTAAACCCTTACACATCATTAAACTATCTATGAATTTGTCACATAATAATCTTTTTTAAAAGATTTTTACCACAGAAAAGGCAAGAGAAATAATATCTTTCTGTGGTCAAAGAATGTGTCTTGGCAATCTTTTAATACTGTTTTTAATATGAAGCATTACTATTTTTAATTTTATTAACAATTACTGTTAAGTGTTTCTGTAACTTCTAAAATGCCTTCTGAATCTTAGTGAAATAAAAATATTAAAACATATGAAAAAATTTATTTAGCATGTGAATTCCTTTCTTCCTGAGAGAAAAAGAGCAGTTTGTTTCTTTCACTCCCCATGAAGCTTCAGACAAGTTTTGCTGAAGCAGATGAACTTTTTCATCCATCCCCAGAGATAAAAGACTTTTGTAGGAGGAAAGCTATGTTAGTCTGTAGTAGTCAAAAATCAGGAATTTGGTTTCCCAACTAAGCCATGCAGCATAAAATGTGTTAGCTGGAAAGGTGTTACCAGACACCTGCTGTAATAGCTGAGTGACAATATCCCCCCACAAATAAAAGAAAATCAGTTGGGATGAATTACAGCTTAGACCACAACCCTAAAGTAAAACCAATAATATGCTGAATTTTCCATCGGCTCAAAGACTGAGAATTACAATAGTTTCCTCTTTAAAGTCAGAGAAATTCCAACATATCAAACCCATAACTGAAGACAGAGACAAAGTTGAAACCTGTACAGCATTTAACCCTTTTCCACATATAGATGGGAAAAATGAAGGGACCAAGGACTCTTCATTCAAACATGAGTTATAAATATTCTTCTTTATTGAGACACAATAAATAGTTTACTGACTGAAAAAAATAATTTACGGACTGTTAGAACCCCAGTTTGGTGGGTCCTAACTGCCCTCCATTAAGTAGTAAGAAAAATTTTGCACATTAAATACAAATTCCAGCTATATTTTGTATAACTCAAGTCAGTATTTGCAATGCACTCAACTACAATCCTGTGGCATGGAGTGGAGTAAGAGAAAGTGACTGGCCTAAGATCACCCTGCTGTTTGCCATGTCTAAGAGAAGATTAGACTTTCCAATTTCTTGGTTTCTAGTCCAGCACTTTAACCACATTACCAAACTTGGTTAAGAGAATGCAGCTTCTTTTGAGGCATGTAATCATAATAAGAGCAAAAAAGCCACCACTAATTAAAGACATGATATAATTCCTCCTTCAGGGAAGTAATACAGACATATCATTCAAAGCCCATTTTGAACGAAATCACTTAAATCAGTCCAATTATTAAAAAAATTAGAACATCCTTTTTTCAAAACAGAGCTCACAGGATGTCTTTTGTTCATATGACAGAACTGTATTCTCAGGTGGCCACCAGTAGTTTGCCCAGTAGGCTGACAATAAATGGGAGAACTTTTCTCACATTATCACAGTTGAATAAACTAGAGCTTCTCTAAATAAGAGCTGGACAATATCATTATTGTTAAAGTTAGACTTTTTAAAAATCTATGCATTCAACAAAACTATAATATAATCATACCTTATTAATTAAAATGGATTAAAATATTTACTTTACATGTATGTTTCTTGTATTTATATCCTGCATTTAGCAATAGCAATAATACTTAACTTATATACTGCCCCATAATACTTTTCAGCAGTCTCTGAGTAGTTTACAATGCCTCCAACAATCTGGGTACTTATTTTATTGATCTCAGAAGAATGGAAGGCTGAGTCAACCTTGAGCCACATCAAGATCGAACTCCAGGCTGTGGACAGAACTGCAATACTGCATTCTAACCACTGAGGCAGTGTAGACGTACTCCTTCCTCCAATTTTCCCCAATTACAATAGCACTGAATATAGCTCTGTTCCTACCAATGCATGCACTTCTACAGATACACTAAAGCCATAGTTGTTTGAATACATACCATGCTAGCAGACATGCCAAAGACACAAATATTTACAAGAAAACCCTGATTCAACTATCATTGACCTTTATATGTATAGGATATAAGGAGCCATGGTGGCACAGTGGTTAGAGTGCAGTACTGCAGGCTATTTCTGTTGATCACTGGTTGTCAGCAGTTTGGCATATCAAATCTCACCAGACTCAGTTGAATCAGCCTTCCAAAGTGGGTAAAATGAGGACCCATATTGGGGGCAATATGCTGACTCTATAAACCGCTTAGAGAGGACTGTAAAGCAGAGGTCTGCAATTTTAAACACTCAAAGAGCCATTTTGACCTGTTTCCCACAGAAAAGAAATCACCGAGAGTCACAAAATCTGGGTGGGCATGGCTAACTCAACATCACTCATGCCTACCCAGTCACATGACACACACACCCCGCCATGCTTACCCAGGTTTTGTGGCTCCTGGTGTTTTCTGTGGGAAACAGGCATTTCTCTCTGTGTGTATCTCTCTCTTTCTTTCTCTCTCTCTCTCTCTTCCTCTTTTCTCTCTGTCGTGTGTGTGTGTGTGTGTGTGTGTGTGTGTGTGTGTGTGTGTGTGTGTGTTCCCTCTTGAACCATTTCCAAAAACAGGCGAGGGTTGAGTGTTTTTTTTTTGCTGATGTTTTTCTTTCTTCTTCTTTGGGTGCTTTTTACCATATTTAAATCAAGAGTCATTTCAGGTTCCCAGATAAATGAAGCTCTTTCGTCCCCCTGCTGTGACTCCCTGTCAGCTGAACTCACCACTGGCAGGCGTTTCTTCCAGCTCTTGTTTGTGCTGCGCACACCTTGGTTGCTAGGGGAGACGCGCAACTTGCTCTCCGCTCCAAGACACTGGCTCAACCTGGCTGCAGCCGACACCGCTGCTGTTGCCACCTCCATAGCCTGCCTGCTGCTCTCACAGCACCTTGTGCAGCTATTAAATTTAGCACACTTCACAATGGGAGCGATGGTGTCCCCTCCTCCTCCTTGAGCCCATTACAATGCAGAACATTGGCCGCAGCCAGGCTGGGCCAGTGTCTCGGGCGGAGAGCAAGTCGCACATCTCCCCAAGCGACCAAGGTGTGCACAGGACAAATAAGGGCTGGAAGAAGCACCTGCAAGATATGGCAAATACAGAGGTGCTTCGATCCCGCTCTGGAATATGGAGTGAGTCTCCATCTCCCGCCATCGTCCTTACCGTGTCAGGCCAGGCAAGGAGTGACTGGGAAGGGAGGGCAAGGGGTGGGGCCAGCCAGTGGTGTGTTCAGCAGACAGGGAGCCATAGCAGGAGAATGAAAGAGCCACATGCGGCTCCAGAGCCGCAGGTTGCAGACTCCCGGTCGAAGTGCTAGTGCTAGCATCAGGAAGCGCGAATTCTTACATTCTGCATTAAAAACCCCAAACCACAAAAAAAGTTTAAATCAAACAAATTACAAAAAATTTATTACTTATTATATACTTACACATTTAATAAATGAATTATTTGTAAAATAGATAAGCATGAATCAAGTTATTTCAAAATAAGATTCTATAATATCAAGTATAGTTTTAAAAATGCATGGTAATAATACAAATACAACATGCTTAACATGGGGCTGCCCTTGAAGAGCATCCATAAGTTCCAGTTGGTGCAAAATGCAACGGTCCGCATGGTTTTGTACAGATTTTGTATGCACAAGTACCACCTCTCCTGCGGGAGCTGCATTGGTTGCCCATTTTATTCCAGATGCAATTCAAGGTGCTGGTTGTCACCTTCATGGCTTGGGACCAGGTTATCTGAGGGACCGTCTCTTGCCTATCACATCAACCTGACCCATCAGAGCAGGGAGGCAAGGAATGTTGCGGGTCCCATCCCCAAGGGGATGCACTTGGTGGGACCCAAAAGACAGGTCTTCTCGGTGGTGGTTCCCTCTCTCTGAACCATCATTCACCCAGAGATTAGAATGGCCCCCACTCTACTATTCTTCCAGAAGGTGCTGAAGACCTGGTTCTGCCAGCGAGCCAGGGGAACCCAGAGTGGGATGGAGCCCATTAAATGGCTCGTATGATCTGCTGTCGCTGGGGCGGGGGGTGAGAGGTGGGGGTGATTTTATTATATTGTATTATATTAATTTATTTGATTCTTTTTGTTAGTTTTTATTGTTTTAAATGTGGTTTTATATTCTGTAAGCCACAATTTGCTCAGGATCAGAACCAATAATGTGAGAACTCATGGAATGAATCATATTTGCTTGGTCCACATTTAATAGTAAGCATAATGCATAGACCACACACCCCAAAAAACCACACAATCTTAACAATTTGTATGAACCACAATAGTAGCCGATCCTGCACAGAAAAAGAAACAGAACTTAAATATTAACTTTGTCAAGTTACCTGAATTAGAATCATCTGTATTAAATGGATTCCATTCTCTTTTAAATATTTCATTATTACAAAGTGGTAGAAGTAGTGAGTCACTAAAAAAAAAATGTTTAGATCAGATTAAATCATTATATTTGTAAATTATACTACCCGATGTAGCTTAAATCAGGAAACATAATATCTCCATGTACAATATATTTATGGAATGATAATTGTTTATCTTCCCAAGCTGTTTTTCTTTTAAAAGGGCAATACAAAAATAAAATCCAAAAATGATATCAGCAGGTTTATGTCCCACGAGGACAGTGCAATACTGAATCTATTTTTCTGACATCGCTTCATAGCTTTTCCTAAAAATTACTCCAGAACATTCCGTTTGATTCTAAACCAGTGTTTTTTCAAACTTAGCAACTCTTAAGATCTGGGATTTCAGCTCTACAAATTTCACAACTAGTGTGAAACAATTTCATCAGAGGAAAACTTTACCTGGATTAAGTGGCACATTCACCATTTTTTCATTCTAGGTTCTTGAATATGTTTTGTGTTACTATGAATCAGACATTGGGCATAATATTCAGAAACAAATAATTCCCATAGAAGATCTGCACATATTTACTGTACACATAATAGTATCTCAGAGAAATATTTTTAATTCAGTCTGAATAAAATAGGTTATATCATCAAGTATTGTGGAAGGAGGGAGGGAGGTAAGGAGGGAGGGAGGAAGGAAGGAAGGCATTTCAAAAAAATTATCTGATGTTATTCATATTTCCATCTGATGCATAAGATCTGAAAAAAAATTCAACAGTTGAATTTGCAAGATTATTACAATTAGTCTGCAGGAAGTTATTATAGATCAGAGCATAGCAGAACCCCAGCAGCAGCGCTGTGCCCACCACCAGCACCTCTGATGCCTCCATGGCCGGCTTGCCAGCCCTGCAGCCCGCAAGCACTTCCCTTTTACCAGGTATGCCAGTCCCTGAGCCCTCACCACTTCTTGTGTGTGTTTAGGGCAGGCGCCCGGTTGGGGCTGAGGCTGCAGGGGCCAGGTCCTCACTGTCTCCAGGGCAACCCCTCCAGGCCAGATCTAATCACATCATGGACTGGATCTTGGGCCTTGAGTTTGACATGTCTATTCTATAGCTTCATTGCAACATGGTCTGCCATTTTGTCAACAAGTTTAGAAAAAAATTAAAAACTTGTCATAAAGATTTCTACTCTATTTTCTTTATTCTCTAGCTTCCTTTAGTGTTCAACCTTCAAGGTCTCCTTATTGTGAAAACACCAAAGCAATTACAATTTTCTTATGAAAAAAATCTTCTAATTAATCCAAAGATATAATTCCAAATCCACCTGAACCTTTAACTCATTCTTACTTTGTAAAATCCATACACAAAGAACCCTTTTACTCTAAAGTCTGTATATTTTCAAATTTATATATATTGTAAAATCAATTTTAAACCATTATCCTTCCTGGTCAAAGTGTTTTAAATGAATATCAAGACAGTGAAGAAGATCTTAAAAGTCCAAACTCAGTGGAGAAAACACTATCAAGGCAATAAGCACCTGGCAATTCCAGTCATTAGATACACAATAGTGGTGTGAACTCAAACAGAACTAAAAGCCCTAAGTAGGAAGACCAGAAAAATAACGAATCATGCCCTTTATCCTCACAGTGATGTTGACAGACTTTGTCTTACCAAAGAAAGTAGATGTTGAAGAATGTTGCAAGTACATCAGAACAGTTGGAAAAGAAAAATAATGCATTGGAAGAATATCTGAAGGACAGTGAAAATGCACTGAAACTAGTATACCAGGAAGGATTACTGAATACCGAAAAGACTAAACTGGCTTACAAGAAAGACCAAATGAAGAATAGAATGGAGACATGGGAAGTCTAAGAATTATATGGCCAGCACGCTAAAATAATAATAATAATAATAATAACTATTATTATTATTATTATAATTATAATATATTATATACATTATATAATTATAATATATAATAATATATAATAATTATAATAATAATGGGGGAAGCAAATAATAAGACTTGGCAATGGCTAAGAACAGGAAAGTTGAAGAAAAAGACAGAGAAACTAAATCAAGCTACATAAGACCGAGCCTTAAGAACAAATGTATATAAAGTCAGAATTCAGAAGACAGCAACAGAGTAAGTGCTGCCTATGCAAAGAAGCTGAAGAAACAGTGTTTGTTAGCCGCCACAAGAAGACTGCACTAACTGACTACAAGCAATGGCATGACAAAATAGCAACAATGGTATATTGGAATATCTGCAAGAAATATCATTTGCCCACAAGAACTGGTAGGACCATAAAATAGAGAAAATCATAGAAAATGAAGAAGCTAAATTGCTTAGGGACTTTAAAACTTAAATAGACAGGTACCTGCTACAGGTCTATGATGACTCGATGTGGCTTCTTCCCATCACCAAAACCCCTCTGTCAACCTGATGCCATTTCTTCACAGGACTTTTATTAAATGCCACCACCCACTTTGCAAGGTTTTTTTTTATTGTATAGTAATGGCAACACTTTTTTAAAAAATTGCACAAAAAACACTTGCAAAGTCATAGCAGAGGACCTTTAAAAGAAACTTACCCTCCACACCACTGTAGCCAAACTGCCCATTTAGCGTTTGGTCCAGAGCCAAGGTCCAGGGCAGCAGTGAGGGAGTCAAAATGGGAAGTGTCCCATCTGATGCTGCTGTCGCTCTTCCCTGACAGCTTACTTACTTCTCATCAGCCACAACCCAAGGCGCAGAGGCAACAGTGGGGGATATAAAAATGGGAAACCCCCATCTGATCCTTCATCCCTGCCCTCCGCCTCATCTCTCACTTCAGATGAACTGCTGGTTCGGTATTTAAGACCAAGCCAACCTACTGCTGCCACCCTCTGCCACCCCGTTCACTCGCTCATCCACCCAGCTCTCCATCTAGTACCCTATCCCTTGCTGCACCCTAACAGCTCACTCGCTTGCTCACCCACTTGCCCAGCTCTATCTGGTGCCCACAGCAAGTTATCTCCACAGCAGATTTCCAGTGTTGAGTTGTCTTGTGAAGAAATGGCAGCAGGAGTTGGCAGAGGGGACATAGCAGTGGCGAGAAGGCCACCCCCATCTGGCCCTGTTAAGCCAGTATTGTTGAGTTGTCCCAATTCCGACCTGCCACATAACATCCCACACTTAACAACTGTCAACAAGAAAGGCAAATATCTGGATATAGCATGTGGCAATACTTGGAGACAACAGAAGAGAAAGAACTGAAGAAATAAAAAAATGCAAAGACCTGCAAATAGTAATACTGCGTTTCTCCAAAAAGAAAGCCGGGTCTCATTTTTTTTTGACCTGCGGAAAAATGGCTAGGCCTCCTTTTTGTAGGGTTCTAATTATTGACTCACCTCACGGCCTTCTGGAAAGCCCTCTGCAGGAGATAATAGAGCTCCGATTGATTGATTTATCCAGAGCTCTGTTATCCACTGCAAATGCTTTCCGGCAGCCATGTGAAAGCAAAACGGAGGTCAGGGCGATGTGTGCAAGTGACCACAAGCAACTGCAGAAGAAGCAGCCGAAAAAGGCGAGGCAGGTGTTGGGATATGAAGCCTGGTAAGTAGGGCAGCTCTACTCTATCCCCACCATAGCTTATTTTTTACCTGTGTGCCTCAGGGTGGGTGGCATCTTAATTAGGGCTAATTTTGTGGGTGAGGCTTAATTTGATCACATGCGCTCAAAAACGTGATAGGGCTTCTTTTCAAGGTGGGTCATCTTTTTGGAGAAACATGGTGGAATGACTGTGACAAAAGAAAACAAAGGTAGTACCAACAGTCATAGACTCCGTGAGTGCAATCCCAAACAACTGGAGCACCACTTGAATACCAGCACCACGACAAATTCAATGCCAGTCATTGCAAAAGGCAGCTTTACTCAGAACAGGTTCCATCCTTCAAGGATACTTCTAATACCATCAAATATCATCTGCTGAAATGGACTACTGCATCAAGGGAAATATATTTAGAAAATCTCTGTGCTCAGGCCAGCAATCCTTCATCCCCACAAACCATTCCTGACCTGCACTGCACCCCTGCACTCTCTCCCTTATGTACATAGCACTTCTCACACATCCTTCCTGACCTGCACCATCTTTCCAACCTGCATCTCTGTGCACTATTCCCAATCCGCACCATACTCTCATGTATAATTTTCAACCCCTTTGGCATCTCTTGCACATCCTCATCCACCCAACTGGACCATATCACATCTTTGTGTTTCTTCTCCAACCTACATGGCTCCTTTTGCATATTCCTTAAGATCAAGAGTGACAGATGTAGAAAGTTTTCTAGAAAAACATACATATGAACAGATAAAATAAGTGCTCCTTAGCTTTCAGTGCTGTCAGTAGGCTCAGATCCAAAAAAAGAGGAAATATTCTTTGGAAATATTAAATATCTCTTAGATGATTATGAGAAAGATAACTCCTTCTTGGATAAAAATTTGTTGACAAGGGAAGCAACTTTTTCTCCCAGTAGCCATTTGGGAAGTATAGCTTTTTTTTGCCTTTTCATTAACCTATATGCCACTGAAATAACATATACATTCCCAAAAACTGTTAATGGGGGGAAGCCTAATTTTACAAAAACTCTTGATAGCTGCCCTCAAAAATATTTTTACTGTAATACAGGTAGTCCTTGATTAACAGCTTCTTTTAGTGAATGTTCAAAATTACTATGGCGCTGAAAAAAGTGATTTGTGGCTGTTTTTCACGTTTACGACCATTGAAGCATCTTCATGGTCACATGATCAAAATTCAGACATTGGCAACTGATTCATATTTATGATGGTTGCAGTGTCATGTGTTCACTTTTGTGATCTTCTGATAAAGCAAAGTCAATGGAGAAGCCAGATTCATTTACAACCATGTCAACTTAACAACTTCAGTGATTCACTTACCAACTATGGCGAGAAAAGTCATAAAATGGGACAACATTCACTTAACAACTGTCTTATTTAGCAACAGAAATTTGGGGTTCAATTGTGGTCATAAGTTGAGGACTACTTGTATTTTTATGTAACAAAGTCCTATACAGCTGATTGCTCTGAAAGATATACCTAGCTAGAACTGATGCAGTTAGATTACAACATGGCATAATTTATCCTATAGATATTAAATCTTGCTAACAGATCTGCACTGCTTTTCAGTCTGTGGCCAAGCCATATTTAAGGCCTAAACTACAAAGCATTTAACTAGCAGGTTACCTCAAAAAATAATTTTCCAAGGCCTGCAATATGAATATAAGGCTTTTCCAATGGCACCCATTACAATATTCCAAACCAATACTGAAGTTTGTAGTGCAAAGATTGAACAGAACAGCAACAAAGATGATTAGGGGACTGGAGGATAAAACATTCAAAGAACAGTTGTAGGAATTGGATATGTCTAATTTAATGAAAAGAAGGGGTGATATTATATTATGTTCCAATATCTTAAAGGCTGCCACAAAGTAGAGATAGTCAACTATTCTCCAAAGCACCCAAAGCTTTGGAGCAATGGGTGAAATGTTACCGGTTCACCCAGTAAAAAAAAATCCTTTAAAAAAGTAAAAAAAAAGTTGGCCATGCCCACCCAGTCACATGACCCACCACCACCAAGCCAAGCCCACAGAACAGGTAGCAACAAATTTTACATTTCACCACTGATGGAAACTAATCAACGAGAAAACCAAGCTAAGGAGAAATTAATCAGTTGAACAACTTGCCTCCAGAAGTTGTGGATGCTCCAACATTGGAGGTTTTTAAAAGATTAAACAACTATTTGTCTGAAATAGTATTGGTTTCTTGCTTGACCAAAGGCTTGGATTAGAAGACCTCTGAGTTTCCTTCCAACTCTAGTTATTGTTTTTCAGGTAAATTTTATATATTCCCTTTTTTGTTATCATTCTCCAGCCATCTCTCCTTTTATTTAATTTAGCTTATTTTAGCACTTTCTACAACTATGGCAAAATACCTAAGGATTCCTAGGGATGAATACAAGCATATAAGGATTTTAAATAAGAGGACAAATGGCTCTAATTGGTATGTATACTCAGGGAATTATCAATGCCTCATAGCAGTCTAAGGAGTCTGTACCTCAGAGGTCTAAACAGTTGGGTTGAGTATTCATGTCTTTGCTTGAGTATTCATAGCTTTGCTCAAAGCTGATTAATAATCCCAATGTACAAAATTGCATTGCATTAAGAAAAAATAGTATTAAAACATACTTGTACAATCATAACTTACTGTGATAAAGATCCTTCATTATTTTGTTGTGTTACTGAAATATTTGAATGTTTTTTTGCCACATGCTGCTCACAAGAATCCTCTTGATATAATACATTATTCTGAGGCTTTGGTAAAGAAGTCTCTCGTACTTTTTGAGATGTTGCTCTCTCTGACTCAATTCTTAGCTTAGAAGGATGAAGATTCTTCTTTTTAGCTAAGTGTTCCTCTCCATGATCATCTTCAAGGCTCCCCTTTGAAACCAATTGCCTGTTTTTCTTCCCAAGTCCAGCAGGGGATCTTTTCTTTTTCTTTTGAATCCCTGATTGTTTTTTGGATGGTAAATGTGGCTTTTTAACTGATGTATTATGGCATGACTGCTGAGCTACAGGACTAAAGCTTGATATAGAATCTGAATTGTCAGAATAAATAACTGTATTCTTAGATTGTGTGCAGCCCTTTGATGATAGAGCCAAGACTGTGCAATCCTGTTGTTTTACATATTCCACTTTTGTCAGTGTGGTCAGCTTATTCTGTGATAAGCTTTGTTTTTTAATTTCTAGAGGTTGTATCTGGACTGATAACTCTTGGTCTGCTTCTAGTAAAGATATAAGGCCTTTTGCTTGCTTGCTACTTATTGGGTAACTTCTGTTACATATTTCTGTTGAATCTTTATATTTATTTTTAGAATGCATTTGTTTCTTTGTTTTTTGGGAGGTAACAAAAGACCTAACCAATTGAGATTTATTATTCTTCACAGCCATTACTTGTTTAATTCTTGAAGCATTTTGAAATCCATCAAAACTTCTTTCACCAACATTAAATAATGTTGTATTTATTTCCTGCAATGGAGTTGGCATAACTGTTTTTTCCAACTCCTTTTTATTTTTTCTTCTTTCATTATACTTCTTAGCTTCCTCGTTTCCTTCAAATGAAGCAAACATTTTCTTTTTCTGTGGTTTTTGCTTCTTTTCAGAAATTGAAATCCAAGATGCAGAAGACAAACCAAAAAATTCCTCTATCAAAAATTCACATTCCTCTTCTGGCTTTGGAGTAGCTGAATTTCTAGAGAGGAAAGATAGGCAAGTAAATTCTTACATATCACAAAAGGTTAGTTCAAAGAATCTCATTTTCAAAATAAACTTAGATATTTTACAAAAATATTTTCTGATAAAAACTAGTGCTAGTAATCATTTCTCTGTTACACAAACTTTAAACATGTTGGTTTTAATCCAACAAAGCTCAAAACTTCAAAGCAAAATTCTAGTGTGTGTGTGTGTGTGTGTGTGTGTGTGTGTGTGTGTATCTGGCAGATCTAGACTTTGTTAAGATTTATTTTAGAAAAATAAATAGAATTGGCTAAGTAAATGCTTTAGAGTTATGCTCATAAAGTCATGCAGTGGCAGGTTAAATACAATAATGATAGGACGGACATTGTCTTACCTGAACATCCCTTCTATGTGTGCTGCTGGAGAATCCAAAGCATGGGTTATTCTTCATCTATTAGCCAGATACTGAGTGTATATTTCTTTAAATTTCCTTGGTCACGCCTCCTCTGCTCGGCTGAGCCTCAGTTTGTTCATGAAGGCAGAGATGTTGAGAGCGTCGAAAGAGAGCCATCTGGTACCACAAGCAGAAGCCTAATAGAGTGGGTTGGATTCTCCAGCAGCATGCATAGAAGGGACGTTCAGTTAAGACAACGTCCGTTCTCCAGCATGCTGCTTGGAGAATCCAATGTGTGGGATATACCCAAGCTTGTACTATGACGGGAGGGAGGCTGATTGCTCCCGGATGGCTGAAGTTGAGTGGACTGATTGCAGTACACGCCATCCAAAGGATGACTCAGCCAAGGCAAAGGAATCAACTTTATAATGAATAAATGATGTTATAAATAAATAAACATCATTATAATAAATGATGTTAATGTAGTCCAACAAATTTCATTAACAGAAGCTTGGGTGGCCCAAGCTGTGGTGGTAGAGGCGCTTCTCGCTGAGTGGGCCAAAATTCTATCCGGTATAGGTTTGTTCTTCAGTGCATATGCCTTACAAATGCATGCCTTTAGCCAGCGTCCTATTGTAGAAGAAACTTTCCTGCTCGCTGATGCCAGGAAAGACAAAATAGTGCCTCTGATTTTTGAAAAGGTGCAGTCCTTTTAATATACCTGCGGAGGGCCCTCCTAACACCCAAAGTATGCCATTGTTCTTCCAAATAATGCCTCGGGTCCGGGCAGAACTCTGGAAGGACCAGTTCCTGAGCGCAATGATATAAGGAATTTACCTTGGGTAGAAAGAAGGGATCCATCCGCAGGACCACTCTGTTCAAATGGAAGATACAGAGATCTTCCCTCACAGACAGGGCAGCTATTTCTGAAACACGTCTTGCAGAGGTTATCGCCACCAGGAAGGCGACTTTGAGCGTCAAAAGTCTAAGGCTAAAGGAACCCAATGGTTCGAAGGGGGATGACATGAAAGCTTGAAGAACCAGGGAAAGGTCCCATGTTGGACAGCGATGGACAACTGGGTTAGAAGTTGGCTGCCCCTTTAAGAAAACTCTGAATCCTCGAGTTTTGTGAAAGAGGGCGATTGTCGTTGGTTGACAATAAAGTGTGCAAGGCCATAACCTGCCTGCAAAGCATGTTCAGTGCAAGACCTTTGTCAAAACCGTCTTGTAAAAATTCAAGAATTTCAGACACTGATGTTGTAGTCGGGTTGATGTGCTTCCTGGAACATCATGAACAGAATGACCTCCAGGTGGCATTGTATATCCGGTTCATTGATGTGTGTCTAGAAGCCTGAATAGTGGTTATAACCCGCCCCGAGAGATTGTCTTTCCTTAGGAGGATCCTCTCAAGTGCCAGACGGTCAACTGGAGCCACTGAGGCTCTGGGTGTAGCATGACCCCCTGGCTGAGAAAGATCCTGTCCTGGGGAATTCTCCAGGGACGGGCCTCAGATAGGTCCACGTACCAGAGTCACTGCGGCCAATGGGGGGCGACCAGCAGGATGACTGCCTTCTCCACTAAGATCTTGTGAATCACTTTTGGGATGAACGGAAGGGGTAGGAAGGCATATAGCAGCCCTGGAGGCCAAGGGCAGTGGAGAGCATCACACCCTTCGGCCCCGGGACATGGGAACTGGGCAAAGTGTGGTAGTTGTTATTTGGGTGCACAAAGAGGACAAGAATCGGACGTCCAAACCACTGCAATAACTTGTGCAAGAGAGCAGGATGGAGATGCTACTCCGATTGATCTATCTGAGTCCTGCTCAACCAATCTGCTTGTATATTGGTTGATCCGGAGATGTGCTCCGCCTTGAGAGAGATCGTGTGCCTCTCCACCCAGGATAGCATCTTGACTAACTCCTCCATGAGTGACTTGGACCGAGTGCCCGTTTCACAGTTCACATGCACTTTTGTGGTTACATTGTCTGTTAGTCTAGCACATGATGGCCTGCATCCATGGACTGGAAATGGCATAGGGCAAGGTGGACTGTCCGCAGTTCCAACCAGTTGATATCGTTTTGTAATTACGCCGGAGACCAACGTTCCTGGGCTACCCTGGAGAGAAGATGAGGCCCCAGCCAAACAGGCTCACATCTGTTGTGAGAGTGATGTGCTGGGGCTCTTGGAAAATGCATCCCTTCTCTACGGCCTTCGAGGTGAAGAGAGGCGGATTTTCCCTGGAAGCAGTACCTGTGCCTTGGAGTTGCTGCAGCGTGATTTTTGGTACGGTAGGAGGTACCACTGTAATGGGCAGGCATGAAACAATGCCCAAGGGACTATTGCAATGCACGAGATCATTTTCCTGAACAACTGAGACAGGAGGAGAGAGGCACTGACCTGAGAGAATCAATCTGCGTTACCAGGGATCGTATGCTGAAATGTCGATCCAGAGACAGGAAAACCTGACCCCTGACAGAGTCTGTCACTGCGCCCAGATGAAGGATGCGAGTGGTCGGTTGTAACTGACTTTTCTCCAGGTTCAGGAAAAAACCATGTAGTTGTAAGGTTTGTCTCACTGCATTAAGGTCTTCCACGGCTTGGATGTTTGATGACAACAGAATTAGAATGTCATCTAAGTAACAAAGCACTCTGACGGGTACCCGCCTGAAAGAGGCGGCCACTATTGCTAGCAATTTTGTGAAGGTCCTGGGGGCCGATGACAAAGAATAACCCACGCTTTGGATTCTCTAAGCAGCGCGCTGGAGAATTAATCTAAATATTCATATAATTAGTGCATTTATAGTTAATTAATTTAATTAGTGCTTTATAGTTCACCAATAGTTCAGACCTAATACATTTTTGAGATGAAGTTGTGTTTATTGATATCCTCGCAACAGATAAATCATTTAATAAGCTGCTCAAAAAAATAAAGGGAACACAAAAATAAGGCATCCTAGATCTGAATGAATGAAATATTCTTATTAAATACTTTGTTCATTACACAGTTGAATGTGCTGACAACACAATCACACAATAATTATCAATGGAAATCAAATTGAGCAACCCATGGAGGTCTGGATTTGGAGTTACACTCAAAATTAAAGTGGAAAACAACACTACAGGCTGCTCCAACTTTGATATAATGTCCTTAAAACAAGTCAAAATGAGGCTCAGTAGTGCATGTGGCCTCCACGTGCCTGTATGACCTCCCTACAACGCCTGGGCATGCTCTGATGAGGTGTGGGTGGAGATCCTGAGGGATCTCCTCCCACACCTGGACTAAAGCACCCCCAACTCTTAGACAGTCTGTGGTGCAATGTGGCGTTGGTGGATGGAGCAAGACATGATGTCCCAGATGTGCTCAATTGGATTCAGGTCTGGGGAACGGGCAGGCCAGTCCATAGCATCAATGCCTTCATCTTGCAGGAACTGCTGACACACTCCAACCACATGAGTTCTAGCATTGTCTTGCATTAGGAGGAACCCAGGGCCAACAGCACCAGCATATGGTCTCACAAGGGGTCTGAAGATCTCATCCCTGTACCTAATGGCAGTCAGGCTACCTCTGGCGAGCACATGGAGGACTGTGCGGCCCCCTAAAGAAATGCCACCTCACACCATTACTGATCCACTGCCAAACTGGTCATGCTGGAAGATGTTGCAGGCAGCAGAACTTTCTCCACGGCATCTCCAGACACTGTCACGTCTGTCACATGTGCTGTGTGAACCTGCTTTCATTTGTGAAGAGCACAGGGCGCCAGTGGCGAAGTTGCTAAACTTGGTGTTCTCTGGCAAATGCCAAACGTCCTGCACGGTGTTTGGCTGTAAGCACAACCCCCACCTGTGGACATCAGGCTCTCATACCACCGTCATGGAGTCTGTTTCTGACTGTTTAAGCAGCCACATGCACATTTGTGGCCCACTGGAGGTCATTTTGCAGGGCTCTGGCAGTGCTTCTCCTGTCCCTCCTTGCACAAAGGCAGAGGTAACGGTCCTGCTGCTGGGTTGTTGCCCTCCTACAGCCTCCTCCAGGTCTCCTGATGTACTGGCCTGTCTCCTGGTAGCGCCTCCATGCTCTGGACACTACGCTGACAGACATAGCAAACCTTCTTGCCACAGCTCGCATTGATGTGCCATCCTGGATGAGCAGAACTACCTGAGCCACTTGTATGGGTTGTAGACTCTGTCTCATGCTACCACTAGAGTGACAGTGGTCACTCAGCACTGGCGGTGCTGTCACTAAAGTGACAACACCGCCAGCATTTAAAAGTGACCAAACCATCAGCCAGAAAGCATAGGAATTGAGAAGTGGTCTATGGTCAACACCTGCAGAACAACTCCTTTATTGGGGATGTCTTGCTAACTGTCTATGCTTTCTACCTGTTGTCTATTTCATGTGCACAACAGCATATGGAATTGATTGTCAATAAGTGTTGACAAGTGGACAGTTTGATTTCACAGAAGTGTGACTGACTTGGGGTTACATTGTGTTCCTTTTATTTTTTTGAGCAGTCTATAATGGATGGTATAGAATCCTAAATATGTATCTCTTACAGATCCTCACAGAAAACTTTATCTGGTTTCTTCAAAGTGCCAACAATCCCAAGCCTCTTACTCAAAAGTAAAATCATAGCCGAGACTTTTACCTAGAAAGGAACTGCACACTATGCAACAAACAAGTCCAACCCATTTTACACAATTCTGCAGTTTTCTCAAGTCAGCCACTTTAAATGTCACAACAAAAATATGACTTAACTTGCTTTCAATTACAAATGCCAAAATCTTCTATGCAAAGCTGTTCTTTAAGTAATGGCACTCGTACCTTACTGTACTGTAAGAACACTTTCATGACTTACAATGACAACATAGGTCCTGACATTTTTATTTGTTTAGAAGCTGGTTCTTCAATACATAACTCCTCCATTTCTTTTCCTGCAGAAAAGCCCTTAGACTTTCTAAACTTTTGGGATAAAGAAAATCCCTCTTCATTAAAGCACAACCTGTATGGGAAGAGAATTAAATAATTCATTCAGGATTTTCCAAATGTTCTGTTTTAAATTTTCAACTCTTAAAGAAAAATTATGCACATAGTATTTTCTCAAATCCTTTGGGAAATGTACTATTTATCATCCACCTCCTATAACTTTGTAAGACAGTTTGTATGATAAAGGCAAGACCCAGGTTCATCTCACATTAATTACCAAAACATAGGAAAAACCAATTAACCTTTCTCTCAACAACTGATCATTTATCTACACTAACTTGGACAGGAATAAAATACTTTCATTAAATATTTAACAGTCATAATTTACTGTTCTGCACATGATTTCTCTCCTTCTTCTCCTTCTCCTTCTTCTCCTTCTTCTCCATTTTCTACCAGAAGGATTGGTGATCCTAAACACACCTCGATATCGTTTTCCTTAATTTCTTCTGATACCTTGCTGCCTATTTTATTGATAAGACAGAGAAAATGCATGCAATATTATCAATCTTTTTGAGATAAGAAAAACAATTGTCTCCTATTATCTTAAATTATAACTGACAAATTGATTGGAACATTTTTCTTAGGGTAGATTTATTTTCTTACGATCTAACATAAAAGTATGGTTTTCTTGCGATACATATGGAAACATAGCATCATAAGCTTCAAAGGGACCCTGGAGGTCTTCTAGTCCAATCCATTGCTCAAGGCAGGAGCCTTATACCACCCACGGAAATGATTGTCCAGTCTATTCTTGAAAACCTCCAGTGCACCCACAATTTCTGAAGGCAAGGTATTCTATTGATTAATTGCCCTCACTGACAGAAAATTTCTCCTTACTTCTAGGTTGAACCTCATTTTAACAAGCTTCCACTCATTACTTCTTGTCCTAACTTCCACCCGTTACTTCTTGTCCTGCTCTGATGTGCCCTAGAGAATAGGTCAATCCACTCTTCTTGGTGACAGATACTCAAATACTGGAAGATAGCTGTCATATCCCTCCTACTGATTCTCTTCAATAGCCTAGATATATGGTACTTGTCTACTTATCATGCAGCCCAGGGATAGATGGCCTGCTCTTTTGGAGATCTCCTAGAGACAGCCACCATTTCCTGTGAACCCATAATTCTTTAACACAGTCTGCAAAGTGTTAAGGTAGCAAAACAGAACAGTTTGTCCCCCTCTCATGTGACAGTGACTCAGAAGCAGTAACCATTTTGACCCAGAGGCAGGCATGGCAAAATGGCAGCTGCTTCCACCAAATGGCCCAGGAATGAATCCCAGGCACAGTCAAAATTATGGCGGCTTCCATGATAGTCAGGCAGTCCAGGGATGCAAGTCCTGCCCTCCTTCACCAACATGAGGTTCAGAGATATTCAAAAGGTATGGAGAAGGAGGCTGTGATGTCTGGTGGGTGGGAGTCAGGCCTAAGGATTGCAGGGATCCAGTGGGAATGGGAAAAGGCCTGTGGAGGACCCAAAGTTGGGTTAGGGAGGCCTTTGGAAGGCAAGCCTGGGCTTGCACTAGGCCTCCAAGATCTTCCCCAAACTCTGAGGTAGCCACTGTTCCGTTTAATGTCTTATATGTTTTTTATTTCTAACTCCATATAAATTGATGGTATTGCTATGTCAGCAACTCAAGAGTACATTTAAATATGTTCTAAAAGTTTGCTATAATGCCTTTTTAGGTTTGGTCTAAAATAATCTTCCCATCCCATCTGTAACTGGCCTGATACTCTAATTTGTTGCCCAGTAGAGATAAGGTCTTCTGCACCTTGTTTAGAGGTGGTAATTGGATTTATTCAACACAATTAACCCTGTACCTGGGCTTAATAGAACACATTTGCTACATATCTTGTTGCTACCCTGTTTCCCCGAAAATAAGATATCCCCAATCGGGCTTTTGAGCACATGCGCTAAAATAAGCCTCCTCCCGAAAAAAAGGTCTCTCCAAAAATATTTAAACGCAGAGCTGGAAATCAGGTAAGACAGCAAGAGGAGCCCCATCTTGCTCCACGCGCTCTAAATAAGACCTCCCCAAAAATAAGGCCAAGTGCTTATTTTGGGGTTCAAAAAATATAAGACAAGGTCTTATTTTCAGGGAAACATGGTATATCTAAATAAATAAAGCATAAGATGGCTTAATAAGATGGTCGATTCATAAAGCATGCTAAGATAGTAGCAGGATACATATATCAAACTGAACCACCTAACTGCATTTTGCCTAGAATAATGTGCAGCATATACATAGACAATTAGTTTCTTATAATGAGAAATAGTATAAAGTTTGCCTATAGAGTGAAGGAAATGATTGATAAAAGGCTAATTGCAAGTTACTCTTAATTAAAATGAATGCTTCTCTCAATCAGATAATTTTGCAGTGCCAAATTAAGTTTAGTTGACTGGTGTTGAAAGTAGATCAGTTTAAACAAATTATTTGCCAATAATGCATGTTAAACCATAGCAAGAGACACAGCAATTTTGTTCGTTTAATGAATTAAAAATATTCTCTAGTCTATTTGATGGTAAAAGGGATGAAACAGGGATTAAAAACATCATTACTTGCACATTTTAAATCATATATATAAATAGCTCAATATTTCTTGAATTTGAAAAATGCAATTAGCATTAATTTAAAAAATGTATGTTAAAACATATATTCAAATAACAAGTAATTCAAAAACGTCACCCACCTGAAAAATTTTCCATTTTGTCTGGTGAAACAAAGGTATTGTCCTTTGCAAACTTCAACTTGGTCTGTTCTTTCTGATAATCAGGGGGGGGGGGAATGTTGTTAATAACAAAGCAATAAAGACACTATGAATTTTTCATATCTAGAACCAATAGTCTTTGTTTAGAAACCATGACTGAGACACACTGTTCTTACACTCCTCACTTTCATCACTGTTATAATTGTCAGTGGTTACTAAACAATGCAGTCCCTAAATAAGAATTATCTATAGTGTTGTGATCATATAGAGGTTATGTTGGTTGTCTTATAAACAATTGGATCCCTAAGAATGTTTGAATATAACTGGGAAATTCCTCATCACATAGCTCAACCCAGGTGATCTTGCCTATTTTCCCCATATCCATGAGCAAGAATAGAAACATAAGAAAACTGTAACTGAGCTGCAGAGAATCCAGGAGAAAATCTTGAAAACAGACTTTAAGCATTTCCTACAACACAGAAATCTCAAAAAGGTGCGACTTCAAGTATATTAGACACTATAAATGTAATACTAGCCTGTTACTTAAAGCTTTTGCAAAAATACTTATGAAGCATATAGGGCTTAGTGAACTAAAGATGACCAATATCTTCTTAAGATTTCCTTAAGACGAGATCCATTGCATTGTGATTTCACATCCTCTAATTAAATTAGCAGCTAACCCATTAGAACAGGGTAATGTTTTCCAAGTTTTTACAGATAGTCCTCGACTTAAAACAGTTTATTTACTGTTGGAAGTTATAACAGCACTGAAAAAGTGACATGATCATTTTTCACACTTATGACTGTTATACCATCCTGTGGTCATGTGATCCAAATTTAGACACTTGGCAACTGACTCATATTTATGAGTTTCAGTTTCCCAGAATTGTGTGATCATCTTTTGCAACCTTCTGACAGGCAGGCTATGGGGAAGCTAGATTTATTTAACAACCATGTTACTAACTTAACAACTGCAGTCATTCACTTAATAACTGTGGCAGGAAAGATTGTAAAATGGGGCAAAACTTACTTAACAAATATCTTTTAGCAAAAGAAATTTTGAGTTCAATTGTGGTCATAAGTTGAGACTACCTATATATGCTACTCAATATAAACGTAAGTTTCTTTCTGCCTCAGCTTTGCTGGCAGCAAAGATCAGTATTGTGACAGATATCTATGAATTGCTAGCATCATCACCAATATGTGGTGCATTTTACCTTTTTATTGAAGTTTAGAAATATGATGACAGCAGATATTTAATATTTTTACACTTTGTTATATACCTTCTGGCATTCCTACTGTGCCATACAGCCTTATGACTTTTCAAACTGACCCTATCCTATATAGCATCCATTCTATCTTTACTGTTTAACAGTAGAAAGAACAGATAGTTTGCTACAGTCTTTACAGATGAAAGGCTTGTCATCAAATACCATTTGGCTGGCCTCACAATACTGATCACTTTGGAGAAAAAAGAGTTCAAAATCATTGGATCATATTGTGGCTGTGGAAGTCAAAGGATAATGCTAACTGCAATCCGCAGGTCTTCCTACATCCTCCATTACATGCCTACATTATCCAAAATGAACGGGGAAAATGAGCAAAATAAGAGATGAAAGGAAAAAAGGTTTTAAAGAAATATTAGATATGATGACTCGAATTGGAGAAACCCAGTATGATATTTTAGCCCTATTAATGATCCAAGGAACAGAAATATTTTCACTCCCATCATGAATCACAATGCCCCTTAGAGCTATTGCAAATATCTGAAAAGTGTTTGAGGGGGAGGGGAAATTCTTGATATATGTTGCAGAAGCTAATGGAAGGCAGGAGAAATAAATAAATAATATCACTAAATATTTGCTAAATATAAATAAATATTGCTAAATAATTTTAAAACAGCAGTAAGCCCAAAAGAAGAAATAAAAGCAGTGAAATATAAATAAAGATATAAATTCTAATCCAATCTGGGTTGGCCACTAGGATCAGAAGTTTAGTTTGCCAAGCTTTCAGATTCATGCTGGAGCCCACCCTCAGGGAACATCTCTCTACCAGAATGTGTGTTTTGGGCTATTCTATGCATCATATTTATGTGATACCTTCCTATTGGTTGATTGGTGTGTTGATAGTCAGTGACTGGCTATTGTTTGCTGCAACAAAGTGCCTGATAAGCTGGTGATAAATCTGCACTCTTTTTAACTGACAAGGGGCCCGTTTCCCAGGCTTCAATCATTTCCCTATCTTTGTGCCTGCACAGCCAGCAATATTAATAGCTGCGAAATTGAATGTATGTTCTTGTTTATTGCAATGTGAGGCTACTAATGAGTTTGGGTCTCCTCATCTGACCCCTCACTTATGTTCTTGCAATCTGGTTGTCAGCTTGCTCCGACTGTCCTACATAATCACAAGGACAATCCATATAGAGCAGCAGTCACCAACCGGTGGTCTGTGGATCATTGGTGGTCTGTGAGAAAATTTTGGTGGTCCGCAGAAAAATTATTTCCTTTTTTTTTTTTTTGTATTGCACTACATCAGGAATCCTCAAACTATGGCCTCGGGGCCAGATCAATGCAATGAACATTTGTGTTGCTGCAGAGAGTCTCCCCCTTCGGGGTCTTTTTGTGTGGTTTGGAGGGGGGCAGAAATTCTGACTTAGGGTCTGCTTTAGCCTCCTGGTGTGGCTTTGGGCAAAGCCTGGAGGGAAGTTCCGCTGGTGACATGGAGCTGGAGGGCCTTGTTCCAGTGGGACTGCATCATGGCCTGGAACTGGCTGACCACCTCAGCCCGCTGAGCCTCCATGCGCTGGTACCTGGCCTTGCACTCCTGCAGGTCTTCCCTCTGCTTGGAAAACCTATGCTCTTAGTTTTGAGTGAGGTACTTCTGCTGAGCCTCCTTCTTGGTCAGATCCAATTTGAACTGAGCCAGCTGTTTTCTCGTGGTGGCTGCTTAGCTCGTGGTGGCTGCTTAGCTCCAACAATTGCTTCCTATTGGGGCCCTAAGGAGCCCGGGAAGGCAGGTGAGGAGTGACTGGCAGAAGAGGGGTGAGTAGAAGCTGGCAAGGTGCCCCTCGATCTGAGTGACATTGAGTTGGCCATCGAGTTGGCCATGCCCACCCAATCACATGACCACTTAGCCACTCTTAGATAGATCATATTAGTATGAATTTAGTAGTCCTTGAGATCCAAAAGGTTGGGGACCCCGATATAGAAGATCCAATAAATTCTAATATGTTATGCACAATTGCTCTGTGCCACATATAAAAAAATAAAATGTTTTATTAATAAGTAAAAAAACTTACTTCTTTGCTATGGCATGGCACCTGATTCAAATTGAAGCTTGAGTCACATGATACTGTGGGTGAACATTCTATAAATTGCTTGGTACAGGCTACAATGAAAAAAAAAGTACTGTTAAGAAAAAAGATATAGTGCTAATATATGTTATTTTCTTTTAGACATTTATTCCACTAAAAGTATCCTCAACCATGTTCTCTTAAGACCCAGAAGTGAACTTTCAACAAAGTAAGATTTCCCAAGTATCAAATGAAGGTTTGACTTAGTTTGGGGTAGTAGTTAATGCTCAGGCTAGATATCATAAAAACATGACTTCTAATCCTGACTTAGACCCAAAACCAACTGAGGGACTTTGGGGGCAGTCACTCTTTCTCAGCCCTAGAAAGGAAGCAATGGCAAACCAGTTCTGAAAAATCTTGCCAAGAAAACTGCAGGGAGTAGCCCAGACAATTGCCAGAAATCAAAAACAGTCTCAAAGACTTAAACAAAAAAGAGCTTACTGCCAAATTTTGAACAAAACTTCCCACCAATTTTAATGCAACTTCCCACCAATTTTAATGGCTTTGATCTAAAGAAGATCTAAGTCAACTTCATACAAAAATTGGACAATCTAATTCTTCAAATCTAATTTTGTAAAAGCTCAGACTTCGCAGATTAAGTTGGCAGCAATTCTCTTCATGTACTATTGTAAAATAGCATTTTTGTTCTGTCATATTAGCTGGATAGCTATCTGGAGAAGACTAGATTGCTGTTCTTAATGGCAAGAAATCAGCTAGCTATATCCCACTGTTCAACTAATCAACTGGCCCACAGGAAAAAATATTAAACTTTTCCAACTTCCAAAGGAAAATAGAGAACTAAGGACAGCTCTATGATCAGAGCCAACATCTGCAGCATTTAGAAGGGAACAGAAGCCAATTGGCTGCTAGGATCCTCTCTGGATCAAACAGAGACAAGAAATTACCCAAACAATTTCTCCTTATGGCTATTCCTCTTTCTCATAAGAAACACAATGCAGAGTTCTCTGAAGGGGAGAAGAAATCAGGAGATGGAAGAATATGCAATATTTGCACCAGTTACAAACACTTTTAAAGGATATTAAGTTTATATATTTACCTTATTAATTTCAAAAAATGCCTATTAACTTTTTCTAAAAAGTCAGAACCCTGCAGAATGACAAAGCTTGAAAATATTAGTGAATGTCTTCAACCCTTAATGTAAGCTTTTCAAGGCATCAGAAAATGTTGGGGTTTTGGACTTTGAATATTAAGACTTTGAAGTTGTTTCTTAAAGAATAAATATATGCTTGCAGGAAAGAATAATTGTTTTTTAGGTTAAAATCAGAATAAGATTTATAATGGCATTTAGAGAATTTGAAGAAGTGTGCAGGGATCTGCATTAATCATAGCTAGATCAAGGGTCCTCAAATTTGGCAGCTTTAAGACTTGTGGACTTCAACTCCCAGAATTCTCCAGTCAGCTTAGCTGGAGCTTAGCTAGCTGGAGAATACTGGGAGTTGAAGTCCACAAGTCTTAAAGCTGCCAAATTTGAAGACCTCAGTCTTCGATGTTACAGATGTCCCAAAGATGTTATGGAATAAGATAAATTGGAAAATTTCTTTGAGGAAAATATAAAGTCTCTGAATAAGAAAATGTAACCAGATATAAAAGAAAACTGGGTGATGTTTCAAAAATTAAAAAGGAAATAAACATGATAATCCCAGACAACATTTGATAATAATTTCTCTTTATTGTATTTAGAAAAAAGATTTTTAAAACATTGAAGAAATCTGTAACAAGGAACAATCATTTGAATGGAGCAAAGACTGTCCCGTATAAAAAAAGAGGACTTCCTAGTTAATTTATTCAATCAATGGAATGTGTTGTAATTTTGGCTGATTATTTTTGGATTTACTGATATATTAATTAGAAAAATATGGTATACAAAATTTCTTACTTTTAATATGGTATAAAACTCTTCAAACCCAGAATACTCTAAGATAGAAGCTTGTCCACCCCAAGGATAAAACACCCAGACACAAACTGAGCAACATCGTATATGCAGTACAATGCAGTGAACCATGTGTAGATCTGTACATTGGGGAAACAAAATAACCACTCACAGACTCATGGCACAACATAGGAGAACAAACCCATCAGGACTAGATTCAGCAGTCAATTTGAAAAGACAAAAGCCACTCTTTTGAAGACAGCAAAGTCCATATTTTGGACAGAGAGGACCGCTGATTTGAAAGAGGGGTCAAAGAAGCCACCTATGTCAAAATTAAACAGCCCTCTCAACAGAGGGGGAAGGATATGACATCATCTCCAGTCTACAACACAGCTTTTCAACAGTTTCAAGAAGGCTCCACACTCATTTGCATCACTCAGGTGACACTGATTACACAGATAAACCTCCAGGTGTCCTTAACAACACACTAAAAGAATGCAGATCAACTGTCTACAAGGAGTATAAATTCTTCCACTCCTCACCATCCAGTCAGAGCTGAAGAAGCTTCTTAGATGAGAAGCGAAATGTCTTCAAAGAAAAACCAGAAAGTCCAGTTGCCTCTTGAAAAGGCACATTTGGGACAACCATGACCTGGATGAACTGACAATCTCCATAGACTCTGTATGCTAACATCTTATTGATCATCTGAAGTGACTTACTCTGTCCATTCTAGATCTGACATTTTGCAACCTCTACTCTTAAACAATGTTCTACTGCCACACAGAATGATATCATAAAATCCCAAAGTAGAAAGGGGAAATTTGGCTCATTGTATTCCACCACCACTCCACTTTGGTACAAGAGTCCAAACTTCAATATCCCAAAGAGATATTTAAATTCTGTAGTTCTGAGATAAATACAACCACAAAAATGCAACCAATAAATACAACCAATCTGGATGACTGAGAATCATAAACTCCATAAAGTTTAGAGGATTTTTTAAAGAAAACATTCTCTTTGTTATGTTAAATGTTAGTCTTTTATTTATATTAGGACACTGGGATTATTATACATTTGTGAAATGGGGATGTTTATGGGTTAGAGTAGAGATATAGACTGCATATTTGAATAGGACAAATTGTTATTTAGAATATTGTATATTGGAGCTTGTCTTGTAATGGAGAAATGGTCTCTATTTGTCATGTTACATTGGGTTTTAATTAATGTTAGGATATTGAGACCATTTTATGCCTTTTAAATGGTATTTACTATACATAGTAGATGTGGAATGTTTTTATATATGTTAATATTAACATTTTAGAGCTTTCAAATTTTTTTCTGGTAACTGGATTGAAAACAGTGGTACTTGATTTCTCTGTTAAGAAATGGGTTATGGGATGAAGAATTTTATATATCTTAAGAGCAGAAGCAGAGATTTTGCAATTGCTTATATTTGCTATGTTGAGAGTGGAAAGTTGTTCCTTTGAGGCAGAGGATCTTTGTAAACTTTTTTCTTCATTTTTTTTTTTGTTTACATTTATACCCCGCCCTTCTCCGAAGACTCAGGGCGGCTTACAATGTATAAGGCAATAGTCTCATTCTATTTGTATATTTTTTGCAAAGTCAACTTATTGCCCCCCCAACAATCTGGGTCCTCATTTTACCTACCTTATAAAGGGTGGAAGGCTGAGTCAACCTTGGGCCGGGCTCGAACCTGCAGTAATTTTCTGTTGCATTTTAATAAAATTATTAAAAAAAGAATCCTGTTGAACTTATCCATGGTACCTGGACTTGCATCTTTTCCAATTAAATGCCATACTTAAATTGTGCAGTAGTCTAAGCAACACTTACGGATCTTAAACATGGGTATCCAAAACATCTTAAAGTCAAAATTGTATTTTAAGTACATTGTTCAACCTATTACAACACATCTGAACAACATTGCAAGCTTGAAATATTTTGTATACCTTTATTCACATAGTTTTAACTACAGAAAATTACTTCCATTCATTCATCCATGATTATCCATAATGCCAATTATAATATTGGGTGGCATTAAGCCAATTCGCACCAGTTCATTAGAACCGGTAACTAAATTTTTCTGAAGTTCGGCAAACCAGCTGAAGTGAGGGGCAGGAAACCCTGCCATGCCCAGCGAGAGGGTGGGGGAGAAGAGATGGCAAGAGGAGCCCCATCTCCCTCCACACACCCCAATGAAAGGCAGCAGCAGCCTGGGTGCTTCCCTTCCATCCCCTGTCCGGTGCTGGAAGTAATTTTACAACCAGTTCACCCAGGGTCAGGTTGGCCGTTGCAGGAGGCTCATCCCATATGTGTGGCGGAGCTGGAGGGCTACGCCTCTTATGACATCCAACCTGACCCTGGGTGAACTGATTGTAAAATTACTTGAATCCCATCACTGGATAGGACCATAGTTCAGATAATTTTGTCAATAATTTTCATTTCATTAAAATACTTTATATTCATCCATTGAACTTACTTTCAAAACAGTCGTGAACACATTCCAATACTCTTTCTCCTTGTATATCAGTAGCATTTTCAGCATTACTGGGGGGGAAAAAGTTAGATATTTGTAAAGCATTTATAATCTGCAAACTCTACCTTACTAGCAAAAATAAATCAAATTATAATACAGCATTGCTGCAAATCAAGCCATCCTGGATAAATGGCTGTATAGTTACTTCTTGAAAATCTCCAGTGAGAAAAATCTCAGCAAATTCTTCCAATGGTTAAGCGCTCTCAGTTTCTCCTTAGTTCCAGGTTGGATATCTCTTTGAGAGCTTCCACCCATTGCTTCTTGTCCTACCCTCAGGTATTTGGGAGAATAAGTCAACCCACACATCTCTATGACTTTCCCTCAAGTACTGGAAGACAGCTGTCATGTCACTCTAATTCTTCAATTCATTAGGCTAGACATACTTAGTTTCCTTAACTGTTCCATATTTAGTTTCCTTAAATCATACAATTTAGCCTCCAGTTGCCTTATCGTCGTTTTGGCACTCTTCTCTGCACTTTTTTTAGGGCCTCAGCTTTTTTTTTGTCTCTTGGGGACCAGAATTGGATGCAGTATTCCAAGTGTGGCCTCACTTGTGCAATTCAAATTAGTACTATCACTTACTATGATTTTGATGCTATCCTTTTGATGCAGCCTAGGACTGCATTGGCTTTTCTGATAGCTGCAGCAAACAACTGGATCAGACTTAAGTGTTAGTGCATTAGGACTCCTAGAGCCTCTCACAGTTATTATTGCTGAGCCAGGGACCACCTATTCTGTACCCAGGCATTTGTTTTTTCCCTGCCAAAGCGCAGAAACATATTTTTCTCACCACTGAACTTCACCTTACTGGATAGGGCTTCTTGCTCTAGTTTATCAAGATAAACTAGATTGTAAATATTGTGAATAAAATGAAAACACACACACACAACTTGTAATAATCTTGGTAGATTGTAGAGTGCGTGTGTGTGTCTATGTGTGTATTCACTTTTCTGCATCTATAGAAAATCACTAGTTTGTTAATATTAATTGGATAACTCCATTTCTATAGAAATAATTTTTGTGATATTTGCAGATATATATATATATATCCCTAACCCTAATTAACCCTAACCCTAATTTCCATCACACAATCAAGTATATTTAATAAATCACAAATTAGGAACCAAGCTTTAGCCCTTTGAAATAGTTTTAAATGAAATTACAAGCATACTTTGGAGATATTGCAGATTCCATTCCAGACAACCATAATAAAATAAATATTACAGTAAATCACATAAATTATACATTTCTTTTGTTTCCCAGTGCCTATAAAAGTTATATTTATACTATATGTATGTGTAATCCTTGACTTATGAACACAATTGAGCCCAAAAGTTCCACTGCTAAGCAAGACAGTTAAGTGAGCTGTGCTCCAATTTATGACCTTTTTTCCACAATTGTTAAACGAATCATGGAGTTATTAAGTGAATCTGGCTTCTCCCATTGACTTTCCTTGTCAGAAGCTGACTCATGTGACCCAGGACAGTACAACTGTCACAAATACATGTCAGTTGTCAAGCTCCTCTATTTTGCTCTTATGACCATGGGGATGCTGCAATGGCAGTAAATAGGAAAAGTGGACAATTTTTTTCAGTGCCACTGTAATTTCAGTCACTAAACAAATGGTTATAAGCTGAGGATTACCTATAATCTATTAAGTGCAATACCATTATTTCTTAAAAAAACAACATACATGGATTAATTCAAAATACTTTATTGCTAAAAGGCTAATCATGAACTTATTAATAATAAAAAAGTTTAAAATATTGTCAAACTTGAGAATTACCAAAATTTGACAGAGACATGAAATGAGAACATGCTGTTGGAAAAATGTCACTAATAGACTTGCTTGATGCAAAGTTGCCACAAACCTTCAATTTGTTAAAAAAAAAAGTGACATAAAGATCTACAGGGGAAAAAATCTGCAAAGCACAATAAAGCAAAGTACAATAAAACAAGGCATCCTTTATATAAACCAATTTTGAACAAAAATTAGAATCTCCAATAGGACAAAACATAAAAGATAGAAATAATCAACAAGATTAAAATTGAAAAGCCATGTGCACGTTGAGAGTAATTTTATATTTATTTTTTTTAACCACTGATATGTACAGGTAGTCTTCGACATACAAATTGGTTGCTTAATTGCCATTTGAAGTTATGGCAACCCGAAAACTATTTATGACCCAGTCCTGAAATTATGGTTGCTAGAGCACCCTCATATTAATTCACCTTTACAATCAACAGCAGGGATGCGCCAATGCCCTCCACTCATCTTCCCATCCCGAATGGCTCTCTGCTGGCTTTAGACCTGATTCTCATCCTAGCAGTCCTACATTCCTCCTTTTCTTATGAATAGCTCTGCAGCGTTCCATAGTGCTAGAATAAATTGCTTTGTTGCTCAACTGCATGGTACAATTCTGGAATTGCGTTGCACAGGAAAGGGAAAAATCACTCCATTTTGCCTGCTTAACAAGGCTGCGCAAGGTTAACAGCTATCACAACATGCAACTGTAATGGGTAGGCTTCTTTATAGTCATATCTCAAGGGCTACTTTTATGCGTCACATATAAATTTTAATAAGAATCTGCTTTATTTCAAAAATAGCCAACTATCTATTGTGATAGAACTTATTTAAAAATGCCATAGATTTTTTTATTTGTTTTAGGAGATTTCAACAAATCTAACTTAAGGAAAGAGCTACCAAAATATTTTCAACATGTCAATTGTCTCACTCACTTAGGCAAGAATACTCTAAACCATTGCTACACAACATTAAAAGATGCTTATCTGTCTTTACCACGAGCAGCTCACTCTGATCATTGCATGATTCACCTTGCCTGCTTACAGACAAAGACTTAAAACCATGAAACCAATAATTAAATCAGTGAGAATTTTGACTGAGGAGGCAAAGCTAAAACTACAGGCTTGCCTTGACTGCACTGATTGGAATGTTTTCAAAGATACCTCTGCAGACTTGGATGAACTCACAGATACCGCAACTTCATGTCAGTTTTTGGGAAGACCTATGTATGCCGACCAGAAACCTGAGAATATACAGTAACAATAAACCTTGGTTTATAGCTAAACTTAAGCAGCTATGTCATACCAAAGAGGAAGCCTACAGAAAAGGCGATAGACTGCTGTACAATCAGACCAGAAACGTATTAACAAGGGAGACTAGAGCAACAAAGAGAAGCTACTCTGAAAAGCTAAGGAATCAGTTCTCAATAAATGAACCAGCAAACATGTGGAAAACTGTTAAAAATATCACTGGTTATAGCACACCTCCTTCCCATGCTGAAGGAAATCCACAACTGGCAGATGATCTGAATGTGTTTTACTGTAGATATGAGAGAAAACTACTGCCACCCATCTCCACAATCCCCATCTCAGACACACCAACAACAGCCAAGCTTCCTACAACTGACTCCTTCCCATTAGGCCCACCATCTCCAGTGTTTACAGAAAACAAGGTGCAAGGTCTATTTCACAGACAAAATCCAGGAAAAGCATCAGACCCAGACAAGATAACTCCTTCTTGCTTAAAAGCTTGTGCTGACCAACTGGCTCCCATCTTCACCCGCATCTTTAATAAATCACTAGAGATATGTTCCTTCTTGCTTCAAATGCTCTACTATCATCCCAGTGCCAAAGAAACCCTCCATCAAGAAACTGAATGACTTCAGACCGGTTGCTCGAACATCTATAGTTATGAAGACCTTTGAAAGACTAGTGTTCAGTCATCTGAGAATAATCATGGATCCGCTTTTAGACCCCTTGCAATTTTTCTACTGAGCAAATAGATCGACAGATGATATTGTTAATACGACTCTGCACTACATCCTACAACATCTTGAATTTCCAAAGACCTACGAAAGGGTCCTCTTTGTAGACTTCAGCTCAGCATTCAATATCATCATTCCAGATATTCTTCTAACTAAACTAAATCAGCTAACTGTACCTGACCACACTTGTAAACGGATCATAAGCTTCCTAACAGACAGAAAGCAGCAGGTGAAGCTAGGCAAAATTACATCAGATACTGTACAATTAGCACAGGAGTGCCCCTAGGGCTGTGTGCTTTCTCCACTTCTCTTCTCTTTACACACCAATGACTGCATCTGTATCCCTCTGCTAAAGATCCCTCTGCTAAAGTACTAAAGTTTGCAGATGATACAACAGTGATTGTACTCATTCAAGATGACGATGAATCTGCATACAGACAGGAGGTTGCAATTAGAACAATCTTGAACTAAACACACACAAAAACTGTAGAAATGGTGGCAATTTTTAGGAAAAACCCTCCTATACTCTTACAATACTAGACAATACAGTATCAACAGTAAACACCTACAAGTTTCCAAATTATATCATATCTCAAAGACTTAAAATGGACACTTAACATAAAAAACGTCATCAAAAAAGCACAACAAAGAATATTCTTTCTGCATCAATTCAGAAATCTCAAACTGCCCAAGGAGCTGCTGATTCAGTTCTACAGAGGAATTATTGAGTCTATCATCTGCATCTCTATAACTGTCAGGTTTGGCTCTGCAACCAAAGAAGACAGACAGACTTCAATGGATAATTAGAACTGCAGAAAAAACAATTGCTACCAACCTGCCTTCCATTGAGGATCTGTATACATGAGTCAAAAGCAGGGTTGTGAAAATATCTACAGACTCCTCACATCATAATTTGTTTATAAATTATACTGTATACTGTTTATAAATTATATACTTATACACTGTAAGCCGCCCTGAGTCTTCGGAGAAGGGCGGGACATAAATGTAAACAAAAAAAAAATTGTTTCAACTTTTACCCTCAAAATGACGCTATAAGGCACTGCACACCAGAACAACTAGACACAAGGACAGTTTTTTCCCCAATACCATCACTCTGCTAAACAACTAATTCCCACAACACTTCAAATTATTTACTAAGACTGTATTACTTTATTCTTCTCATCCTTTCTATTACCTATCTCCTCCCATTTATGACTATAACTATGTTGCTTATATCTTTATGATTCCTAGTATGATTTGATTGCTTATTAGTAACCTATGACTCTCACTAAGTGTTGTATCTTATGATTCTTGAATATATTTTTTCTTTTTTTGTATATATACTTTATTGAACTTTTTTACATTAAAAGCAAAGGAAAAAAGGAAAAAGAAAAGATTATATCACTTAACAGCTAATTGTGGTGTTTTTCTTCTAACAATAACCCGTGCAATAATTACAAACATTAAATTGTACATATTTGTGCTTATTTTATCTATTGCTTATACTTAGTAACTAAATATCCCTGTCTATCTCCTTTCCATCCATCCATACCACCGTTCCCATATACCATAAAATACTGATGTCGCTTTATCTTTCAAACTCAGAGTTAGTTTGTCCATTTCTGTGCAATTCATGATCTTTTGTATAATAAGTCTCTCTGTGGGCACACATGGCTGTTTCCAACATTGAACGAAGGCCATCCTAGCAGCAGTTAATATATGTAGTATTAAATATTTTATACTCTTCACATATTTTTTAAAAAAAATCTCCAGTAAAAAGAGTTCGGTTCTGGATCCAATTGTTCATTCGTGATTTCTTGTAGCCACTTTTTAATTTTTAACCAATATTTACGGGATTCGGGGCAAGACCACCACATATGGTAATATGTTCCCTCTTTATTTTTACATTTGCAGCATAGGGAGACATTTTGGGATACATTTTCGCCAGTCTCGAAGGGGGTAGGTGCCACCTGTATAATATTTTATATGCATTTTCTTTGTATGCTGCTGATTTTGTTAGTTTATAATTTCCGTTCCATATTTTCTCCCAATCTGATAAATTTATATTATGTCCAATATTTTGACCCCATGCAATCATACATCCTTTTACTACTTCTTCTTCCAATTCTACTTGTAGCAAATATTTATAAATTTGGGTAATTTTTTTTGTCTGGCCCTAGTAAAATTTTATCTAATTGTTGTAGTTTAAGATATATTCCATATTCTTTTGTATCTTGTATGTATCGATTTTGTAACTGAAGCTAGGCCCACCAGTCAACCCGTAGTCCTTGTTCTTGGAGGTCCTGTAGTGTTTTTAATTTTCCATGAATATCTAATAGATTTTTATATTTTAGCATTTTATTCAAATCTAAATTATTTGGGTGGATCATCGCTTCCATTGTGGATAGCCAAATTGGGATTTTTATATAGTGTTTCTTTTTAACTTTAATCCAATTGTTTATTAGGGAATCTCTAATCAAATGTCTGTGGAAATACTGTTGTTTCGTGTGGCCTGTTTCCCACAGGAAGGCATACCATCCTCTCTGTAGGTCGTGGCCTTCTATAGCTAGTATTCTTTTATTTTTTAAATTGATCCAATCTTTTAACCAAACTAGTGTTGCTGCACTATAATATAGTTCCCAATTTGTAATCCAAATCCTCCTCTGCTCTTCATATCTTGTAGATATTTCATTTTTATTTTAGGTTTTCCCCCCTGCCAAATATATTTTCCAATTGTTTTATTAAGGTCGTTAAAAAAGGTCTTTTCTAATTTAACTGGAATAGTCTGAAACAAATATAGGAATTTTGGTAGTATAGACATCTTTACAGCTGCTATTCTTCCTAATAGTGACAGCTGCATCTTCAGCCAAAATTCTAAATCTTTTTTTGTTTCTTGTAATAATTTGTTGTAATTATTCTCCTTTATCGCTTTGCAATGTGCTGTCAACCATATCCCTAAATATTTTATTTTTCTTGTTGTTTGAAGTCCAAGTGATTTTTCCAGTTCTATTATTTGTGGTTCTGTTAAATTTTTCAGTAGAAGTTTCATTTTCTGTCTATTAATTTTCAGTCCTGTGTACACTGACAGCATATGCACCAAAGACAAATTCCTTGTGTGTCCAATCACACTTGGCCAATAAAGAATTTAATTCTATTCTATTCCTATTCTAGAAGTTTAGAAGCCTAAAAGTTTATCAAACCTAGAAGTTTAGAAGCATCTGAATATTTCTTTTCATTTTATCAATATAAAATGCTGAAATATGATACATTGTCTCATATATTTTAGTAAACCTCAGTTTTATCTATTTCAATATAGTTTAAGAAACAAACATTAGTTACCCTTCTCTGTTGAAGAATCTTGGCCTATATGCGGTCTTTAAATGATTCTGTTAAAAAGAGAAAATACAATGCTTTTTAAAAAGAAAAGTAAATTAAAAGTTCAATACAGCACAATAAGATTATAGATTAATCTAGATGACCACATATTATTTTCACATCAATTGTTGGGGAACTTAGGAAAGAGCTTTCATTTTCTACTGATAAACTATTTGTACACAACTATTTGTACACAATTATTCTTATAACCTATATTATTCAAATACTTGCCATAGATTTATATTTATCCATCATCAACAAATATTAATAAATATAATTGAGATTAGCTATTTTCATTAGGTGGTTTAGGGATCATGAAATGTTAAAGACTGTTAAGTCTTTTGTAGCAAAAACAGTGAACTATCCTATGCCATCTTACACTACAAAATCATACACTTGCTCATCCCATCAATATGGTATAAATGTCATCAATAGGACGACATATGTCATCTTCTATTAACACCGTCCCTTTACCTTTTACATTAGACAAGCACAATACCCATTTATTTATTTATTTATTTTGTCACAACAATATATATAAGCATCACACAAAAAGATTATATAAACATATATATGAGGGAATATTAGGAGGTATAAGCATATATATATATAAGAAGATAAAAAAGGAAAACAATAGGACAGGAACGTTTGTGCTCTTATGCACACCCCTTATGGTCCTCTTAGGAATGGGGTGAAGTCAATTCTTAAGAAAATTGTTCTGAAATAAAATTATTCTAAATATATTAGCAACTTTACAGTCTCATGTATTGAAAGAATCGAATTACATTGCTAAGCAATTACTTAATGTATTTATTTATTAAACAAAATTTCCTATCACCCAACTTACACATAAATGACTCCAGGCAACTTACAGAAAACGCTGCAAAATTTATTTATTTTTTTTGTTTACATTTATATCCCGCCCTTCTCCGAAGACTCAGGGCGGCTTACAGTGTGTAAGGCAATAGTCTCATTCTATTTGTATATTTACAAAGTCAACTTATTGCCCCCCCAACAATCTGGGTCCTCATTTTACCTACCTTATAAAAGATGGAAGGCTGAGTCAACCCTGGACCTGGTGGGGCTTGAACCTGAAGTAATTGCAGGCAGCTGTGTTTAATAACAGGCTTCTTACAGCCTGAGCCACAAATAAAATATATTTTAATATAAAAATAAATGTGTCACACCTGCCTTGTTGATAACCACTAACTGTAAATATTCTATTAAGTGTTTCCCCTTTCGCCTTTTCTGCAACATTAACATATTGTGAATAGAATAGAATAGAATAGAATAGAATAGAATAGAATAGAATAGAATAGAATGTATTGGCCAAGTGTGATTGGACACACAAGGAATTTGTCTTGGTGCATATGCTCTCAGTGTACATAAGAGAAAAGATACGTTCATCAAGGTACGTTGGTGCAGGATATTGTGTAAAACTCTGCCCTTAAAATTATCTGCAATTGTTGAGGGAGATGGGATTCGTGAAAGATTGTACCAACATAAACGTCGAGGGAAACTACCGAAGCGGCCCTTCCACATTACGCTTACCAGCGAATCCATTGCAATCTCCTTCAGACCCGAAGAACGTCCCGCTCTCCTCATTTTGAAAGCGGCGCGATGTATCCCACGACGCAAGTGCACCACAGGGGAGTTGGTTGGTCAGACCTTCATTACGTCACGAAAGTTGAGGGCGGATGAAGAAAGCGAAATCAATCAGCATTTTTATAGATCTATGCAAAACTTCTGTGTAGACTCACGCAGGGAAGATCAACTTGCGAGTGTACGCTTGAGAGTCTTTTGGATCACCTACTGTTAGAAATTGCCATGACTTTAAAGCAGGGGTCTCTAGCCTTGGTCCCTTTAAGACTTGTGGACTTCAACTCCCAGAATCCCTCAGCCAGCAAAGCAAAGCTGGCTGAGGAACTCTGGGAGCTGAAGTCCACAAGTCTTAAAGGGACCAAGGTTGGAGACCCCTGCAAAAAGATAAGAGAGGCTTCTAGAGTTACTACTATTAATCTTCTCATCGTTCCCATCACCCATCTTCTTCCACTTGTGACTGTGACTTTGTTGCTTGTATCCTTACGATTTATATTGATATTGTTTCCTGATTGCTTATTTGTACTATATGACTAACACTGAGTGTTGTACCTTATGATTCTTAATGAAGGTATCTTTTCTTTTATGTTCACAGAGAGCATATACACCAAAGACAAATTCCTTGCATGTCCTATCACACTTCGCCAATAAAAAAATCTATTCTATTCTATTCTATTTTTTCCCCTCCAGTAAAAGATGAGAAACTATTTTTAAGTTTTAGTTTTTCATATCTGTTATAGTACTAAACATCAGAAAATTTCATGTTTATAGGGGGAACTTAATTGGTAGGATGCAATTTAAGAGTCCAATAGAGCTCTACAATTCAGAAAAAACAAACTCCCGAGAGAGCTATTTGAAGAAAAAGCTGCTGCTATTTGTAGAAATGGAATAAATCTTGAGGGATGGCAGCTAGCTTCCACTACTTGCAGAAAAATATCAATGGAAATTCTCGGTCATTCTTCTAGGTCATGGCTCACTACATTCCATAAACCCCTGGAGCATCTCAATCACAAAACCCCAGAAGCCTATAAAGATCTATCCAGTCACACAGTCATTTTGTCAGCCACTCCAGAAACATGCTGCTGTCACTGAAGTTTCTGGAAATCAAATAAACATAAAATAAAATAAATTTGCCTTGTAGCCAGCCTCCATTTTATTTCTAGCATTTTTCTCCCAGCTTGGAACCAGACTAAATTTTTCTTCTTACAGCATGCAAAGACAATCAGGAAACACAAGTGTGATATATGGCTTTATGGTTGGGAAAATACTCTGCTTTTTATCTCCTATATCAAAGAAAAATCTGGCTTCATAGCAGTAACTGTGAGAAGTTTGTTAAAGACTTAATGGACGATCAGTTAAATATGAGTCATCAGTGTGTGGCGGCAGCCAAAAAAGCCAATGCAATCCTAAATTGCATTAACAAAGAGATTCAATCAAAATCACATAGGATACTAATACCACACTATAAAGCGTTAGTAAAACCAGACCTAGAATACTGTATCCAGTTTTGGTTACCACACTATAAAAAAATGCTGAGACTCTAGAAAGTATGCAAAGAGCAACAAATATGATTGGGGATAGGAGGCTGAAACATACAATGAACGGTTGCAGGAATTGGGCATGGCTAGTCTAGTGAAGAGAAGGATATGATAACAGTGTTCCAATATTTGGGGAGCTGTCACAGAAAGATGTGGGGGTCAACTTATTTTCCAAAGCAGCCGAAGGACGGACAAAGAATAAATGGATGGAAACTGATCAAGAAGAGATTCAACCTAAAAATGAGGAGAAACTTTCTGATAGTGGGAACAATCAACCAATAGAAGAGCTTGCCTTCAGAGGTTGTGGGAGCTTCACACTGAAAACTTTCAAGAGACTGGACAACCATCTGTCAGAAATGGTACAGAGCAGTGATGGCTAAACTTTTTGCCATCGCATGCCAGGAGCAGGGAGGTCACACACAGTGAGACCGGAAGGCCCATTTTTTGCTCTCCCCAGCCTCCAGAGCCTTTCTAGGAGCTTGGGGAGGGGAAAAACGGCCTTTCCCCTCCGCCAGGAGACCCTCCAGAGGCCGGAAATGGCCCATTTGACGACTTCCGGTCCCATTGGAAGTTGGAAAATGGGCCATTTCTGGCCTTGGGAGGGCCTCCGGGGGGGTGGAGAAGGACATTTTCACCCTCCCCAGGCTCCTAGAAAGGCTCTGGAGGCTGGGGAGAGCAAAAAATGGGCCTTCCGGTCCCAGTGGAAGTTTGCAAACGAGCCGTTTCCTGCCTCCGGAGGGCCTCCAGGGGAATGGGGAAGGCCGTTTTTGCCCTCCCCAAACTCCTAGAAAGGCTCTGGAATCTGGGGAGAAAGAAAAATGGGCTTTCCCACCACCACTCCGAGGCCCTCCGGAGGCAGGAAACAGCCTGTTTCCCTACTTCTGGTCAGCCCAGAAGGCCTAAAAATCAGCTCGTCAGGGGGTGCATGTGTGCCGGGGCTGAGCTCGCATGCTCATCGATATGGTTATGGGTGCCACCTGTGGCACGCATACCATAGGTTCGCCATCATGGGTATAGAGTCTCCTGCTTGAACAGGGGGTTGGACTAGATGACCTACAAGGTCCCTTCCAACTGTTTTTATTCTAGTCTAGTCTAGTCTAGTCTAGTCTAGTCTATGCTAGTCTATTCTATTCTTTTTTTAGAATAGAATAGAATAGAATAGAATAGAATAGAATAGAATAGAATAGAATAGAATAGAATAGAATTTTATTGGCTAAGTGTGATTGAACACACAAGGAATTTGTTTTGGTGCATATGCTCTCAGTGTACATAAAAGAAAAAGGGAAAAGGAAAAAAAATACATCAAAGGTACAACATTTACAACACAAATGATGGTCATAGGTAGAGAGTTTTCAAAATTTCCAAAGAAACTTTGGAAATTTTGAAAAGTGCAATTATAAAAGCCCAGCCTAATACAATACCAATGAAGAATAAAAATAACAGGCCTGAAAAGAAACCAGCATGGCTGCATAAAGAACTCTTTGACAAATTGAAAGACAAAAAAGGACAAGTATAAAAAGTGGAAAGAGGGGCACATAACTAAGGCAGAATATCAGCAAATAGCCCAAGCCTGCAAAAATGAAATGAGAAAAGTTAAGGCTCACAATGAACAGAGGTTTGTGACAAAAGTAAAAAATAAGGGAAAAAAGCTTCTTCCAACATGTTTTTTATTTATTTTTTTATTTATTTAATTTATATACTGCCCTTCTCCCGAAGGACTCAGGGTGGTTTACAGCCAAATAAAACAGAGTTACAAAAATTAAAAATATTTTAAAAATCTAAATTCAAATTAGGCTGAAACAAATAAAACAGTGATAAAACCAAAATAAAAACCCACATTTAAAATACGTTAGGCCAGTCCTGCATGATAAAACAAGAAGGTCTTAAGCTCGCGTCGGAAGGTCCGGAGGTCAGGGAGTTGATGTATCCCCGGAGGCAGCTCTTTCCAGAGGGCAGGAGCCCCCACGGAGAAGGCCCTCCCCCTGGGCGTCGCCAATCGACATTGTTTGATTGACGGTAACCTGAGGAGGCCCTCCCTATGGGAGCGCACAGGTTGCTGGTAGGCTATTGGTGGCAGCAGGCGGTCCCGTAAATAACCCGGTCCAAAGCCATGGAGCGCTTTAAAGATGGTAACCAACACTTTGAATTGCACCCGGAAGACCACCGGAAGCTAGTGCAGCTTGCACAGGAGAGGTGTTACATGGGAGCTTCAAGTCACTCCCTCTATTACCCGCACAGCCGCATTCTGGACCAGTTGTAGCCTCCGGGTGCTCTTCAAGGGGAGCCCCATGTAGAGAGCGTTACAGTAGTCCAGGCGGGAAGTGACGAGGGCATGAGTGACCGTGCATAGGGAATCCCGGTCTAGGAAGGGACACAACTGGCGTATCAGGCGAACCTGATGAAAAGCTCCCCTGGTGATGGCCGTTATATGATCTTTTAAAGACAGCCGTACATCCAAGAGGATGCCTAAGTTGCGAACCCCTTCCATAGGGGCCAATGACTCGTCCCCAACAGTCAGCGATGTTAAAAACAAGAAAAAAGTCAAGGGTTAGGATCCATTGCATCCATCCAATTGGTCCATTGCTGAGATAAAGTGGCAAGAAGGTGACAAGCAACAGGGAGAAAGCAGAACTACTTAACTCGTTTTTTGCATGTCTTTACACAAAGGGAAAAAACAGTCCAATCTACCATATCAAAAACAGCACCATAAAAAACAGATTAGGAACATAACATAAAATAGGGAAGAAAATGGTAAGTGAACAACTGTCTACCCTAGACAAGTTCAAATCACCAGGACTGGATGGATTACACCCCAAGGTTCTAAAGGAACTGGCAGATAGGATCTCAGAACTACTGAACTATATCTTTCAAAGATCCTGGAACACCGGGGAACTGCCAGAGGACTGGAAAAGAGCTGATGTAGTTCCTATCTTCAAAAAAGGGGAAAAAATAGATCCAGGAAACTATAGACCTATCAGGCTGCATAAACAGAGGGATAGACTCAAGATCCCATGAAGTGTTAATACCACTTTATAATGCCTTGGTAAGGCCATACTTGGAATACTGCATTCAGTTTTGGTTGCCACGATGTAAAAAAGATGTTGAGACTCTAAAAAGAGAGAAGAGCAACAAAGATGATTAGGGGACTGGAGGCTAGAACATATGAAGAACGATTGCAGGAACTGGTTATGTCTAGTTTAATAATAAGGACGAGTAGGGGAGGCATGATAGCAGTGTTCCAATATCTCAGGGGCTGCCACAAAGAAGAGGGAGTCAAGCAGGAGTGAAATCTAAAAAATTTTCCTACCAGTTGTGTGGGCGTGGCTTCACTGGTGGGCATGGCTGATGATCCCAGCTGAGTTGCCTGATTATCAGAGGCTTTTTTTTCTTTCAAAGGCAAAAAAAATGCTTTTAAAAGAAAACAAAAGTCTCTGACGATCAGGCAACTTAGCTGGGACCGTCAGAGCTTTTTAAAAGCATTTTTTACAACCTCTTCAGCCTTAGAGGTTGTAGAAAAAAATGCTTTTAAAAGTTAAAAAAAAATGGCCATGCCCACCAAGTCACGTTACCAGAACCGGTAATAACAAATTTTACATTTCACCACTGATCTCCACCTATCTGCGATCTAAGCACCTCAATTCAAAATGCTTTGGGTTTATTGCCTCCCTGGCTTTCGGATACACTATAACGCCATCTTAATGAACTAAGGGTATATCATATTTTCTGAATGGAGATGGCCTTTTTTCCCCAGGCAATAAAAGTGGCTCTTAAACAGAAAGGGAAGACAAGATTATTTTCTCATGGAATTTCTTCCTTCTTAGGAAAGTTTTCTAAATGTGTTGCTTCCTAATAAGGGGTTTCAAAATGGGTACATGGGTGAGAAACAAGCGAAAGAATATGCAAGAATATGCAAGGAGTAAGAACCATCTATTTTGCAGGTTAGAAGTTTTTTTACCTACACCTCCCACATTCCCGAGGCAGAAGCCAAGTATCAAATGTTTCCTCTCTATGGTTAGAATGTTGAGTTGATTCCAGTCCATTTCTTATTCCAAGGTGGAAGAGAAGTGGCAGGTGAAGAAAAGGTATGGGGCAGGTGGCAAATTGGAGTGGTGAACTAATCGATTTTTATGTGCTTTTAAGTCCTTTGTTCCTAGCATTTTGATGTATTCGTGAGGATGTTTTGACAGAAATATCTAAATTGGAGTTATAATGTTCTCTTTGTTGTGCGAATAGGCCAAAAAGATGTATGAAGATATAGGTGTTCCTAATGCATCCTTACCTTGGGTGATCAATTTCAGTCTCATGTTAATTGTTTTTCATCTCTCAGAGATCGATCTGCTACACAATATTTTAATGGGGATCCAGTTTTATGAATGAATCAGTTTCCTTAAGGTTGATTGGCACCTGTCTTAGCAGTTAAACAGAGACAGGAAAAGCTTGTGTTTTATTTTAATGGGGATTTTTCTGTTTGTTTCCTGGGTGATTGTCTTTGGAAAATGTTTTTATTTTTAAGAGATTCCTAGGGTGGTGGGTTCTCTTTACAGGAATAAGCCAGCCTCAATTCAAAACAGCCAATACTGAGACTATTAAGAAAACCAAAAGGTCCCTTTGTTTGATTTTTTTTGTTTCAGGATACAAATATGAGTTCAAATAAGATAGAACTGGTACAAGAAACTATGTAGCTGTTTCCTTTATTAATATTCATTTGCCCTTACATCTCTTAAGAAGCATTAACCAGAGTGTATTAGTTTCCTCAGACACTTTGAGAATACAGGTAGTCCTTGATTTATGACAATTGAGCCCAAAATTTTCCTTGCTAAGCAAGAGTTAAGTGGGTTCTGCCCCATTTTAAGACCTTTTTTTCCCAATTGTTAAACGAATCTTTGTGGTTATTAAGTGAATCATGCAGTTGTTAAACAAATCTGGCTTCATCCAGTGACTTTGCCTGTCGCAAGCCAGTTGGGAAGGTTACAAATGATTATCATGATAGCGCAACTGTTATAAATACATGACAATTGCTAAGCACCCAAATTTTGATCATGTGATCATGGGAATGCTGAAATGGTCACAAGTGTGAAAAACGGTCATAAATTATTTTTTTCAGTGCTATGGTCTGGGGAACTTTGAATGGTCACTAAATAAATGGATGTAACTTGTAGGATTGGGGCTGTATAATTACATCATGTGGGGAAACGATGGAGACTTGAAATTGGAAACACTTGCAATATTACCATTTTGTATACCATTTTTGGACATGGTCATGCTGTTTAACTCTTACCATGCAACAATTTCTTCACTGAAGCTTTCGGTGCCTGTCCTACATTTTGCAGTGAGACATTCACCTTAGTTAACAGATGTTAGGTAAACAGCAGCTGTGGAAACATTTTAATTTCTCTGCTGTCTTAAGCATGGTGGAGAGCATTGTCAGTGTTAATGTGTATGGACACATGGTATTTTTCTTTGCTCTAGGTAGCAAAGTATCTTGGAACAGAAATACAGAAATACATTCCAAAAGAACTACAAACATTCATCAAGAGGTCATCAATAGTGCCATGCTATAGACCTCCATGACTTTATGATCAATAGATATTTACAGAATTCTTAGTCTTCTGGTAATGAGAGTTCAAGTCTAAGTAGGATGCAGGAAGCATAAATTATTCTGTTACTGCTACTATTCTAATGTAAACAGTACTGTGATGGAACACTAAACACTAGGCCCCTGATGACAGTGGATGTTTTTATCTATTTCAATAAAATTACATGCCTGGTTCTCACTGTAAACCATCAATTATATTTTCATATTACAACATGTCCCAAAATACTGACAAAGTTATGCACATTTTGATGTTACCTTTTCAAATTATTTAATACGAAAGACAAAAAGCAGTTTTTGTAACTGCTTATGCTATACATTTTATTTTGTATACACAAATAAAAATAATTATTCAAAATGTATTGAAATCAATTCAGAAATAATGCAAACTATGGGAGGATAATATAATTATACATATTTTTCTTTTAAATTGATAGCCCTATTTGAGATTACCTGGGTGAGCAAAATAACCTTCAAGATTGATTAAGTAGCTGCACCACAGGTATGGAGATTTTTGTGTTGATGATGGCCCTTTTTTGTATTTTTCTATAAAGTAATATCTGCAAGAAAGACTTGCAAGGAAAGAGTCCTCAATTTCAAGCTGGCTGATGTATGACATCAAATGCAGTTTTGCATATGCAAATACAGTCTTGTTGCTACTTCTGATTGCTAATTAGTAACCCCAAAGAAAAATAGAAAGAAAGCACAAGACATAATCACATCCAGATTGTTAAATAAAACACAAAATTAAATTGTTTAATACATTGCTTATTATAACTTCATGCATGAAATCTTGTTTTGCTGTCTCCTAATTTTAAAATCTTTCTGAGTACATAGTAATTTTCTTTCTCCAAAACTAGTTCTAAAAAACTAAAAAACAGCAAGTATTTATTTGGCAAAATACAATTTAAAAACTGAAGAGTTTTGTATGTTAAAAGTAACTCCCAAATGTTGGAGTAAGTTTGCTATGAATTCAGCTCACAGAATAATTAATATGTGGTGTGTTAAGTGTCTACTGAAACAAGGAACAAGTTGCTATCATAATCTACACAATGACGATAAAGGCAGTGGTGGAACAATATATAATGGGCAACAATTTATTCAGGCTACATACATAAAACAAGAATGAATTATGCTTCTGTAACACTACTTTTTCATACAAAGCCAAACCTGTTTTTTTTATTGTGGGTGGTCTCCAGATGTGAAGATTTCTATTCCCTGAATTTCCTACCTAATATGACTATTGCAAGGTTTTCAGGGATTGAAACACACATTCTGGAAGCTACCTTGATTGCAGAGTACTGAACTTAATTTTTCTTGTCTCTGCTAATAAACTTAATGTTTAACTTTACATGTCTAAACTGTTTGCAATCAGACTCATTATAGCTGAAACATGCTTATATCCAAATACTTTACAGAATCACCACATTAAAAAGTGGCCAAAGGAGATAATCACTTACATTTCTAGTATGTTTAAGCCTATTGATTTTCATCTTAAGCATTGCAAGTTCCATGTTAAGTGATAGCAACAATATAAAACTTTCAAACCTAGGGGACTTACATAAAAATAATAAACTCCTTGGCCAGAGATTGCAATAAAACAGTTCAACAACTGGATATATTAAATCTGAATCACTCCTAATTATATAACAGTGGGTTGCTGCTTGTGGGTCCAACCACAATAAATGGTTTAGCAAGGCTTACTTTTTTTTGCACTAAAAGCATATTTTTCTATCAATTATCCCATTAAGTGTTTTTTCCTAACCAAGCTCAGTAGTTCAATAATAATACACTAAGAATTAGAGTCTGTAGGAAAGTAATCAATGACTAGTGGTATGCATCTATATGTTCCTTTTATTATTATGAAAAAGTGAACCCCACTTTCTTTGTTTAGGACTGAATGAGGTTTAAAACAAGTGCCCAGTAATGGATAATGTGACTATCAGCTAAATTCAAATTTCAAAGTTCTCTAAAATATAATATATTTCCATTAAAAGCATGTTAATTGTCTTTTCAAATAGGATCAAATCAGTCTTTTTATATACAGTTCTTTACAGCAATATGTAAAGAACCTATCAGAATCAAATATTTAGGAAATAAATACAAATCATCTGCAATTTTTCACATAATGTTCCTTTGGATGTTCTACTTCTGGTGTAAGTATAAAGTAAACCAACATTACCACTTTAATTTTTCCTATCTAAAACTTATCCTATATTATATTAAAAATTGCATTTTATACAACGAAAACAGGATCAATATGCAATGGAACATTATAACATAGATGGGTTCAGGATTACGATGCAGTGGCGAAAAACAGCAGGAAAAAAATTATTTGGAACGTGGTACAGTTTCTCCAGTCTTGATTGCCACCTCACATAATGCTCAACTCCTGTTTTCAGTGCAGATTTTGTATTTGCCTTTCAGATCTTTTTGAAGATAACAATAAGTTATTTTTCCACAAAAAACAGCAATATTTTCCAGCAAGCTTCAAATTTCCTTACAATGTTACAAGTTATTTTGCTGTAGGACTTCTCAGAAGAGCTCACCATCTTCCAGTGTTCAATTCTGAATTAAGGCTTTGTATATAGTACCATTTATAAAAAGGAGATGGTGCCACGCTCAATTCATATGACCTACTAAGTTGTAAACAGTAGACTTCTCTCAGTTATTTTCATGGGCAAAATAATATCTAACTGGTGGTCCTGGCAAGTCTTCTTCACCATCTATTTCAGGAGCAAATGATACTGTGAGGTCCACATATTTCTTATTCACCACTGGCTTCACAAGTTTTTGCATCCTATGAGATATGATTGAAAAGTTAAAAAGTAACAAATATATCACAAGCAAGTTTCTTGAAGAATGAGAAGACTAATTCAAGACATAACTTCTGTAGATTAATATGAACCTTTTAAGGACATAATCATAATCAATCTGAAATGTGTTAATAAAAACATGCTATGATTGTACAATAGTTAGGGGGCATTCTTAATCTTTTCTATCAACTTTTGTTTATTGACTTCTCTGAGGTAGGGATTCTAACTTTCCAGAATAATTTTGCTTTTTTATAAGAAAAGGTAGTTTCAAATAGTCATCAACTTGCAACCATTGGTTTAGTGACAGTTCAAACTTACAATGCCACTGAACAAAGTGACTTATGACCGTTTCTCACATTTATGGCTGTTGCAAAATCTCAATGGTCATGTGATCAAAATTTGGACACTTAGCAACTAGCATGTATTTATAATAGTCACACTGCCTCGGAGTCATGTGATCACAAGCAAAGTCAATGAGAAAGATTCACTTAACAACTATGTTACTATTTTAACAACTTAGTGATTCCGCTTGCTATGGATTTCAGCTCCTGATAAAATGGTATGATTTAGGATGTGAGAGATGAGCAAAAAAGATAGCTTCAAACTCTACCTTCTAATCCTTTAACGTCCCCTGCCCTCATTTCCTTTGCCAGGCCCCTGTATGTACTACTTCTTTTTTCATATTTTCTCTCTGCCCTAAAGACTCTTAGCATCTTACACAGATTATTAAACAATATTCAAGCATAACATCCACAAACACATTTTTAAAAAATCCCAAAACAAAACCACAAACTAGAAACTAGAAAGTAAAGACAACATAAAAAAACTACAAGGTTAAAATCTAAATAGCTTGCCTAAACAAGAAAATGTTTTCTATCTGATCCATAATTTTTTATTTATTTATATTTCATGTTTCTAGAATACACCTATTAATGATTACTTCTTTCCTACTTTTAAAGAAAAAAAATCCAAATGGATTATTCCCAGTGAGCAAGGATTACACAAATCAAAAATATGTGCAGATAATCCTCGGCTTACAACAATTCATTTAGGGATTGATCAATTATAATGGCTCTCAAAAAATTGATTTATGACCATTTTGCACGTGACACTTGGTAACTGACTCATATTTATGACAGTTATAGTGTCCCAAGGCCATGGGATTTTGCGATCTTCTGACAAGTAAAATCAGTGGGCAAGCCAAATTCACTTAATAGCTGTGTTACTAACTTAACAACTGCAGGGATTCATTTAACAACTGTGGCAAGAAAAGTTGTACAATGGGACAAAACTCAATTAACAGATGTCCCACTTAGCAACAAAAATTTTGGGCTCAATTATGGTAAGTTGAATACCTGTACTTGGCTATATAGAAGAAAAGCACCTGCCCTATTTTAGAAATAAACGTATCTTCATAAACACAGTTATCAATCCAGCCTTATATAAAATAGAATTCTTCTCTCCATTCACATCTTAAAAATAGTATAAAAGAAAATTTGAGTGTCTATGCAATATGTCACATTATTTTTCAGTTACAAAATAAGATATTGACAGAATACAGTCCTGTGGTAGAACAATAATTTTATATCTCCCAGTAATACTAATACCATGTTCTCTGCTTAACAATGTACATTCATCCACTGAACAGTCTTATCATAAAAAGCTAAAAGTGTGGTATTTGTTTTTATGGTGGAAGGAGATACCCTAAAAAGGCATATTTAAAGGTGATATCTATCTGAAACTGAGCTTTCTAGAATAGTTGTCCTGACAGCAATTTGGGAAAAGGTAGAAATTGCCAACTGAAGACAGCTTGGTGTAAGTGGAACTGACATTCACAGATCATCATTGCACCCTCTCTTTATAAGGAAATGATATGAGATATGTGCTTTGGATGGCTGTTCCATCGAGGAGACTGCAGGACAGCTTGGTATCGAAAGTTGGGTTACAATTGACAGGCCAAAAGAATTATTTAGAAAACAATGTTTCACTGGACTTACAAAAGAAACTGGCTGAGGTTTTAAAATTTAAAAGGAATGACAAGCTAAGAGAATGACCTAGATAATTATTTTCCTACTGGATTTACAAAAAAGGTTTGTAAAACCTTGTAGAACTCTATACAATGGGACGAAGAAAAAATGAAGAATTCAATATTTGAATAAAGTAAGGAGGTAAAAGGAAAGAACATAAAATTTGTGAATTTGATTAGGGTGAAAATAAGGTATATTGTTACTTCTGGCTAACTTTTTTGTACCTTCTCCTAATGCCAGGTTTGAAAAGATTATGTTTTATGGATTTGTTTATTTATAAGTGATAGGATACAGAATAAGGAGGAAAATGATTGCAAATTTAGAGACTGTAAAGAGTTATTAAATTTGTTTATGTTTGTTGTGAATAACGTTGAAAATCATGCATTTACATATTTGTTTTATTTTTCTTTACTATATTATTTTATCTTTTTCTTTTTTCTATCATTTCTTTGCATTTTCACTCCTGTCTATTTTAATTTCTATTTAATTTCTATTAGATTTTATTATTATAATACAAATTGTTATTTAAAAATTACATACAAAAATAGTAAAGTCAATTAACACTGAATCTTTCTCATTCTGATCCAGAAAAAAAAAATCCTCCTGAAAGAATTCAAAAAATAAATGTTCTACCAGTTCACGAGAACAATGTACTAATGCAAACCTTACCTTGGAAACTTACAGGTAGTCCTCGACTTACAACAGTTTATTTAGTGACCATTTGAAATTATAATGGCTTTGAAAAAAGTTATTTACGCCCGTTTTTCACACTTATGACTTTCGCAGCATCCCGATGGTTATATGATCAAAATTCAGACACTTGGCAACTAATTCATATTCATGAAGGTTGCTGTGGCTCTGGGTCATGTGATCCTCTTTTGCGATCTTCTGACAAGCAAACTCAATGGGGAAGCCAGATTCACTTAACAGCCATTACTAACTTAACAACTGGAGTGATTCAACTTAACAACTGTGGCAAGAAAGGCTGTAAAATGGGGCAAAACTCACTTAACTGTTTCACTTAGCAACATAAATTTTGGGCTCAATTGTGATTGTAAGTCGAGGACTACCTGTAAGGAATCAGCCAAGTGAACTCAAAGCAGATAGTATAAAACAGTTGTATGAGTATTCAAGGGATGTACCTTGTACAACAAAATTAAAAACAAAATTCTCCTCACCCTGCTACTAATCATGTTTTACTGATTTAATGTAAATGAGAAGCACTGCATTTCCATGTCACTTTAGTATCTCTAGAAACTTAAACATATGTGTTGACTAGCTGGATACCCATGCTTCGCTACAAAATTATGTGATCAGGCTTGATAAATCGACCCTTACAGCTTGAAAATTAATGAGTAGTTAAGAGGAGTAGCCTCTCCTTTCCCCTTCTCTCTCTCAAGCTTGCCCTACAGAAGGCTCCCCTATCCTATCCCCTTCTCTCCCTCAGCCTTGCCCCACAGAAGCCTCCCCTATCCTATCCCCTGGTTGGTGTTGTGAAAGTAAAACTGAAAGTGAAACTCCTCTCCTTTGTTTGTGTTTTGCATTTGGAACAGATTTCTTTTCAGGTAGGGAGGGGGAGTAAAATTCCTTAGCATCAGAGGGCTGTTTGGAAAGTGAAAGAGTATTTGCTGTGTGAGCAAGGAGACAGGAAAGAGCCTGGCTGTGACTTAGCTCAAATGTTCTGTATTAAAGCTGCTTCCTGCTGTGAAAGTAAAACTGAAAGTGAAACTCCTCTCTTCTGCTTGTGTTTTGCATTTGGAACATATTTCTTTTCAGGTAAGGAAGGGGAGTAGAACTCTTTAGCATGAGAGCGTGTTAATCATAATATAAGAAATACTAATGCTCTGATGGTCATTTCAAAAAATCCTTTCTTAGTGAGCACCTAAAAGCCAAGAGGAACATACGTAGCAAATTTCAAGTTTGTAGGCTTTACTGGAGATTTCGTGATTATGGCATGAGTGGTTTTTGCTTTTATATATATAAATTAAGTCTAACAGATAGACTTTATGTAAATGAGGGTTGAAATCAGCTAACTTTACAGATAATCAAATAGCATTCTCACCATAATGAATGTACTGAACTTCTGGAAAACATAAACCATGTATCAGTTATGAATTATCCCAACAATTCTTGAAAAAATAATCACAGAATCTGAAAAGAGTCTGGAACTTTTTTCTTCTCATTGACATTGCAGTTAAGCACTAGAACTTCTTCAGGTGTTTTTTTCTTCTAAAGTAATTTTTTTCCCACCCATTCAAAAAAAGGAAATGAAAATCAGACTACTGTATTTTTCGGAGTATAAGACGCACCGGAATATAAGACGCACCTTTGTTTTTGGGGAGGAAAATAAGAAAAAAGCTGATTGGCAGGTGGATTGATCTCCCGGAATACCCCCAATCAGCTGTTCCCAGAGGTGAATTTTAGCAACAGGTTCCATGGTTGTGAGCTTTGTGCCTTGCTTTTTTTTTTTCTCCCTCTGAAAGCCTCCAAAACAGAACTTCAGAAAAAAAGCCTCTGAAGCTCTGTTTGGGAGCTTCTTTTCTGAAGCTCTATTTGGGGAATTCTTTTCTGAAGCTTCTTTCAGCCTCCGAAACCTCTGTGGGGCTGGCTGGGGCTACGTTCGGAGTATAAGACGCACCCAGATTTTCACCCTCTTTTGGGGGGAAAAAGGTGCATCTTATACTCCAAAAATATGGTATTTCAAATCTTATAAGATTCTAATGTTTGATGTTAAGCAATGTTGGAACAGAAGAAGACTGACTTCTCTTAATATTTAAGAGAAGTAATCCAAACAACAAAAATGCTATTGTTCCCTAGAAAATACACAGCATACCAACCTGTTTAAAAAAGAAATCTGCCAACATGACCAGAGTAAAACAGAATTTTTTGGTAGAAACTCAAAGTCCCCATTAATTTTTGGGTTATGCCCAGTGAAAACTTACGTCAGCTTTAATCTTTTAACGTGGCCAGGCATTACAGGTACATACAACATTTTGACTCCCTGGACAACCATGATTGGTTCAATTCCATATTTTTCCTGTAAGATTAAAAAAATTCAACTGTATCACATAAAAATGGAGCAGAAACAAAGGGGGAAAAAACAATTCAGTGTGATCATTTTTATCTATTTTATATAATCTTTGTTTCTTTAGTAAACATATTATAAAACAAAAACTTCAGCTGATGATAGCTAATAACTTAAAAGACAGTAAAGCTTTTAATGAAATCTATCAGAACATTAACAGGTCTCTCAATTATTTCTATACATATTTTATTTAAAAAAACAACCTTACTTTGACAGTATTTATGAAGTCCAACAGTGTGAAATCATCTTTTCCATGAATAGTCCATCTATCCCAGATTGTGAAAGATATTCCATTTCTGTTACAAAGTAAGAATGAAAAGCATTTTTGTAAATCCCTAAAATAGTGCTGAGGAATAAAAAATTGCCAAACTGATATTACGGTAGACCTTTCAAGTTGCACATTAAAGGAAAAAATAGTTTCATTTGTTGAATGTTGATAGTAAGTTTGCGAAGCCAAAGTCAAATTGAATTAGCCCCCCAAAGCCATTGACTGGATGGGCAGCTATGATAGGTAGGTAAGTAGATGAATGGGTGGGTAGATGGGTGGGTAGTTAGGTAGGTGGAGAGAGACTGAGAGAGAGACAGAAACAGACAGAGTGAGTGTAGATTTATTAGAACAGTTATAGTAACAGAATATGGCAACTCCCTCATTTTAACTTTACATGAATAGTGAGGAGCCTGTTTCAGACATTTTTGTAAATTAATTTCTTGGAATTGACTTAAATAGCACTTCTCTGATAGTTGGTTTGGTAATGGATCTTTTCACTGTCTAACAAAAATATCTCCCTATGCCTCCTACCTTGGGATTTCTTTTCATCCAAATTTTCATCGTGACCTGCAATGTAACACTACGAACACCTAGATCTTTGTTCCATATGAAATACAGAATGTTTGGAATTTTTAGAGTTCTACCCTATCAGAACACAACTTGGTGGGAATTTTCTAATGGGACATTTTAGGAAATGTTGTTTTTTCCCCAAAATTAGAACAAAATATTATTGTATACGCTTTGTATTTCCTGTCTGGCAGCAGGTGATATTCTAAAAAATTAACTTTGCTGATAAACTTTTTTTTAGTTATATACAATGTTAATACAATGTATACAGAGAGTTCATTGAAAAATTGCATATTCAAAATATATACTTTTAATATCTTAATTTACCTTATTTCTGTTTTTCTAACTGCAGCTGTTTCTGTAAAGACAATTATTGGAATGGCCAAGTTGAAAAAACAGTTCTTATATGCTTGAAATGGGCAGAGACCCACTACTTTGATCAATTCCAAAGCAACCTAGAGAAGAAAAAGCAAGGAATATAAAACCAGGGAAACCTGACATATTTCATCTAAAATACAACTAAAATAACACTAGATGTGTGCAACATACATAAATAAACTATAAACTTGTGTATTTTTGTATTTGAATAAAAATGCAGTCTTACTCACCAAGCCAGATACAGCTGCTGTAGAAGTTGCAATAGCAGGGATAATTTTTCCAGCTATACGTTTTGTTTTCAATCTATCTGCAGGTTCAATGTTATACATTTTGGCACGCAAATTGGAAGCTGCTGTAATAAAGTCTATGTGGCCATTACTGTCATCATCCTTTTCAAAGTTAAGTTCCTTCATCTGTAAATCACCTAATCAGAAACCAAATTTCTTTATTAATTCATAATTATTTTAAATATTTATTTTAATTTTCCTTAAGGAAAATTTTGTTTATACTAATATATTTAAAAAGCCATAAAATGGGAAATTATTAGAAATATTAATCAGCTGCAGAAACCTCCTTCTGGAATAAGGAGACAATTTAATAAATTGAAGGTATCTTTCCACAAAAAGGAATAGATTGGAATTAACCATATTTTAAAAACAGGGTACTTATAGAAAGAAGAACTCTATAAACAAAATTGCAGGATCGGCCACATCAAGAGGTGACATATCTATTTTTCTATACAGAGCCACTTTTTCATTAATGTAGAATAGTTATAAACTTAGCATTTTGAAGTCTTAAAAAACCAAAAATACACATTTAGCAGAACATAATATAGTCATAAAAATTTAGCTTGCTTAACTGTTGAAAAACAGCTTTCAAACAGTTTGAAAGAGTATTCTGTTTTGATTTTCTTATAGAGTGCATCATTCATATTTCATGATTGCGACAACCGTATGTCATAGTATGTGCTGGTAAATGTTTAAGAACCAATTTCGTCAGCTCCATTGGTGCCATCACACCAAGCCATTAGCCACAGTATGACTTACTAGCATGCTAGTCATTGTACCTGAGCTCAACCCTCTACCAGCTGGCAAAATTCCTAGTTTTATAAATCAGCTTTTGTGAGCAGGGGTGGGATTCAAAAATTTTAGCAACCAGTTCTCTGCCCAATTGCTGGATGGGTGTGGCCATAGTGGGCATGGCCTACTCAGACTCCATGGAGAGTCCTGGGAGGAGCGGGGCAAGCCAATCCTTGCAACTATTGGTTTGGCGAACCAGAAGTAAAATTAGCATCCGGTTCGCTGAATCCCACCCCTCCTTCTGAGCCAGTACGATCTGTCTCCAGCACATCACTGTCTGTGCTTCGTTCTTGAGGCAGCCATATTTGAACAAAAGCATATAATAAAGCATTATATATAGCAATAAGATTAATTGATCAATCAATAAAAGCAAATCTATTTGAAGTGCCTTACAAACCTTGAAAGAGCTTAACCAGACTACTAATCAATGCTGATTTTATGGAAAACAGAAGTCTTTCACCTGCCACAGTACTAATAATTAACTTTAAAGTACTAAAGGTGTGCTAGGTTTCTTAGTAAGAGTTTGCCCTCCAGAAAATTATTGAAAGAAGCCAAATTGTGTGCCATATCTGAAGTCAAATCCCGTCTGATCTGGCATTCAAATATCATATAAAATCCCTTTTTCTGAATATCTTTTGCTCTCTCTGTTCCTATCCATTGTGGCTCTTTCTTTTTTCTATATATTTATCAATTGCTTGATGTATCGATGTAAATTTTATACCGGGTTTCCTTGAAAATAAGACCCTATCTTATATTTTTTTGAACCCTGAAATAAGCGCTTGGCCTTATTGTCATGCGCTCAAAAGCCCGATTAGGCTTATTATCAGGGGATGTCTTATTTTGGGGGGAAACAGGGTATAACTGTTTTTAATATATACATATATTGAGTGGATCAATCTGATTAAAAGTCAGTTTTCTATATTCTAATAATTGATACTAACTTTTTGTAGCTTTGTTGGCCAAGATGGCACTTTCCAACTGAAGAAGAGCATTTCTTTCATCCTCACTGCTTACAGGAATAGGATCTGGTTTCCGTACTGCTTCATCTGTTTGTACAACCTATAAACATTAAAAATAAATAGTTCAACAAATGTTTTATTTAAATTAATTGAGAAAAAGTGCTTATTATAAAATATAAAAATAAAGCATTAGGAAAAAATACTATTTTTCATTGCAGTACAATTTAAAGTAACACATTTTGGGATTGACACCAAACACGCTTAGACTGGAAAGATTATGAAAGCAGCAGACTGGTAGATTATGCCTAAAACCCAAGTACCAACATTATGACTCAAGCTTTAGGGAAGACTCAGATATATGGTAATTCTCTACTTATGATCTTAATGGAGCCTGCAAATGGAGTGAGAGATCTACCTGCTAAAAAAGAGGGCAGACACCTCCCCTCCATATGGAGAACCAGTGTTTACCTAGCCTCTTGGAGAACAAAATACTGCTTGCCAAAGAGGCGGAGTCTCTCCTTCTGGCAGTAATTTTGCTCTCAGTGAAGCTGAATGAAGACGTCCCTCCATTAGGGATCTTTTTCATCAAATTACTATGAGAGCAAAATGCTGCTTGCCAGAGAGAACTTCAGGATTCAAGTTTCCTTTTTCTGTCAAAAACAGCCAGTTCCTCTCCCCACACATGAGCTTCCTAGTCTAGCACAGGATGGTGAGGGGAACCGGCTGTCTGTCCTAGAGAAAGAAGGCTCTGCTCTTCGGAATCAGAGCTGTCATTCTCTGGAACAGACAACTGACTCTCTTCCCTACTGTACATTAGTCCAGGGGCAGGTGTGTGGAGCAGCACCGGGCTGCAGCATGCGAAACCATACCCCTACCAATCCACGAAAAAACCTCTGGTTTGAAATCCATTTCATACTATCTTTCTAAAAGGTGGAAAAGCTTTTTTCAGCAAGTCTTTGAAAATGACAGGGTTGCTTGACAGAGGGATGCTGGCTGGAAAAGTCCATGACAAAATCAAAAAAGGGATTTTAGCCTAGGACGCTTTTTAGTTATTTTATTTATTAAACAAATTTATATAGCTGCCTAACTCATATATAGGTGACTCTAGGCAGTGGCTAAAATGCCTCTTGGCTTTGGTCATAGACATTTTAAATCAGCATCTTTGCTTAACAGTAGGGCTACTTGGAGGACGGATGCCATTTCTGCATCAGGGCAAAATCAATCCAGCAGGCAACCCTTTAGCTTTCAATAAGGCTGGCTGAAAATGTCTGTCCTAAAATGGGTTGTATGGAACCTTTATTCATCCAGCCCTCAAGAACCAGAAGAATTCCTGCAGCAGTGGATTGCTAGCTACTCTGGCGGTATCCTTACTGACTTTGAGGAAGCCAGCAGGGAAGATTGAAAATATTGATCAAATAATCGCAGAGAACTTGTCAATTTGTTTTAAGTGCAGATGGGTTGCCAGAAGCCCAGATCGCAATCATGTAACCACAGGGATACACCAACAGCCATTACTTTGAACCCCGGTCGTAAGTCCCTTTATTAAGCTGAACAGTTAAAAAGTTGAGAAGTGCCTGAACTGTGACTTTTATAAATGTGGAAAGTGGCACAACGTATGAACTTAAAAGAACATTTGAAAACAACATTATTATATCAATCAAGAAGGAATTATGCATTAACATTTTTGGCTAAAGAAATATAACCAGTTTATTTTAAATATATATACAAGTATGTATGTATTTAACTTATATGGCTGCCTAACTTAATAACTATGGGTGGCTCACAATAAGATTTGTCAGCAAGTTGCGGCCCTCACAGTATCGCCGCAGTCATGTGACCGTGATTTAGTTTCTGGCTAGTGACTCACACTTATAATGTTTGCAATGTCCATGGATATATGATTACCATTTACAACCTTCTCTGCAGGCTTCCTACAAGTAAAGTCAATGGGGAAGATAATAAGGAATGTTCTGAGTCATTCTGGTAAGTACCCTTAGCCTTTTTTGCATTCACATGCTACCACTCTGCCCATATCCCAGCCTTCCTGTGCTCATGCCACATCATTCATTCTCTGGCTTTCCTATATGCCCACTGTAATGTCTGGCCTGCACTCCCAGTATGCCATCCACCCCACCATCTTAGACTTGCACCCTGCTATCCACGCACTCATCCTTCTTCCATACTTAGAATGCTGTCTTGCATTCTAAGTTTTGGTGTCTACCACATTTCCCCCAAATTAAGGCCTGGTCGTATTTTCTTCTGGGCCCCAAAATAAGCACTAGGTCTTATTTTTGAAGGATGTCTTACCCACTTACCTTAGGACAATTGCAGCCAGGCCTCCCATGCACCAACACCTGTTGTGTCGCTACCAGACTTCTTCAGCCGCTTGCAGCCACTCACAGTCGGACGCTGTGTGGCTTGCCATGCTGATGCTGCCGCTCACGGCAGAAGGCTCTGTGACAGATTTCACCATTGTGAGCATGAATGGTGGCACCAGTGCAATGTGCCACACGGCCTCATGCCACAAGTAGCACCACCAGTGTGTCTGAGAGCAGCTGCAAGCAGTCAAAGAAGTCAGGCAGCAGTGCGATAGGTATACGAGTGGGGGAGGCCTGGCTGCAGCAATTCTAAGGTAAGCAGGTGCAGGGCACCTGGGGCAGCTTCACCCCCTACCCCTGCCCTAGCTTGATTTTTACGCATGCACCTCATTCCACCTCGTACAACCAGATGGTGGGAGAGTGGGGGGGGGTGAGTGTCTAAACTGGGGCTTATTTTGGGGATGCGGCTTATATTAGGCACATGTAAAAATCTAGATACGTCTTATTTTGGGATAGGTCTTATTTTCAGGGAAACATGGTATCTATCTGTCTATCTCCATCCATCCATCCACTATCCTAGGCAATAATCACAAAAAAAGACAAAAAGAAGATACACATTATTCAACAGCTGAACTTACTTTGTTAGAAGGTCGAAACTCCTGAATCTTTAACCCAGAAATTATCTTGAAAATAGTGTCTTGTGATACATCCTATATTTTGTTAAAAAAAATCCCAATAATTATTAACTGCATGAAACAGGCACTCTTCAAAGTTATTTCACTTCTCACTCCACTCCAAAACAAGGAAATCATATAGCAAAATAATTTATAAATACATTTGCAATGTATTTGTTAGAGCAGATTTCATGAGTCTGTGTTTATCAAAATATCACTGACAGTGTTTCCTAGACAATATTTCTTTCACACGTATAAAATTATATGATTTAAATTGCAAAGTTGCTTATTGCCTTTTGTTAACAGGTATTTTAATATTACAGAATGGAAATAAACTCAATGTGTTTGTGTGTGTGTATGTGTGTGTATGTGTGTGTGAAAAATTAGAATATAATTGATAAGAATAAATATATTGCAAGAAAAAAAAACCTGGAAAGCAGAGTATCAGGAAGCATAATTCAGATAAAATGAAGAGGGAGAATATTCAACTCAGATTTATGTAAAATATCTGTTATGAGAATTCTTACTCCTTTAAATCCAGCCAAACACTGAGTTTAAAAGGTTTCCCCCCCATTTCCTGACTTTTAAAATTATTCTGAAAAACTAACAAAAACAGACTACAGGTAGTCCTAGAGGTATGACCCTAATAGAGACTGTCCATTAGGGTTGAAGACTGGGACAATGTTAAATGAGCTGCCTCAAGTAACGACCAGCTCTCCCTGCTCTTCCCAGTGCATTTCCTGAGGCCTAGTGGGGAGATCCTGGGAGGCCTAGCAGGCACAAGCCTGCCTGCTTCAGGCTTCTCTAGGCCTTCTCCACCATGCAAGCAGGCCTGCAGCACATATAACTGTCTTGCCAGGGAAAAACAATGGGGAAGAAAAATACTGGGTGCTCCTGTCTTTCCTAATTCTGTCCTTGCCCTTCCTCCTACCAAGATGCCCTGTGTTTTGGGACAAAAATGTGTAAGTTACCTATCCTTTCAGAGCTTTCTGTTCCAATCAGCTGGCCAGCAGAAGATTGCAAAGCTCTTCTGCCTCTTGCCTGGTTTTGGGAAGCCAGCCCTTGCAATAAAAGGCAGCTTCAGGAATAGCTTCCTAAAAATTTTCCCTTGTTTAATCCCATTCTTCCCTCAGAAAACCACGTTTCAATAATAAAAAAAGCTGGGAGACGATTCCCCCAAAATTAGGTGCTAAAACTAAATTCCCTCTCTGCTTTCCAATCTCTATCCTTTTTTAAATATTTTACCTCCAAGCTGAAGAGTAGAGGAATAAAGGAAGCAAAGATATAAAACATTTCTGCAACTTTTTCCCTTGAATATAATCTCCAAAAATTATTCAACAAAATGTAGGCTGCTGGGTGTTTGCAAGCTTCAAGTCTGCATCTGCCTGTCAGAGGAAGGCAGCCTATAGTCCAGTCATTCAGTCTTAGTTGGGCTCTAAGAACAGTCAGATGGACAGCTAAAGCTTCAACGACATCCTCCATTTTGTGGCACAAGTCTCTAGTCAAGTAATTTTGGAGATGATTTTTTTCTTCCAGTTCTAGAGAAAAAGCTGAAGAAAGATTTTCTCTCCTTGTTGCTTGATTCCTCTACTCTTCAGCATGGAATCAAGGTAAGTTTTTAAAAGGAATAGAGATTGGAGAAGAGAGGGAGTTTAATTTTAGCAACTAATAGGTGTAATGGGGAGAGCAATAAGTCTGCCTTCCCAGATGATGATGATGATGATGATGATGATGATGATGATGATCATCATCATCATCATCATCATCATCATTGAAATGTGGCTTTCTGGGGAAAAAGAGGGCTAAATAAGGGAAAGGTTTTGGGAAGTTTATCTTGAAATTGCTTTTTATGCAAGGTCTGGCTTTCCAAAGGCAGGAGATATTCACAGCTTCCTGCTGGCCAGTTTACTGGGGTCAGCTGATTGGCACAGAAAGCTTTGAAAACAGCTGTCATTTTAGCAAGGAATTATCAGAGCCCCCAAAATGACAACTGCTTCCAGGAGGCATGGGGAGCCTTGGGGAGATGCCCCAGAATTGCAAGTCTGACAGGATGGGGGGAGGAAGAGAAGTGGGAAGCACTGCAGCATGCCAGTGGTCTGTCAAAAGGGTGAATGATCACAGTGCCACTGGAGCTGTTGTAACTTTGAAATAGGGTCATATATAGTTTTGGGGTGTTGGTCGTAACTTTAAATTGTTGTTAAATGGCATGTTGTTTCTCAAGGACTACTTGTAGTGCAAATACAAGTAATGCATCAGCTATTTGAAGGTTTACCTTTTCTGTAAAAGAGATACAATAAATTGTTGCAAACAGTTTTGCTGTACTCAGTATGAAACTGTAGTGCCTAAAGGAAAAGAAGAGATTGTATTAAATAAAAACAAAAAGCTTCTCCAATCAAATTTACAGCAAACTACATTTAACTAAACCTCAAGTCAAATCAGATTCCTTTGTAGAAAATAATTGATGCTCCTAAACATAGCAGAATGTTCTGAGAGAATGTTCAGAATCAACTGAGACCTCCCTAAAGACAAGGCAGCCCTTCAAACGTCTGCAGAAAGTCACAATGTATATCTAGAAATATAATTTGTGGGACTTATTTTTGAATCATAGGTATTATTTCACACACAAAGGTCTCCAATTATAATGTTCTGGAGAAAGGATGTTGAATACTTAGAGGCAATGTTTTTCTAACATTTGTAAACAACAAGAAATTTATCTTTGGTATAAATTTTCTTTATTTGTTATCCCTCCTTGTTATCCTTCCAACCAGCCCTCCAATCTTTGTCTTTGCTTCTCCCTTTCAGTCCATTAATTTATATTTAGAAACTTGAAATGATTATAAAGTACTATTATGCCAAAGCAAGTATTCAGGATGCTACGCCACCTCTATTAAATAAAGCAAAAATAAGGATTATCATCCCAAAGTTAATTGTTACTGGCTGTAGAAAACCAAATAAATGATTTGGAATTTCCATATCTTGATAGGATTTGGAAACAAAAGGTGCACTTTTTCCAATGGTCATATGACAAAATACAGAGCAAGTCCTTGAAGCAATGAGATGTTTGGAGAGTTGGAAGTATCAGGAAACAGTATCTTGGATCTAGAATTTAAATCGTCATTTTGACACAAACGCAAACCAAATTTAGACATAAATTTTCATTGAAATATTTCTAAAATTAACACTTTCATGTGATTGGCATATGTAAAAATATATGTTCTAAAAGTTACTGAATGATGCATTCAGAGATGACACCAAACAAGTATAGCCCAAAAAAAAAAAAAAAGGCAATTCACTAACACATGTGTAAATCAGAAGGCTTTATTACAGGACTTAGAGCTTATCCTCAAAGTCATAAAAAATCTTCTAATACCATATTTGTATACAAATGCCAATATAAAACTAGTTCTATAAGTCCATAGATAAGCATTTTTGTCAATTACAATAACAATATATAAAAAGGAGAAATGTACTCACAAAGAGTCATTAAAATCAAACTGAATGGGAAAAGGTGGCCTTTTTGGTGATTGCCAAAACAAACCTGTCAATTCAAAGAAAAACAAATTAATTGCTAAAAAACAGAAAAATTAAATTTGATAGAATATAAAATTCTGCACTTACTGCCATCTTTTAATCGTGTATCAATAGGAAATGAATGCAGTAACTGAAGAGCCTAAGTAAAAAAATAAATAGCATAGTTCAATGAGCACATATAAATGTTTTTCATTAAAGAAAACATAGTACATGAAAACTATTCTAAAGTTTATCAGAAAAGAAACTGCAATAAAATTCACAATACAGGATTTCTATTGTAAAATTCTTCCCTTGGAAAATTAGTATGAATTAATAGTAAATTACTATAAAGTAGGTTGTGCAACTTTAGGCTTCTCTTCAACTGCTCTTTGAAGAGCAATTTATCTTGTGTCACATATAAAATATTTAATATTGTTATTATCATGAATATAAATAACAAACTTCCTTTAATTTTTGAAGTCTTGTGGAGCTGCATTACTAGATATCCAGGACTGGATGCACCCCATAGACTCCAGGTTGGACACACTGCTCGTAAGGGATTGATAGTAATTATATCATTTACTATAAAATAATTTATTTCTTGTGGAATCTTCACAATAACTCTGGGATACTGCATATATTAATCATAAATTAATTTCCATGTTTTCCCAAAAATAAGACCTTATATTTTTTGGGCTCCAAAATAAGAATTAGGGCTTATTTTGGGGCAACACAATATCACGGTGATCAGAGTTCTTTTTGCAGTGGCACTGGCAGCAGATGGAGGCAGAGACATGGGGGGAGAGGGGAAGAGAGGCAGGCAATCACGTGCCACGCAGGCTGCAGCCAAGCCAAATGATGTGAAGATGAGCCCCAACTGCCCACTATGTGCCATCTCTCAGCTGGCCTGAGGACCACACAGCATGTCCGAATCGCTTGCCTTCCCCCACATCTCTGCCTCCATCTGCTGTCAGTGCCGCTGCATGAAAACGAGCCTTCCACGGCAGGCCAGCCACTCCAGCCCACAACTCAGCTTTCCTGCCCAGCGCAGCCAATTTGTGTGCCTCCCCCTGGCTCTACCTCTGCCTGCTACTTAGCAGGTAATCAACTCACCTGCTCTGCAGCTGCTGCTGGATACCATTGGCTCCCACACCTTGTATCTCCAGTGCTGGCTACGCCCACCCACACTGATGACAACCTTAACTGGGGCTTATTTTTGGGATAGAGCTTATATTAGCAGCACGCTACAAAATCAATCTAAAATATATAGTTTAAATGAAAATAACAGTGCTTTTGAAAAATTTCAGCAGACCTTTGTAAGACAACGTACTTTGGCAAATGTTATAGTTATAGCCATCCTATATCTTCTATATCTAGAATCTTCCAGATTGGTGATTTATAGATAGTCCTTGACTTATGATCATAACTGAGCCCAATTACGCATAATTGCTAAGCAAGCATAATTGCTAAGCAAGTGGTTGTTAAATGAATCTAGCTTTCCTATTTACTTTGTTTGTCAGAAGGTCATAAAAGGTAATCAAATGTCCCCAGGGTACTGCAAGCATCATATATACATGCCAGCTGCTAAGTGTCCAAATTTTCATTACATGACCATCAGGATGATGCAATGGTCTTCAGTTTTAAAACTGGTCATAAAATACTTTTTTCACCATTGTTGTAAATTTGATGGTCATTAAACGAATGGTTTAAGTCAAGGACTACCTGGATTAAGCTCAAGAAACTTGTATAGGTCTTGAAAACCCTATCCAGATTCCATAATAGATGTCTGAAAATAGTTGGAAAATTTAAGAAAAAAAGTCTTTAAGAAATGTTTCCAATGACATTTCTAACTGTAAAGAAATTTCAATCTGGGGCTACACTGGAAGTGTTTCAGAAACTTCCACTAGTATAGAATGCAATGGCACGGACAATTCTGGAAGCTCCTAGGGTAGCAAATATAACAATGTTGTTGTACAAGCTGCATTGGCTGCAGTTTGCTTTTGAATTGCCAATTCAAGTTATTGCTTATTATTTTTAAAGCCCTTTATGACATTGGTCCAGGGTATCAGGAGTCATCTTGCTCAATGGAATAGAAACACCCATTTGGTCTACGAGGTGGGACTGTCATGAATCCCATTTGTCAAGGAATTTTAGTTGGCAGGGTCAAGAAGAAGAGCTTCCCACTTTGGCCTTTGGCCTACCCTTCGGAACAATTTAATATTGGAAATGAGATCTGCCCCCAACCTTTTGGCCTTCCTGGAGGGCCTTAGAACCTGGGATCAGCACCTCCACTTTATCATAAGAGGTGATTGATGGAGTAAGAAAAAAGACTTCTCCCTAATGCCATCTATCCACCTGGTTTTTAGCCCCTAGTTAAATTTCATTTATTTTCACTGTATATTTTTATCTCTTTGTAAGCTGCATATAATTGCTGCAACAGTAAGATGAGTAGCATATAAATGTAATAAATAAATAAGGTAATACAAATATAGAAATATATATAAATACATAAAATAAAAAAGGTTATTTATTTATTTTCACATTTTTGAACTGCCCATCTGTCTCAAAGAGGGACTCTGGGGTGTTTACAATAAAAATTAAAATATAAAAACAGTACATGAAAATTTGATTTTTAGAATTAAAACTTTAGGAGGAGGCAAGGATGACTCTTCAATTTCCAATAATCTCTATTCCTTAGCATAGAAGTTACAACTACTCTGTTGCTAACCTGATCACTTTTTGATCCAAACTTCAATTCACTAGCCCGAATCACTCAAATTTAACAAGCCTATGAGCAAAGTGTCAGGACTATTGAAAAGCAATAATTGAATCAAATTAATACTTAATCAGGCTAGATGTGGACTAGAAATATTGTTTGAGTTGATAGTCTAAAACAAAAATTTGAACTAAAGAATTTATATTTGGCTTCTTCCTGTATTAAATTAGATTTGATCTAATTTCAGTTATTTCAAAAGCTAACACTATCTTTAACTGGTTTTACAACACATTAGTAAAATCAATACATATTATCTTATAATCCCCTGCTAAAGTTTACAAAGAGGAAAGTGTAAAGTTCATCTGTTAACTAACAATTATTTCAGTTAAAAAATCAGCCCTTTTTTAATTGGTAGCTGGCTATCCAGGATCCCATTCATGGATCACAGCTTTATCATGGCAAAGGGGCTTGCATAACTCAAAAAAGCAATAGTGGAGGACATAGTGGATAGTTCTGACAAAACATGGTTTACTGGAGAAGAAAATGGCAACCCATTCCACTTATACTTGCCAAGAAAGGTGTGGACAGTATCAAAAGCTAAATGATAAAACATCAGAAGAGGAGCCCCTCAGGTCAGAAGATGCCCGATATGTCACTGGGGAAGAGCAGAGGGCAATTACAAGTAGCGCCAGAAGAAATGAAGTGGCTGAATCAAAGCTGAAAGGATGCTGTTTTCCAACAACCCAGAAGGTGACTCTACACATGGACATCACCAGATGATCAATCAGATTGATTATATAATTTGCAGCCAAAGATGGAGAAACTCTATACAACTCTGTATCCACAAAAATAAGCCCTGGAATTGACTATGGCTCAAGTCATTAACTTCTTATTTAGGCTTAAATTGAAGAAAGTGGGGATGAATATAGTGGAGCAGATGAATACAATTAAAGGATGGATGGAGGTTCGTAACATTAAATAGGAGGCAGCAATTAAAACCATCTCAAAGAAAAAGAAATGCAAGAAAGCAAAATGGTTATCTGATGAGGCCCTAAGTAAATGAAAGGCAAAGGAGAAATTTCCCAACTGAATGCAGATTTGCAGAGAATAGCAAGGAGAGATAAAATCTTCCTAAATGAGCAATGCAAAGAAATAGAGGAAAATAATAGAATATAGATTGAAAATATAAAGGAACTTTTTGTGCAAAAATGGACACAATAAAGGACAAAAATGATAGAGACCTAGAAGCTGAAGAGATTAAGAGGTGGCTAGAATGTCCCTGATAACCACGATGGTGTGATCACTGACACCCAGCCAGACATCTTGGAGTGCGAAGTCACGTAGCCTTACAAAGCATTAGTAGCAACAAAGCTAGCGGAGGTGAGGGTATTCCAGTGGAGCTATTTAAAAACCTAAAAGATAATACTGTTAAAGTATTGCACTCAATATTGAGTGCAAATTCCAGAAAATTTGGAAAACTCAACAATGGCCACAGGATTGGAAAAGGTCCATTTACCAGCAAGGTCATGCTCAAATTCCTACAAGCTAGGCTTCAGCAATATGTGAACTGAGAACTATGAGAAGTACAAGCTGCGTTTAGAAAGGGTAGAAGAACTAAAGATCGAATTGCCAACATTTGCTGGATTATGGTAAAAGCAAGGGAGTGCCAAACTATCCCCATCTAATTTGCTCGTTAAGCTAAAGTCTTTGACTGTGTAGATTACAACAAATTGTAGAAATTTGTATGGAGATCAAGAAGCAACAGTTAGAACTGGATATGGAGACTTCCAGGGTGATGTCACAGTGATGCAGTACAGGAGAACGGGGCTCCGTTCTTTCTATCCAAATTTTCGCACAGAGAACTGAAGAATAAAGACAGTGGAGTAAAAACAGAGCAAACGGAAAAGAAACTGGAAGCAATGGAAGAAAAACTGATGGCAGCGAATAGACCTGAAGGAGGCAATAATATACCTAGAATTGGAAAAATCATTTTTTTATCTGCGATTTCAAAAAATAACAGAGAATCAAGAGGAAGATCTAGGGAATATCATGACAGAAATGCTGGCTGACACTGCAGATTAATCTGACATTGCAGATTAATAAACATGAAATACAAAACGGCATTGATGAAATCTACAGAGTCCATACCAATTATGTACAATGTCATAAATTACCTTGGGAAGTACACGTAAAGTTCACACAAACAAAGCAACCAATCTGGGATGAAATCTTTAGAAGAACATGAGATGTTCCATTGACTTATAAGGGGAGAAAAAGCAGGAAGAATTAGAGAACAAAAGCGGAAATACTACTTTCTCTCTTCACAACTTGTTAAGTATAAGATGTTTGGTGGCTTATCCCTGAGGGTATGCTGGTATCTTGGCAGGATAAAAAAATAAGAATAGATACACTGGACAAAGCCCAAGAGTTCTATGAGCACTACATAGCAAGAGATGAGGAACACGATAATGGAGAAGAGACAGATGGTAAAAGCCAGGAAGAGCAACAATTGGAAGAAAAGGAGTTGGACCAAGAAGCAGGAGAGGGTATGGAAAGAGAACATCAAGAAAGAGAGGGGGCGAGGACAAGGACACAATGGGAGATAAAACCAAGGAGAGGAACAAGATCTACCAAAAAACAATAATATGGAAGAAGAATTAAGTTAATATCAATCAATATAAATGGACTGAACTCTCCAGTTAAAAGAAAGCAAGTATTTTCCAAACTCCAAAAACAAAACATGGATATTACATATCTACAAAAAGTGCATATTAAAAAACAGCAAGGTGGCATCCTAGAATCTCCTAAAATAGAAAAACTTTATTCGGCTCTGGCACAGAAAAAGAAGAGGAGTGTAGTAGTATACATAAAAGAATGGCTAAAACCAAGACAGATTTACGCAGACAAAGAAGGGAGAACATTACTAACTGAAGAAACAATAAGGCAAAAATGAACACTATGGGCAGTTTTTTATGCACCAAACACTAATCAGAGGGAGTATTATCATAAATTGCATAAGAAAATAGTAGAATTAGAACTGGAGAATGTATGTTTATTAGGAGATTTCAATGAGGTAGTGGATCCCAAAAATGATTACAAAACTGGTAAAAAAAATAAGAACAGGAAAACATTACCGAATACTTCTTTGAAATGAGGCAAGAACTGAATTTAAAGGATATTTGGAGAGAACTAAATCCACAGATTTATACTTTCTTTTCCAATCTGCATAATTCATGGTCCAGGATAGATATGGTATGGATGGATTTGGAATTGGGTAAAAACATAGTGGAGGTAGAAATAACATCAAATACATGGGCGGACCATAATAATAATAAACCTCTAATAGTGAAATGAAAAGGAAGAACAAAAAAGAGGGAGATAGACCATGAATCAGAGGGTTTTAAAAAAAATGTTCAAGGGATAGAAAAAGAGCTAGATATTTTTTAAGAAAAATTTAAATGAACACACAACCCTACAAAATTTATAGGACACAACTAAAGCTTATATTAGGGGTTTAACAATAGCGTATGTGGCGAAGGAATAAAGAAAAAAACAACAACAACAAATAGAGCTACAGGGGAAACTTGAAGAATTGGAACTTAGGATGCAAGAATCCCCAAATGAGAAATTTAAAGGAGAAAAAAGAAATGATCAAGCACAAAATAAATTCAATCTCAAAAGAAGAAATGGCCCAAAAACTTAGATTGACGAGAAAGAATTTCTTCGAAGACACTAACAAACCAGGGAGATGGCTGGCCTATAAACTGAAAAAGGAAAAGGAAAAAAAATTAATACAACAATTACCGGATAAAGAGGGGAATATGCATTATCAGATGGAAGAGAAAAAGAGTATTGATAAATTATTTAAAATCACTATGACAGAGATGAAGGCAGTAATTCAAAAACAAAAAAATAAAAAAACCACAGGATCAGACTGAATTCCTGCAGAGTTTTTTATAAAGAAATATAAGAGCCATTGGAGATACTACTACTGGATGTATATAACGAAACATTAGAATAAGCGAAATTACCAAAATCATGGACAGAAGCACTTATAACGCTTATTCCAAAAGATAACACAGACAACAGCAAATCAAAAACTATAGGCCAATCTCGCTCTTAAATGCTGATTATAAAATATTGGTTACAATAATGGCCAAAAGAATCAAAAAAATATTAAATGAAATCATTCATTCTGACCAAAATGGGTTTCTACCCAACAGGCATCTAAGAAATAACACATGGATTATAATGAATACATTGGAATATTATGAGGCTCATCCAGAAAAGCAAGCAGCGCTGATATTCATAGATGCTGAAAAAGCCTTTGATAATCTAAATTGGAATTTTCTTATTAACCAATTGAATATTATAAATTTTGGGGGGAAATTTATGGGAATGATTAAGGCAATTTACTCCAACCAATTGGCAAAAATAATATTAAATGAGAAATAACAGAGGATTTTAGTATATTCAAAGGGATGAGACAGGGATGTCCCCTATCCCCCCTTCTATTTATTTTATCATTGGAAATATTATTGATACAAATTAGGCAAAAGCAAGAAATAAAAGGATTGAGAATTAAAAAGAAAGAATACAAAGTTCAAGCATTTGCAGATGATTTGGCCTTTATCATAGAAGATCCCCTAGAGACGGGAATCATATTACAGGAAACAGAAGAATTTGGCAGAGTAGCAGAGCTGAAAATAAATAAAGAAAAAACTAAAATATTAATTAAGAATCTTACTAACACGCAAAATGAGGAACTGGAAGAGAAATTGGGGATCCAAATTGCTAAGAAAGTGAAATACTTGGGAATTTGGTTAAGGGCGAAATCTTCTTCAATAAAAGAAGACAAATACAACAAATTACTACAACAAGTACAAAAAGATTTTGATAACTGGGCGAAATTATAAATATCATTAATTGGCAGAATTGCTACAATAAAAATGAATATATTATCTAAATTTTTGTATCTCTTCCAAATGGTACCAATAAAATTAGAGGATTTATTTTTCAAACAATTAAATAAAATAATAAAAAAATTATTTGGTTGGGAAGAAAAGCTCAAATAAAACTCAAACTTTTGCAAGATTCTAGAAATAAAGGGATTTTTGGCCTCCCTTACTGGGAACTTTATTATCTTTTTTATTTTTATTTTTTTTATTTATACACATTAAAACATAAAACAAACATACAACATTTATATATATCTCACTATTTCTTATCAGCTATTCAGAGCGGTCCTTTCTTACTATATATACATATTTTAATCCTATTTTATTTTGGGAACTTTATTATCATGTGGCAGCCATGACATAGCTTAAAGATTGGATTCAATTGAACAATAAAAGGGTGTTAACATTAGAGGGCCACAATTGGCTGGCACGAATTTCTCTGAAAGGGGAAAAACAAAGCCCATGCGTATTTCCAGAGACACTTAGTGAGAGATGCCTTGAGAAGTATTTGGGGTAAAAATTAGGAAAAATCATTACATGAAAATTCCAATTTGGTTATCAACAATGAAGGCGATGATTTAAATAAGGTGGTGAGGTAAACAGAATTATCGGATGAACAAGGAGAATTAAAATCTGAGCAGGAACTAAGGAATCAAGGAATAAATATTGATTGGTGGCCCTATCTCCAAATCAGGACAAGATATAAAAAAGATTTAGAACAGTATGGCATCTATGAAAAACGATTGTAATTGGATAAAATATTGCTAGGGACAGGGGAAAAAATGATTACCAAAGAATATAACCTCTTCCTAAGATTCAAAATGGAAGAAGAAACTGTGAAAGAGACGATGATAAGCTGGGCTAGAAATTTTGGATATAGTATTGAATTAGAATATTGGGACAAATTACGGTAGAAAAAAATATAAGCTAACGATGTCAGCAGCCTATAAGGAAAACCTCTACAAGATGTTTTATCATTGTTATTACCCCCAGCGAGATTGGCCAAAATGTTTCCAAACCGTTCCTCCGAATGTTGGAGTTGTAGCTATAAACAAGGAACTTTCTACCACATGTGGTGGACCTGTCCCAAAGCCGGAAAATATTGGTATAAAATAAGGGAATGGTTAGAAGAAATTACTGAACGAAAGTTCGAACTGAAGCCAGAACTATATTTATTGGGCACTATAGATGGGAAAATGGCTAAAAAAATTTCAATATAGAATATTACATACACTAACTGAAACCAAAATAGTTTTTGTTCAAAATTGGAAACAGATTAATATTCCTTCAGAGGCAATGATAGTAAGAAAAGCATATGAGTGTGCAGAGATTGATAGGTTGACTATGGAATTGAAAGAAAGAGGGATCGAAGTACCACCAAGTTTGGAGCAGATGGTCTATATAGCTAGAGAATATGAGTAAAATTATTGTATAAGAACTATATAATATTGATGATAATATGACTGCATCGTAGTTATGTGTAAATATTATTATAATTCACATGACCGTATAATATAGGATAGTGACCCATTGAAATAGAAATAGAACTTATGTAAATATGAATGTTATGGATGATATAGATACCGATATAGAAATGCTGTAATGAGTGGAAATTTGTGTTTTGTTAATGTTAATGTTAATATAATAACCTCAGATATGCAGATTGTATCACTCCAGTGGCAGAAAATAAAGAGAAACTAAAGTGTCTCTTGTTAAGAATGAAAGAGGAGAACATTAAAAAAATTAAGATCATGGCATCTGATTTCATCATTTCCTAGAAAATAGAAGGGGAAGAAATGAAGCAGTGACAGATTTTATTTTCTTGGGCTCCAAGATCACTGCAAATGGTGACTTCAGCCATGAAATTAAAAGACACTTGATCCTTGGGAGAAAAGCTATGGCAAATCTAGACAGCATATTAAAAAGTGGAGACATCACTTTGACAACAAATGCCAGTATAGTCATCACCAGCAGTCCCCAATCTTTTTTGGCAGCAGAAACTGGTTTAATGGAAGACAATTTTTCCACTGACTGGGAGGGGGAGGAGAGTAGTGTGAAACCTAGATCCTGTATATGCACAGTTTCACTTGCCTGCCACTCATTTCCAGCTTTGCAGCCCAATTCCTAATAGGCCACAGACTAGTACGAGTTGCAGTATGGGGGTTGGGAACTCCTGGTCTACATTATAGTTTTCCCAGTAGTAATGTATGGCTCTGAGAGTTGGACTACAAGGAAAGCTGAGAACCAAAGAATTGATGCTCTCAAATTGTGGTGTTGGAGAAGATCTTGTGGGTCTCCTGAACTGCAACAAAATCAAATCAGTCAATCCTAAAGAAATCAACCCTGACTGTTCTTTGACAGGACAGTAAGAGCACACCTGGAATACTGCAACCAATTTTGGTCACCATACTACAAAAAAGATGTTGAGACTTTGGAAAAAGTTCAGAGAAGAGCAATTAAGATGATCAAAGGCCTGGAGGCTAAACCATATGAAGAACAGCTTCAGATTTTGGGTCTGGCTAGTCTAAAGAAAAGAAGAATTAGGGATGACATGATAGCATTTCAATATTTGAGGGGTTACCACAAAGAAGAGAGGGTCAAATTATTCTCCAAATGCAAGAGGGCAGGACAAGAAATAATAGTTGGAAACTGATCAAAGAGAGTAGCAACCTGGAATTAAGGAGAAACTTCCTTAGAATTCTTGATGAAGGTATCTTTTCTTTTATGTACACTGAAAGCATATGCACCAAGACAAATTCTTTGTGTGTCCAATCACACTTGACCAATAAAGAATTCTATTCTATTCTATTCTATTCTATTCTATTCTATTCTATTCTATTCTATTCTATTCTATAACAGTAAGGACAATTAACCAGTGGAACAGCTTGCCTTCAGAAACCGTGGGTGCTCCATCACTGAAGGTTTTTAAAAAGAGACTGGACAGTCACTTGTCTGAGATTGTATAGGTTCTCTTGCTTGAGCAGGAGGCTGGACTAGAAGATCTCCAAGGTCCCTTCCAGCTCTATTCTATTCTAACAGAAACTGAAGCTGAAGCTTAGATACGTTGGTCTCCTTCTCCACAGTCACATGATGAAATTTTAGGCACTCAGAAACTGGTTCATATTTGTGGCCATTTGCAGTATTCCATGATCACATTACCAAAATTTATGATGGTTTTGCAGTCCCTTAATGATCAAATGATTCACTTAACAATTTCTACAAAAATGTTGTAAAATCAGGTGCAGTAACATGGTGACCCTGTTAACAACAACTTATGGCTGTAATGCAGAGCTCAATTATGGTTGCAGGTTGAAGACCAATTGTATATTATATCCTTGATCTATATCCCTGGACTGAAGGTATTGCATTATGGTTGGTTTTTTTCTTGAAATTAATTATCGTATTTTTTGGAGTATAAGATGCACCTTTCCCCCCCACCCCGAAAAGAGGGTAAAAATCTGGGTGCGTCTTGTACTCCGAATGTAGCCCCAGCCAGCTTCTCAAATGGAGGTTTCGGAGGAGGAAAGAAGCTTCAGAAAAGAATTCCCTAAATAGAGCTTCAGAAAAAAAGTCCCCAAACAGAGCTTCAGAGGTTTTTTTTTCTGTAGTTCTGTTTTGGAGGCTTTCAGAGGCAGAAAAAAGTTTTTTTCTGTTTCAGAGCAGGAAAAAAAGCCAAAAAAAGCAAGGCACAGAGCTCACAACCAAGGAACCTGTTGTAAAATTCACCTCTGGGAACAGCTGATTGGGGGTATTCTGGGAGGCCAATCCACCTCCCAATCAGCATTTTTCTTATTTTCCTCCCCAAAAACTAAGGCGCGTCTTATATTCTGGTGCTTCCTATACTCCAAAAAATACGGTAGATTTAGTAAAACTGTGATCACATATATTAAGTTTTTAAGTTAAGTTTGAAGTCATTAAGCTAACTGGGTCATTTTTGTTTAGCTACCATCTGTCAAACTACTCAGTTTTAGAGAAATATTATTAAGAAAAATAATTAATGGTGCGTCTTATACTCTGAAAAATACAGTACCGTATATACTCGAATATAAGCCGATCCGAGTATAAGCCGAGGTCCCCAATTTTACCCCAAAAACTGGGGTAAACTGGGGACTCGAGTATAAGCCGAGGGTGGGAAATGAGGCACCTACCGGTTGGGGAAACCCTCCCTCCCTCAGCTGAGAAGGCTGGCGGCTCCCCCGCCCCGCCCTCTCACTGCACCGGCAGGGCTTCCCCGCGCCGTCCGGTAAAATGTGAAAAAAAGAAAAAGAAAAAAAACTCGAGTATAAGCCGTATATACTCGAGTATAAGCCGAGGGGCTTAAAAAAAAAACAAAAACTCGAGTATAAGCTGTATAGACCCGAGTATAAGCCGAGGGGACGTTTTTCAGCACAAAAAACGTGCTGAAAAACTCGGCTTATACTCGAGTATATACGGTATTTCAATTTTTGTGGATGTTAAAAAACAGAAATTAAACAGTATTTAACAGCAGAAGCTTTCTGGCTACAGAAATAGGAAAAAAACATTTTAAGCAGCAGAGTAATATCTTAAAACCTTGGGTTTTCTTTTGCAAGACATTGTGAATTTTTTATGCTATTTGATGATCAAACTGCAGTTCTGGATTTCTATGAAGTACTGGCAAGTCAAAAGTGGCAAACAGTTTTCCCACTGATACTTGAAATGACAGGTTTTTTTAAAAAATAATTATATTAGTTTCATATGCCTTTTATTACACTAAATATTACTTTAGAAATCAAATGTGGGCACTTCAATAACTTGCCATATCATGAGAGATCAAGTATATACGGTGCCCAACAACCAAATATACTGCTGATGTCATATTTGATTGTCAATTATATATCCCTTTTAGGCTTAAATATCTAAAATCTGTATTGAAACACACCCATTGGGACATAAACCATAGTTTTAACCATTTAGTGTCTAACTCTTGGAGAATTTATAGACAAGTACTCTCCATGCTACCCTGTCAAGCACAGCTTCTTTCAGTTATTGGATGTTCATCTTTCTATCAGCTATGATGGTATCAAGCCAACAGGCTCTTTGGCACCTTCTTGATTCTTAGCATCATTGACTTCACCAATGAATGTGCATGCATGACAAAGCCAAAGTAAATCAGACATAGGTTTGACATTTTCACTTCTAGTGATGTTTCTGGTTTTATACAGTTCAGCACCACTCTGTTAATCGCTATGGCTATCCATGAATCAAAGATTCTCTTTCCTTTTGGGGTCTAATATATACATTGTTAGCAGAAATGAATCCATTATGTTGAACAGACCAGGATATTGTGTACAGGCAATATTTTTATCTGAACACTGACTGTTTGTATTTAGCACATATATATTTCATTATACTTCTTTTGCCTATTTCATGCTAGAAAATATTGTATTTTACCTTTGATTAGTCTGACAACTAAGCAAACAAATAATAAATTATATATACAGCAATGCATTATTTTAGAAAGTGTATTTTAAAAATGATAGCATAAAAGCATTTTAAATAAATAATCTGCTTAATTTATGTACAAACAAATAAAAGAGGTACTTTTAATAAATGAAGTATTGCCTATTTTTATCACTTGTCATTAATAAAAGAAGTCAAGCATTCATACCTTATGATTAAAGTATTTCTCAAATTTTAATCTTGCCAATTCAACACATTGGGACCAGTTTCTTGGTCTTCTACCCAGGCACTTAATCACTTGGAAAGAGCCTTCCAAACTTTCCCCAGATTTTATTCTCTAGAAAACATTAAAAAAAAACCTTGAACATATGTCACAAATTACATGTAATTAAAACATAGGTATTTCCACAGTATATGTTAATACAGAATTATAATCAGTAGTAAACATGCAAGATAATAACCAAAGATATATAGCATAACAGAAATTTATATTTTTGCCCTAACTATATTCAATCCCAGATCTGTACACTAGAAAATTCATAGTTTGTATGTTATATTTTTTTCTTTTGAACATGAAACATTTTATGGTTTAAGGTATATAAAACTAAGTATTTATGAATTCATTCCTTTACACTAACACATTATAACCCTAGATCACAATTAAATTCTAGCTTTCAATTCAATAAGAATCAATATCTCACTGGGTAACCTAAAGTTACCTTTTACCTTATAGATGATATAATTATTTCACAATCAAGAAACGCAGAAACAGTAGAATGTTGAGACAATTGCGATAATGAAATTATTCAGAGTTTGTCCCAAAGGTACTTTTCAAAAGGCAACTGGACTTTCCTGGTTTTTGTCTTTGAAAACATTTCATTTCTCATTCAAGTAGCTTCTTCAGTTTAGTTTCTTGGATGAGAAATGGAATGTTTTCAAGGAAAAAAAAATCCAAGAAAATCCAGTTACATTTTGAAAAGCGTCTTTGAGACAATCATGACCCAGATGATTGAGAATCTCCATAAACATTTACTCAGAAGTTACAATTCTACAATCGCTTTTTGTTGTTGTTAGTTGCGAAGTCGTGTCCGACCCATCGCGACCCCTACCATCGCTAATATCACTAAAATATTCACAATAAGTTTTAAAATGAAATTTTACCAATTCATTTCAAAAGATTGTTCTAATTCAAACCTCTGCATAGCTTTTTGGAAGAATATGAACATGGTATAGATTTAATTATAAAGGTAAAGATTCCCCTCGCACATATGTGCTAGTCGTTCCAAATTCTAGGGGGCGGTGCTTATCTCCGTTTCAAAACTGAAGAGCCAGCGCTGTCCAAAGATGTCTCCGTGGTCATGTGGCTGGCATGACTAAACGCCAAAGGCACATGGAACGCTGTTACCTTCCCACCAAAGGTGGTCTTTATTTTTCTACTTGCATTTTTAGGTGTTTTCAAACTGCTAGTTGGCAGAAACTGGGACAAATAACGGGGGCTCACCAGGGGCTCAATAATGGGAGCAGCACGAGGGAGTCAAACCGCTGAACTGCTGACATTTCAATTTACAAAGTAAGTGTCTTAGCCACTGAGCCACCGCATCCCCAGATTTAATTATATTAAACAATTAATATTCCCTCAAATGTGTAAAACTTGCTACATAAAATTTACTTATTAAATAATAAACATAGTAATTCCACAATTTTAATCATAATTTAGAATATCACCTGTAACACTTCTTCTGCTGATGGATACGTTTGCCAAAACTTATTAAACAGGGAAGGCTTGTGTGAAAAAGCACTTTCAAACTAAAAAAAAAAAAATCAAATGTTATGAGAAAATACTACTGCATATCTATCCATTTTCTTCCTAGAAAAAGAAACCAGGATTGCAATTCATTTCCACTTTTTCTTCCTATCAATGGAACTTGTCTTTCTAATTTGAATATATCATGCTCATGCTAAAATTTACCTTGTCTCTTGCCCACTGAATTGTGTGTTCAGTAGCAGCTGGAAAAGACTTTATTGTGCAAAATGGTATTTCTTCTTCAGGTGGATCTCGCTGAATATAAAAAAAAGCACACACACACAAAGATTATATAGACACAAACAGAAATACACTATGATTTTGTATTTCATCTCTAACTCAGTTAATTTCAGAGTCTGAATTAAATGGAGTTAATTTTTAAATATATACATATAGGAGCCAATTTTCTTTCAAATCAATATACCTTTCACATTGAGATTTAAGAATTATTTCAATAAGATAAAATTAAAACAATGTCAGCAAGAATAATCAATCAGTGAAAATCAATCATTGCCTCTAGAATTTATGGGTATTCCATCACTGGACGAATTCAAGAAGATTGGACAGCCATTTTTGGAATGGTAAAGGGTCTCTTGAATGGGGATGGACAAGGTCTGTTCTAACCCTGATATGTTCTAAGTAAATTGTAAATTGTCTTAGCAAAGTAAATTGTCTTAGCAATGAGGTCAGAATGCCTTAACAAGTAAATTATATTTTCAAAAACAACTAATGTTTATGAATTCCAACATGGATTGGCAAAGAACTGAAACTGGCCATGAAACTGAATATTGAAATACTTTACCTTAATCAACAACCAAATTTCTTGCTATATGATTTAGTACTTGGTTATTTTAGATAGCAATTATAATATTGTAATAGTTTGCTTTTATGTTTTGAGTGTGTCTTAAAATGGTTTCCAAAAGCCAAAGAATTTGACGTTTGCTCAAGAATACGTTCACCTTATATACAAAATCTGTACAAATATCTAATGTCAGTTGATTTTTAAAACAAGAAAAGATTATCTATTGCAAAAGAAGTCAAATAAAATTTACCCGTATTTTTTTGGAGTATAAGATGCATTGGAGTATAAGACGCACCTTAGTTTTTGGGGAGGAAAATAAGAAAAATGCTGATTGGCAGGTGGATTGGCCTCCCAGAATACCCCCAATCAGCTGTTCCCAGAGATGAATTTTAGCAACAGGTTCCTTGGTTGTGACCTCTGTGCCTTGCTTTTTTTTTTTTTTTGGTGCCTCTGAAACTTCTGAAATTCTGTTTCAGAAAAAACTTTTTTCTGCCTCTGAAAGCCTCTGAAACAGCTTCAGAAAAAAAGCCTCTTAAGCTATGTTTGTGGCTTTTTTTCTGAAGCTCTGTTTGGGGGCTTCTTTTCTGAAGCTTAGTTTCTGAAACCTCTGTTTGAGAAGCTGGGTGAGGCTACATTTAGAGTATAAAATGCACCCAGATTTTCACCCTCTTTTTTGGGGGAAAAAGGTGCGTCTTATACTCCAAAAAATACGGTATGTTCTCCAACCCAAAGGAAAGCATTTTTGGCCACTTACATGACTGTTGTAAGATTCTGTTAGATGAGGCACAATAACTTCTGTATGCCCTTTGGTTCCCATTGTTCCAGAATCTAAGAGAGGACGTAAGCTAGCTAGGCAGCGACTGCACAATGGAAGAAAAGAATAAAATTATTTTTATTGACTAATACTAGAACACAGGGAGAAAAATAGCATGATATGAGTTCACAAGTCAGCTCAGACTATCTGGCTAAAAAGAGAGCAACTAATTATAAATCACCACATTGAATCAGATAATTGGATACATTTATTAAGTATTTATATCCTGATTTTGATAGCCAAATGTTTTATTAGATTCTGTTCCAGCACACTAAGCCCCAATTATGCAACCAAGAGGGAGGGAAGATAATTCTAAGTATGATTTATTGGAAATGTTTCAGAATAAAAATGCTTTTCTCTATTCAAAAGAAGAAACTGGTTCAAAGCTTGGAATTCCCTTTTATAATTAGCACAACAAAGAAAAGTACAAAGAAAAAGCTGATCGGATAAAATATAACATCCTGCATAAAAAATCAGTTACATTAAGTTAAACATGTTTAGTATTGTAACACATACAATACTAAACATGATCAAGTAAATGAGATTTAGCATACTGGTAAGTGGGGATTTTAGAATGTTAATTAAGAAAAATCTCATAAGGTTACTTGAGTCTATGAAGAGAAAACCAGATGTTACTAACACTGCAGGAGCTCTTTCTTCTACAATTGATAAGGTGCAGGTATTTTGTTATCTATAGACATTCCTTTTATTTTTCAAGCCTGGGGAAGTAAAAGTAATTTATCTACTAAGACAGGAGGCTTCTAAGGAAAATAAAATAAAACTAAATTAAAGTACAAGGAAGCCCAAGTTGCTAGAATTACATAATCCATATTACTTGGCCCTCACCTTGCCTTTAGAAAAAAGGCCCATATCTTCTAATATATTATTATGCTGACAGTGGTTTAAATTTTGCAGTTAAAGCAACAACAAGGTGATAAATATATTCAAAGTTATATTAGAAAAGATAAACTACATCTTAGCGCAATATATAAACCCAACAATATGATCTTTTAGGATGTTTTATTTTGATTTCTACTGTACAACGCATTTTCTATGAAATATAAAACTTAGTTCAATAAACCACATATAGAACTAACTATGGCTTAGCAATTATAGTCATAGCACTTAGACTTATGTACCGCTTCACTGTGCTTTACAACCCTCTCTAACTGGTTGATGGAGTCAGCATATTGCCCCCAACAATCTGGGTCCTCATTTACCAAGCTTTGAAAGATGGAAGGCTGAGTCAACCTTGAGTCTGTCAGAATCGAACTCCTGGCAGTCAGCAGAATTAGCCCGCAATACTGCATTCTAACCACTGCACCCACACTGCTCTTATGACTTAACAATTAATTTTATTAATTCTGTAGAAAATATAAATGTCAAGGACTATACAAAATATTTTGACTCAGAATGTTTTAAACTTAAAATTTGAGTGCTGCAAGATGGAATCACAGTTAGCAAGCAAACTAGAAGGGAAGAGTGTCCCTTTCCAAAAGCTAAATAATTATGTAATTATTACATAAATTTATATAAAATTTATAATGACTCACCAAAGCAAGCAACATTTCCATTACTGGGGATTGAGTCCACTGAATAAAGATTTGAAACTCATTTTTTTATTATGAAGAGTCCTATGAGTAGCTCAGTCCTAAGTCATTGACACTACAATCCACATCTTAAATTTAGTTTGATAGGAAAGTGGAAGGCAGTGAAACTGTTTCAATATAAGTCTAACGAGGGACTTCAAGAGATATCCATTAATTACTGAAATTATTACTCATACAGCATAAACCAAGATAAATTGTTTTGAATTAAACAGAGTTTATAAATTGTTTTGAATTAAGCAGAGCTATATATAACTTGAAGCAATGATTAATGTCAGGAAACTAAAGATGAATTACTACCGGGAGGGGGAGAAAAAAAGCAAGAAAAAACAAATCAACCTCTAATCACAGATTTACCTGTCAATATACCTCCTGGCTTCCACATTGTCTAATGCAGTTACAATTACATCTTGCTTGGTGTAGAAATCATCATTGTATATGTTCTCAGTAGCTGGGCACACTTTGTTAAGGTATGAGTCTATCTTTATCTCAGGATTGATGCTACGTGTTGCTGCTGCTGCAGTACAACTCTTGGGTTTCTAAACAAAATTAAAGTTAGTCTGGTTAATAGTTTTCATGGGAACAACCCCTATAAAATGAAGCTTCATCTTATAGTATCACATTAGTTTCATGTTCAGGAGCTTCAATGTTTTAATACTATAGCATGAATATTTTAAAGCTAATGGCATCATACCATTACTTTAAAAAAAATCCCCAAATCTTGCAATGCGAAGCTTACAGGTAGTCCTTGATTAACAGTAATTTGAATTACAATTTCTGTTTGTAAGTAATGTGGCCATAAAGCATGACGCCATGTGACTGCATTGCTTAGCACCCACAATCCTGAAAGTCCCCATTGCTATTATTAAGCGAGAAAGTCATTAAATGAGGACCTTACATGATTGCAACTTATACCTTCCTGTCAGCATCCAACAAACAAATCAATAGTGAAGCTGTCAGGAAGTTGCAAGCCTTTCCTTAGGTGACTCACAAGCAGGCATACGAATGGTATGGGTGCAAGTAGTGATGCAGCGAAATGGCATGAAGGTAAGCAGACTGGGGTGAATGCCATAGCATGTAGGGAAAAGCAGGCTGAAGACTACAGTCACTCATCAAGGGAAATAACTTATTGATTTTATCAGCGTCTTTCCAAGCACCCCTTTTAAAAGGATTAAGATTAGAGGGCAGAGCTGGAGAATTTAGTTTCAGCACCTAAAACTGGGGGTGGGGAGAATCAACAACTCTGTCCCTCTCAGCTTTTTGTTTCCTTTATTGAAGAAATTTGGGTTTCTGGAGGAGGGAGGGGATTAAGCATGGGAAAGGTTTTGGGAAGCTTGTCCTAAAGCTACTATCTCTGATGCAGGCAGCTGGTTTTCAAAGGCTAGCAAGAATAGGGAGAGGTTTGCAGTTTCCTGACAGCTGGCTGATCGGGACAGAGGCCCAATTCATAATCTCAACTTCACTGGCCAGGTACAGAGATTTGTTTGGAAATTCTTCTGGCATTGGAACACAGTGTTAGGCCCTAATCTAACTGGGCTCTTTTCCTGCTCCCCTGCTAGGCTGTCTTTGGCTTTGCAAAGTCTTTTCCTGCTGGTCTGCCTCATTTCCTGCTGGTCTGCCTCATTATCTGGGTGGTGGGAATCCCAGGGCAATACCCATGAGGTATTGCATATTCATTTAATGATCATTCATTTAATGATAATATCACAAACAGTAGGGTGTGGAATCATTAAGTGAGGCTTTTTTACTTAACGTTGTAACCATTTGTGGCCATAATTGGCAGGCTTCATTAAGGTCATAAATCAAGGATTACTTATATATAGTTTAAGTATGAAGCCCCATCTGTTATATAAAACATTACATGATGAAAAAATAACCAAAAATGAAACATACAGAAGTATCCATCTAAGCCGAAACAAACATTTTAAGTAACATGGTGTCGTGTCCCCCTCCCCCTCCGACGGCTGGGTCTGGGAAGTCTGTATCAAGTGTGGCCATGAAGCCTCTTCAGCTTTGCCAAATTCCTGTCAGAGTTCTCAGGGCAGGCAGGAATCCAAGGTGTGACTTCAGCAAACCAGATGAGACTTTGCTTGACTCAAGGAATGCTAAAAAGCAGAATCTTTATATAGGCCATGGGGTGTGGCTCCATGACTCAGCACTTATCCAGGCCTGCCCCTCCCTTCCTTTTGCTGACGTGCCTCTCCATTCTCCGGAAGCGGGGATCCATCCACTGTGACTTTCTGTCCTCCTGATCTGCTGCCGACAATTCTAGCACGTGGCTGGCTTCGTGCTCACACGCTGTAGGAGGGAGGTTTGTTTGCTCATTCCTGACATTCTGTCCGGGCATGGTGCCAGGGCTGGGGGCTGGAGGCATGCCAGGCTGTTCCTCTTCATTATCAGACTCTGACTCAGTTAGCAGGAGATGGGAGGGGCCCGGCTGAGGAGAGGAGGGCAGGCGAGGCACAACACATGGTTTGTTTGGTACATATCTTTTTTAGTACTCATCACACCACCCAAAACCAATTAATATTCAATTAAATCAATATTGAAGTACTACTCTAACAAAATCCAAACATTTGCTCCACATTTAAATATATCCAAATACAGCTCCCTAATTAAAATAGCTATTTTTTTAACAAATCACTTTAACATTTTGTCCTCATTACTCCAACCTACCTGTATGTGATGAGGCCGGAAAAGAAACTGCCTATTTAAATTGGACTTTTCTATTAAGTCCGGATCTGTTATTTCAACCTGTATAATGGACAATTGATGAAATTATGAATTAGCAGTAAAGTGATCAAAACTGTTACATCAGAATCAGTATTTGAAATATTCTGTTTTCTTGTGTCACATCATTTTAAAAATGGGAACAAAAAAAATCCAGAATAGTGTATATTGTATTCCTTTACTTAAACTATGCAAGTCATCCCATTTTTTTAAAAAAAACACCTTTATTATTAGCTTTTCTTTTTACAACAAACGATACATCAAAAATAATGTGAACTAATTTTTACATGTGAGAACTCAACAATCCAAAGCTTGGCTTCAACTTCTACTATATCCAAGTCATAATGGATTTGTTGTTTCAACATTATTGGAAAATGTATTGCCAATAGAGGTAATTCTTACTTTACAACTGCCCTGTTTAGTGACCATTTGAAGTTACAGTGCTGTTGAAAAAAGTAACGTTATAAACAGTCCTTGCACTTACAACTGTCACAGAGTCCCTAGGGTCATGCGATCAAAATTTGGGCACTTCACAATTGATAGGTGTTTATGATCATCAGAGTGTACGTGGTTATGTGATTGGTATTTGCATGCTTCATAGCCAGCTTCCAACAAGCAAAGACATTAGAAAAACATTAAAATCACAAGTTGCAGAAGTGATGTTATAAATCCATCCTAGCCACATGATACCTTGATTAATGACTGCATTGCTAGTGACAGACTTGCCAGTCCCAATTATGATTGTTAAATAAGAATTATCTGTATAGTCAGAGGAACTGAAATTAGGAAGGAATATAAAACATACCTTGCCTCTCTCTTGGCCTGTACCAACACCAAGGAGTGCAAAATTTTTTAACATTTCGCAGCCTATTGCACCACACCCAACCTAAAATGTCAAAGCATTACAATATTATAACATTTCCAACCTTTAATTAACATAATTAGCTACTTTTTTGATAAATTAAGAAAACATTAACAATTATCCCTAAAAAGACATAGAGGTGCTAATTTTAGAGAGCTTTTGAAATACATAATATAAGCTAATATATGAAATATATCAAAAACAATACAGATTCCTACTAACCACGACTGCTATTTTTAAATAAATGTGCTGTATAGTGTAAACTACATATTCTAGTGCCTAGGATTACATTTTAATTAATAAACTACCATAATTTTTAAAACAAATAACCTCTAAATTTAATTCCTGAGAACAGAGCCAAAATTGTCTAAGAAAAGTCATTTAGTCATTCCATTTATGTCATTCCATTTAAGAAATCCCCACTGACAAGAGTTAACCTCAAAGTCATACTTACTAAGAAAACATTCAGATTCTTTAATTTCTGGCACAAGGAATCTCCAATGCACACTCTTAGGGCATCGTATCTGTCTCCCCTATAAAAGTCAGAGGATGTGAAAAATGAAAAATATTTCAAGAAACATATTTCAAAATTACTTCACACTATTCATATTCAGTTCTTGAGAATTTAACCCACATATTGGCAACCTACAGATTGTATGAACATGTCACCCATGTTTTATCCTATTTACTTAGGATAAGTAAATATAATATACTTAAATATAATACTTATAATATTATACTTAGATATAATTAGTGTACATGCTTTCAGACTGTATGGAATAAAGCTTCAGAGCAGCCGTCTCCAATTTCTATGTTGCTATGTTAGCTAAGATGATGACAAATTCTAACTCATCTGCAGGACTGCAGAACAGGATTAAGCACTAGTTTTACCATATTTTTTGGAGTATAAGATGCACCTTTTCCTCCCCAAAAAAGAGGGTGAAAATCTGGGTGCATTTTATACTCTAAATGTAGCCTCACCCAGCTTCTCAAATGGAGGTTTCAGAAACTAAGCTTCAGAAAAGAAGCCCCCAAACAGAGCTTCAGAAAAAAAGCCACAAACATAGCTTCAGAGGCTTTTTTTTCTGAAGCTGTTTCGGAGGCTTTCAAAGGCAGAAAAAAGTTTTTTCTGAAACAAGAGTTTCAGAAGTTTCAGAGGCACAAAAAAATAGCCAAAAAAAAAAAAAAGCAAGGCACAGAGGTCACAACCAAGGAACCTGTTGCTAAAATTCATCTCTAGGAACAGCTGATTGGGGGTATTCTGGGAGGCCAATCCACCTGCCAATCAGCATTTTTCTTATTTTCCTCCCCAAAAACTAAGACGCGTCTTATATTCTGGTGCTTCCTATACTCCAAAAAATACGGTAGATTTAGTAAAACTGTGATCACATATATGAAGTTTTTAAGTTAAGTTTGAAGTCATTAAGCTAACTGGGTCATTTTTGTTTAGCTACCATCTGTCAAACTACTCAGTTTTAGAGAAATATTATTAAGAAAAATAATTAATGGAACCAAAAAATGTTCATTAAATATTTACCTTGGAAGGTATTCTTCATCATGGACTTTTTCTGGAAATGTGACTAATTCCAATGCATCAATATACAGCTATAGATAAAAAGAAATGCAGTGATCAGAAATCACAAAGTCAGATTCCAAACAGGACTGTATATTAGGACTGCGCAAATTATTTTAAAACACCTTTTTACCATGTGGAATACAGAAATGAAATAGTCTTCTTTAAAGAACTTTATCTTTTTCCAGCCTTGAATGGCGCTTTAGAGACAGCTCCTAGCTGTCTCTGCATGTATGCATGTGTGCTCTTCTAAGGCAAAATGCAAAGACTGCCCATCCACATGCAAGCAATGACAACCAGCAACAATTTTCAAAACAGATAAACCTTGATGTGCAACTACAACTGGAACTGTAAATTTGGTTATTGAGCAAACTTGTCATTAAGTGAGACATCCACGTGACTGCTTTGCTCAATGACCACAATCACGGCTCCTCTAGTTGCAGTCATTGCAGACTGCAATCACAAAAAATCATTAAACATATAAAGCAAAACTATTGCTTGCCAAAGGAGGGTAAGCAGATCCCTTCCATGCAGGGATCTTAGTCCAACTCACTACAGGAATCCCCTTCCCTCTGTGTGCAGAAGGTAATTCTTGCACTGCACTGGAGGAATGAAGGATCCTGAAACATTTAACATTGTTTCTCAAGCCCAGCAAAGGATTCCCCTCACCCTTTGGCAGGTAGCAGCAGCTTGGAATCTTCCCTGCCAGCTTCCTGGGCAAGCCAGTAGAGAAAACTATCAATGGTGATCATATGATCATGGATGGTTTGCAATTGGTAATAAATGAAAATAGAATGCTGAGTTCTCAGATCACAATCATGTAGCTGCATGAGGGGTCCCTACAATGTCTTGCAATGGCTGGAAGTATTTTATGGATCATAAAGCACTCTTTCTGAGCCATTATAACTTCAAATGGTCATTAAACAACCAATCGTGAGTCAAAGACTGCCTATAAATGAACCTGGAAAATGTTGCATACATTTAAAAGTCAGATGTTATGAAATGCCTCTTTTGAAACATCTGTAAACCCTAAAATATTGTTATATGGCAATATAAAATCCTTAAAATATAATTACAACAATGGGATGACAAAACTAGATAAGCAGGGATTAACACAAATAAACTGTAAAGCAGAAAACAATACCCTAATCAAGAAATTACCAAGGAGAAAAACCAGATCCCCATCAACACTGGCAGAGAAAGTTATTGTATATAAACAGGGGGGAAACTCCATGCTCATTAGCACTAACATAGTTGGATAACAAAATATTTTCAAGCAGATAACCAAACTCAGAGAACCAGGGAGTCCACATTTTGGTAAGACTGTACAGTACCACAGAAGCTTAATGCTCCTTCCATCTCTTTTTAATTAAACTTCTGTCATTATTTAAGAAAACATATTCTTTATATACAAAGAGGTTGTAAAAAAAAAGCTTTTAAAAGGCTCCAGCTGAGTTGCCTGATCGCCAGAACCTTTTAAACAAGCTCTTCAGCCGAAGAGGTTGTAGAAAAAAGGCTTTTAAAAACTCAGCTGGGATTGTCAGAACCCTTTAAAAGCTTTTTTTCCTTTGGCAATCCCAGCTGAGTTGCCTGATCATCACAGGCTTTTAAAGGCATTTTTTTACATGCCTACAACCTCAGCCAAAGAGGTTGTAGAAAAAATGTTTTTAAAAGTAAAAAAAAAAAAAGTTGGCCACGTCCACCCAGTCACATTACCCACCCCCCACCAAGCCATGCCCACAGAACCGGTAGTAACAAATTTTAGATTTCACCCCTGCCTCGGGCTATACATTCTTCACAAAAAACATGGTCTATTAAACAATGGCTAAATTCCTATAGTACACAAGACCAAAACATTATATTATACTTAGTATATTATTTGAAATCAGTCATAAACATGAATTACTCAATTCAAAAGCAATAAGCCGTTACCCATTGCTGCAGGGGAGAAAACTTTCCAGTCACTGCTTTTAAGACTTCCTGACTAGCAATACCACCAAGCGCAGCTGTGAGAGGAGCTAAAGAGCCCTGAGCCATCCTTGACAGCCATTTCACAATGTCTTCATTTATTTGATGCTATAATTAAAAATAAAAAATATTACAGATATGAAAACATATACAAATTCTATAAAAAACAGCTTTCCAACAACTCATCCAGAATTCATTCCTTATTCAAATTCAGCCCTTCTTCTCAGCACTGTAATCATAATCTGGCAAAGATGTATCATATAAAAAAGCAGCCATACAATTTTAAAAATAAATAACTGGAGTATTAAAAACAACTGCCCTGCTACAAAGCACAAGATCATGCTGCAGGACTCTCTCCCCAACTCATCCACACCCACATGGCATGGCAGCAATCCCTAACTAGCCCACAAGCACTTACCACAGCATTCTACACCTCACTCCTAACGTTCCCCTGCCCTTTGACTTACCTGCAAGCCACCCAGGACATGCAATTTCCAGTGACTTCCCCATTAATTTCGCTTGTGGGAAGTTGGCAGAAAGTTACTAATCATACTCATGTGATATCCTTGCTTAACCAACCACAATTTTCCCTTAGCAACAGCAATGGGAACTGCCTGGATGGGCATCACAAAGTGATATGATAATGTGATGTCATGATTTATTACTGGATTAGAAACTGAAATTCCAGTCCAATTACTGTCATTAAGTGAGGAGTACCATACATACAATTTTCTACCCAAACTGGAACAGAATTTGTCATATACAGATTTCCACTTAACTTTCATAGTTAACATATCACTAGTGTTCAGAGATGCCTAATTCAAAACAACTGTGAAAACCTGTTTAATATTCTTGGCAAAAATATTTAGAAATATATAGTAATCATAACTTCCTTTGCATTTGTAAATTCTAATTTATTAGCCAACATGGTGCACCACAGTAACAGAACTTTCAAACATATATGTCAGTCTCATTTACTTCAAGAAAAGCGAACTGAAAAATAAACTAAAGTATTACTGATCTTTAAAGGAATTACCTTGCCTTCCAGCGTTTTACTTAAGGACAGAGCTATCTTCACCATTTCTTCAGCATCTTGAAGACATCTAGAGCCAAAACAAAAACAATATAGCAACCTTATGCTACTTTTAAAATAAAACATAAACACACATACTTCGTAAGATATCTGGTATTAGCTTTTATCTTCTGTCTACCTATTGAGACTTTTCCAAGGACTTGGCATTGACAAATGTGGATGTATTGTCCCAAAGATGCTTTTTCAAGAGGCAACTGGACAATCATGACCTGGATGATTGAGAATCTTCATAAACATGTGGATGTATTATTTATTAAATTTTTATGCTGCTGAATCATGCAGCCTATCAGCAGATAAACATAAAATATAAAATATCCACAATAATAAGACATAAATGCTGTCCAATAAAACAACCACAGTATGAAGAAATAAAAGATAAACTGCAATCTTGATATCAAAAATTTTTAAAAATCAAAACCAGGGGAATTGCATAAAAATATAATAATAATAATAATAATAATAATAATAATAATAATAATAATAATAATATATTAATATATATATATTTCATTAAATATTTTTATATTTATATTTTATATTTATATTATATATATTTATATATATATAATATATTTTTAAATTTTTAAATTCCTGGAAAAGTAGAATAGAAATACCTCATCCAGTATTTGAAATCTTCTCAATCAATAAATTCTGAAATCTGAAAATTATAATCCCAAAATATTTGAAAAGTACTGGGTTGAAAAAAAATCTTACATTACTGGACTTTTTAAAAATAGTTACTGCTTTGGAAAAGGGAATTTGTTGCTGCCACTTAATTTGTGACAGAATATTTTCTTTTTCTTCTTCATGTGCTCTTTTAAAAAGCTAATTTGATCACAGAATGTTTTAGATTTTTTTTATACCAATAATTTATTTTAATTCTGGAGAAATGCGCTGGATTAATTTATACAGAGAATAATGTAATGCAGATGGGTCAAATGGAGTGGTTCCTTCCACCAATCTGTTATAATATATAAAGAATACTTTTCTGGTACAGTAAAGTCATAAGGATTATGAGACTTGGCACAAACAGAAAGCAACTGCTCAATAAATTATAAAAACTCTTTCAATTAAAATTAGGATAATATTTGGGTTGACATCCACTATCAACAGAATCTAATAAGTGGGAGGCTGATTCTTGAGCACCATGTGCCTCCTTGAAGTATCTGACACATTTCTGATGATGAAATCAAGAAAGTAAAATCAGAAGATATCTTCTCCCCTTGCTATCCCTCATTATTACTAATGACAGAACAATTAATCAGTGGAACAACTTACCTCCAGACATTATAAATGCTCCAACACTGGAAGCTTTTAAGAAAAGATTGGATAACCATTTGTCTGAAATGGTATAAGGTTTCCTGCCTAATCAGGGGGTTGAAGTAGAAGACCTCCAAGTTCCCTTCCAACTATTCTGTTCTATGACATTGTAGGCTAAAATTCTACCCTAGCATAAAGTACAACAGCACAGTTGTCTGAAAATTCAGACAATTTTGTCTGTAGGAAAGCTTTTAAATTGTTTTTATTCCTCGGTTTTGGAAGGCTTTCATGATGATAGATGAATGAGATTATCTGGAAATATTTTTGTTTAGAGAAAGAAAAACAGGCCAAAAGAGGTAGAATCATATGGTTGAAAGGGACCATTTTGCTATTAAACCTAAGTTCCTCTATATAGCAAACCAAAGAAAACCACCCTCAACAGATGACTGCCCAACCTTTGGTTGAGTTATTAATTTAAGTTTCTGAAATAGTCAAATGGGTTGCAGTTTTTCTGAGCTACAGTGAAATTTAATACTTTAATTTCCTCAGATCAAGGATCAAGATTATTTCACCAGATCAAGGATAATGGAAGATTCTACCTCCTCAGATGGCATATAGAATAAATAACAGACAGTTTTCAAGTGTTTCCAGGGCAGAATAGCCTGAAACAAGTTAGGTTTGTATAACTATCTTCTGGATCCAGAAAGTTGGATCAGTCCATCAGTTCTGAAAGATTGATAGAATGAAAACCTACTTAAAACAGTAACTTGTCCAAAAGCAAATAATTAATTAATTTAATTAAGCCTCAACTAATTGTTGAATTAGACACTGAGCTTTTAACTCCTCCTGCTTTCTAAAAGAGAGAGAAAAAATAAATTTTGTTGGTGCCAGTGTTGGCTCCTGCCAACTTTCAAGACTAATCCCTGCAGGTTTGGGCAAGATTTCTCTAGACTTGAGCGGGAGAGACTGGCCAAATGTTTCCCAGATAGGTTTGTGCCCAAGACAAGACTATAATTCATAATCTCCCAATTTTTAGCCCGGTGCTTTAACTACACTAAACTGTCTCATATTATAAGGATAAACTGGACTTTTTAAAATGAGCTGAACACTTTTTATTTTGGAAGATTTGAGGTATCAAATAGTACCCCTGCAAGGAAAGCTGTGCCCCATCCCGATGAGAAAGTGCTTAGCTTTGATGTTACTTCTGTCTGAATGATTTTATGTAAAGTTAACATTCGGAAAGCAGCAGGACCATATAACATTGCAAGCCTGTTCTTAGGGAGTAGGCTGATGAGTTGGCTCATGTTCATACAGATATTTTCAATCTACCATTGCAGCTGGCCGTGGTTTCATCGTGTTTTAAGACTGCCATTATTTTGCCAGTGCCAAAGAAGTCTTCAATCACAGGTCTTAATGATTACTGTCTGGTTGCACTTATGTCCATCATTATGAAATGTTTTGAAAGGCTGATAAAGGTATTTTTTGTATCCAACCTCCCTGCAGCAATTGACTCACTTCAATTTGCTTATCGTCCAAATTGTTCCACTGAGGATGCTATTTCCTATGTTCCCCATGTGAGCTTGGCACACTTAGAGGAAAGAAATACTCATGTGCGAATGCTATTTGTTCACTTTAGTCTGGCATTTAATACGATCATTCTTCATCCTTTATTTAGTAAATAAATTGGGCCTTTTAGACTTCAATATTCTTTTGTGCAATTGGATTTTTAATTTTCTCATTGATAGGCCCCAGTATGTGTGAGTTGGGGCTAATATTTTTAATACCATGTTCTTGAGAACAAGTTCTCCTCAGGACTGTGTCCTAACCCATTGTTGTTCACCTTGCTAACCCATGACGGTTGTGAAAAGTTTGCTACAAACCACATTGTGAAGTATCCAGATGGTACAACAGTAATGGGTCTTATTCAGGATGATATTATGGTGATTACTGGAAGGAAGGAGGTAGAGTGTTTATTACTGGTGTAATAAAAACAGCCTGGTTTTAAATGTAGGAAAAATAAGAAATCATTGTTGCTTTCAGAAAGGGCAGACACAGTCATACACCTTTGTGTATTAACGCTTCAGCTATGGAGTCGGTAACTAGTATCAAAGTTTTGGGAGTGCAGTTGACCAGGAGATTAGCTTGGTCCTCCATCAGTGAGACACAAAGCGGCACAGCATCATCTGTATTTTCTGCGACATATGAGAAGAACATATCTTCCTTCCACTATCCTTACCACTTTCTATAGAGAGATGACTGAAAGCAACTTGTTGTATTATGTTACCATGTGGTTTGGAAGTATTACTGTTTCCAACAGAAAGGCTGTTCAGAGAGTGATGAGGATGGCGGAAAGGATTATTGGAAGTTCAATTCCTTCCATCCAGGACATAGCATATAAGTGCTGCTTGACCATAGTCTGCAGTATTGTCTGGGATGCTACACATTCTCTCCATGACTTGTTTTCTTTATTACCTTCCTGGAGAATATCTGAAGCAGAAACAACTAGATTCTTTAATAGCTTTAAACCATATAATATCAACCTTAATAGCAATAGTACTTAGATTTATATACCACTTTACAGTGCTTTACAGCTCTCTCTAAGTGGTTTACAGAGACAGCATATTGTCCCCAACAATTTGGGTTCTCATTTTACCTACCTTGAAAGGATGGAAGGCCGAGTCAACCTTGAGCCTGGTGAGATTTGAACTGCCAAATTGCAGACAGCCAGCAGTCAGCAGAAGTAGACTGCAGTACTGCACTCTAACCACTGTGCCGCTGAGGCTCAAGACTTTTTTCTACTATGTATTCTAAATAGTCTATGATTATGTGATTAATATCTATAAGTATGTATGTATGTATACATATGTACATATGTATATATGTATACACACATGCATAGATAGATAGATAGATAGATAGATAGATAGATAGATAGATAGATAGATAGATAGATAGATATAGATATCATAGGTATATGTATGTGTGTTCACAGAAAAAAAAGTGATAATAAAGGTTTTCTTATTTACAATTAAACCACTTCAATTCCATTGTAATAAATAAGACTTTAAAAAGGTTAAGTATGTATAAAATTGCAATTTAACTTAATCAAATCAAGAAATAAGCAAATATAAATCTATTAAAATTTATACTACTTAATTATAATATTTATGTAACTATGATTATAAGTATATTTACCCAACGTTTGGCATGCGAGCAAAACTCTCCTGAAATTCATTCAAAGCAAGCATAGCAATATGAATCTGTAGAGGTGCCTATAAAAAGAACAAATATTGTACAGTACAAGGTTAAAAAATATAGTTTTCCAAAGGATAACTATATTATGTTGTTATACAACAAAAACAGTAACAAATCTTGTGGCAGTAAAGTCTAAATGATTTATTATGACATAAGCTTTCATAGTTTAAAGCCCACTGAGCAAAATACATTCTGGTATCTTTAATGTTAACTAATATGACAAAATCGACACTAATCGTAATAAATCCTATTTCTAGAACATGCTACGAAATTCATTTTGTTTTTGTTCAATTTAATTTACAGTCATATCCAGTTTGAGCTGGATGGTAGATATCTGTCATATTCTTTTTTGCAAATCTCCATAAGACTTAAATTATTTTCACAAGCACTTTTTTCTTTTATAGCTTTTTATTTATTTTAAAATATAATTAATGACTTAAGGATTTTAAGGGGATAGGCAACTCAGTTAGCAGTATTCTGGCATTAATGTATATAATATTGCTTTTTCTATGTATGGATATGTGTGTTTGTACACACATACTTTCATATATACATACAATTTATAGAGCTTCCCATTTGACAACAGTAAATCTGAATTGTATACAATGTTTAAAGCCATCATAACTGCCACTATAAACTCATAATGCTCTAACAAAACAATAACCCTCCAAAGAAAACCTCATCACCAGTAGAACTTAGCTAACTGCCTGACCCCAAAGACTGGAGGAACAGCAAATGTTCAGAGTCTTATAAAAGGCTAGCAGATCTAGATCACTGCAGCAGGGGGGAGGGGGGAATGCTCTTCCACAAAACAATTATCACCTCAGAAGCCACACACATTGATACAAAGTGCGGTATCATCAGTAGGTTAATGATATCAAGATGTACATCTTTGCCTTAGAACAGGGGTCTGCAACCTTAAATACTCAAAAAGCCATTTGGACTCTTTCCCACAGAAAACAAAACACCGGGAGCCACAAAACCTGGGTGGACGTGACCAACTCAACATCATTCACTCCCACTCAGTCACATGACCTCTGTAGCCCACCCAACCAGTCATTAGGGCAGAGAACCGGTTGTTAAAAACCACCAGGAACCACAAAACCCTTCTGACATCTCCCCCTCTCTCTGTGTATCTATGTCTCTCTCTCTCTCCCACCTCCCCCTCTCTCTGTATCTCTCTTATCTCTCTCTCCCTCTCTCTCTGTATCTCTGTCTCTGTATGTCTCTCTCCCCCTCTCCCTCTCTATGTATCTCTCTCTCTCTGGGTGTCTCTCTCTCTCTTTGTATCTCTTGGTGTGTCTCGCTATGTCTGTCTCTCCCTCTCTCCACCTCTCTCCCTCTCTCTCTCTGAGTCTCTCTCTGTTTTTCTCCCCCCTCTCTCCATGTCTCTCTCTCTCTCCATTTATCTCTCTGTATCTGTATCTCTCTCTCCCTCTCCTCTCCATCTAATCCTCTCTCTGTATCTGTCTCTGTATCTCTCTCTGATGTCTCTGTCTCTCACTGTCTGTCTGTCTGTCTGTCTCTCTCTCTGAAAGCTGACATTGGACCAACCTGGTGAGTTCTCCTTGGGGCTCTTTGCTACTCCTTTTCTTTTTCCTTGGCAACTTTTTGGAAATCTGGGCTGGCTAAGGAACGAGGGCGAGTTGTGGCAAAGGCTTCTGTTCGGGTGACCCTTGTCCTCCTCCCCCTCCTTCTCCACTCACGACCCTTTGGCCGGCTGAGGCGGGGCACGGAGATGTACGAGCGGGAAGACCCTTCTCAAGCGAGTGGCCATCTGCCTTGCGCGTGCCTTTGCTGCGCTTTGGCTGAGCCTGGCCACTTGCTTGAGAGTCTCCCGGCTTGTAAGCACCCTCCTGGCCCGGCCACAGTTGGCCAGGGGGTCCCAAGAGGAGGAGGAAGGGGAGGAGGGTTACTCTGCTGTGGCTCGCACTCGTTCCTAAGCCAGCCTGGATTTCCAAAAAGTTGCCAAGAAAAAAGAAAAGGAATAGCGAAGAACCCCAAGGACAGCTCCCCAGGTTAGCCCAGCTTTGGCTCTCTGAGAGAGAAGAGATACAGAGATTCTGATACACACACACACACACACACACACACACACAGAGAGAGAGAGAGAGAGAGAGAGAGATACAGAGAGAGGGGAAGACTGGCTGATGGGCAAGCATCCTTGGCGAGGGCGCTCTGGCTTTCTCCAAGCCTGACCCTTATTTGGGCCTGTGAGGTGCAGTGGGGCCAGTCCCCTTTTCCTGCTGCCCCAAGCTTCTTTACTTCTCCAGCAGAGTGGTGCTGCCAGTGGCTTTCATTGAAAAGCATCCTCCAGGCAGTGAAAGTCCCCCATGCAAGTTTTAAAGCCATAGCTGAGTGCTGCGGGCCAGTTCGCTTTTCCATAGCCCCCTCCTCTCGGATCCCATTCCCACCCGTCTTAGTGAGGCTGGCATCAGTCACAGGCGTGTCGAGCCAGTGTCTTGGTGTGGAGAGTAGATCGCTCATCTCCCCAAGCAACTGAGGCACACAAAGCCCAGAAGAAGCTCCAGCAAGAGTGAGGCACCTGAGAATCATCCCGGCCGCTTCTACATACTCTGCCGTCACCCTTACCTTCTCAGGCCAGGTGAGGAGTGACTGGGAGGGGAGGGCGAGGGCAGCCAGTGGTAGAATCACCTGACAGGGAGCCACAGCAGAGGGCCCAAAGAGCCACATGTAGCTCCAAACCATGGGTTGCCTTAGAACAACCAAATGATGTCCAAAGCCTGGAGGTTATATGAGACTGGATGGGGAAAACAGGCTTGGCTCAAATTCTGGCAAAACCGAATGGTTATGGGTTTTAAGGCTCCTTGGTTCTGCAAATTTCCTTTATTGGTGTCCCAGCACTTCAACCAAGGGCACCAGCACCAAGCTCATGGAGACAGTCAGCTGCCAACTTCCATTAAGTTACCTGACAACCTTGCCCCTTCAATCTTCCTGTAAACTGGCAGAATGGCAGAATGGTACTCTTCCAAATCTTGTTGCTACTGAACATCACAACTTTAGTTATTAGATGTAATAAGTTTCCTCCATCAATAATCAAATCAATAATACTCTAGAACAGACGTGGAGTTGGCCCGCTGGTCATTCTGGAGGGACTGAGAGAGTCGCCTTGCCGCCCTGCCCACTCAGTTGGCTGCAATGACCAGGCCACACCCACCCCGGCCCCCCAAGGGAAAGCAAAATCCTGATGCGGCCCACGAGATTGAGTTTGACACATCTGCTCTAGAATCTAGACCACCCAAATCTACAAGCTCCACAATCACATATCCAACCCCCTCATCCTTACCATATACACACATATTTGCCTGTATGTGGACAACTAATATAAAATATTAATATTTAAATAAAGCCTGGAAACATGGCTTTACTATCTGATCTAGGGATCCAATAGAAGGTACAGAATCTATACAGTGACTATATTGTGACTACAAAATTTATACTTTATAGTCTTAATGGATTTATTGCTTTGAATATTTTAAATGCTTTGTGTTTTTATATTTGTTTCTAATGTGTTGTACTTTTTAATTTTGCTTGCTGCCCAGAATCACATACATGACGTGTCACTATATAAATTTACCAAATTAACCAACCAAATAAATAAATGAAAAAAATCAACAGAATAAAGTTAAATATTTGTAAATTTATTTATTCTACTCTGCTATGATACTTGAAATGAATTAGTACTGATAGCACAGCTTTCTTCAATTATTTAATAGCCTACATTTTGTTCTATATTGATTTGTTTTAAATTTAATTTATGTCATCATAACGTTGAATTTTGCTGAATCTAAATATTTTAAAAATATTATTCATTTAAATGGATTTATGTTGATTTTTCACTATTTTAAGTACTATTTTGAAAAAACAGCATATAAATAAAATTAATTTAATTCATATGCATTCAATAAATTATTTTTAAGTTCAATTATTTTTATATATTCCAAATAAACTAACCTCAGGTTTGCTGAAGTCAGCAATAAGATTGGTTGGATTATACAACTGCTTCTCCAATGGTTCCTAGGGGGAAAAAAGAATCTATATATAATTTCAAAAACAAAAAAATAATCACAGGCAAACTGAGTTACGATTGTCCATATTTTTCAAACTTATGCATTAATATTAGCAAAGTACAATAGCAGAAACAACCCAAAAAAATGGAATGTGATCCCAAAGATAGTCAAAAAAATAAAAATGTTTTAAATAGAGAATTTCAAGAGGATAAAATCCCACCATTCTCTAAAGAAAAACCACCAGCAACAAGGTATAATTGTTAAGCCAATCACAATGAGCATAATCTTTATATTGTTAAACAATATCAGTTAAAAAGTACTGTACTACTGCTCCTACATCCAAGCACCAAAATTCTTTTAGGACAGGGGTTCCCAACCCAACCCCCCAGCCGTGAACAGCATCAGTCTGCAGCCCACCAGGAACTGGGACTCACAAGTGAGCAAAGCCCTATCCGTGCATGTGCAGGATCCAAGCTGCACATGAAACTATGCCCCTTTTCCAGGCAGCAGAAAAATTATACTGCATAGAACCTATCTTTGGCGCCCAAAAGATTGGGGGCAGCTGTTTTAGGATATTAAAATGGGTGAACTAAACATTTTCTGAGAAGGCTTGTTAATTTACCTATGGTTTACTCAATTACTTTTTTCAACGCAACCATACGGGCTAAGTTTACACAATAGACTAAAAGTAAAGGCTCTATATATTTTTTTAAAAAAATCAATGTAATATATTCTAGCTAAACAATTTACAAATATCTGATGTGTCTCATCAGATTCTCATGGGATCCTATTCTTCCTAATTTATTAGACACTTTGCCTTGAATTTGTTATATTGTTCTATTCTGATCTGTTATGTTGTTCTGTTCTGTTCTGTTCTGTTCTGTTCTGTTCTGTTCTCTTCACCCTGCCCTGCCCCACCCTATTCTATTCTTTCCACTCTATTTCACAAATAGAGATTCTTTAGTTACAATGCTAGGCTAAAACTTGCTTAACTAGTTCAGTTATTGTTTATTCAATGAATCAGTCCTTGCTTAGTAACCACAACTGGGACTGACAATTTGATTGCTAAGTCTTGTGGTGCCTAAGTGGAAAATCACATGACCATCATGGCCTTATGATCCTGCTTTCCTTCCAATCATTAAATTAAATATTGTGGTTGCTAAACAAAAAAAATCATATGATTGTGACTTATAGTTTTACTTTTTATTATTATTATTATTTATTATATTTGTATACCGCCCTTCTCCCGAAGGACTCAGGGCGGTTCACTTCTGCCTTCTATATTAACTGCTTCTCACAAACCAGTTGCCAAGCCTACAAATGGTGATCACATGAATCAGGTACGCTATAATGATTGAAATGCACCCTGGTTGTAAAGTACGAGTGGTTATCAGGTGAATGCAGGATCTGCAATAATTGTAAATGTAAGAATTGGTTGCAAAATTATTTGCAAAGTTAAGTACTGTCATAACTTCAAACAGTCACTAATGAGGCAGTCAGTAAGGAAGGAAGGCCAAAGTATATATTATTTAGATACAGCTGAAAATTTTCAATTAGGAAAAACTCAGAATTGATTCTCTAATGAAACTAATAAAAATATGTAACAATCATATTTCTGACCAAAAAGCATTAAAAAATAAAACAACTTAAAACAGAAGGAAAAATAGGTTTTAAAGGACCAATAATTAGAAACAGGCACACAAACAATAAAATCCTGATCAAGATATTTAGGACAAACTGCTATATTCCAAAAGGCAGCAAACCTCAATCCCATGTGTAAAAGCCCTAATAAAGATTAGAAAGATTCTCAGTTTGCTGCCAGAAGCATTTAAAACCTATTTTTTATGCCAAAAAACTTGTTATAAAGTAGTAAAAGCTAGCCAAACTTTTATACCTACCATGTATATAGCTTCTTCTTTGAATATGCATCAAGTATGCATTCAAATTTGTATCAAGCAAGTATTCCTGGTTTTCTACATATGTGTGTACTTTCTTCATATACAACACATTCCTCTTCCCTTTTCATATGGCCAGTTTCTTTTAAATAACTTATACACTTCAATACTGCCGTTCCACTTGTGAACTTTATCAAACCAGGGTTTAATAATGTTTGCTAAACCGTATTTGCCTGCCTCATTAAGATTTCTTAATAATCTTCCTGATTATTCCCCATACATTAATTCATCACATTCAGGTCAATAAAATCTAGAAGAATAAATACATATACTGTTAATAGTTATCTTTAAAGTCACTTACAAAATGAAATACTTTAGGTATCTTTATTTGGACAGCTATACCACCGTGTAAATAAGGTTCCATATCTTCAGTATTCCCAATGCTGAAGGAATAAGGTGATATCACTGAAATCAGAGCGAGAGAAAGAGAAATCAGTTGGGGGGGGCGGATTTTATTATACTTATCTGATAATCTTAAATAAAAGGAACCTGAAAATGTTTGTTTTGTATCGTCCTACACATCTAGTTTGACTTTTATTGTTTTGAACTCAGTTCTGAACTAATCAACCAATACAATAGTAAGCTAATTCTCTATCATAAAACAATTATATAAAAATGGAACAAAGTTCATTAAAAAGTAATGAAATTCTATTCCATGACCACAAAAAGAACTATATAATAATCAGAATATAAAACGAAAAAGTATTTAATAGTAATATGCAGAACTCTCTGGTTTGGGAATGGAACATTCCACGGAATCCTTCTACAGACTATGTTCTTCTAAGGTAGTTTTGGTGGTTTTTCTGAAAATGAATCCTATAAACCTAAGTGGCTTGAAATGTTTGGGACATGGAATTCTAGACAAAACTGGCCTGTTTATGCCTAATATTTAAATATTGGCCACTAACAAGCCTCTTGGATGAAAAGGAGGAAGATATGTCTATGAAATTCATAAATAAGATTAGTTGGGATTGTAACACAGAAAATAATTTCAAAATAACATTGGTTGTTTAGAGAAGTGAGAACAGCCAAGACTTTAAGGTTTTCTGGAAGTGGAAGTTATATGGATATCAGGAGGAACCTCATTCCAGAGAAAAGGTGCCACAAAAGAGAAGGTATGCTTCCTAGGTTCTAAAAAATGGTGTTTAATTGAAAGGACCCAAGTGCGCCAAACTTGTTGGCTCATACTACATATCAATAGCAAGACACCAAGAAAGATCGGTGGTTCCTCAGATCAATCAATCGAACAGAATAGAGCTGGAAGGGACCTTGGAAGTCTTCTTGTCCAGCCCCCTGCTCAAATAGGAAACCCTGTACCATTTCAGATAGGTAGCTGTCCAGTCAATTCTAAAACCTCCAGTGATGAAGTACCTATAACTTCTGAAGGCAAGCTATGCCACTGGTTAATTCTCATTGTTAAAGTTTCTCCTTAATTCCAAGTTGCTTCTCTCCTTGATTAGTTACCATCCATTGTTTCGTCTTGCCTTCTGATGCTTTGGAAAATAGATGGACCTCTTCTTTGTGCCAGGGCTTCAAATACTAACCATATACAATTCCTGCAACTGTTCTTCATATGTTTGTGTCTCCAGGTCTTCTTAGTTGCTCTTCTTTGCACCTTTTACAAAGTCTCAACATCTTTTTTGTAATGTGTGACCAAAAGTGGATGAAGTATTCCAGGTATGTCTTACTAAGTGTTTATAAAGTGGTACTAATACTAATACTACCGGTAAGGATTTATAAAGTGGTGCTAATAATACTAATTGATTTTGCTTCAATGTCTGTTTATACAACCAAAAATTGTATTAGGTTTTTTGGCTGCTGCCACACTTCTGGATCATGTTTAAGTGATCGTTCACTAGGATTCCAAGGACTTTCTCCCAGTTTTCTTGTTATTTATATGTTAAGAAACTTTTTTTTAGTATCTTTGACTTTTGTTGCAAGTTTTTATTCATTCTGAGCCTTTGCTTTTCTGATTTCATCTTTGCAAATTCAGGCTATTTGTTGTTATTCTGCCTTAGTTATGGGTCCCTCTTTCCATTTTTTGGTATTTGTCCTTTTTGTCTTTCAATTTATCAGAGAGATCTTTGTGCAACCATGCTGGTTTTTTCTTGGGATTTCTTGTTTTTTCTTTTTCAGTGGTATTGTGCTGGATTGGGCTTTTATTATCATATTTTTCAGAGTTTCCCATGCTTCTTGAGTTGTTTTCTTCTTTAGAATTTTTATCTGTGGGATTTTTCTTAGGATCTCTCCCAATTTGTTAAAATTAGCACTTTTAACGTTTAAGACACTGGTTGGTTATATTTTATTGCTTGTGTTCACATTATATTGAATTCCAATGTGACATGGTCACTCTCGGCCAAAGTTCTGGAGTCTTCACCTCAGGGGTGAAATTCACTTACCTTTGCTACTGGTTCGCAAATGTGAGCGTGCGCGTGCCTCCCTCACACATGCACAGAGCCTTCTGCGCATGTGCAGAGGGTCAAAAATGGGACGTGATGACATCCAGGTGGATGGGTGGAACCTCCCACCAGCGGTGCTACCAGTTCACTTAAGCCAGATAGAACCGGCTGAATTTCACCATTGCTTCAACTCCCTCTATCCCTTCTTCTCTATTAGTAAGAATTAGGTTCAATATAGCTTTGCCTCTAGTTCACTTCTATACCTTTTGGATGACAAAATTTTCAGCTCAATTGGTTGGGAATCTGTTCAATCTCCCACTTGCTGCAGTTTGTCTCCCAATTGATATCAGGGTAGATAAAGTCTCCCATTATTACTGTGGTATGTTTCCTACATACATTTGCTAATTGATTAGCAAAGACTTCATCTTTTCCTCTACTTGGTGGGGTGGCCTGTAGTATATGCCTATAGCAATGTCATTCTTTTTTCCTTTTATATTGATCCATATGGATTCTAAGAGGTTTTCATCCTTGGTTTTGTGCATTTCTATAGAGATGTAATAAGATAATGAGGTTTTTCCATGTAGATTTTTATAGGTCAAAATCAATAACTTGAATTGCACCCAGAAGCATCTGGTAACCAGTGCAACTCACACACCAGCTCAAGCTGCGCAAAAGTTTCCTAGACATAGTTGCCACTTGTTCATTGAACAGGAACTTTAAATCAATGAAGAGCTCCAAATTGTGCTTCACTCTTAAATGGGGAAGTGCAACCTTATCCAAAATAAAAGATAGAGTACCCCCAGATCTCGGTCTTGATAAGATTGAATCAGAGGCAGTTCCTCATCATCCAAATGTGCACAACCTCCAGAAACTAGGACAGAACCTGGACTGCCTTTCCTGATCAGTTGAAAGTTCACAGATTTGGTATCATCAATCTACTTGTATTTGGGGTGGCACTGTGGCTCAGTAGTTAAGACAGCAGGTTGGAAAGCCAACAGTCCAGGTTGGTTCCATAATGTCATGCCAGCCATATCACAATGAAAACCTTTTCGGACAGTGCTGGCTCAAAAGCTTTGACATGGAGATGAGCACTGTCTCCTGTAGTTGGCAATGCTCTATAGATGCTATCATCTCGAAAAGCTTCGCCCAATCTCTTCCTTGCATGTGTTCTCCTTGATTTTAAGATCTTCACTGTTGCCTAAGATTGCTTCATCTGCAATCTTCAATTTGCTTTTCTTTGTGGAATTGTTTGTGATTTTAAGAATAATTTTAGCTAAGAATTTCCTACTATTTTGAGTTTCTTTACCATTAGTTTGACTGGCTAGAAAAAATATCTGATTTTTAAAAATCCACTTTAAGTTGAAGAATTTGAAATTATATATCATAATTCTGCTCCAGTGATCAGTTTGGAACATGCACTGTACTTAAAGGTTTCCATTTCAGAGGAAATATTATTTTTCCTTCTGAAGAATCCACCCATGCTCTTCCACCAAAATTGTTCAAAGGTCATTCATTTCTCAGACACCTAGGATAGGGATAGTTTACAGTGTCTATTATTATGAAGAGGGTATTACATATTTATTGAATATGTAATATTGAATTATTGAATACTTTTGATGCCAAAAGTATCTCAGGATTTCATAATCTCCAAGGTAAATAGCTGCAATGTTCCAACTGATGTTAATCTAAGTATGTCCTGGTAAGTTATTTTTTGTGTTAGGTCTAATGCTCGGTGTGGCATGACATAAATCTAATACATTAAAATAAAATAAGACATTGAAACAATGCTTACAAGCGGACTGTGTAAATTTGGTTGTGCTATCTTTACAAAACCATACAGTAGCTATTTTTCCAATTATTATTAATCTTTATTAATAAATAATTCAATGGATAAAAAATGTATAAAATATATTCAGGAACCTTTAGGAAGTTAGAATAACCAAGCATCTAGAAACCTTTTGTAAGAATTAACTTATTAACCATTTTCCCCATAATAATAGTGTATTGTCCCCCTACTTCAAAATTCCCCCAGAACAGACATTTTGGATATAAATCTTTCTTGCTATAAACTTAATTTATAAAGATGTTTCTAATATTGCTGCACAGTTTGAAAAAAAATTGGCTTACCACTTATCTGATGGGTAGATCCATTTAAAGATGTCATTCCATTAATTTCCCGGAAAGTTACAAACTGTCCAGTTTCAAGTTTATGAGGATTATTATCAAGGCAGGTGACAATACCACAAGTCGCCTGAAATTGGAACCACCAAATATCAAGGAAAAGTAAAATTACAGTAAAATTCAAACACAATTCTATTCTTGACTTGATTCCTGATAAATACATGGACATGCAGTTTTCTTGGTATGATTGGTAATATCATTGGAAGTTTGTCAATACTTTCAACTGGAATTTTTAATTTCCAGATGTAAGGCTGGTAGAGATAAAACTAACTAGCTTCCACATCTAAGGTAAAAATATTACCTGCTCCTAATCATATTCTAATTTTATTTAATAATTCCAAGATATGACAGGAGTATTAACACAAATGTCAATATAAAAATTACTGTATTTTAACAATGATCATAATCAAAACTCTATATGTATAATCAGACTGATAAAATTGCATGGAAGGTATGCACATACTGACTAATGCATCCTTCCCACAATGGAGTGTCCGCTATATGACACTGACGAAGTTGATTGAATTTTTTTTCAAAATAAGTAAATAATGAATTTTTTCTATTTTGTAAATTTATTCAAAGAAGTAAATGGATATTGATTAAAATATTTGGTTGTCTTGGTAATTTCAACATTTTATTTTTTTGGATGAATATAGTAAGTAATGTATATGAAAAAAATATATAAGTCATTACATTGCATATAGAAGAAATAAAAAAATTTAGATCATTTAAAATGATTAAGTAATACATTTAGCCTTAAGGACTGCAAATGTATGAATTATAGGTAGTCTTTACTGACTGCAATTGGGATTGGCAACTCTGTCACTAAGCAATAATTAAGCACACTTTCACATGATGTGCCATCTTACAGTACAGGTTATGACCATATTGGAGCCTGTCCATTAGGTCAAAAGTCAGGAGTACATTAAGTGATCTACTTTAAGTGAATAAACCTCTATCCCGGTTCTCTCCACTTTCATGGACCATTTAAAGGAGGAAATGGCTCAAATGTTTTGCCCAAGAGTGTGATAGGCAAGTCACAAAACAGGGTTTTGAGGGGCTTCCACAAAGAAGAGGGGGCAATGTATTTTCCAAAGCAGGAGAAGGCAAAACAAGAAGCAAGGGATGGAAACTGAACAAAGAGAGAAGCAACCTCAAATTAAGGAGAAATTTCCTGACAGTAAGAACAATTAACCAGTGGAACTGCTTTGTCTCCAGAAGTTCTGGATGCTCCAACACTGGAGGTTTTCAAGAAGAGACTGGACAGCCATTTCTCTGAAATGGTATAGGGTCCCCTCCAAGGTTACTTCTAAGTATTATTCTGACACCTTTCCCAGGCCCTCCACTCAGATTTGGCATCCTCAGTTTTCCTGCCTGAGCAGGCGGTTGGACTAGAAGACGTCCAAAGACCCTTTCAACTCTGTTTCCTGAGCTAAATAGCTAAGACCCTCATTGGGCTCCCCCTATCTCTTTTGCTCATTAAAGAGCTGCCTCTAGACATTCCTTTTAATAAGATTTTTAGAAACCTGCAGTTGAAAGTTCTTCATGTCCCTGTTCTTCCTTACCCTGAAGACCCAATTTCATTTGAAATTTAATCCCAAACTAATTGCCCTTTTAGCATTTCTCTTGACACTTCTCCAAAATGCACTCCCAAGAAGCCACATCTCTCTCCCTCTCCTTCTCTCACATACACAGATGCTGGATTGGATATATCTCTCCCACCCTCCTTCCCTCCTTCCCTTTCTGCTTTAGGCTTAGAAAGTTTGCCAGTGCTGCTCTTCATTTGGTGATGCTTAAGGAGAATTAGGGGCTAGAGACAGTTGACATTCCTATCCCTGCTACAGATGAGGCTGTCAGAAAGAATTTTTGGCAGGCAGGGGCAATGCCTTCTCCTCAGCCTCTCAGCATTAATGAGAGATGCAGCTCTATTGCCCAGGGTAGGCCAAGCCTCTCATTTTGTACAAGCCATCTGCTGCTGGTGGATACACATTTGAGCGAGCGAGCCAGAGACCCTTCCTTCCAGCCTTTGCCCAAAGCCCCGTGCCGCACCAGGTGGCTGAAGTCTGAGCAGCTTCCCTTCCAAGCAGCTTCCCTGCAAAGGGAGGCAGGAAAAGTTTCGCCAAGCAGTTTCCTCCTTTTTGGCCTCAAACATACACACAGAGCAAACATGCACACATCTTACGGCACCGGAGGGACTTGCCCACACACTATCTTCTCATAGAAAGCCCTAGCAACATGAAATGTGTGTGAGTTTGCTCTGTGTGTATGCTGGAGAAGGAGGAGAAGCCAAGGCTGAACTTTTCTACCTCCCTTCACAGCAGAGCTGCTTGGAAGATAGCTCCTGCAGCATGCCCCTTTATGGTCTCCTCCTCCTCCCTACTTTGAAGTACCTTAAAGGGACAGATTGCGATGGCTGCTTTCAAGAAGCTCTGCTGCAAAGGGAGGCAGAAAATTTTGGCAAAGTCTTCTCCTCCTTCTCAGCCTCAAACATACACACAGCAAACACGCACACATCTAATGGCGCCGGGACCTTCTGTGAGGAAACGATGCATGGGCAAGTCTCTCCAGTGTAGCAGGCTGTGAGCAGCACCGGCAATAGGGTGCGTGTGAGCAGCTGACACGAAGAACAGGGCGGAGATGACATTTCAGGCCTCTTTTTCAGCCTGTAGTTTTTGGTAGTTTTCAGTGCAAGAAGTCTGCTGCCTCCGCCTCTTTTTCAGTGTGAGAAGCCTCCAGCTCTTTGCCAGCCAGAACCGAGCCGGCAGCGGCAGCTGAAGGCTTCTTGCACCAAAAGCTACCAGTACCTGGAGGCTTCTTGCGAAAGGCGGCCAAGCCTCAATGTGTCCCACCACCACCAAGGCAGTCTTTGGAAGGTGAACAAGGGCGCAGGCTGGCATGCGGCATGCGGGCAGAGGCCCCAGGGAAGGCCTGAGCCAGGGAATGGCATGTTCCCTGACCTGAGGCAGAGGGCAAGCGGATGGGTGGCATGTGGGTGGAAGGATGGCGAGAGCCAAGTCCGAAAGGTGGCTGACCCCCACCATGTCCACCCCAAGGCGGAGGCCTAGACCATCCCGGGAGTCGACTGAACCAGGGCTTGCTTGCAGGCTCACTCACCCAGGGAGATCAGGGCTGCACAATGGTGGGTGAAGGCAGGCTGGCAATGGCGGGTGAGCAGGCGAGATGAGGCATGACTGGGCAGGGTGTGGCGAGTGGGGACAGTCAGAATTTTAACTACCAGTTCGCCCAAACCGGCCCAAATTGGCCCAAACCGGCAGAATCCCACCACTGCAACACTCCCTCTTCCAGCAAACTCGCATAGCCATACTATCTCACACTCACCTTCCTTCTTTCTTTCTGCAAATGCACGCATGCACATGGGCACATAATCCCTCTTCCAGAAAACTCACACAGCCACACACTCTCTTTTTCACTTTCCCTCTTTGTTCCTGAAATCACATACACACATGCAGCCACACACTCTCTTTTTCACTTTCCCTCTTTGTTCCTGAAATCACATACACACATGCAGCCACACACTCCCAGCAAACTCACATGGCCACACAAATCAATCTTCCCCACACTCTCTCTTTCCCACTTTTTATTCCCAACATTCCCTCTTTCTTCCTATAAATGCATGCACAGATGTGGCACACACTCCCTATTAAAGAAAAATTGTGCAGCCACCAGTAAATGCACATAACTAGCAAATGTTTTCCTGTTGCTGCAAGAAAGAAGGAGTGTGTGGCTGTTTTGAGTTTGTTGGAAGGGGAGTGTGTGGCCATATGTGTGTATGTGTTTCCAGGAACAAAGAAGGAGCATGTGGAAGAGGTAGTATGGAAAAGGGAGAGTGTAACTGCACAAACTTGCTGGAAGAGGGAGTATATTACTGCGTGCATGCATGCATTTGCTGGAAGAAAGAGTGTGGAATAGGGATTATATGGAAGAAGGAATGTGTAGCTTTGCAAGTTTGCTGGAAGAGGGAGTGTTTGCAGGAAGAAAGATTGTAAAAGAGGGAATGTGTGGAAGAGGGAGTGTGTAGCTCTGTGAGTTTGCTGGAAGAAAGAGTATGTGGCCACACAGGTGCATATGTTTGCAGATAGAAAAGAGGGAGAGGGGAGCAAGATAAGGTTTTGCAAAAACAGAGAATTGTGTTTGAAAAATATTTAAACAAAACCCTTCACTTTATAAATCAATTTGTTCTAAAGATGTTATAAAAATTTCCAAGTGATTGGAAGAAAGATGAATATATCAGAGATGTAATTATGTTTAGAAAGTTACCAAACCAGTGATACAATTTCACAAATAGCTGACCATACAAAGGACTAACTCCTGGAATACAAATCTGATACCAATCTTTATTGTGATGATGGCTTAAATATAAACCTCCCAGCTGCAGTTTCAAGCAAATTTACAACTTTCAGGAGGCCAAGTTTGGAACTTTTTCTTTCTGGATATTAACAAGGTTGTTTATAATTACTTGTTAAACATTCCAGAGAAGATTTTATTCTATGAGCATAAACTGGAAGGAGTGACTTTAATCAGAATTTAATCAGTTAATAGGAACTAGGAGGAATTTTGATGTTCTGATTTGATGTACTGATTTGAGTCTGATATACTATATGTAATTAAAGGAAAATTTTAACATAGTTTTATGTTTGTAAAGTAGGTTTGAAAATGTGTTTTTCCTTCATTTATAATATTTGAGTAAAGCTTGTAAAGTATTATTTAAAGTGAATTTGAAAGTATCTAAATAAGTTTAAAAAGATATTAGAATTAATTTATTTTAGAAATATTTTTTAAACAAAAGTTTAGTTTTAAAATGGATGAAAAAAGGTTTTTTTTCCCTTAAAGAATCAAAGCATAGTGAATTTTGATAATATAAATGATGATAATCTGTAAAAAATTAGTAAGTGCAAGCAGAAATATTTTATTTTCCACAGGAAAAAAGTAGACATGATTGAATTGATCACTTTAGTCAAAGAAAGAACATATGTAATTTTATTTTCATTTGGAAACCGCTTCTAGATTTTGGGCTTGTGATGGAAAACTTTGATTTTGGTTTTGCTGATTAGTATGTTCATATTACAGAAATTGCTAATTTAACTTACTGTGTAAAAATAAAAAGTTGAGGTAATAATGTTATTATCTATTACTGTGCTAAAGAGTGGGAAGTCACACCTTTTTTCTTTTTCTCCTTCTACCCCACATTTTGTCCTTTTTCCCTCCCCTTGTTTCATAAAAATATACATGTATAAAAAGTGGAAAGAGGAGCAAATAACTAAGGCAGAATATCAGCAAATAGCCCGAGCCTGTAAAGATGAAGTGAGGAAAGTGAAGGCTCGCAACGAACAAAGGCTAGCGAAAAAAGTAAAAAATAACAAAAAAAGCTTCTACCAACATGTTAAAAAACAAGAAAAAAGTCAAGGAAACAATTGGCCCATTGCTGGGAGAAAGTGGCAAGAAGGTGACAAGCAACAGGGAGAAAGCAGATCTATTTAACTCATTTTTTGCATCTGTCTTTACACAAAAGGAAAAAACAATCCAACCTATCAAAAACAGCACCACAAAAAACAGATTAGGAACACAAGTTAAAATAGGGGAAAAAATGGTAAGTGAACACCTATCTACCCTAGATGAGTTCAAATCACCAGGACCGGATGGATTACACCCCAAGGTTCTGAACTATATCTTTCAAAGATCCTGGAGCACAGGGGAACTGCCAGAGGACTGGAAAAGAGGAAGAAAAAAACCAGATCCAGGAAACTACAGACCTATCAGCCTGACCTCAATACCAGGGAAGATTCTGGAAAAGATAATCAAGCAATGAATCACTGAACACCTAGAAGCAAACAAAGTAATAACCAAAAGCCAACATGGGTTTGTCAAAAACAGATCATGCCAGACTAATCTCATTGCATTCTTTGACAAAATGACAAAATTAGTGGACCAGAGGAATGCTGTCGATATAATTTACTTGGACTTCAGCAAAGCATTTGATAAAGTAGACCATAACCTACTACTAGATAAAATAGAAAAATGTGGGTTACCACCAGCAGATCGATTCGCAACTGGCTGACCAACCGCAATCAACATGTAGTCCTCAATAGAACTACATCCACATGGAGGGAAGTATGCAGAGGAGTACCCCAAGGCTCTGTTTTAGGCCCAGAACTCTTCAACATCTTCATCAATGACTTGGACAAGGGGATAAATGGGGAACTCATCAAATTTGCAGATGACACCAAGCTGGCAGGAATAGCCAACACTCCAGAAGATAGGCTCAAGATACAGAAGGATCTTGACAGACTTGAACATTGGGCGCTAACTAACAAAATGAAATTCAAGAGTGAACAAAGTAAGGTTCTACATTTAGGCAAAAAAACCCAAAATGCACAGGTACCGTATATGTGGTACCTTGCTCAATAGTAGTAACTGTGAGAGGGATCTTGGAGTCCTAGTGGACAACCATTTAGATATGAGCCAGCAGTGTGCAGCAGCTGCCAAAAAAGCCAACACAGTTCTGGGCTGCATAAAGAGGGATAGAATCAAGATCACGTGAAGTGTTAATACCACTTTATAATGCCTTGGTAAGATCACACTTGGAATATTACATTCAGTTTTGGTCGCCACAATGTAAAAAAGATGTTGAGACTCTAGAAAGAGTGCAGAGAAGAGCAACAAAGATGATTAGGGGAGTGGAAGCTAAAACATATGAAGAACGGTTGCAGGAACTCGGTATATCTAGTTTAATGAAAAGAAGGACTAGGGGAGACATGATAGCAGTGTTCCAATATCTCAGGGGTTGTCACAAAGAAGAGGGAGTCAAGCTATTCTCCAAAGCACCTGAGGATAGAACAAGAAACAATGGGTGGAAACTAATAAAGGAGAGAAGCAACTTAGAAGTAAGGAGAAATTTCCTGACAGTTAGAACAATCAATAAGTGGAACAACTTGCCTGCAGAAGTTGTGAATGCTCCAACACTGGAAATTTTTAAGAAAATGTTGGATAGCCATTTGTCTGAAATGGTATAGAGTTTCCTGCCTGGGCAGGGGGTTGGACTAGAAGACTTCCAAGGTCCCTTCCAACTCTGTTATTATGTTATGTTATGTTATGTTATTATTTTCATTTTCCTTTATTATTAGAAAAAATAACAGAATATTTTATATTTTGATACATTAAAAAGGAAATCATCAGAGGTTTTAAACATAATATTACACGACTGTGACTTGTGATTTTCTGCCAGCTTCCCCACTGACTTTGCTTGTCAAAACCAAGTGTGGAAGGTTTTTGTTAATCATAAAGAGGTAAATTCTCAACTCTACTTATAATTGCTATAAAGACAATCAGAAGTTATTTCTTTATATTTTTTTCTACTTTTCTGCTATGTATTTTTTTTTCTTTCCTGCATTTTTATTTTTCTTTCTTTCTCTTATTTTATGCTAGTTTGTATTATTTATTTTCTTTTTAAAAGTATTTAATAAAATTATGTTTTAAAAAAGGAAGCTGGCTGTGAACATTGGAAATGGCAATCATATGTCCATAGGGTTCTGTGACATTTAAAAATGTATGCCAGTTGCCAAGCACCCAAATCATGATTACATGACTGTAGAGACATTGCAAAGGCTTTAATTTTGAAGACCAGTTCTAAGTGTCACTTTTCAGCACCAATGGAACTTCAACGTTACTGAATAAATGATAAGTAAGCAAGGACTTCCTGTATTATAATTTTATTTATTTTTATTCCATGGACATATTTTGTGAAGATGACTTTGATCAACCTCTGGAATAGAGGTATGGAACAGTGGTGGGTTTCTACCGGTTAGCCCCGGTTCGGGCAAACCAGAAGTGGCGGCAGTGGGAGGCTCCGCCCACCCACCCAGACGTCATCACAGACGCTCTGCGCATGCGCATAAGGTTCTTTTTTTTCCATTACAAGTTTTTATTGATTTTTTAGTTTCCCCCCCATCACACATACATGATTTATGAACAGAGTATTGACCATATCATATCTTATACAATTCAATCTATTCAAATATATTTTATTTAGTTACAGTTTTTGTAACTAAGTATTCTTTTTTCATAGTTTTTATTCATTTCCTAATATTTCCTTGCTCATTTTATGAAATCACATCTTCTTTCGCCCTCAGGTTCTAATTTCTCCATTTTTATTCATATTCATTCCCTTTCATTCTTTTTTTTTAATTATTTCAATTTTTATCCTAATATATTCAAATATATTCGGGGTTGTCTTTCTTCCATTTCCTTTTCACAGCAGTCCTTTCTTCTCTCACTCCTTTCCCTCCCTCTTTTCTTCCTACCTCCTTTCTTCTCTCCTTTCCTACTCCTTCTCTACTTCCTTTCTCCCCCTCCACCTTACTTCCTCCCTATCTAACCTTCTCTCCTACTCTTATTTCCCCTACCTTTCCTCCTCTCCTCTCCCCTTTCTTCTTTCTCTCTCCCTCCTTCTCCCTTTCCATCTCACTCCTTCTTCTTATCTCTCTCCATTGCTGTATTTATTTTCAATATTTCTGGTGTCCAGACAACCCTGATTTTCTCATTTATTATGCATATTTCTCAAACCTCCCCTCCTATATTTTACTTATTAACATTGTCTTCATCTTATTCCATTTATATCATACAATCAATTAATGCAACTTTCCACCTCTTATTTTCTTAACGTTTTTGTTCACAATTCAATTCTTATTATTTTCTTCCAATAGTGTACATCATTTATTAACATTTCAATTTTATTCCCTTTTACATCTTAATTTCAATCATTTTCACTTATAAACCGTGTATCTTTCATATTTCATCTGCTGGATTTTCAATTCTTTTATATGTTTAAAATTTATTTCCTTACCATCAACTTTAATTCTCTCTCATTCCATTCATTCTCAGGTTCTGTGTATACGCAGAAGAATCACATGCAAGCAAAGCGAATGCACACACATGCACCCTCACAGTTCCGAACCAATAGCGAAGGTATGTGGAACCAACTATTGGTGTGGAACATAAGGCCCACAGTCCAGATCCAGCCCACAATGTGGTCAGATCTGGCTTGCGGAATTGTCCTGGAAAATGTAAGGAGTCAGCCTGTATCACTTTAGCCCAGTCTACCCAATACGAAGAGGAAACATTGTGCCAGCGTTGCTTTGGCCCAGTCTACCCAATGCAAAGAAAAAACATGCCAGGAGTTTGGAGAGTGGTGTCAAGTTGGGCAAGCCCACCCAGTTAACCACAGCCATCCAGTTGGCCACGCCTGCCCAGCCCCCCCCTCCCGAGGTCCAGCACAGCCCTCAATGAAATTGAGTTTGACACCCCTGCTCTAGAATATTAAAAAAAAATATTTCCTATGCAAATGAAAGTATAATTCAAATTAATTAACTAAATTATCCACTATCTGTATCACTACACTTGAGAAATTAACCTTTAATAAAATCGAGGCATAATGAATGTCCAAGCAGAATGTTTGTCAAGTAAGAACCATTTTATAATAGTCAACACAAAACACAAAAACTTATTTTTACAACTAAAATATAAAATATGAAGAAAATTAAATAATATAAAATGGTACACAAAAAGCTACCATTAGGTGCTAAACATTTCAAAAAATAAAAATTTTCAAAAGCATTTGATGTTAAATCTTAAATAAGCAATCCTTATGAACTACGTTATAAAACACACAGCTTTATCTTAGCTTTGCCCATCTAATTATGGCTAAAGATCTCTTGAGTAGGAACTATGGCCCTTTTGAGTACTGGATGCTGTTGTTTTGCACTGAATTTATCTGTATTGTTCCCACATCTAATCTTCAGATGAATGATACCACTACTAAAAGGACATTTCCCATAAAAGACAATTCTGATGTCTATCTATAACTGCATAGCATACAACATTATCATCTATATAATACTGCTGTATTTGTTGTTGTTGTTAGTTGCGAAGTCAAGTCTGACCCATCGCAACCCCATGGACAATGTTCCTCCAGGCCTTCCTGTCCTCTACCATCCTCTGGAGTCCATTTAAGCTCATGCTTACTGCTTCAGTGACTCCATCCAGCCACCTCATTCTATGTCGTCCCGTTCTTCTTTTGCCCTCAATCTTTCCCAGCATTAGGCTCTTCTCCAGTGAGTCCTTCCTTTTCATTAGGTGGCCAAAGTATTTCAGTTTCAGCTTCAGGATCTGGCCTTCTAAAGAGCAGTCTGTATACTTTCTCTATATATGAATGCTGTATACTTTATATTTGAATTTTAAAATTTAAGGATTTAAGTTAAACCACTTAACATATACAAAAAAAATCAATATTTAAAAAATTCTCACCTGAGATATGTTTGAAATGAAAATTTCTTTTGGTTCCTCCCCTGTGGTATCTAGGACTTCAAATTCATCACCAAAGTCACAAAACAGACGTGCCCATATTCCGTACACATCTGCACTTATAAACTGTAAGAACGACACAAAGTAATGACAATTAGATTTCAAAATTCTTGCATCAAATACTTTATTTTGCTACTGCTGATGAAAGAAGAAAAGTTAATAAGTTAACATTTAATACAGATTTATAATGGGCCTATATTTTCAGGATTTGAACAAAATAATAGATACTCAAATCTCTTTAGACTCTGGCCAAGTTGTAGTTTCAGAACTACCCTTGCAAAGTTTTTAAGTCACATTTGTACTATAACCCTGGATATAAGCAAGAGTTTTTGCTTCTTTTAGCTTGCTTGAATAGGAATATGTGAATTTAAAAGGGCTTGACCCCAAAAAAATAAATAGAAAAATAGTAAAAGCTGTTAATTCTACTAACTTTTAAAAAGGCAAGCCTACAGAGTAGGTGAACACATTACTAAAGTCCAAAGATTTTTTTAATATGCTAATTAACTACAGATAGCTGCTTTTTTCCACAAGGGACTACAGATGACAACTTTAGCTTCAATTCACTTATTATCAGAGCAGTCACGACTAGATGTTTAGACACAGAAGAAGGAAAACAAATCTTTCTAGAGTAATCAAATAAAAATGATTATCAAAAGCAAAATTTTATGTTAGGGATAATAGCATTCAAATATGAAATGCATAAAATAAAAAATTAATTTTAAACATTAAAATTATAAAAAATATAATTGAAAAATATCTCATATAATCTCATTTGAGGATGCAGATATTTAAAGATTGATATAATTTCGAAGATTTGGATCTTTTTCAAAATGTGAATGAATACCAAGTAAGTCACTAATAGCATTTGCATAGGCAAGAGGATTTTTAGAGAGAAAAGATGTTCACACCATGAGCTACAGAGATCTGTGTCTTTCTCTAATGGATCAGATTAGTAGCCTACAAGCCTAACCTAATGCAAATCTTACAACTAACAATCTAAAGCATCTACACAACCTGAAGAATAACTAAAATGATGGAGAAAGAGGCTAGCATCAGGGTGACCTGCAAGGTGCGTGTTATGTTTTCATTCCTGCCCATGGACATTTCAAATTATATCTGTACCAAGTGCAAACTGATTAGATTGCTGAAGGAAAGGGTAGAGGAAGTAGACATATCTAGACACTCTGAAGTCTCATCTGTGAAAATGAGGAATTTCTAGAAAAAACGAAAGTCCAAATACAAGCTAAAAGCTGCAAGGGAGAAATAACAATAGAAAAAAATGAATCCCTAGAAGAGCAATGGAATCATGTCACTTAAAGGACAAAAAAATCCAAAGAAGACTGTCCCTGCCACTAGTGCTGAATAATCAGTTTAATATCCTCCCCCTAGAAGAAAACATGTAGACATTTGAAGAAGAGCCTTCATTAAGTTACAATGACAGGACGAAAAGTAACTCAGATTATCACAAAGAAGAGTAATCCACTGAGCACCCCAAAGAGAAAAATGTGTGTGATGGTGATTGTTAATTCTCTTCTCAGAGGAACAGAACCAGTAATTTGTGGACTATGTATGAAAATATGTTGTCTACGAAGTGCAAAGATCAAAGATGTGACAGAAAGGTTTACCCAAATAATAAATCCCACCGATCTTTGCCTTCTTTCATGTTGGGAGAAATGATACAACAAAAAAGAGACTGAAAAAATATCTAAGGACTACAAACAACTAGGCCAGGAAAACAAATTAATTAGGAGCAAAGGTAGTGTTTTCATTTGTAGTTCCAATAGAAGGCCAAGAGAATGGAAGATTTTAGTGATAAACTGCTAGCTCAAGAGATAGTGCCACAGAAAGAACTCTGGATTTCTGGACTATGGTTTACATTACCTACAGAAAAAACTTCTGGCAAGAAATGAGTTGTACCTCACAAGGACCAAGAAGAATTTATTTGGAAAATATCTGGCTTGGCTCATCCAAAAGGTTTTAAACTAAATCTGTAGGGGGAAGGAAGCCAATTTTTAGGATCAAACCAAAAACATAAACCCCAAGACAACAATCAGACCTTAGGGAATGGAATGGTGAAAAGGAAGGGAAACTCAGGTATAAAACAGGAGACACAAGAAGCAAACACAGGCTCACCTATAAAGGGCTCAGATCCATGTATCTTGATGTTCAAAGTATGGGGAACAGACAAGGAGAATTTGAAGTCTAAGTATATGAAGGCACATTTGATATTGTTGTTATTACTGAAATTGGGATAGAACCTTGGTAGGATGGAACTCACAAGTAGAGTATACTACTAGAGAACATAATTTATTCAAAAAAACCAAAAACCAAACTCAAAAATAGAAGGAGTTAAATTGTATACAAAGAATTACCTTAATAGGTGGATGCTGTGTATGGCAAAAAGCATTAATCTTCTTCTGCAGTGACATCTTCATCTCAGTTAATATGACACACTTTTAAGAAAATAATCCAAAGATAAATCTTAAATAAACACAAGGTTGAGTATAACCTGTAACTTATATATAGATCAACAAATATATCAGATGATGCAGTTTATCTGCACCAAATAAAGGTTTCTAACATTCAATTACTATATGAATAAATGTTTATGATGTAAAAATCTAACTCGTCAGCTAGATATGTCAGAAATACATTAATATACTTTTCACTTCTGCAATGAACTATTCTTTTTATTTTAATAATTCATCATATTTCTTGGACTTGTGCCACTAACAGTTTTTACCTGATTTTATGTTGTAATGGGGTTCTTACCAATTAAAATGCCTAATGCCATACTTACAAAAAAAAAATCTGTAATAGAGAGCTAGAAACTAGCTCTGACTAAAACTGGTTCTACTCATCTCATGTCAAGAGATTAAGCAGCTTTTTCAATTATTCTGAGCTCTTTCCATAGTATATGTTACATTACAACCTAAATTTTGTGCATGTGCAAACATAACCATTAAGATTGACTAAGGAAAGTTCTAACACTATTTTAAAAAGTTGATCCTAAAAAAATGCTTTTAATAAAGCCAACGCACAGCGAAGCCACACATAATTTAATATAAGCCTACAGAATATCTAAGATCCAGCAGTAAAGCATATAGGACAGTCCTAAACTAAAGACCAGCAGGCTCCAGCTAAGGATAATCAGGAAACCTGGTGATTAATTATGTGCATACTATCTTAATCCTTATCTAAATTTTGCACAAAATAATTCAGTCAGATATAAATTAAAATTTCTAAACTAAGCAGAATTCAGAAGGATTTATAGCAATCAAAGAATACTTCAAGAAGATAATTGAAACATTGGGATATCAAAATACAAATTCTACCCTTTAATGCTTATGTTATTTGATTCAAGTCTGTGTGCGCAATTTCTGTATCATGACATAATGGTGCAAGTTTCATCGTATGTTATCCTTCCTGAGGGAACTTATGGCAGAATTAAGCCCATAATATATTCTGTAAGCTGCCTTGAATCGCCATGGGCGAATAGGCAGCTATATAAATTCAATAAATAAATAATAAACAAATTTACATAAAGATACACATGCAGACACTAACACATACTTGTAATCATTTAAATTCAATCAGGCATTTAAAAAAGATCCTTCTGAAGAAATAGTATCTACCATATTTAAGATAAATCAGAATATAATTTTAAATCTGTGTTTTTCAAAATACACATCACAATGCACACACTATACATTCATCATAGTGTGACACAACTAGCAGTCTCTATTTGCATTAGACAGGTAAAGCTAATCATTTCCAAATTCTTTGCACATAATGCTTTGATGTAAAAAGGAGGGAGTCACTATCCATTTGTACATAGAATTTGAATACTCAGAAATAATAGTTTTCCCTCTTCTTTTTATTACTTTCAAAAGAACTTTAAAGAAATACTTACCCTCCTTTTCCTTCTTAACCCAACTTCTCAAATGTTTGAAAAACTGAGAAAAGGTTAGGTTTTCACCGTCTAAGTTGGCTTTTCCTTAAAAGCAGCAAAAGGAATCGCCACAGTTTTAAATCCCTTCAGAAATATTTCACTGCCATTTTCAAGATGTACAAAGCAGGAGTTTGGGACAGGAGCAGCTATTGTAGGCATGAAAGCTAATTAAATGGAAGATATTTCAACATACCTGATATTGTTTCAAAAAAGAAATATCAGTGATTTCATTTAATGGATCAGTTGATGACATCACTTGGACATATGGATTCAGCTCTGCAATGTGATGCTGTACTGCTTCAGCTCTGAAGTGCATATAATAATTGTATTATTGATAGGTGTGACATGTAGGTGTACCCTGCCTTCCGATGCACCTGCCTGATTACAATTACAGTTAAGTTTTCAAGTTCAGCTCTATAGACATATTTGCAACAAATAATTATATCTCCTGCTCTCGTATATAATCCAGTCTTTTAATATTTCAACAAGGTGGGACATGATCTCCAATTGGAGTGGCATGCCTTTTTGTGGTATGGCAAGAATAAAATACAGTATATAGATATTTCCAAAGACATTATGTAAGAAATGCACTATTTTTAATATAGGAAAAAGTCAAAACAAAAAACTATATGAAATACCAGTCTGACTTTCTATGATGGAAGCATTGATACATCCAAATGTTGTTAACCTGTTAAAAATTGTAGCATATAAATACATCTTAAATGAAGAAGAGGAACTTAAAACTACACAGGAATTGCAGAATCAAGGGGTAGATTTAGCATGGGGGCCACACTTGCAAATACAATCAAATACAATCAAGATATGTGAAAGATGCAAAGTCATATGCTTTTTATAAAAAGCCAACAGCACTTGACCAGATACTTTTATGAACAGATGAAAAATTAATAAAGAAAATATATAGATACTTATTAAGTATCAAATGGAAGTCAAACAGATGAAAGAAACGATGATAGTTTGGGCAAAAAACTTTGGGACAGAAATTATAAATTGACAATGGCAACTGCTTATAAAGAAAACCTCTTTAAAATGTTTTATAGGTGGCACTTGCCACTGGCAAGACTAGCAAAGATGTTTAAAAATATGTCCGCTGAATGTTGGAAATGTAATCAGATACCAGGTTCTTATTATCACATGTGGTGGACATGTTTAAAGGCAAAAACAAAAAAACTGGACAAAAATACATACATGGTTAGAGAAAATGATAAAGCAGCACATAGACTTTAAACCAGAAATATTTATGTTAGGTATTTTACCAGAAAATTATAATAAAGGAATTACATATTTAATAACGCATATGCTAATAGCAGTGAGAATTGTATTTGCACAATATTGGAAAAATGAGCATACACGTACAGATGAAAGTATAATTAGAAAAATATTAGACTGTGTGGCAATGGGTGGTGACAGTGGTGATGGGCGGCAGCAATCCCCACAGCCTGAAACAGCTGATTGGCAGTATTCTGGGAGGCCAATCCTACTGCCAATCAGCTGCTTGTGCTAAATTAGGCTGTGCTGAAGATGACCAGGCTGTTTGCTGCAAGGAGCAAATTGCTGGGAGGCAGAGGCCAAAGGGTGAGGGCCAGCAGATGTTCAGGGCTTCAGCAAAATTTGCTCTATAAGATGCACAGACATTTC